>NC_092787.1:35885723-36489282 GCF_047496795.1 Chiloscyllium punctatum | reverse complement strand
AAAGTAGCCTGTTTCTTGAGGTATAAGTTCAAACTTCCCAGGTTGTGGCCACACAGGTAGATATGGTGGGAAGGAAGGCCCAATGTATGCTTGTCTTTATTGTTTAATGAATTGAGTGCAACTGTCAGGTTGTCATGGTGCAGTTTTATAGCGCATTACTTCGGCCACACTTCAAGTATTGCATTCAGTTCGGGTTGTCACATTATAAGTAACAATTGGAGGCTATGGAGAGGGTGTAGAAGAGGTTTACCAGGTTGTTGTCTGGGTTAGAATGTATGAGGAACAAGGAGAGGTGAGATAAACTCGGGTTGCTTTTTTGATGCAGCGATGTATATGAAGAGACTTGGTAGAAGTCTCTAAAATTATGGGATGCCGGGATATGTTTGATAGTCAGAAGGTGTTTCCCAGGGTTGAAATGTCTAATACTATGGGTTATGCATTGAAGGTGAGATGGGAAAGTTCAAAGGAGCATTGAGGGGCAGGTTTTTACACAGAATAAGAGAAGTCTTTGTTGGTGGTGGCATATACAGTCGGGACAATGAAAGGACTTTTGGATTATCAGATGAAAACACAAGTAATGGATGGATGTTGATCAAAGGCTTGCAGAAGGAATTAATTTATTTTGGCATCATGTTCGCCACAACATCATGTGTCAAAGGGCCCATTCCTGTTCTGTATTGTCCGATGTTCGATGCAAGATTGCAAGATTTGTTTAGAGATCTGGTTGCAGAGAAGCAAGAGTAAATATTGAACCGCTGGAAATGTACCTGGAGAAGGAGCAATAGAGACCAAAGAAATACTGGGGAAACCTTGCATCAGTTTTCCCAGTGGGCAACACCAGTAACTTACCAGAACCATAAGGAGTCTGGTACGGGGTTGCGTGCATTGTCCACTACTTAGGAAAAGGTACTGGGAATACTGAAAAGTTGAAGGTGGATAAATGACGCAGACTGGATGGGTTACATCACAGGGTTCCAAAGGAGATAGCTGAGGAGATTGTAAAGGCATGAGTGACGATTCAGGAATCACTGGAATCAGGTAGCATCGTGACGACTGAAAAGCGCTAATGTTGACATCCCAGTTAATGAGGGAGAGAGGAAGAAGACATATAAGCATTGGATGGTAAGCCTGGTCTTGTTCATTTTAAGGACTTTAGTGTTTGTTTTCGTGGTTGCGATTGGTGAGCTCATGATAAAATGGGGCAGAAATGACAAGACTTCTCAAGGTTCTGCCTAACAAATCTGTCAGAATTCTTTGAGGAGGAAATGAGCAGGTCAGACAGAGGACAGTCAGTTGATGTGTCATTGACCAGAGCCATTTAATCCACGAATAATTGCAAATTTTTCTGGCTTCGCTTTAATATACTTATTGCTCTAACTTTGACAACCCGCTGTGTTAAACAGTTGCAGATATTAACTACTCTCTGAGAGGTGAATGTCCTGTTCATCGCCATCTTAAGCATATGATTACCAGCAATAACTTGTTTGCAAAAACAATAGTCATACACTTAAAGAATATGCTGTTCACAAAGCCCATTTGTTTTTACATATGCACCATTTTGAGAATGGAAGAGTGAAACCTGTGAGTGATTCTTATTATTCCTTCCAAACAGTCCAGTCATTCTCCTCATCACTCCAGTTCACGTCCTCTTCAACGAGTCATATTGTATATTTTCATTATTAATTCTGTTGTTTTGTTTTCTTGACAGCAGTTATCTCTTTACTGGGCTCCACATGTTTGGGTTCAAGGAGGAAAGCAATTGGTCATACCACATAATTTTAAACAAAACAGAATTTCCTTACAAGATTACCAGATGAAACCAAAGAAAAAGAACAGAATACTGAATAACTGAACGTATCCGATAACCCAACAGATTATCCCAATTTAATGATGCTGTTCCAAATGCTTGCAACAATCCCCATAAACACGCTTTATTATACAAGGTAAAATCAAACCCAGGGTCTTGCAGGAGAGCACTCAGAGAGAGAGAGAGAGAGAGAGAGAGAGAGAGAGAACCAGCCTGGACCTGCTTCTTTGCCCCCAGCAGCTTCAGCTGCCTGACTGCATTCAGTGAATCGCCAGACTGCCAAACCAGAGGAATCTGAGCTGGGAGAACTGGCCACTCCTCTTACATTGTGCAAGTTTTTTTAAATTTTAAACTTAAAACCATTTTGCCTGTGACAGTACCTGTTAGCTGTAATCAAACTAGCCCTTAAACCTTGAAATCTGTGCCTTTTATGACTTCACTATAAAAAACACAAGACCAACATAACCTTGTTAATGCATCAGCATCGTCACACAACAACTTTCTGTGCTGCACTTTGTCAACAGTCTTCTGGAAATCCAAACAGATCACGTCCACTGGCTCTCCTCTGTCTAACTTTCTCATTTCCTCCTCAAATAATTCTGACAAATTTGTCAGGCAGAACCTTGCAAAGTCTTGCTATTTCGGCACTAATTTATCATCAGCTCACCAATCGCATCCATAAAATCAAACTCTAATGTCCTAAAAATGACCAAGGCCATGCTAACCAGCCAATAGTTATCTGTCTTCTTCCTCTCTCCCTCCTTAAACAGAGATGTCAACATTGGCCATTTTCAGTCCTCACGACGCTACCTGACTCCAGTGATTCCTAAATCACCACCAATGCCTTTATAATCTCCTCAGCTATCTCCTTTGGAATCCTGAGATGTAACCCATCCAGTCTGGGTTATTTATCCATCTTCAAACCTTTCAGCATTCCCAGCACCTTCTCCCATATAGTGGTCACTGCACTCAGTTTATCACAGTGGGTGACACCAGTAATTTACCAGAACCATGAGGGGTCTGGGAGAGGAAAGAGTGCAGTGACCACTAAATGGCAAGGTTTCTCCAGCATTATTTTGTTCTCTATTGCTACTTCTCCAGGTACATTTCCAGTGGTTCAATATCCACTCTCGCTTCCCTGTAACCTTTATGAAATCTAAAAAATCTTGCAATCTTGCATAGAACATAGGACACAGGACAATACAGACCAGGAACGGGTCCTTTGACACATGATGTTGTGGCGAACATAACGCCAAATTAAATTAATTCCCTCTGCATGCCTTTGATTGACATACATCCATTACTTGTGTATTCATTTGATAATCCAAAAGTCCTTTCATTGTGCCAACTGTATTTGCCACTGCCAACAAAGATGTCTCTCACACTGTTTAAAAACCTGTCCCTCATGGCTCCTTTGAAATTTCCCATCTCACCTTAAATGCACGTCCCATAGTATTAGACATTTCATCTCTGGGAAACACCTTCTGATTGTCAAACATATCCCGGCATCCCATAATTTTAGAGACCTCTACCAAGTCTTACCATATCCATCGCTGCACCAGAGAAAGCATCCCGAGTTTTTCTAACCTTTCCTTGTTTCTCATACATTCTAATCCAGGCAACACCCTGGTAAACCCCTTCTACACACTCTTCAAAGCCTCCAAATCCTACTTATATTGTGACAACCAGAACTGAATGCAATACTCAAAGTGTGGCCCAAGTAAAACACGATAAAACTGCAACATGACACACAATTCCCTGAACAATAAAGACAAGCCTACATTGGCCCTCTTTCCCAAACTATCTACCTGCGGGGCCACTTTCTGGGAATTATGAACTTGTACTCCAAAATCCCTTGGCACATCAACGCTGTTCAGGCTAGTTATTAACTGGATACTTTTCCTTAGCATCTTATCTTTCTAAGTGCAGTACCTATACTTACCCGGATTAAACTCCGCCTGCTGTTTTCCTCCCATATGTGCAACTGATCTATCCTTTGACAATCTTCTACATTATCCACAAATGCATCAATTATTGTATTGGCTGCAAACTTAATAACCCAACCACGTAGATTTTCACCGAGGTCATTCATTTATATCACAAACAGCAGAGGCCCAATACAGATCGGTAAATCCAATTCCAAACATCCAAGTCAGCGTGAATCCCATTCATCTTAATCTTCCAGATGAGCCGACTGTTACGAAGGGGAGGTTGTCATCCCTCTGACAATTAAAACTGAAACACCCAGAACACCTCTCTCAGTCGAATTGTGATGTCAGGAATACTCGATAAATGTGCCGTGTACCTTCACAAATAAATTGTGTTTCTTTTTTCTGAGAGAATAGAGCTTTCTTATCTCTTCAGATGCCAATTGGCTCTCTTCTCTCCGTCCAAATGCCCTGTCACTTTCCCGCCAATAACATATTGATTTCTTTACAATTTGATTGGTTTAAACTTGTCAACATCATCAGATTTAAAATTAATTGCTTTCAATCTAGCCAAAGAGAGCAAAGTGGACTTGAGGATTATCAGATCAACTCATTTGGATGGAAATTCAATTGACTGATTGGTATAAATCTGCTCCTATGTCTTATGGTTTTATCATCATTAATTCCATGAATATCACCCTCCAGTATTCCTACACTGCTGTCTCTGTTTGTATCAGCATTAACTCGAAAGTTTGTCTTTATCTCAGTCATTTAGCACAAGTCCGACAAACACTAGATTCCGATGGCACAGGCTGTCTGGAAAGTCTCTGCAAACCATTGACTTGATGCTAAAAACATTTATTTATCTTTCTGTAATTAAATGAAGCATTTCATTATTTTCTATCTCACCTATGATTTACAATCCTCTACTCTCCCTGTCAGTAACATCTTCCTGATATAAGAACAACCTCTATCACAGTGAACTGCATGATAGCAGCAACACAACGCTGCTCTCATGCAATCATCTTCAAATAAGAAAACGCTCCTTATTTCGGTGATGTCCTGATTTAACTATAACTTGTACAATCTCCAGATAATTCTCCATATGTATCTTGTTAATTAATAAGCTGTCATCATTTCTACAATCCTCCATAGTGCCGTAAAGCTGTCCAGGCCCTGTGGCCCTCCATTTTTTTGTAACAAACTCCAAACCCAGACACACCCTATCAGTTGAGGACATTAGCCATAAACATAAACTCTCCTTGTCTTTGTAACCCTGTCTGCATCCTACAGCTCTTTGCAACATTATAATCTGTTTGAGACTCAGTCAACCTCCTTCACTTTGCATCGTTCTCCAGAACACCCGTCTTTTATAACCTCCTTCAGATTTCAATATTCTCTGTATCTGTAACCTCTCTTAGTCCTTCAGCATTCACCATCTTCAGGGATTCATCCAGTCTGTGTAAAATTTCCACACTGAAGGATGAAATGTTAGGAAGTAAAATAAAAGATAATAAAATCTCAGCGTTATAAGTGACAGAAAGGATGTACTGATTAAAGTGATATAACCCATAGCGCTAAAAGACTGCAAATACAGAGAGGACAGATGACCAAGAGCAGGAGTTGAAGACACATTGAATGGCCTTTTCCCTTCACTATACTGACAGTTATGACATCAAAGCAGACCTAAAGTTTATTGAGATCAGGTGTAATTAAACACGTAGGACTCTGAAAGTTAACATTGAATCTGCATAAACTGTTGTGATTTAATTCTGAATCCTGGTGGTAACACCCAGTGCACTGACAGGGTTAAACACCAGTGTAAATTCTTGAAGTCAGTGTTAACGCTTACACCTTCCAACCAATTAGTTCATCACATGCTCTTTAGTGACAGCTAGCTAGAAGGTTTGTTATTTAGTATACAATGTAACACCATTGGAAAAAATGCGTTGTGACATTGAACTTTTCTTTCATAGCCTCTGCCTCAGAGCTTTCTTTTTCCACCAAGACTCCTGCCCACCCTCCAAGATTCACAAGCCTCTCTGCCCCAGCCAATCCATCATCTTAGCCTGCTCCTGCCCCAGTGAACCCATCTTCTCATACCGCGATACCGTACTATCAACCCCAGGTCCAGGGGTTTCCAGCATATATTTGGGTCACCAGCCACGGCCTCCACCTCCTCCAAGACTTACGTTTCCCTGAACCCAACACCTCATCGTCATCATGGACATCCAGACCTTATATGTTAGTTCATCATGACCGTGGTCTCCAAACCCTCAATTTCTTCCTTAACTAGTTCTGATCACTGTTTTCAAATTGCTCTCCCACTGTTGGGTCAGTCAACTGGCGAGCTCATTAGCCAGTACAAAGTCCAGTATGGCCCCGCCTCAAGCTGGAATTGTCACATACTATTTCAAGAAGCCCTCATGGATGCACTTTAAAATTCTGTCTTACCCAAGCCTCTTGCTTTAAGGGAATCCTAGTCAATCTTGGGGAAGTCAAAGACACCTACGCTGACAACCCTGTTATTATTGTATCATTCCAGAAACCCCCTACATAGGTGTTCATCAACGTGTTAGTGCCTGAGGGGGCTTGTGGAATCATCATATTAGTGTGATTGTACCCATCTTATTTATGAGCCCCTCCCATATTTCCTCATTGGATATCTCGTCTCTGAGTGCAGCAGTGACATTCTCCCTAATTAGGAATGCAAGTATTCCACCTCTTTTTTCTTCTTGTCATCCTCATCCAAAATATGAAACCCTAGAAATTTGAGCAGCCAGTCGGTGTCCCTGTCTCAATCAAATCTTTGTAATGGTCGCAATACCATAGCCCCATTTCCTCACATGGGCTCTAAGTTAATCTGCCCTACTCATAGTCTTCTTTGTGTTGAAATAAACACACTTCAACCCATTAGTACAAGTGTGTTCATTAACCTGTCTCTGTCTGTCCTTCCTTTTGGATTTATTGATTCTAACACCTACCTTCACTTCAATCTCTCCACTTCCTGACCTGCTGCTGTGTTTTCCAGTTGAAATGAACCTGTTTGTTTCGTGACTGCAATTAATGTTAATCTCCATCGATTCTATCTGTGACCCTGGAGTAATTCACTTTTTTGTTAAAACAGGCTCATTTCAAAGTGACATAGAGTCAGTGGCAGCATCACATCCGACACTCAACAGCTCCAGACACGGTGAAAGGAGAGATTAGAACCTGAGAATAAAGTTTACTGGAATATTTCATCAATAAACCAGAATCTAATAATGCTGGACATGAATGTTACAGAAATTGACAGGACTGTACACTAGGATCTGTTGGCCCTTTCTGCTTTTTATGATAAGATTCCTTTATCGCTGTTAATGCGATACATAGTGTACATGACTGAATTCTTTTATTATCCTATCCTGGCTGTTGTTGGTGTTACTGGTAAGTCTCACTGCCTGGTTGCTATTTCTATAAACCATGTGTAACTGTATTGTTATTCTTTCTGTTTATTCTACTGTCCGTGCTGCCATTAATACTGCTGATGAGACTCTGAATTCATCTTCCACTCTGCAAACCCTTGCTCACTGTCTGTCTTCTCATTGATTCTGGTCGACACACAAGAGGATGATTGCTCAGCTGTATCTGTAAACTATGAATCATTGTGTTCCTGTCATCATTCGTTACATATTAGGAACATAAAAATCACTGTCCCCTATTCTGGCAAAAAAATGACATTTCCTTCATGTGAGTCCATTCCATCCCTGGCCAATATCTGAAAGTGCAACAGCGTTTCCACATATGCAGTGATCCCTTTATCCCTGGGCTGATTTTCTGGCCACAAATCCTGACCATTATTAATTGTATTCACTAAGCCCACAAGAACATCTTTCACTGGATCAACCCAGCCCCTGCTTAAAGCATGAAATGTGAAATCCAGTTTCGGTATTCCCAGGACTCTGCTGACCCCGTTCCCATTCACAAAACTGCATCACCAAAGCTCACCCAAAGATTCCGCAGCTCTTCCCAGAGGTTAGACCGAAATCCGTTCCCCTTGTCATTCCTGTGAGCTTCAATGTATATTGCTGTTAAATCTTGCAGTGTCTGCAGTTTAAAATTCTCACACACGTGAAGACATCTGTTCATCATATCGCTCTCTGTCTCGTTCTGTCTTTTTCCCAAATCGCTGAGAGTTGTTTATGTTTAAACTGATTTCCCTCTGCTCCGTCTCTAATAGTGATTTTCACATCTGCACTCCCTCAGTACTTGTATTTTGCTGCTGTTTCACAGATACAGAGACATGAACGCATGGAAGCACCACTTCAGTCATTTGCAGCTGGACCTGGAAATTTCCCCATGCTAGGTCACTATCACATTCCTGATGAAGGGCTCCGGCTTGAAACATCAGTTTTCCTGCCCCTCGGATGTTGCCTGTGCTGTTGTGTTTTTCCAGCAAATACTCTCAACTCTGATCACCAGCATCTGCAGACCTCACTGTCTCCACTCACCACTGCAGGTTAATGTAACAATCTCTGCCCATGTACGATCTGCAAATAGTCCACCTCATTAACCAGTGCATCAACGTGATCTACAAACTGTCTTCTGCCTGGTTTGGTTACTCTCAACTCATTCTGCGAGGTGGATTCAAATTACGATATAACTGCTCATTTCACATGATGTCGCAGTCTCATTATTTAATTGTTTCATTTTGCAATTGGACACCTGAAGGCCGCACTCCTCCAGTTAGTCCAAATACACGGATTGTTCCCCATATTTCTGTAACCATTCTGCAGTAATTAATGGCCCTATTCTATTATAAGGTGAATGGTTTTCCTTGCTGTATCTTTCCCTATCCTCGTTCTTTTGCTCCTGTGATGCAGTGCTATGTTATGAAGCTCAGAAAAAATGAAATTGAATGTGTTGTGGTATCACCCTATTCATCATGAGCTGGATGTAAAGCTCCATATTGGAAAAGGGTTTCAGCCGCACATTGATTGACAGGTTTAAAACTCGCTCTGTGCCTGTCCACTGAACGCCTGTTACTCTGAGCTGATCATGTATTCAGCAACATGCTGAAGCCCTTCAAGTATTATTGCTACGGACCCATCAAATAAATTGCTGGAAATAGGCATTTCAATTAATTCTGTTTCTGGAAAGATACTGGAAGGACTTGAATGTTTTTGCTGGAGTTTGTGGTGTGAACTGCTGGAGAGATTTCAGGGAGACCGTAGAGTTTGAAAACACAATTCAGAATGAAGCTTTAGGAATGTGGTTCCAATGTATCTTGGCTTTGAATATGCAAAATAAAATGGAGCAGAGGCTGCATAGTGTGGAAGCTCTGAGACCACAGCCTGAGTGGGTGTGGGGGAAGAGATCTGCCGGATCCATTTCGGGTTTGCGAGAAAGCTTACCACGCTACAGCAAACTCAGGAACAAAATAGAAAAGGACCCTGGAAAGATGGGATCTACCTCTGTGGTCACCTCTGTGCTGTATCAAACAACAAATGACTTTAGTTTCCATGATTTCACAAGAGATTATTTTTGGAAACTGTGAGAAGATCATTTCCTTGGAGCATGGAACACGTCTCGTCAAACCCAGCCAATGTGACAGATCATTACACATAGCAGTTGGGAGCAGGAGTAGGACATTCTAAGTGTGCCTGAACAATTAGTATAATTCTGGATGATTGGCCATCTCAGTAGACTGCTCTTACTTCCTTCTCAGATCCTTTGATTCCCATAGAATCATAGAGTCATAGGAGATGTACAGCATGGAAACAGACCCTTTGGTCCAACCCGTCCATGCCGACCAGATATCCCAACACAATCTAGTCCCACCTGCCAGCACTCGGCCCCTATCCCTCCAAACCCTTCCTATTCATATCCGCATCCAAATTTCTCTTAAATGTTGCAATTGTACCAGCCTAATGTGACCTATAGACTATTTCAGAAGCCTTCATGAATGTTTTCGCCTGAACAGCCTTTTTGCCGAAGAATTACATAGACTCAACACTCTCTGGGTGAAGAAATTTCCACTTATTTCAGTGTTGAATAGCCTATGCCCTAACCATCGAATGTGACAACGATTCTGGACTAACAGGTCATTAGAAACGTCCTCCATCTGTTAACCTGCCCAGGCCTATTTCCAATATTAGAAATTTGATGAGATCCCCTCTCATCCATCTGAAGGCCAGTGAGCATAATCTTAATTGATAGCCTCTCTTCATGCCACTGTTCTGCTATGCCAGGGATTAATGCAATAGTGGTAGATAATTACGCTTTGTACTGGAATCCTCTCGCCGTGAAAGCCAACATGTCACTTCCCTTCTTCTCCTTCCGCTCATCTGCATGTTAATCTTCATGAGGTTTCAGGTCTCATTGCACCTCCCACTTTATCAATCTGTCAATGTATGACTAATAATCTGCCTTTCTGATTTGCGAAATTGGTAACCTCACAATTATCCACTTTTCCGTTATCTGTTGTAAATGTCCATCCATTCAACTTATACAAAACACACTGAAACATCTCTGCTGACTCCTCAAAGCCTACAATCCCAAAAAACTTTGTGTTGTCTGCAGTGCCAGAGATAAGAGGTTAAGTTCCCTCTTTTAAAACATTAATATGTATTGTGAACAGATGAGGTCAATTATGGATCCCTGTGCTACCTGACCAGTCATTGCCTGCCTCTCAGATGAAATCCAATGGACTTCAAGATTTTCCCCACTAATGGTGTCAGTCTATCCAGTCAATAATTCCCTTTGACTGCATGTAGAAAACAAAAGTGGTGTCCCATTTCTCAACTTGCAATTCGTAGGAACTATTCCAGAATGTCAGAATTTTAAAAGACAACCACCAATACACTGATTATTTCCAAGCTCAATTCCTTAGTGTTCCTTGATGCACCTTATTGGCCCTGAGGATTATGGGGGTTTATTCTCATCAAGTTCCCCACCACCTTTTGCCTAGCAATCAGTCAGTTCCTCTCCCTTCAAGGAATCTGTGTTTGCCAACAGTTGTATTGTCTTGTTTGAGTCGTTCTTCGTGAGGACAAAATCAAGTTATAATGTGAAGATGAAAAAAGTGTATTAATTGAAGTCTCTGATAAAATAAACACCTTCACAATAAGCCTGTGAGGTGATGATTTTTTTTTAAAAAAACTAAACACAAAGGGAATAATTGAGCTGTAAGTGCTGCTGCTGTAACAATTGTGGATGATTTAACTTCACAAAACTTTCACAAATCGAAATGTAAAAGGCAGAATTAAGAACTGATTTAGACAACCATTCTTTCTGTTATTTATTTTGTGGAATATAGCTGTCACTGGCTGGCCAGCATTTATAGGACACCCCTGGTTGCTCTTGAGAAGATGGTGCTGAGTTGCCTTCTTGAACTGTTGCAGTCAATATGCAGTGAGTGAAGCCAAATGCCATTATCTTCAATGTTTTGATTCAGTAACAATGGAAGAACGGCAATATATTTTCAAGACAGAATGGTAAGAAACTTGGCATCAGGATTTTATGGTGTGAGGTGAAATTGAAAGTGTTGATGGTCCTGTGTATTGGCTGCTCTTGTCCTTGACAGAAGTGGCTGTGAGTTTAGATGATGCTATCTGAGGTGCTTTGGTGACTTTCTGCAGCCCATCTAGTAGATGTTACACTTTGTGGTCACTGAGCGTTTGTGGTGGAGGGAGTGAATCCTTGTTGATGTAACGTTAATCAAGCCAGCTGCTTTGACCTGAATGGTATCAGGTTCTTTGAGTGTTGTTGGAGCTACAGCATGCAGGTAAGTAGGAGGTATTCCACCACACTTTGACTTGTTCCTTGCAGATGATGGACGGGCTGAGGGGATACAGGTGGTGAGTTACTCGCATCAGTATTCCGAGCCTTGGTCTGTTTGTGTAGCCAATGTGTCGAGTCCAGTTGACGTTGTGTTCAGTAATAACAGCCAGGCTGTTGATCGCAGGAGAATCATTGACAGTAACATCATTGAATGTCACAGGGCAGTCTGAGGTGACTGACCTGCAGTAACCAAAACCTTCTTTCTATATGTCAGGTATGACACTAATGAGCAGAACGTGTGTCCCCTGATATCCGTTGTTTTCATTTTTACAAGGGTTCCTTGATGCCACCCTCAGATAGTTTTCACTGAGGACAGTTTTCAAAGTTTGGGAGAAGATTTGTAGCTCGGGTGTTCGTTGTTGTGGTTGTGTTCGCCGAGCTGGGAATTTGTCTTGCAAACGTTTCATCCCCTGTCTAGGTGACATCCTCAGTGCTTGGGAGCCTCCTATGATGCGCTTCTGTGCTGTTTCCTCCGGCATTTATAGTGGCCTGTCTCTGCTACTTCCGATTGTCAGTTCGAGCTGTCCGCTGTAGTGGCCGGTATATTGGGTCCAGGTCGATGTGTTTGTTGATAGAGTCTGTGGATGAGTGCCATGCCTCTAGGAATTCCCTGGCTGTTCTCTGTTTGGCTTGCCCTATAATGGTAGTGTTGTCCCAGTCGAATTCATGTTGCTTGTCGTCTGTGTGTGTGGCTACTAAGGATAGCTGTTCGTGTCGTTTCGTGGCTAGTTGCTGTTCGTGTATACGGATCATTAACTGTCTTCCTGTTTGTCCGATGTAGTGTTTTGTGCAGTCCTTGCATGGGATTTTGTACACTACATTAGTTTTGCTCATGTTGGGTATCGGGCCCTTTGTTCTGGTGAGTTGTTGTCTGAGCGTGGCTGTTGGTTTGTGTGCTGTTATGAGTCGTAGTGGTCGCAGTAGTCTGGCTGTCAGTTCAGAAATGCTCCTGATGTATACCAGGAATAAATAGGCTGTTGATTAGTAAAGAGACCAAGAGCAACAGGGAGAAGGCAGGAGAAAGAGTTTGAGGAATATTTTAGCCATGATTGATTGGAAGAGGAGACTCAATGAGGTGAATGGCTAGTTCTGCTTCTCGATCTTGTTGCCTTATTTTGCGCTTATGGATACACTGCAGTTATTGCAGAAAATTAAAGCTCAGTCCAGCGGTAACATATTGGCAATGGATCGACGATTCACTGGCTCATAAGAAGCAGTAGGCTATGAGAAATTAGTCATTTTCCAGTTGGCAAGATGGAATGGGTGGTGTGCCACCGGGATACAGTGGTCAGTTTCTGATCTGTTATAATTGAGAGAATGACATTAATGAAGCGACCAATGTCACGGTTGGTAATGTTACAGATGTCACAAAGACATAAGGAAAGGAAGTTACAAAGCAAAGCGAAACATAAAGAATGATTACGGATTGAAAAGCTAATATAGAGAGTTTAATTCAGTTTGCAAGGATGTAGCAAATGAAGCATAATGTGGGAAAATAAGAAAACTTCCATGATGACTGGAAGAATTAAATAGAAATGATGGGAGATTGCAGAGCTCTGAGTTACAGAAGGATTTAGGTGTCTTCCTGCATAAACTGCAAAATGTTGAAATGAAGGTTCAGCAAATGACGAGGGAAGTTTAAAAGATGCTTTTTGTTTATTAAAAGAGGAATTAAATACAAAATTGGTGAGATGATATTTAATCTATAAAAGACATTACCAATACCACATCTGGAACAGTGTAAAGCATTGAGATCCTTATTTGAGGAAGGATGTAAATGCACTGAAGCAGCTTAGAGAATGTTCCAAATAATAGCTGGAATGGACAGATTGTCTTATGAGGTAAGTTTGAGCCGGTGATGTTTTTATCGGCTGGAGTTTAGGCAATTTACAGATGACTTGAATTGAACCACTAGAGTGTGGAGACAGGCCATTCACCCCAACAAGTCCACACCAACCCTTAGAACATTCCAGACCCATTCTTATAACCTTTTACTCTATATTTCCCCTGACAAATGCACCTAACCTACACATCCCTGAACACATTAGGCAATTTTGCATGGCCAATACACCAAACCATCTTTGGATTGCAGGAGGAAGCCCATGCAGACATGGGGAGAATGTGCAAACTCCACACAAACAGTCACCCAAGGCTGCAATCAAACCCAAGTCCCGGGTGCTGTGAGCCACTGTGCTGCCCTTGATTGAAACATCTAAGTTCCTGACTGGTCTTCACAGGGTGGACATGAAGATGGTGTTTCCTCTAGTTGGAGAATCTGGAATTAGGCAACACTGTTTAAAAATTAGGGGCCTCCACTTTAAGGCAGAGATGAGTCTTTGGAAATCCCTTTCTCAAAAGTTGTTTGAAACAGAGTAAAATGAATCATTATAAGGCAGCAGTCGGTACATCCTGTGACACTGGATAGGGTGTGCTGTTGGGGGATGGGCAAAAATGTGGAACAATCTGATACGTCATGATCTTAGTGAATGATGGAACAGCTTCGACCTAGTCCTGCTATTAATTTGCACAATCATATAAAATTACATGGAAATTATGCTTGGCTAAAAGCTATATCTGATGACATGATATAATATTGGGATGTCAGTGTGAGTGTGCAGATTTTACACGTGATATACCAAATATGGGGAAATATGTTTTAATCTGCAGTGAATAGTGGCTCCCAGCTGTTCTCAGCAACATGAGAACAGAATACAACTGACAGATGTTTGAAAACAGCAGAATGACACAACATTAGAGTGATCGAGGAATTGACACTTCACATTTCAACTGACTTTCAGACAACTCAGGCGAGAATAAAACATGTCAGTGTCTAACAGAAGCAGTAAATTTCAAGAAAGACTGGAAATATATGAAAATAACCACAAGGTGAAGGGAGGTGAACAGAAAGCTGGGTGATTTTACATTCTACACATGAACTTGAATTGAGAGAGATGATCCGCAGATGGTGGCAATGAATGAAGTCTCCAGTTATGGCATTTTAGCAGAAATGTTTTAAAATGTTTCTAAAGGACAAGTCAAGTGTTTGTGTTCCTGATTCGGATTATTTTCATGGATGTTAGTAATCTGAGATTAGAAATTGTTCAGTAAATTAGAAATCAATTGCGAGAATTTATTAAGAAGATTCCTTTCTTGAGGATCAGAGATTTATAGGAAAACTGTTCTTCGATGCTTTTCCTTTCTGTCTTAACTCTCTCTCAGTCTTCCTCTGTTAATTAGACTATTTTCTCTCAATGAGTTCCGAACAAGTTAAGTTCCCATCTAGTTAAGGTCCCAGTGTATGCTGAAATCACCTTCTTCATTGTCCAATAAACTGACCAATTTAATGTAATTTGCAAACTTATTAATCATGCCCCTAATATTATCATGCAAATCATTTCTATAAATGATGAAAAGCAGTGGACCCAGCAGTGATTCTTGTGGCAAACGGCTTGTCACTGGATTCAACCTGAAAAGCAACCCTCCACCACCACCTTTCGCCTCTGACCTTCAAGCCCATTTTGTATACAATTGGCTCACTGTCTCAGGATCCCATGTGACCTCAACTTGCCAATCCATCTGACATGCAGAACCTTGCTGAATGCCTTGCATTCATGCAGAGAACCATAACCAATCTGCCATCATCAGTTTTCTCTGTGACGTCTTTGAAAAGTTCAATCTAGTTAGTGAGACATGATTTCCCATGCACAAAGCCATGCTGACTGTCCCAAAACAACTCTTCTCTTTCCAAATGCATGTAAATCTTTTCTCTCAAAATACCTTCCTTCCAACAACTTCCCCACGACTAACATCAGGCTCACCAGTCTATAGGTCTTTGGGTTTTCCAGTCATTATTTCCTTTTCTACTCCCAGTCCTCCACTGGTCGCAGCAAATTTTAAATGTAGTCAGATGACCAATAATATAGATCTCAGACGGGGTTGGGGTCAGTGTTTGGAACAAGCCAGGCCAATTTGTTTAATCTGCTAAATTAGCAAGTTTACGACCAAAATAAAGTTTCTCAAATAGTAATGGAACAATGAATGACAATAAGTTTGAAAATTGCAAACATACGCATCGATATTTACCTTTCTAAAAAAAACTGAGGAACACACACACCAACACGCACACACAAACAGACACAAAATCACACATATACACACACAGACACACACACACACAAACACAGACACATGTACGTTTGATTAGAAACAGAAATACAAAATCTCTGCATATTGTTAACTTGAAAGACCAATGGCCAAATATTAGCTGAACTCATGACAAAAGGGAAATGGAGAGATTGTCCCAGATATCGTTTTAGTTCTGACGTTATTCTGTTCACACAAGCGACTGGCAATGGAATTTCGTCCTGGAACAGTTGGATTTTGCTGAATTCCCTTTTCTTCACGCAGTGGGGGGGACTGCAATGATTCGCTGTCAGGAATACTCCACAAGTGGTAAAGATGACTAAGGGGTTTTTAGCTCGCATATGTTGCCGTGAGGAGGAACAAGAAAAGAGAAAGCGGGCAATAGGCCGTTGCTTCTTTGGCAGGTTACATTTGCTCCCTCTCTGAGCTGAATTTACAATAATGTTATCTGCCTCCAAACTAGCCCATATAAGGTCTTCATGAACATAATCTCAACCGTATGATCCAATCATATTCCCTGCTCCATGTAGATGCATCATAACTGCTGTCATACACAGAGCCATTTCCTGAGCAAATAGTGGCCGCAATTGATTTGAAGATATGTTTATATGTGCCTGCAAAATTAAAAAAAGAAAGTGTAATGGTTTCACTAAGATGTGTTAACATGAATGCATCATATCCTAAATTTCTTTCCCAGTTTTTTTTTAATCCTATACTAGAGGAAATACCTGTTAGGTGTTTACCAGCTATGCTCTGCTCAAGATCTGTTACGCTCGATAAGGGCTTCTCTCTTTCTTAGGCCTAATCTGTTACTGCTTCATAATTATTGTCTTCATCCCAAGAATGAATAAAAATAAACATCTTTGAAATGTTTTGAAATCAGAAATGTTTTCGTTTTCAGTTTATGGGAATAGAACTGCGCATTGTACATCTGCCATGATCTTATCAATGACCTGTACAGAATCAGAAGATCACACCCAATACCCTTTGTAAGAAACAACATCAGTCTATTTATCTTCCAAAATCACTTGCTGCATCTTCAGACTAACTTTATGTGAGTCACGCACCAGTACATTAATCTGCATCCTCTCTCTATTTAAATAATTTTCTGTTGCTTTAGTCTTTCCCCAAAATACAAACTTCCCATCACTCACATTGTTCTGTTATTTTTTAATGCTGGTTTTCTCCTTAACCTCCCCTGTCTATATCCCATTGCAGACGTTCTATGTCCAGTTGACATCCTATTGAATGACTATGCTGGTTTATTCGCGAATTGACCTCTAATCTAGTTAGCTACTTCATCCAAATCGTTCAGCGAGAATGTAAATAGTTGATGACCTCACTGTAATCCCTGAGGGATCCCCTTCATCACAGCTTTCCAACCTGAATGTCAGTATTTATCTCTACTCTGTATTCCCTGTTAGCTAACCAGGGATCCCCTGGTCCTGTGCAGGGAACTAGAAAGGTTGCATGGCCTCATCCTGTGCTGTCTAATGTTCTGAAAGGACTGAATACTTCATTCTCTTCCAGCATAACTCATCGGAGGGGCAGAAATGTGTTGTTCTGTCTCAATGTAACAACCCTGACTGGTTGACTGTGGCCTTTCATTGTAACAGCTTTGAGGTGTTAAGTGAGAAAAAAAAATAATGGAATAGGACCTGTAGTTGGCCATTCAGACCCTCAGGACTGCTGCTCAATTTAGAAAGATCATGGTTGGTCTGATTGTGGTTGAATGCTACTTTTCTGCTAATTCCCAATAAACACTGATTCCCTCATCCATCAAAGATCAGTCAACCTCTGCCTTGAATATCTTTAATGACCCAGTCTTCACTGTTCCCTGGGGAAGAGAACATAACTGACAGTACAGTATTAAAGAGAATGAAATATCCTTTTCTTAATCTTAAATGGTGGATGACACATTTTTCATGTATTAATCTCACAATAAATTCTCTTGTCTGTTGAGAAATAAGGGTGCAAAAAATAGGAACAGACGTAGAGCATTCAACCCCCCAAACACAATAATTCACTTCAGTAATATACTTGTTCATCCCAGCATCCACTGCACTCTTGGGAAGCCATGAGACCATAGAGCAGAAGTAATTAGAGCAGAATTCGGCCATTTGGCCAATTGTGCCTGCTCTGTTGTTCGATCCGGATGGACATGTTTCATAACAAAATTCTCTTGCATTCTCATCATAACCTTAATCCTCTTAATAATGAAAACACATCTATCTGTGTTTTGAAGAAATTATTTTGTCTGTGCCTCTGTGTTCCTGTATGTATGTGTACACTTCTG
The DNA here is from genome assembly GCF_047496795.1 of Chiloscyllium punctatum. Taxonomy (NCBI): domain Eukaryota; kingdom Metazoa; phylum Chordata; class Chondrichthyes; order Orectolobiformes; family Hemiscylliidae; genus Chiloscyllium; species Chiloscyllium punctatum. The sequence goes on along the minus strand of NC_092787.1, from coordinate 36,471,287 downwards.
TGTGTTTCTGGGGAATGTCAGGGTGCTCATGGAGGTTTGTTTATCAGCCAGGAGGTCTGTGACCATGCTTATTGTACAGGGATTGGTGCTGGATCTACTTTTGTTTGCCAGTTACATCAAGAACTGAGATGATAATATGGAAGTAGGTTTGCAGATGACGTAACAATTGATGGTATAACGGAGAGTGAAGAAGACTATCTAAGATTACAAAGAGATCTTGATCAATTGGATCAATTAATCATCAACTGGTACATCATGGAAACAGAACCTTTGATCCAAATCGTCCATGCCAAACAGCTATCCTAAATTAATCTCTTTTAATTTGTCAGTATTTGGCCCATATCCCTCTAAACCCTTCCTATTCATAGATCTAAACAGATGCCTTTTAATTGTTGCAATTTTACCTGCCTCCTCCACTATATCTGGCAATTCATTCCGTACATACACCACCCTCTGCAGAAAAAGAGTGTTCCTTCACCCCATTTATGTCTTTCACCTCTCACATGAATCACATGCCATCTATTTTTGAACTCCCATACCCTTTAAAAACAGATTTCAACCTATCAATGCCACTCATGATTTTAAAGACATCTATAAAGTCTCCACTCAATCTGCAACGCTCCAGACAACATAGTTCTGGTCTTTTCCACCTTAACCCAAACCCTCTAATCCAAGTGACATCCATGTAAATCTTTTATGCACCCTTTAAAGTTTAACAGTATCTTTAAGTTTTACAGCAGGGAGATCACAATTGAACGCAGTATTCCAAAAGTATCATCACTATGTCCTGTTTAGATGCGTTACAGCATCCAAACATCTATTATCAAAACACTGAACAATAAAGGCAAATGTTCCAAATGCCTTCACCACTACCTATCGACCTATTACTGCACTTCCAATAATCTGTGGAACTGTACCACGACAGTTAGCACATGTGTGGAGTATGCACATTCTCCTCGTGTCTGCCTGGGCTTTGTTCAGCTGGTCCAGTTTCCTTCCCCAGTCCAAAGGTGTGCAGGTTAGGTGGATTGTGCATACGAAATGACCCATTATGTGCAGGCTTGATGGGTGAGCTATGGAAATTGCATGGTTGCAAGGAAATGGTAGGAGTGTGTCTGCTAGGATGTTCTTCAGTGGGTCAGTGTGGACTCCATGCACTGAATGACATGTTTCCACGCTGTAGGTTTTCTGTGAATGGCTCTTTATTTCGCAACACTCTCCAGGATTCTATCATTAAGTCTATAAGTCCTGCCATGATTTGCATTACCAAGATGTGACGTCGCATTTATCTAAAATAAACTTCACCTGTCACTCCTCAGCCCATCAATCCATTTGATCGAGGTCCCGTTGTACTATGAGATTGAAGATATAGACCCCTCCAGAGGGGTCTCTTGGTCTCAAGATCTGTCAAAAGAATCAAAGAAATGCGGTCTGTACGAAGCAAGGTCATTAGTTTAATAAAGTAAGGCAGCCTTATGCACTTTTGTCCAGCAACACAGAGCTGAAACCTTCTGTGCTCCGTGGTGAAATTGTGCAATTACATTTGAGCAAAAAGCAACTTTTATGTTTTTCATGAATCAGTACAACCTTAATTAAAATCAACTGTAATATGGTGACATGATTGACAAAAGGCTAATCCAATGAGATTCCCTGAGAAAGGATTCGTAATTACAAGAAAAGTCCAATCAACTGTATTATGGTGAAATGATTGACAGCAGGCAAATCCAATGATATATCCTGGGAATCGGTTCTTGTCTCACATAAATCGTCATTCCATGCTAGCATATCAAGGTTACTTCGAATGGTCAATTAATGTGTCAGTATTCATTTTATGAAAACGTCATTGTTTGCTTTATCTTCTTTTTCAGCTAATTCAGTAAGCAGCAGTACAGGTTCACACTGTCAAATTATAACTTGAAGCAATTTTTTGTGTTATTTTAAATTGAAAAGTCATTTTATGGTTAATTAAAACCTACATATGTTTGTTGCTTCTGACAACAGCCTAAGTTCAAATTTTAAATCCTCAAGATAACTTTCTTCGCTGTCAGCTACACCACCAATTTTGGTAACATTTGTTAACTTACTCGCCATACCTCCAATCATTTATATAAATGATGAAAACTAATCAATCCGGTAAGGATCCTTGTTGAACACTAATGGTCACGGGCTTCCAAATTGAAAAGCAATCCTCACCTCAAGCCAAATTTGTACCGAAATGGTCACCTCTCCCTGGATTTCATGTGATCTGACCTGGCTAACCGTTATCCCATGTGGAAACTTTCTGAAGCCAATTGACTTTCAGTTTCAGAATTTGCCCTGCGCATGGACTTCAGCAGTCCCTGCAGAAGAAAAAAACCTAATTGCAGGGAAAATAACATTTCGTGTAGAGGGGGATCATTCAGCCTGCTGGTCAATATTTACTCTCTGCTGGTTTTGCTTATAACGAAAAGAGATTAACCAGAGATTGTGGTCAAGTTGGGACCAATAATGTCTATAAAAAGGATAGGGCCCTAAAAACATTCAGCTGGTCTATTCTCTATTCATTGCCTTATTCATATAAGGCACTAAGAGTAACCCTGAGATTATTACCTTTGGAGTTTTGCTTTTTAAATTTATGTTCCAGCTTTCTTTACAAGGTCTTTGCAGGAACCTCAACTCCTTCAGTTTTCTCTTTAGTTTTTGGTTTTTGCTGTGACGTGATAGTGGGATTTGGTTACTCCACATTCTGGGAAGATAACTGGATATTCCTGTTTTAACTCCTCAGTTTCTTGGTCTTCCTTGGGTTTCTCTACAACAAGGGTTGTCACTCCCACCTTGGATTTTGCCAAATCATTCCCAAGAACAAACTGAATTCCTGGAAATGACACTCTATCAATCACTCCCACTGTTAGTTTCCCAGTCTTGAGTTGGCACTCCAACCTGATCTATCCCATAAATTACCACACTGTCAGGCAACAGATCGGAAAGGATGCATTTTTGCTCATGCCTTATGATCAGCGACTGGTTAGATCCTGCATCTCTTGAAATTATAACTTTTTGCCCTACTCACCGTGTTCTTTCTCAGTAAACTTTACTCACGGAGGCAAATTCTTTATAGAGATCTGGTACTACCTCCATACCCAGCCCTTGCCTAGGCTGTGCAACTCTTTGGCTCTTCTCCTTTACTGCTTTCACAAATGCCACCGGCTTACCTTCTTTTGCCTCATCTTCTCCCACAGTGTCTTTCGTTAATTGTGTCCCACTTTACCACAGTGGAAACACCTGAGACCTTTCACCTCCTTTCCACTCTTTTGGGCGTCTTTATTAATCTGTGGTCAGCTCTTAACAGTGTTGTCTACTCTTTGTTTCATTGTGTAGGATCACCCCTTCTCCCAACCTCGATCCCTAACATGATGAAATTCTGGTCGGAAGCTTGTCTTATGCACCAACACGTACTCATCTGCCAATTCTGCTGCCCTTCTCACTTCCTGAGCTTTATGTTCCTCCACTTGAATTCTTACCATCTCTTGAGTTTTTAAACTCCTCTTGCAGAATAATCTCTCTTCAAGCCTCAAAGGTCCGACCTATCATTAAGTACACACCAATCTATCAAAAAGATTATGCTTAATTCTTTCAGACTCAACATTAGTCTGATCTGGTTCCTTCTTCATGTTTCTGAACGGCTGCATATGCTTCTGGTACCAATTCATTAGCACTTAAAATAGCCTGTTTGACATCTTCATTATCTCTTGAATACTTATCTGACATCATGGCAAATACCTCACGAGCTCTGCCTGCCAGTTTAGTCTGAACTCGCATTACCCATAAATCCTCAGACCACTCCATCGGCCTAGCCAATTTTTCAAATGAAATAAGGAAGGCTTCAACATCTTTCTCATCGAAATGGGGCAGTGGTTTGACATAATTGTACAAACTACTACCTTCTCTTTTACTCTGCATCCTGTTAACTTGACTTTGCTGGCTAAGTCGCAACTCCTCATGTTCAAATTCGCTCTCTTTTCCTTTTTTCCACTCTCTCTCTCCTCTCTCTCTTTTTCTCTCCCTTTTTTCTCTCTCTCTCTTTCTGTCTCTTTCTTCTCTCATTCCTTGCTCAGTTAAGAACCTTCTATCCCTTTTCATCTCTCTTTTGTCTCTCTTTCGTTTTCTCTCGCCTTTTGTTTATGTTATAACTCAATTTTCCTCAATTGTAATGAACGTTTTTTTCACCTCTACTGCACTTGTCTGTTTATATAAAACACCTGAAGTGTTTGACTAATTTCCTTAATATTTCAGCATTACTTCTGTCTTTGGTTTAACCCAAATCTAACTTCTTTGCTAATTCTAAATGGAAGATCTTTTTCTGTCCTTCAAAATGCTCTTGGCAAATTTGAAAATCAAATTCAATCCGAGAACCTGTTTAGCAAGTTTAAGAGCCATTTCTCTCAGTTTTATTTTAACCAAATACAAGTCACTGAAAGACAACAATTTGTCTCACATTTTTTTCATTTGAATATCTAGGATACTAAACTGCAAGTTTTTAAATCTATTGAGCTTTACTGTACCTCAAATCTATTCAAATCTGTTTAAACCTGTTCAAATCACGAATCCGAGACCCAAACTGTACAAATCTTGATGACGAGCCCCCAAACTGTTATGGTACAGGTTTAACCCCACTGCGCATTTCCACCAGCAACACAGAAAAAAAAAATCACCCAGTGCTGCAATCTGTTAAAATTCGAGAGTCAAAGAACTATCCCAAAAGTTACTGTATAAAGCAAAAATTAACTATTTTTGTCTAACAGAGAATATTTACTTACAACAATTTACAACTCCTTTCTTTTAAGCCTGTCTTTTTCCTCCCCCTCTACTATAACAGGTTAATTAAAAATCCTGATTAAGATTTTAAAAAGAGCTTTTTATTTTAAAACCAGGCAGCTTTCGGTTCTTCTCGGTATGCCTGTCGTCGTTTCTTCTTCCTGGGGATTCAGCTTCCCAGGTCTTTGATTGATAAAGGTACATTTCAGAGAGCAGATCCTTCTGCAAGCAGTCTTGTTGGTGTCTGCTAATCCTTGCTGTCTTGGCTAAATGTCCAAAATGTTTATGTTTGCACTCCAAAACATCGGATCATTTCATTGGTTTGACGTCATCTAGAATAGTAAGATTCAAATTCGACTGGACTTTTGTATCTGGGACATCTTTAAATGATTGACCAAATTTTGAATTTGGTTCTCTATCCTGACAACACCACACCATATATGTGTTTCAACCCTAATGTTACATTTTAAAATATTGAACACACTTTGTGATAGCCATAAATGTCAGCTCCCTGAAATGTACACTGTTCCCACAACTTCATAACCGTACTATGAGAGTACGGGAGACAGGAGTCAGGGAATTCCAGTGGAAATAAAAGATAAGAAAGGGCAAATGAAAGCGGAGGAAAAAAGGAGGCTATCAAAGGTTTTCAATCTTTTCAGGTGTCGGGGTGTGGTGTTGTGAGGATGGAGTCAATGCAACACTGAGAACAGATACTGTAGCAAGGAAATCTCGATGGAATCAGTCTGGTGCATCCAAGAAGAGACAAGGGGCAGAAAACACTTGTGGAAGTTCTTCCTGGGCCTCCAGACAGTACTGATGAGGTAGAATATTGTAGAAAATTAGAAATTCATACAACAAGGATGCTACAGTTAACATCATTTTAATGTACATAAAGACTGGCAAACTATATTCATAATAATATTGTGACAATGAATTGTTGGAGTTTGTACATGATGAGTTTTTACACCAGGACGCTGAGGAACAAACTTGGGGGCAGATTATTTTAGATTTGGGTTGTTGCCACGATGTGGAGTTAATTAATAATCTTGTTGGGACAGGTGCTTATGGGAAAGGTCCATAATTTGTCAGAATTGTTCATTGGGATAGTACATGATGTAGTTCAGAATTAACCCATGGTCCTAAATCTAAACAAAGAAAATTATAAACAAATGAGGGGTGAGTTGGCTGTGCTGCACTTGGTGTCTTCACTAAAAGGCATGACAGAAAGGGCACACACTTGACTAAGAAAAGAAATTGAGGATGATACTGTCCTCAAACAGGAACCATATAAAGTTATCAGAGAAACTATGAAGCCTGAGGTTTGGGAGCAGGGGAAAATTCAGCAAAAGGTGTCCAAAAAGTTGATTAAGAGGGTGAACATTAAGTGTGAGAAGTAAATTTGTAAGGAATATTAAAAAAACTGATGTTTTTTTCTTCATTCATTCACAGGAATGAGGCCGTCGCTGGCTGGACAGCATTTATTAACCATCCCTCATTGCCGAAAGTGCATTTAAAATTCAACTACATTGTTGTGTGTCTGGAGTCGCATGTAAACCAGAGCAGGTAAGAACAGCAGTTTCCTTCCCTGAAGGACATAAGTGAACCAGGTGGGTTTTTCCTATAATCGATAATGAGTTCATGGTCATCATTAGACACTTGTCTTTCAGGCTGTAGGATCCTCCAGAAGCATGAAAAATTTTTTTCGAGACTCTTCATACTTACAGTCTGAAATCAGGTGAACAGATAATGAGAAACAAGGAAATTATAGAGCAATTAGCAACTACATTAGTTCGCCTTCACAACCCTTTAAGAAAAGTGAATTCTCCTCACACTTGTTTGAAATCTGCTCTGCCTTATTCTAAACGATTATCTCTTGTTCTAGACTTGCCCACCTAATGAAATATTCACTCCACATTTACATTGTCACTCACCTTTAGTATCGTATCGACCTCAATGAGATCTCCTCCCATTCTTCAAAACTCCAGATAGTCTACACCTGAACTGCTCAATTTCTCTCCATAAGAAAAATGCCTCATCTCTGAAGTCATTCTCGTGAACAACTTCTGAACATGTCCAATGCAACTAAATCAATCCTTATGTCAGGGCACCGAAACTGCAGAGAGAACTCCAGTTGTGATCCTATTAATTCCTTGCATACTTGCAGCAATACGATGCTACTTGCATCCAATTCCTTGAGACAGAGACACTGAATTTGCACTTCCCTCTCTCTTCACTTGATCGACCTGCGTTCTGGTTTTTCTGTGACATGCGCAAGGGCACCCAGATCCCTCTGCACCAAACCACGCTGAGGTTTCTCTCCATTTACACAATAAGATGCCTTTCTATTCCCCTGAATAAAATGGATAACCTCATGTCCTTATTAAATTTCATCTGCAAAATATTCATCCATTCCCCTATTCACACCAAATACATTTGTATATTTCTCACATTTTCATTGCAACCTATCGTTCTACCCTACTTTAGTGCCATTTGAAAATGCAGGTATGGTACTTTCTAGCCCCACAGCAAGTAATAACACAGATGCAAATACTGTGGCCAGGTGGCTGAAACTTATGACATCCCAACTTTTGCCATCAGAAAATGTTGCAGCTATTTCACCTTGCTGTGTTTTGTTGTTCAGTCAATCTTCTATCCAAGCCAATAAATTACACCATACCCTATATACTCTTACTTTATGAATTAATATTTTGTGCAGCATCTCGTTCAATGTCTTGTGCAAATCCAGACATAGAACATCAACAAGATCCCCATTATCCAGCTTGCTTGTCACATCTTTAAAGAACTCGAACAAATAATTCAAACATGTTTTATCCTTCATAAACATATGCTGACTGTGATGGGTTATAGTTTGACTTTGCAAATTTCCTGTCATCATTTAATTTATTTATTGTCGCCTGTACCTCAGTACAATGAACAGCTTTGTTAATGAGCAGTACAGGCAGATTATGGTAAGCGAGGACAAGCAGATCATAGGATGAAAAAAATTTAGTCAGAGGCATACAGGTTATGTCACGCTGGGAAAGATCAATATTTAAAAGAGCGGCATTATTTAAAGGTCGAGATTTCATTCATTTGTCTAATAATGATCGGAACGAAGCTGTTCCTGAACCTGTTGGTGCATGTTTTCAACCTTCTGTACATTCTCCCTGATGGAAGAGGTTGTAGGAGATTATTGCCGGGGTGTGATGCATCTTTGGTGATGGTGTCATCCTTTCTGCAGCAGCGAGCCATGTAAATATAGAGCATGAATGGAAGGTTATTTTCTCTGAGAACCTGGGCATTGTAATCTCCTTTTTGAGTTTTTTACAGTCCTGGGCGGAGCATTTGCTACATCAGGCCGCTATGCAGCCGATCAAGAAGCTTTCACTCGTCCGCATGTAGAAATCGGTGAGAGTCCTTCTGGTCATGCCAAATTTCCTGACCCTCCTGATGAAGAAGGCACATTGTTGTCCCTTCTTCACCATTGTATCCTCATCAGAAGTCTCGGGCATGTTGTCGGTTATCGTCACTCCTCGGATCTTGACAGTCTCCACCCTCTCAACCTCAGCTCTATGCATCAAGACAAATGGCGTATTGCCATCCTTTCTTTCTGAAGTCAATCAGTTCTTTAGTTCAGTTGATATTGAGAGAGAGGTGGTTCTCACTGAACCAGGTTACCAAGCCCTCTATTTTCTTTCTGTATTTTGAATTGTCGTTGTTTGATATTTGTTCTATCACAGCCATGTCATTGGCAAGAGTGTAGATGGCGCTCATTTGGAATTTGGTAACAATGTCATGGGTATACCGGGAATAAGGTAAAAAGCTGAGAAGGCATGTTAGCGGGTTCTCCAGTGTTGCATGTAATCGTGGAGGAAGTGCAACTTCTTGTACACCAGTCACTGAAAGCAATATTGCAGGAACAGAAAGCAGTTAGGAAGCAAATGGCGTGCTGATCTTCATTTCAGAAGGATTTGAGTATAGTATGGCTTACTTCAGCTGTACCTCATCAGGAACATTGTGCAGTGTTGTGTGCAGCTTTGGACTCCCTATCGAATAAAGGACAAACCTGAGATTGAGGGAGTGCAGTGAAGGATGACCAGACCGATTTCTGGGCTGACAGGCTTGTTGTGGGAGCACAGTTTGGATCGACTGGGTCTGTATTCCATGGGATTTAGCAAAATAAGTGGAGATCTAAGGGAAATACATAAGACTCTGACAGGGTGTGACAGATTCGAAGCAGGAATGGTAATTCCCTGACTGGGACGTGAAAAACAAAGAACCACAGCATTAGGTACAGGCAGATCACCCTGCACTGAGATGAGAATAAATGTCTGCACTCAGACACTGGTGAACATGGGGAATTTTCGATCACATACGTCTGCTGAATCCAAGCACTGAATATAAATATGGATTTGTAGACACTATAGGAATGGGGAACGATGTATTGAGGAGATGTTCGGTTATGAACTAGAAAGGGGGAGGCTCAATGAGTTGAATGGCCTATGCCTTTCCTGATGTTTCTGTGTAGTCTGTGGGAAAGTTCTGTAAATGTTGTCACAAGTTCTCAGATATCAGGAAAGAGGCCTCTGCAGGGTCGACAGGAATGTGTTCACCGCCCACGTTTCTTATACCGAGGCTGGTGCGAGCTGTCCAGTTCAGGTTTGTCTTTTAAGACCTCGGAGCTGCTTGACACAATTGAGTATCTTGCTTGGCTGTGTTAGGAACCATTGAAAAGTTTATCACAAATCCGTGTGTCTGAAGTCACTTTTAGGCCAGACCAGGAAAGCACATTAGATTTGCTTCCTGAAAGTACATTGGTGCAACAAATTGGTGTTTACAATCGACATTGGCTTCAAGGTCACCGTTATTGACACCAGATTTTAGAACCCAATATTTTTAAAATTGTTTTTAATTCCCACCAGCTGCCAAAGCATTAAGCTGGTCTGAATTAGTAATCCAGTGACAGTTCCACAACCACACCATCTCCACAAGGGACCCATCAGAAACCACTGTAAATAGGATTTTTCTGTGCTGTTTTTCAAAAAGAAGTTGCAACAATTTGACTATCATGATGAGACTGAGCGTTTGAGAAATGGTCAGATTGTGATGACTTTCCTGTTAGGGGACTGTACAGAGAAGAACAACTTTCACATTGTCAGGTAGACCTTAGAATTGGAGCTGGAATGAAACAGCTTTCCCAGAGACTTGGCTTGATGTGCAGCACAAGTCTTCAGTCCTATTGCAGAAATGGTTTCATGGCGTATTGCCTTTGTCATATCGACTGTGTTTAGCTGCTACTTGATGTCATGTGCAGTGAATCAGATTGATTTTTTTGATTCTGTGGATATCATGATGAAAGTGAGGTGGACCACTGTCGGCTGCGGCTGGTATAGATACTACATCCTGAACTTTTGCACTGTTGTTTCGGTCTGTTCCATGATTTATGGTCGAGATATTTGTAAGCACTTTCCTCCAGTGAGTTGCTAATAGTCCATCACCATTTATGACTGGATGTGGCATAATGACAGAGCTTAGATCTATTCTGTTGTTCTTGGAGTCATTTTGCTCTCTCAATCTGATATTAGTTCTGAAATTTGGAATGCAAGGAATCAAGTGCGGTAGCTTTAATGGCTTGTCATCAGGTTGAGGTACACATGGTTCTGGACCTGGCATGTTAACCTGTACTCACCACTGAACCATAGTTCGGCTTGATGGTGATGGTAGACTGAGGGATTATCCCGGGCAAAAAGTTACAGGTTGTGTTTGAATACAATTATGCTTCTGCTGCTGCTGTGGCCTGCAACACCACATGAATGCTGAGTTTGAGCTGCAATACAAACCTGCTGCCTGTCTCCCCATTCACACCAAGGCAAAGTCACCCCTCAGCCCTGTACGCATTGATCTGCTCTGGTTTCAAATGTGGTAACATTTCTATTTTAATTATACCATTTTTCTGTGGCTCTCTCCTTGCTGTCATGCCTCCAATTTATCACATCCCTCAAAACCCTTTCAAATATTCATCTGAGCTTTTTCCCTTCTGTAGTGCCATTTTCGGCATTGAAAGTTAATGTGTTTCCCCCGTTTCACTCACTGACGATGGTTCAGAGCTCTGTATTGTCAGAGGTGCTAGCCATACGTAGTTTCAGAACCAATGAATTTGTACACCTCTTGGTATCATTCACTTCCTGGTGAAGAGTGCTCCTCATTTGACAGGACGTTTGAGTAGTTTTACCACACGTTTTTGAAACTTGTTCTCGACCAGAAATTGCTGGAGAAATGGAGCAGTTCTGTGGAGTGACAGGTTCAGTGACTCTCCTTCAAAGCTTCCAGTCTCACCAGCAATTTTTGTTTTTGTTCCAGATTTCCAGTGTCCATGGGCCTCTGTTTTATAGAACATGTGTTCTGTGCCTATTCATCTCGAGAGAAACTGAACAGGTCTAGCAGCATTAATGGAGACAGAGAAACAGAGATATAGCGTTTCAAGTCTGGAGTGACTTCTTCAGAAATGAAAAGGATTGTAAAATGGACTTTGTAATAACTTGCCAGAGGTGGAAGAGGAGTGACGGGAAACAGAGTGTGGAGGTGCAGTGCAAAAGACAAATGTGTTTTTAATTGTGGTGAACGAGAAGCGAATGCAGAATTAGTGTAAGTTAAGATGAGAATGGGGGAAATGGGATCTCTTAATTACATGCAAGATAACCAAGCTACAAACAAGGCAAGGTCATATTGACACCAGGAGGCAGAATGTATGAAAAAGGGAGAACACTCATAATGGGTTGAGGTTGTGAAGATATAGAATTGAATATGAAGGCCTACAGGTGAGGGGTTACTTGAGCTTGGGTTATGATTCATTGGAACATTGCAGAGGCCAAGACTGAGATGTTAGCAGGAGAGCAAGGTAGGTTATTGAAATGAGAAAGTCAAGTTTATTCTTAAAATGTGGAAGTATTCCTGAAAGCAGTTTGGTCTGGCTAATGTGTAGGAGACTGCATTGTAAGCAGCAATGATAGTAGACTGGACTGAACAGGTCCAAGGGAAATGCTGCTTCACCTGAGAGGTGTGTGTTGGGTTGCAAAGAAATAAGAAATAAAACATAGAACAGTACAGCACAGAAGAGGCCCTTCAGCCCACGATGTTGTGCCAACCATTGATCGTCATGGAAGGTAAACCTAATGTATGAACCCTCACATTTCTGTGATTATACGCATATCCAGCAGTCTCTTAAATATCCCCAAAAACCTCGCTTCCACAACTGCTGCTGGCAACTCATTCCATGCTCTCACAACTCTCTGCATAAAGAACCCGCCTCTGACATCCCCTCTACACTTTCCGCCAAACAACTTAAAACTATTATCCCTCATGTTAACAATTTCTGCTCTGCTCAAACGTCTATGGCTACCAACTCTATCTATGCCTCTCATTATCTTGTAATCCTCAATAAGGTCCCCTCTCTTCTTTCTTTTTTCCAATGAAAAATGTCCGAGCTCAATCAACCTCTCTTCGGAAGATAAGCCCTCCATTCCAGGCAGCGTCCTTGTAAACTTCCTCTGAACCCTCTCCAAAGCATCCACATCTTTCCTTTAACAGGCCAACCAGAACTGGACACAGTATTCTCAGTGCGGTCTAACCAAAGTTTTATAGAGCTGCAACAAGATCTCATGGCTCTTAAACTCAATCCCGCTGTTCATGAAAGCCAAAACACCATATGTTTTCTTAACAACCCTGTCCACTTGGGTGCCAATTTTAAGGCATCTATGTACCTGCACACTTAGATCCCGCTGTTCCTCCACACTGCCACGAATCCTGCCTTTAATCCTGTACTCAACTTTCAATTTCGACCTTCCAAAATGCATCATTTCACATTTATCCAGATTGAACTCCATCTGCCACCTCTCAGCCCATCTCTGCATCCTGTCAGTGTCACACTGCAGCCTACAGAAGTCCTCTAAACTGTCAACGACATCTCCGACCTTTGTGTCGTCTGCAAACTTGCTAACCCGTCCTTCAATCTCCTCATCCAAGTCATTAATAAAAATTACAAAGACTAAAATCCCAAGAACAGAGCCCTGTGGAGCACCACGCACCACTGACTTCCAGGCCGAATACTTTCCTTGCAATACCACTCGCTGTCTTCTGTTGGCCATCCAATTATGCATCCAGACTGCTAGATTTCCCTCTATCTCATTCCTCTTGACCTTCTGAACGAGGCTACCATGGGGAACCTTATCAAATGACTTTCTGAAGTCCATATACACCACATCCACCACTCGACCCTCATCAACTTGTCTAATAGCATCCTCAAAGAACTCAATAAGATTTGTGAGGCATGACCTGCCCCTCACACAGCCATGCTGATTTCATTTAATCAAGCCATTCTCTTCCACATGGTCATTAATCCTATCCCTCAGAATCCTTTGTGACACCTTGCAGACAGCAGACGTCAGACAAACTGGTCTGTAATTGTCAGGGATTTCCCTATTTCCTTTCTTGAAGAGAGGAATTACATTTGCCTCCCTCCAGTCCTCAGGTATGACTCTGATGGAGAGCAAGGATGCAAAGATCTTCACAAGTGGCGAAGCAATCTCATTTCTCGCTTCCCAAAGCAGCCGAGGACAAATCTGGTCTGGCCCTGGCGACTTGTCAATCTTAATGTTTGTCAAAATTTTCAGCACATCAGCTTCCTCAATCTCTATCCATTCCAGCATGCCTACCTGCTCCTCAATGGTTTCATTCAATACAAGGTCCTTTTCTTTAGGAAAGACAGAAGCTAAAAACTCATTTAGGGCTTCCACTACCTCCTCAGACTCTATACACAAGTTCCCTATGCTATCCCTGATCGGACCGACTCTTTCTTTGACCATTCTCTTATTCCTCATATACGTGTAAAATACCTTTGGATTCTCCCTAATCCTTCCTGCCAAGCCTTTTTTCGTGCCCCCTCCTGGCTCTCCTCAGAGCATTTTTGCGCTCCTTCCTCGTCTGCCTGTAATCCTCTAGAGCTGAGCAAGACCCTTGCTTCGTCCACCTTATGTAAGCTGCCTTCTTTCTTTTGACGAGAAGCTCCTCTACTCTTATCAACCAAGGTTCATTTATCTTACCCCTTCTTGGCTGTCTCAGAGGAACACATTCATTCATCACACACAACAACTGTTCCTTCAACAGTCTCCACATGTGTATAGTGCCCTTTCCATGGAACAATTGCTCCCAGTTCATGCTTCCTAACTCATGTCTGGTAGCATCATAGTTTCCTTTTCCCCAATTAAATATCCTCCCATTGTACCTCCTTCTCTCCTTCTCCATAGCTGTGTAGAATGTGAGGCAGTTGTGGTCACTATCACCAATATGCTCTCCCACCGCAAGATCTGACACCTGCCCCGGCTCATGCCAAGCACCAATCCAAAATGGCCTCTCCCCTCATCGGCCTGTCAACGTACTGGGTTAGAAAAAGCCCTCCTGTACACACCTTACAAAAACAGCTCCTTCCAAACCATCTGCTCTAATGAGGTTCCAATCAATATTGGGGAAGTTAAAGTCACCCATTACAACAACCCTACTACATTCGCACTTTTCCAGAATCTGCCGGTAATGCTTTCTTCAATCTCCCTGCTGCTATTGGGGGGCCGGTAGTACACCCCTAATTACGTGACTGCTCCCTTACTGTTCCTAATTTTCACCCATACTGACTCACTAGGTAGACCCTCCTCGACAATGGTGACTTCTGTAGCTGTGGTACCCTCTCTGATTAGCAGTGCTACTCCCCCTCCTCTTTTTCCCCTCTTCCTATACCTTTTAAATGTTCTTAACCCTGGAACATCGAGCAACTATTCCTGCTCCTGAGAGAACCACGTCTCTGTTATGGCCACAACATCATAGCACCAGGTACTGATCCATGCTCTAAGCTCATCACTTTTATTCCTGATACTCCTTGCATTAAAACAAACATACTTTAACCGATCCCTTGATTCTTTCCCAGGAAGTTCCTTCCCAATAGCTGCCCTACCTCTTGCTATTGCCTCATCTCCATCATCTCTTACCACCAGTAAATAGATTAGGTTCCCACCCCCTGCCATACTAGTTTAAGCCCTCCTGAACCACTCGAGCAAACCTTCCACCCAGGACATTAGTCCCCTTCCAGTTCAGGTGCAACCCGTCCTTCATGTGCAGGTCCCACCTTCCCCAGAAGGCATCCCAATTATCTACATATCTGAAGTTCTCCCTCCTACATCAGCTGCGCAGCCACGCGTTAAGCTGCGCCCACTCCCTGTTCCTCACCTCACTATCTCATGGCACCAGTAGTAAACCCTAATGAGTTGGTAAATTTCAAATATTCAGCTTTATTTCTTCTTGTATGATGACGAGATAGCTGCAGACTGAGACATTGGCAGAAACAACTTTAATTGTGTATTTTTCTTTTTTTTCATCTATTCAGTCACAAGCTGTTCCCCACTTCCTAACAGTAAGGTCTAGGCAACAGTCTGTGTGTCATGTATGCTCCTGTCTGCTTTGAACTGATTCCCTTTGTATCAACCATACTTGCAAGCCTGCTCTTCGCAATAGCATTTGTAGGTTTTAGGAGAAAGTGAGGACTGCAGAAGCAGGAGATCAGAGCTGAAAATGTGTTGCTGGAAAAGCGCAGCTGGTCAGCCAACATCCTGACCTGAAGAAGGGCTCATGCCCGAAACGTCGATTCTCCTGCTCCTTGGATGCTGCCTGACCTGCTGCGCTTTTCCAGCAACACATTTTCAGCATTTGTAAGTTTTACCCTTGTTATGCTGTTGTCTAATCACACAACTTTCAATATACTCCACAACTTGCTTGCCTTTGTACTCTTTACTTCTATGCACAAATGCAAGGATTCACTGAGCCTTCTTAACTCAAGTTTCAACTTGCCTGTTCACTTATATTTTCCAGTGGTCTTGGTGTGTGTGTGTGTGTGTGTTATGTATTGTATGGTTCTATGACTGTATCTGTGAACATACAGCTCAAACGTGGGAGGTAATGAGCTTGATGATTACATGGTTCTCAGGCTGAAACAAAACTGGTGTCCACTATGAGACAGGGTGAGAGGTTGATATTTCAAGACTGATTTACTTGTTATTATCATAACTGAAACATGTACATAGATTAATCAATCATTCTGCTTCAATGTAAGTGATGTAGCTATTAGAACTTGAATAACATTGAATACTGCTTCACCTCCCTTGACAATCCAATGACTATGTGATGGTGAATAGAATAAAGGGAACTCACTGGCGTGAGAAAATTTCAAGATCATTTGGAGACCTGGGTTCACTGCGTTTCCATTTCATAAAGACATTTGGTGAGGACTTACAACCTTCAAGTTCCAATGAGGTTACATTTTCTGGCGCTAATGAACAGAAGGAGTTCAATTGAAATAAATGTTAAGTTTTGCATTTTGTTTAGTTCAAGCAGGCTAAGACTTATACACTTAATGGGAATGCCCTTAGGAGTGTTGTCGGGAAAACGAGAGCAAGGGGTCAGATGAAAATTGAGTCACAGATAGACAGAATGGTGAAGAACATGTTTGACATGCATTGAATATAGTTATTGGGAGGTCATTTTGCTGCTGTACACTGCATTGGTGGGGCCAGTTTGAGAATATTGCGTACAATTTGGCTTTCTCTGCCAAATAAGTATGAGGTTTTTACACATTAAAGGAGGCAGCAAAATTTCAAAAGAATGTGCCAGACTGGAGAGTTTGAGTGAGAGGGTCGGGCTGGACATACTGGTGTGTTTTTTTCCTGGAACATTGGAGGCTGAGAGATCATATTACAGAAGGTTATGAATTTAGGAGGGGCATGAATGGCATGAATAACCAAGATTTTTTTCCTCAGGATAAGGGAGCCCAAGATTTGAGGGCATCAGTTTAAGGTGAGAGGGGAAAGATTTTAAAGTGGCCAAAAATACATTTTTTTTCACATTGTTTCATATGTGCATGGAATGAGCTGTCAGAGGAAGTGGTGGAGGCTGATACAATCCCATGTTTAAAAGGCATCTGGATGGGGATATGAATAAGAAGAGTTCACAGGGATATGAAACAAATAATGGCAAATGAGACTATATCGACTATTTACCAATCTCTGGGAAAAAGAACTGGAAATGATATTACCCACTTTAACAGATCAAGACACAACAATAGAAAACGAGACAGAACACCAGTGCTTCACCGGAGGCTCACTGATGATGTTACATAGCATGGTGATGAGACATCTGAGAAAAAAACCTTCCAGCTTAGCGAGCAAACCTACAACCAGAAATTCAACCTGAGGTACAAATCTTCTCAAGTAATGAAATAGATCAGATTAGCATATCTCATCCGCATGGAAAAGTTGGACTAAAGTGTCTGTTTTCATGAATCTATAACAGTATTAAGAAGAATTCTAATTTCTTAAAAGATCCTTTCAAATGGGAAGTTTCTTCCCAATACTTTTTTGGTGCCTCTCTGTTTAGATATATTCAAAGGAGATTTAGTGTAATAGTCGACAGACAAATGAGTGACAGATAACCGGATACGGATACAAAAGTGGGGCTAAAACTAAACTTTAGTTCCTGATGGAGCAGGCTAAAAGCATTTAATGACCCACTCCTCCTCCTCAGTCCTGTCTTCCTATGTTCATTCAGCACATCAAATCCGCTGAGAGGAGCAGTTGAAGGTCACTTACTCCAAGAACGTGATGTCCATAAACCAAGGAAACCATTCATCCCATTAAGGCTGTCATTCACGATTTGGATAGTTTGGATAATGTAATTGGAAAACTCAAGTTGGGTAGGAAAATGATCCCACATATCTCTTGACAGAGATTCCCTGTCTGCAACATGTGCTTCATTTGTTGGTCATGTTATAGACCCAGATTGACAGTGGATAGAACTTCCGTACCTCACCCAGAGATGGATCACAAAATCTTCTGACTGCAACATTCAATAACAGAACTTCCAGGAAAATAGCACACACTAACTTTCTGATAACAGAATATGAGTAAATAAGAACAGGACCAGGTGGTTAAGTCCCGCAATCTCAAGTTTGCCTTGCCCTACAATAAGATCATGGCTGATCTGCTTTTTGTCTCAGATCCTCTTTAATGCCTCATTCATCATAGCCCTCAACATGCTGGCAGATCAAAATCCATCTACCTACTCTTTAAGTACTTTCAGTGATTCAGAACCCCGAATTCTCAGACAAAGTACATTCCTGACATTCAATACCCTCTGTTTGAACCAAAAAAAACTCGCTGCTCCTATACCATGACCTATTGATCTGAACAAAGGAGGTGAACACAGAGGCTCAGTAAGAGTGACTGGTCCTGATATCAAGGAAGAACTTGACTCAGGATAGTATCACGGAGTGGGACTAACTTGCACTTAATGTCAATCAGTTGTAAACTCTACACTGGTTGAAGCGATTTAAAACACAAAGGAGGATGTTTCTGGTTAACGGTTATCAATTCTCTCAGTCTGAGATATTTCTGTGGGAGATCTCTTCCTCAGCATAAACATCTTCAGTTGCTTCATCAATGTCTTTTTCCCATCATAAGACTGGAGCGGGAATGCTCACTGAAGATCTGACAATGTTCACCTCAATGTGTCATCCTGAACCAGTCTGTGTCCATGTGCAGTAAGACCTGGACAACATTCAAGCTTCTTCTGTGAATGCGTAGGTGACGTTAATGTAACAATACTGCTAGAAACTGCACGTTTGATATGATATATTTGATTTATTTATTGTCATGTGTACCGAATTACAGTGAAAAACTCTGTTTATGAGCATAGTAAGCAAGGATGTACAGATCAGAAAGACTTAGACAGAGACACACAGATTACATTGAACAGTGGCACGAGGGCGAGAGTGACTTTCCTTAGTAAAAGAGGAGCTCATTCAGAAACTCAAACTTGGTTCACAGGAATATGAGGAAGCCATTCAGCTCATCTTAATTATTGTGAAAAAAGAGGGAGAGACCATTCCGTCCCTTCACAGTATTACACAGGAAGTGAAGGTGGCGAGTGTTATGGACCAGATTGGAGCCCCTCCAAAATAACTTAAGAAAGTCACCCAGGCCCTCACATTTTCTTACTTTCAAGGCCAATGTAAAATATCTGTTCCAAGTGGAATGGACCATTCAAACTACTTGCTGTGAAGTAAACCACCATTTATTTAATCTCTGTGGATAAAATACTCCCAAAGAAAGAGTAATTTTGAATAACTACTCTTAAGGAAAACTTAACAAAATAATACATACAGTAATTATTACTAATTCGCAGTTCCAATAGATGAACATCCCATAACCACAACCCTTGGCAAAAAGGAAAATTCAGACGGCGATTCTCACATGCTGTTCTCCAATGTAGGAGGAAAAAGAAATCCAGAGAAGGTGTAGAATGTGGCAGCCAGGAGACATTCACTGTTTTATATATATATATATATATATATAAATATAAGCATACGTATGTAGCTAAAGTAATTCAGGTGTTTCACTCCATCAGTTGCGATAAGCTTTTGTATTTAACAAATAAATCGGAGACATCATCATTTTTGAACCAGCTGCTGTGTCTCTTGCAAAGATGCGAAAGAACCTCAATTCAAAGACGAGAGAAGTGAAGAAACTTTGGACACCAAAGGAACCTCGCTGCCGTATCCTGGGGACCAATGTTATTGAACAGTTTCTGTTGTATTTGTTTTTTACTTTACAAACAGAACGTCAGTGTAACAAGCTGCACAAGTGTGTGCTCGAGAAATTCAGCGGACCTGCCATCATCGGCTGAGGGGGACACAGAGTTCATGATGGGAGACTGTTGTGACTGTTCTGAAGAAGAATTATACTGGATTCAAAATATGAATTCTGGCTCCACCTCGTCAGATTCCCACAGGATGGTTCTGTTTCACCAGAACTTCCAGAGTCTACATTGAATATCTGACATATCCAATATTATACTTTGACGAGAATGGTGTGTGTGTGTGGGGGGGGGGGGGGGGGGGGAGGGGGGGCGGGGGGAGGTAGGTGGGTGGGTGAGTTCGTGCTTGTTTGTTTCACTGGGCATTTAAGTGTTTAAGTGAATGTTATAATTTAAAGAGTCGAGTGAAATGCTGGCTTTTTGCGTTTGTTTATCTATGATTAGAATCCACCCATTTGCAGAACTCAGGTAACATTGTTAAGTACTGAAGCGCAGCCCGTGTTCTCCATTTATCTGAGTGCATTGTTTTGTTATTTCAAAGAGATTTCTGTCCTTCTGATGAAGGGTCACTGGACTGAAACGTTAATGCTGCTTCCTCTCCCAAAATGCTGCCAGACCTGCTGAATTTCTTTGGTATTTTTTGCTTTTTCCGTGAACTTGATTTAAAAAAAACGTTTATGAAAGCTCCAAGAATGATTTCCAGTGAGCCACTCCAATGAGGCGGAAGAACAGGGAAAGGTTGTGAATACTGAGACAATTCCCCACAACAGGCTGTAGGTACTGTTCTGGGAGGTGATCATGTTTAAAGACATCAGACATTGAGCAGCTGATGTGTGAAATAGACGCTAAAATGTTGCTCACAGCCTCCACTGTGACAGAGATCACAGCTGGTGGATGAACAGTAAAACAGGAAAATATCATTGTTAAGGTAGTGTCAAGAGAGCATTTTTACTCTCTCATAGGGTCATGCTTTTGTGGAACACTCTTCCCACAGAGCTATGGAACATGAGTCATTGCATGTTGTTAAGGTAGACGTAGATAGAGTATCGATTCAACAGATGCATTAAGAGTATAATACAAAGACAGGAATGTGTGGATGAGGCCATCGTCAGATCAGCCGCAATGGTAGAGGTCATTTAGGTGGGAAAATTGCTAATTCCTGATCCAAATTTCAACATTGTTGCTGTTTGTAGATATCAGCAAACAATGACATTCTTATAAATTGGAATTTTAAAACAACGCTCAGGAAAGTTGAGAGTTTTGGGAAAAGGGTGGGCGATGTTGAATTGTAAATCTCACTGAAAGCACAACCAGCCAAATTAACATCCTCAGCAGATAAGAATATTTCTTAATTTTTCCTGTGAGGTGAGTTTCGTTGGAAAGGGCAGCATTTCTTTCTTTGTCTGCGATCCTTTCCGAGTATTGTGGTGGCCTCCTGCTGTACTTGCTTTGCAGGGACATCAGTCGTTCAGTTTCTGATAGAGATACCGAATTCTGAACACGTGATCATGAAGGTGCAACGATAGAGATCCAGGAGGCTGTGTGACCTGGGAGCTGATGGTCATCACTCAGAGATGCTCAGTCGCCTTCAAATAGTGAGAACATATTTTCTCTCTTCAAAAAAAATCTTGCATTCTCAGTGAGCTGAGCTGTCGGTTGGTATTTCCTTTCACTAATTTTCTCTGCTTGAATTGAGTTCTGCGAATGCCTCACATAACTTCAAAATCACAGAGAGTCTGGTAAAATTAAGAACAAAAATCATGTATTGTTCATGAATTATTGGAACTTCGTATTTTACATCAATGTTTTATTGAAATTATGACGTGTTTGTCTAGGCAGTAGAGAGACCAGGGAGACCAGCAGATTTGGATGAGTTAACCCAAGGTGACATATGGGGAGCTGTATTCACATTAAATTTGGATCTTCAGAATGGCCCGAAGTTACAGAGATGGGAAGGCTATAAAGTGGAATGAGTGGGCTCTCTGTGATCCAGCCTGGGTTTGTCAACTGCATTTTCCCAAATAAGACCAAACAATCAAACTGGCTTTGAACTGTTCCCGCTTAGCAGATTCGATGAGCTGAATGAATTGAAAGGAACTGAAATGATTTATTGCCATCTGTGCTGGAATAAGAGCCATGCAAAATTTGCAATATTGCCACATTGGTGCAATTGTAGATACAGGGTACGTTGGTCTGCATACTTCAGTATTTGTTATAGAGTTGAAAGAAAAGTGAATAATAGTCCAGACTAAAATGAAAGACTTTGTTTTAAGTGTTAAAATTCGATTCCTTTTCACTGAGTCTGTGCCAGTACCTAGCCTCTGGATTGCACTGGCAAAGTCTCCAGACCACGCGAGACTTCAAAACTTGAGGCACCATTTCCATTCCCCATGGACCACACCGCCCCTCCACCGGCCTCCAGTCAGGTCACCCCTACCTGGCCTTGTCTGGAACACTCCTCCTGTGCTAGCTTGGTCTCAGACTCTTTCCTGCATTCGTCTGACTTGGGACTCATTCCCATGCTCCCTTCCACACTGGTTGGTCTGAGATTTGCTCCTGGTCTGGGACTCGCCTCCCACACTGGCCTGGTCTGGGAATAACTCCTGATGAAGGGCTTTTGCCCGAAACGTCGATTTCGAAGCTACTTGGATACTGCCTGAACTGCTGTGCTCTTCCAGCACCACTAATCCAGGATCTGGTTTCCAACATCTGCAGTCATTGTTTTTACCTGCACTGCATGTCTGGGACTGACTCCCACACTGGCCTGGTCTGGAACTCACTCCCACACATGTCTGGTCTGGGACTCCCTCCCACGCTGGCCTGGTCAGGGACTCCTCCCATTCTAGCATTTTGTGTAATAGTGTTCCTGCACTGGCCTGGTCTTAGTCTCACTCCCACACTGGCCTGGACTGAGACTGGCTCCCGCGCTGGCCTGCTCTGAGAGTTACTGTCATGATGGTCTTGTCGGGGATTTACTTCCGCATTGGCTTCGTCTGGGATTCTTTCCCACACTGGCGAGGTCTGGGACACGCTCCCATGCTAGTTTAGTCTGGGCTCCACTGCCATGCTGACCGCATCTGGGACTCCACTCCCATGCTGACATGGTCTACGTCTCGTCTCTGGAACATGCATCATTCCCTGGCCTGATCTGTGATTCATTTCTGGGAGTCGCCAGCGATGGCCTCAAGTCTGAGAGTGGTCCCCTTCATTGCCCTCCCAGTGAGGTTAAGTTGTTAAAAGTTTGTAAAATAAACTAGAGAGAAGAGAAACATTTCGATAATAAAGTTGAAGAAGGATGGAATCGAGGACCTCTGAGTGGAGTGTCCTATCATGCCACTATCAGGGTAACATCAGAACATAGGACTGAACTGCACAAGTGGGTCATTCGACCCTTTTCACTACTTCCCCTTGAAATGAGATTGTGGTTCCAGCTACATCTTATCTTTCAGACCGTGTTATCCCTGATTCACTCTCTATCGAAAACCTAACTATGTCAACCTTGATCTGATTTAATTCTCCAGCTTCCACAAACTACTGTTGAAGAGAAATCTCTCTTGAATGAACCTCTGAGAATGTCCCCTTGGCCCTCTTCAGGTTGGTGTTTGAGGATGACTGTGATCTTTTGTATTCCCGCTCTTCAACCAATCATAAACATTTCACATTTGACACGGTCAATGATACAGGTCTCAGACTGGGCTAAGTTCACTGTTAAGAATGATGGAGGTGGGTTTCATTAGTCAACAACAAATAACTTGTTTATTACCAAGATAAAATTCTTTAAAACTGTCCACATCCTAACGACAATAAATAGTGTTTAAACTGTACAAGTATACTTTGGGAATCCACATGTTGGACTGTCTTCAGTATGGCTCAATATGATCGCCTCTTCGAAGTTGTTAAAATCAACAAGAAACGTTGCTAATACCTTCATACCATAACTCCGTCATCAAGGAAGGAGTGAAGTGACATATCTCTGAACTGTTTGTAATGTGGTCTCACGAATGCCCTGTACACATGAAGCAAATAATACTGAACATTTATATTCAATAAACTTCACAAGAAGTAGCAGAAAACTGTTTACCTGCAAATCAGTAGCTGTATCTGCATACTAAGTTTATGTCATTCATGTATCATCTGCACTGCTCAATTCTGCAATCTCACTCTGTTTAAAAGTGTACTGTTGATTTATCCTTCTGGCCAAAATGGATAAATTCTTATAAACCACGTCACACTGTTTCTGCAGAAAACTTCGTTCACTCACTACCCCTGTCTAATTTCCAACTTATTGAAGGATTTCCTTGGTACATTAGCTAATTGAGATCCAGTGCATTTTCAGTTTCACATCATAGACTCAGATGGTTTATGTTCAAAGACAATTACCATTCTACTGTTTCAGTCTTTCGTTAATTTCTCTAAAATTACAATTCAAACCAATGGACATTTAACATGAGGCAATCATATTATACAGAAATAAAGATTCATCCACATGTCAAAATAATATTCGAAAGTTCACTATAGCCAGAAAACGAGATTCTAATCTTGACAACTTAATAATGTAACCAATTATCTAAAACTATTTCCTTAAACTAAACGTAACACAGGAAAAGTGGGTACAAATTGCATGTAGTTTCCTAATTATCGTTTCTACAATTGGCCTTATGCAACTAATTATAGCTGAGGGAAATTCTTACAAAAGATCTGTAAATTCTGACTTCAAATTAAAGTTTGGAATCAGTCTTTTTGTGAACAGTAAAATGTCCTCACCATGAGAGAACACTGTAGCCTCTCCAAATCTTTAATCGATTTGGAATTTCCTTCTAAATTCTTCTTTCAGATCGGGAGGTCAGAATAATGCCATGAAGCCCAACACTAAATGCAACACCCAATTCTGTAAATTAACCTGACATCTCTTTGTTTTCAGCTGATGCAGAAACAATTGATCCACATCCAACTTTCATATTTCTATGCATCTGAGAAATATGAATTCCTGTAAATTATAAATTCAATGTATCATAGTGTCCTCATGAACAGGAAATGCAGAGGGGAAGAAAAGCATGGAAATCTAAACTGTTTTCAAATATGAACCACTGTACAAATATATGTAAGGTCAGGCCATAAAGAATTAACATTTATTTCAATGAATATTAGAATTTGAGACATTCCCAATCAGACAGAAACCCTTTTTTCTCACAACAGAATAAGACCACAAGCTACTCGTCCACTTTGGTTTGGGATTCTTTCTTTTCACAGAATGAAGTGCTCTCCTTTAAGATAAGTTCTTGTAATTTCAGACTTTAATTTTGTTTCAATCTTTCTTACTGTGGGAGTGAGATCTATAGAGATTTCTGCGATTGTATTAAGAAGTACAATTTATTGGACATGGTCACAATGCAGGAGATTACATCCACTCCCTTTCCCAGCTTTGACTAATATGTAATGTGTACAGAATTCCAACATCCTAAATTCAAACAGAGAATGATCTCCTTCTCCGTGAGAGTATCTCGAATTCCTGATGTGTGTTTCCTGACTTATTATTCATTCTCTTCATCATGTCTTTGTTCTGTCTAAACAGAAAGATCCAAGGATGGTTCATTATGATCCTTCTTTTCTTTGTCCTAACACATATCTTGTTACATGGGGATTGGAATTGGATTCCAGCTGTTCTTAAAACATCTGTTTTTCTCAATAGGTTCTTTATTTGTATCAGCAATCTAGTTAGTGCCATTTCTGGTGCCCATTCAAGTTCTCTTCCATTTGGTCAATTAGAGAGGCCTGATGGGGTTATTTCTCTGATTGTCACTTTGGCCTTCTTAATAGCGAAACATTCACACGCGATGGATACAAAGGATATTGTTAGGCTGGAATATTATTGGGGTGCCTGACAGTTCCTGGGATGGTACCGATTCTAACGCTATGCGAGTAAAATAATAGACATATGGCGACTTCCCATTGGGTCTCCTGTGGCCTTTCTCAGGAGCAGGACAAAATGGTTGTCCGCTGAGCCACTAACAGTGGTGATTTTTAAATAAACCACATAACAGCGCACTCGATTCTTGATTATTGAACTTGGGACATGTCACATGTTATAACTGCAAACAAAATGTTTTAAATCAGCCTGTACAGGATAAAAGGTGCTTCCGATAAACAGACTCTCCTTCAAAGCAGTAGCAAATTGACTGTTTTTACAAACAGGAGAATGTGAGCACCGCAGGTAGTGGAGAATGTTGTGCTGAAAAAACACATCAGGTCAGGCAGCATATGAGGAGCAGGAGAATGGATTTTCTGGCAAGATCCCTTCAACAGGAATGAAGCTTGAGGGACAAAGGGGTGGAGAGATTAATGGGAGGGTGATTGAGAAGGAGGAAAGGTAGTTGAGAGTGTGATAGGTAGATGGAGTGGGGGTAATGGTGACAGGTCAGAGAGGAGGATGGAGTGAATGGGTGGGATGGAAGATGGACAGGTAGGACAGGTCATCAGGGTGGTGTTGAGATGGAAGGTTGGAACCGAGGTAAAGTTGGGGGGAAGGGAAATGTGGCAAGTGATGAAATCAACATTGATCCCATGTAGTTAGAGGGCCCCAAAGCAGAAGATGAGGCATTCTGCCTCCAAGCGTCGGGTGTGAGGGAGTGGAGTTGGAGGAGGCCAAGTATGTGCTGTCCTTGGCAGAGTGGGAGGGCAGTTGAAGTGTTCAGCTACACAGTGTTGGGGTTGATTGGTGCAGGTGTCCCAGAGATGATCTCTGAAGCGCTCTGCAAGTAGGCGTCCTGTCTCCCCAGTGTAGAGGAGACTGCATCGGAAGCAATGGATACATTAAGTTACATGTGTGGCAGGGCAGGTGAAACTTTGATGGATGAGGAAGGCTTCTTTGGGGCTTTGAACGGACTGAAGGGAAAGGTGTTGGCGTAGGTTTTGCAAATCAAGACATGGCAGAGGAAGGTGCCAGCATAAGAGGGTGGGTTGGCGGGGGCTGTGGACTTGACCAGAGAATTGCAGATGGAATGGTCTTTCTGGGAAGCGGATAGGGTGGGGAGGAAAATATATTTCTGATGGTAGGGTCCATTTATAGTTGGCGGAAATGGTGGAGGATAATGCAATGCATCCGGAGTCTGGTGGAGTGAAAGGTAAAAATGGGGGAGGTTCTGTCCTTGTTGCAGTTGGAGGGCTGGGGTTCAAGGGCAAAGGTTCAGAAAGTGCTGCTGGACACTATCGACCATGTGGAACGGGAAATTGCAGTCTTTGACTTCGGAGGTGATCTGGTCCATTCTGTAGTGAAAGTGGTACTCCTGGCAGCAGATGTGGTTGAGGTGGAAAAATTGGGAATAAGCAATAGCATTTTGCAGGAGGCTGGATGGGAGCAGATGTAGTCCAGGTAGCGATGAGCATCGGTGGTTTTAAGTGATATGGACTAGATGCTGTCAGGTGGGACTAGATTGGATTGGGATATCTGGTCGGCATGGACACGTTGGACCGAAGGGTCTGTTTCCATGCTGTACATCACTATGATTCTATGTCTGTGTTGAGTCGGTCACTGGTGATGGAAATGGAGTGGTCCAGGGAGAGGAGGGAGGTGTCCGAAATGGTCAAGGTGAACTTAAGTTCTGAGTAGAATGTGTTGGTGAAGTGGATGAACTGTTCACCCTCCTCGTGGGAGCATGAGGTGGCACGAACACAGATCTCAATTTAGTGGAGGAAAAGGTGGGGAATGGTGCAGGTGCAACTGCAGAAGATGGACTGCTTTACATAACCGACAAAGAGACAGGCCTAACTGGGGCTCATACGGGTGCCCATGGCTAACCTTTTCATCTGGTGGAAGAGGGAGGATTCAACCGAAAACTTATTGAAGATGAGGACCTGTTCAGCTAAACGGGTGAGAGTGTCAGTAGAGGGTGACTGTTGGGGACATTCTGAGAGGAAGAAATGGAGGGCTTGGAGACCCTGGTCATTGCGAATAAATGTATATAATGTCTGAATGTCCATGATGAAGATGAGGTGTTGGGTTCAGGGAAACGTAAGTCTTGGAGGAGGTGGAGGCCGTGGGTGGTGTCCCAAACATATGCGAGAAGTTCCTGGACGGGGGGATAGTATGGTGTCATGGCATGTGGTGATGGGTTCACTGGGGCCGGAGCAGGCTGAGATGATGGGTTGGCTGGGGCAGTCAAGCGAGTGAATCCTGGAAGGTGGGCAGGAGTTTTGGTGGAAAAATTAAGCTTGGAGGCAGCGGCTGTGAAAGAAAAGTTCGATGTCACAACACATTTTTGCAAGTAGTGTTAAATTGTATTCCAAATAGCAAACTTTCAAATTAGCTGTCACAAAATAGCATGTGATGCACTAATTGGTTGGAAGGTGCAAGCGTAAAACACTGACTTCAAGAATTTACACTGGTGTTTAACCCAGTCAGTGCATTGGATGTTACCACTAGGATTCAGAATTAAATCACAACAGTATATGCAGATCCAATATTAACTTTCAGAGTCCTACGTGTTTAATTATACCTGATCTCAATAAACTTAGAGTGTGCTTTGCTGTCATAACTGGCGGTATAGTGAAGGGAAAAGGTCACTCATTTTTCTTCCGTTCCTGCTCTTGGTCATCTGTCCTCTCTGTATTTGCAGTCTTTCATCACTATAGGCTCTGTTGCTTTAAACATTACATCCTTCCTGTCTCTTATAACGCTGAGCTTTTATTATCTTTTGATTTACATCCTAGCATTTCACCCTTCAGTGTGGAAATTTTACATGGACTGGAGCAATTCCTGAAGGTGGTGAGTTCTGAAGGACTGAGAGACCTTACAGTGACAGGGAATATTGAACATCCAAAGGAGGTTATAAAGAGGAGAATTGTGGTGTTCTGGAGAATGATGCAAAGTGAAGGAAGTTTACTGAGTTTCAAACAGGTTATAATGATACAAAGGACTGTAGGATATAGACAAAGTTACAAAGATAAGGAGAGTATATGTTTATGCGCGACGTCCACAACTGATAGGGTGTGTCCATGTTTGGATTTCATTACAACAATATGGAGGGCCACAGGGCCTGGACAGCTTTACAGCACTATGGAGGACTGTAGAAGTGATGACAGCTTATTAATTAACAAAATGAATATGGAGAATTATCTGGAGATTGCACAAGTTAGAGTTGAAGCAGGAAATCACCGAAATAGAGAGTGTTTTCATGCTTGAAGATGATTGCATGAGAACAGGGTTGCGTGGCAGATAGAGGTTATTCCTGCATCTGGAAGATATTACTGACAGGGAAAGTAGAGGACTGTAAAGCATAGGTGAGATAGCAAACAATGAAATGTTTCATGTAATTATGGAACTGGTGAAAAAAAATGTTTTTAACATCAAGTCAATGGTTTGCAGAGACCTTCCAGACATCCTATGACATTGGGATCTAGTGTTTGTCGGACTCGTGTTAAATGATTGAGATAAATACAAACTTTCAAGTTATTCATGATACAGAGACAGCAGAGTAGGAATCTAGTGGCTGGTATTCATGGAATTAATGACGATAAAACAATAAGACAGAGGAGCAGAATTATACCATTCAGTCAATTGAATGTCCATTCACTTGAGTTGATCTGATAATCCTCAAATCCACTCTGCTGTCTTTGGCCAGATTGAAAGCAATTAATTGTAAATCTGATGATGTTGACCAGCTTGAACCAATCCAATAGGAAAGAAATCAATATGTTATCGCCGGGATAATGACAGGCCACTTGGATAGGGAGAGGACAGCCAAATGTCATCTGAAGAGATAAGAAACCTCGATACTCTCAGAAAAAAGAAACACAATTTATTCATGAAGTTAGACGGCACGTTTAGTGAACATTCCTGACATCACAATTCAACCAAGAGAGGTGTTCAGAGCAGACAAATTCACAGGGAAAAGATCCCGAACAACAGAATCAGTGGAGAGTTAGAGGAATATTCTGGAAGACACATTCCGTGTGAGTTTTGAGAGAGTAAGCTTTAACTTATTGTTTATTTATTCGCTGGATGTATATCAATGGGACCTGCAGTTTTGAAGCAGCATAAATATAGAGTTTAATTCAGTGAGTGAATGGGTAGAATTGAGGATGCAACTGTTAAATTTGTTCGGAATTCTGTTACAGCCTTTTTCACTGTTGGAGTCAGGAAAATATATTTCTTTTTTTATTTCAGAGTGCCCAAAATAATTTCATTTCATTACTCAATTCTTTACAACAGATTGGGGAGTTAGAGGTAGGTTATAACCCTTCTCAGTCTTCTTTATTAGATTACAAGGTGAGGTGTTGCTCTCTGGGTGTTTTGGTTTTAATTATCAGAGGGATGACAACCTTCCCTTCGTTACAGTCTGTTTATCTCAAAGATTCAGATGCATGTGATTCACGCTGACTTGGCTGTTTGGAATTAGAATTGCCTTGCTCATAGAAGATAGAGGGTAATGTTGGAAAGGGGTAATTCTTACTGGTGGACCATGAACAGTGGTATTCTGCAGTGATCTGCATGGGGCCTCTACTGTTTTTGATGTAAATGAATTACCTGTTTGAAAATCTAGATGGTTGGGTTAGTAGGTTTGCAGCCAATACAATAATTGATCGATTTGTGAATAATGTAGAAGGTTGGCAAAGGATTGTTCAGTTGGACATATGGGAGGAAAAAGAGCAGATGGAGTTTAATGTGGGTAAGTGTGGGTACAGCACTTCGGAAAATCAAGTGCAAAGGAAATGTATCCAGTTAATGGCAGGAGCCTGAGCAGCATTGATGTGGAAAGGGAACTTGGGTACAAGTTCAAAACGCCCAGGAAGTAGCCACACAGGCAGATAGGTGGGAAAGAAGGCCAAATGTATGCTTGCCTTTGTTGTTCGAGGAATTGAGTGCAACTGTCAGGTTGACATGGTGCAGTTTTATGTGGTATTACTTAGGCCACACTTCAAGTATTGCATTCAGTTCTGGTTGTCACATTATTAGTAGGATTTGGAGGCTTTAGAGAGGGTGAAGAAGAGGTTTACCAGGGTGTTGTCTGGATTAGATTGTATGAGAAACAACAGAGATTAAAAAAAACTCGGGTTGCTTTCTCTTGTGCTGCGATGGATATGGAGAGACTTGGAAGAGGTCTCTAAAATTATGGGATGCCGGGATACGTTTGACAGTCAGAAGATGTTTCCCAGAGTTGAAATGTCTAATACTGTGGGATATGCATTGAAGGTGAGTTGGGAAAGTTCAAAGGATCCATGGTGAGCAGGCTTTTTGCACAGAGTAAGAGAGGTCTTTGTTGGTGGTGGCATATACAGTCAGGACAATGAAAGGACTTTTGGATTATCAGATGAATACACCAGTAATGGATCTATGTCGATCAAAGGCAGGCAAAAGGAATTAACTTACTTTGGCATCATGTTCACCACAGCATCATGTCTCAAAGGACCCGTTTCTGTTCTGTATTGTCCTATGTTCTATGCAAGATTGCAAGATATTTTTAGATATCATAAAGGTTACAGAGAAGCAAGAGTAAATATTGCACCACTGGAAATGTACCGAGAGAAGTAGCAATAGAGAACAAAGATATGCTGGGGAAACCCTGCATCAGTTTTCCAAGTGGGTGACACCAGTAATTTACCAGAACCATAAGGAGTCTGGGCGAGGATTGTGTGCATTAGCCACTATTTAGGAGAAGGTGCTGGGAATGCTGAAAGGTTTGAAGGTGGATAAATAACCCGGTCTGGATAGGTTATGTCACAGAGTTCCAACGGAGATAGCTGTGGAGATTATAAAGGCATTGGTGATGATTCAGGAATCACTGGAGTCAGGTAGCGTCGTAAGGACTGAAAATCACTAATGTCGACATCCTGTTTAAGGAAGGAAAGAGGAAGAAGACAGATAACCTTTGGCTAGTAAGCATGGCTTTGGTCATTTTGAGGACTTTAGTGTTTGTTTTCATGGTTGCACTTGCTGAGCTCATGATAAAATAGGGCAGAAATATCAAGACTTCTCAAGGTTCTGCCTGACAAATCTATCAGAATTCTTTGAGGAGGAAATGAGCAGGTCAGACAGAGGGCAGTCAGTGGACGTGTCTTTGACCAGAGCCATTTAATCCTCGAAATTTGGAAATTTTTCTGGCTTCGCTTTAATATACTTATTGCTCTAACTTTGACAACCCGCTGTGTTAAACAGTTGCAGATATTAATTACCCTCTGAGAGATGAATGTCCTGTTCATCGCCATCTTAAGCATATGATTACCAGCAATAACTTGTTTGCTAAAACAATAGTCATACACTGAAAGAATATGTTGTTCACAAACCCCATTTGTTTTTATAAATGCACCATTTTGAGAATATAAAAGTGAAACTTGTGAGTGATTCTTATTATTCCTTCCAAACAGTCCAGTCATTCTCCTCAGCACTCCAGTTCATGTCCTCTTCAACGAGTCACATTGTTTGGTTTCCTTATTAATTCTTTTTTTTTCTTAACAGCAGTGCTCTATTTACTGGTCTCCTCGTGATCTTCCCCTTGCGGCCTGTCCCATCGTTGTAAGTTGTTCTGACTCCTATGTTTTTTACCCATGTTCCTCTCAATTGAATATCTAACCCTTGACTGCCAGCTGTCTAACATGGGGTTTCATTCAGCTCACGTACTTCCTGTCCTCTGGTTGACAATGTTTATTCTTTACCCAGTTTTCTTCCATGCTCCTGTCCATAGCCCAGGCTTATTAACTATGCTCAACCCCGTACATCCATTTACTTTCCATTGTTTAAAGCTATGTGAAGTTGTTTTTGTATCCCAGGGGTTAATACTTGCCTATTATTGTTTGGATATTTGCGCTGCTCTCAGTTGTTTCGTCTATTCACAAATTTGTGAATAGATATTAGGGGATATTTCAACATGGTGTTCAACTGCTCTCTGAACTTGGACTGAGTAGCCACGTAAATAAATGTGTTAGTGCAACAACTTAAATTTCTCAGCATATAGGCAAGCACTTCAAACATACCATCAGAACTGACGATGGAATCATCAAAATCAAAAAAATATATAATGTAAACAAACCACAAGAGGATGAAGGTGCCCGATATGGTAAAGAGTAAAATCATCGACTTCCTTCTGCTTTCCATCTCTTGGTCAGTGTGTTTTTCGTCTTTTTTGTGATGTTTCAATCCCATACGGGCTCGACTGACCATTAAAATGTGTCTGACTGTCATAATATTGAATAACAGAATTAAACTGAATGGTAATAATGGTGTTAAAACCTTTTCAAACATCCTAAATCCATTCCACCTTGGATCTCTAAAGTAGATTTGCTTATTAGAACAGCGCCATTCTACATTGTTAATTATCCACTTAGGTTTATATCTGAAGTAAATGGGAATGTTTTTTAAACACAGGAGAATGCCAGTTGTGGCTAGAACCACAGTTGCAGTTTTCTTGGTGCAATATTTCATTTTCAGTTTCCGGCAAGAAATGGCAACAAATCGATCAAAAGTGAAAGTCACAGTGAACCAGACAGAACAGTCTATGGCTACACGGATCACAACATAGAGGGGTCGACATATAGAAGTGAGCTTCACGACATTCAATGGGAAATAATAATTGTTGATTCGACGAAGTATGACCTCAGTGATAATGACCATGAGATCCATCAATGCCATGGCCACCAGGTAACGAGTGGTGCAAGTGGAAAGTCCACACTTTCCCTGGGACAGGATGACAATTGCAATTAAGTTAACTGCAATAAATAAAGAAAGACCCGGTGAGAAAACTTAATTTTTCGTAGACAAATAAATTTTTTTCTGAGAAACAGATTACATCTGTAAAGAAAAATGTGCACTGTGACCATGCCACAATTAAAAACAATCTCCAGCATTAATTTTGCTTTCTGAACCTGTTCTCTCACTGCTCTTGGGATGGATATATATCTCCAATGCATGTCATCTTGAGCAGTACATGGTCATTAACATCAAACAGACAACAAATGGCTGTTACTGAAATTCAATGCGATTTTAGATGAAGAAATAATCCTCGTAATCCTCTGCAATAGCAGCACCAGCATGGTCAGACCCACACTGCCGTCCTGCCTTCATGATCATTCCTCTGCAAACACATGACACACAACTGTTGACATTTCAGTAAATAAAAATTGACCATTCCCAATCAGGATGCATTAACACAGGTTTTTGTCTTTCAGGTTTCTTCAGAATTCCACAAGATTCATAACAGGGTGTAAGTTTCTATTTTACATTGTGAAGGTTCCATCATTATTTTTTCTATGTGTTTAGTGTATGTTAAACAATACTTTATATGTGAATACATATGAACTCAGACACCAGGTGACCTCAACATTATTGGTTAAATTAGCTTTCGCTGAGACAGATGGTAGCAATATAAATACAGCTCATCTGAAGAATAGCATTTGACTTTAGCAATTCTGTACTTCAAAAATGTTTTCCGAATTTTGGAACTCCTTTTTCTGATCTACTGCTAGTTTCATGTCATCATCTAATATACGTCTCTTATATCTTCTTGAAGAGTTTATGGACCGTCTCCTTAAATGTTTCCATTTCTTCTCAGCCTTTATGTTTCCACATTCAAACTTTGCCACCACATCTTCACCCTGTTGTAATGTATTATTTCAGGTTTATCTTATTCAAGTCTTTCCAAATTGAGTCTGTATTGAATGCTACAGCATTTTATGTTCACTTCTGCCTCTAATACGATTTTAATATTATTCTTGCCACAATAATTTCCCAGCTCTAAAATAACTTGTTTGCTGGTAGTTTGAAACAAGAGTTTTCATTGAAACTTTCCTCAATCAACACTGTCTGAGTGTGGGATAAAGGAACCCTTGTAAATCTGAAATCACTGCATATCAGGGGACACACTTTCTGCTGGTTAGAGCCATACCTGACATATAGAAAGATGGTTGTGGTTACTGGAGGTTAGTCATCTCAGACAATATAACCACTGCCCTGTAACATCCAATGATGTTACTGTCACTGATTCTCCTGCGATCAACAGATTGGTTGTTAGTACTGAACAGAACATCAACTGGACTCGGCACATAGACACATTGGCTACATGAACAGGTCATGGCTCGGAATACTGATGCGAAAAACTCACCACTTGTATCCCTAAAGCCTATCC
Source organism: Chiloscyllium punctatum (assembly GCF_047496795.1). Classification (NCBI taxonomy): domain Eukaryota; kingdom Metazoa; phylum Chordata; class Chondrichthyes; order Orectolobiformes; family Hemiscylliidae; genus Chiloscyllium; species Chiloscyllium punctatum. The sequence continues at coordinate 36,436,689 of NC_092787.1, read as the reverse complement.
ATCACCTGCAAGGAACAAATCAAAGTGTGGTGGAGTACTCCCACTTGCCTGAATGCTGTAGCTCCAACAACACTCAAGGAACCTGATACCATTCAGGACAAAGCAGCCGGCTTGATTAGCATTACATCAACAAGCATTCATTCCCTTCACCACAAACGCTCAGTGACAGCAATGTATAACATCCACAAGATGGGCTGCAGAAATTCACCAAAGCTCCTCAGATAGCATCATGTAAACTCACAGCCACTTCTGTCAAGGACAAAAGCAGCAAATATACAGGAACCTCATCACTTTCAATTTCACCTCACACCGTAAAATCCTGATGCCAAGCTTCTTACCATTCTGTCTTGAAAATATATTGCCGTTCTTCCATTGTTACTGAATCAAAACATTGAACTTACCTTCCTAATGGCATTTGGCTTCATTCACTTCACAATGACTGCAGCAGTTCAAGAAGGCAACTCAATAACACCTTCTGAAGATCAACCAGGGGTGTGTTATAAATGCTGGCCAGCCAGTGACATCTATATCCCACAAAATGAATAACAGAAAGAATGGTGGTCTAAATCAGTTCTTAATTCTGCCTCTTACATTTCGATTTGTGAAGTGTTTTGTGAAGTTCAATCATCCACAATAGTTCCAAAAGCAGCACTTACAGCTCAATTATTCCCTTTGTGTTTAGTTTTTTAAAACAATCATCATTTCACAGCCTTATTGTGAAGGTGTTTATTTTATTAGAGACTTCAATTAACTCACTTTTTTTCATGTTCACATGATATCTTGGTTTCGTCTTCACTAAGAAAGACACAAATAAGACATTACAACTGTTGGCAAACACAGATTCCTTGAAGGGAGAGGAACTGACTGATTGCTAGGCAAAAGGTGGTGAGGAACCTGATGAGAATGAATCCTGATAATCCTCAGGGCCAATAAAGGGCATCACAGAACACTAAGGAATTGAAATTAGGAATAGTCAGTGCATTGATGATTGTCTTTCAAAATTCTGACATTCTGGAACATTTCCTACGAATTGTAAGTTGAGAAATGGAACACCACTTTCGTTTTCTAAATGCAGTCAAACGGAATTGTTGACTGGTTAGACTGACACCATTAGTGGGGAAAGTCTTGAAGTCCGTTGGAAAACATTTAATAGCAGTGGCAAAGATCAGGTAAACTCAGCAAGAATTTAAGAAAACTAATTCATCCTTGAAAATAATTTGAATTTTTGTGTACATAACTAATAAAGTGGGTCCAACGAACCATTGTAAGGCTTAATTGGACTTTCAGAGTGCTTTTCAGAAGTTCCGCACAGGGATTAGCTTGTAAAATAAAAGGGTGTGGAATTGAGGGAAGTGTACTGACACGATGAACGTGCCAATTGGAGGATGACAGAAAGGAAGCGGAAGAAACGGGATTTCATCTGAGAGGCAGGTAGTGACTGGACAGGTAGCTCAGGGATCCATAACTGACTTCATCTATTCACAATACATATTAATGTTTTAAATGAGGGAACTTAACGTCTTATCTCTGGCACTGTAGACGTCACAAAGATTGTTGGGCTGGTGAGCTTTGAGGAGTAAGCAGAGATGTTTCAGTGTGTTTTGTATAAGTTGAATGAATGGACAAATTAATAATAGATAACGTATAAAGTGGATAATTGTGAGGTTACCAATTTCGCAAATCAGAAAGGCAGATTATTAGTCATATATTGACAGATTGATAAAGTGGGAGGTGTAATGCAGCCTCATTGCCCTTCTGTACGAGACAATGAAGGGTAACCTGCAGGTGAGCAGAAGGAGAAGAAGAGAAGTGACACGATGGCTTTCATGGCGAGAGGATTCCAGTACAAAGCACAATTATCTACCACGATTGCATTAACCCCGGCATAGCAGAACAGTGGCATGAAGAGAGTCTATCAATTAAGATTATGTTCACTGGCCTTCAAAAGAATGAGAGGGAATCTCATCAAATTTCTAAGATCGGAAATAGGCCTGGGCAGGTTAACAGACGGAGGACGTTTCTAATGACCTGTGAGTCCAGAATCATTTGTCTGAGTCTGCGGTACGGTAAGGTAATTAGGCACTGAAATAAGTGGAAATTTCTTCACGCAGAGAGTGGTGAGCCAGTGAAGTTCTTCAGTAAGAAGGCTATTCAGGTGAAAATATTCATGAAGGCTTCCGAAATAGTTTATAGGTCGCAAGGCATCAAAAGATCTGAGAAGAATGTAAGAGAAGTCTGCCGAGACAGACGATCAGCCAGAATGAAACTAATTGTTCAGGCACACTCAGAATGTCCTACTCCTGCTTCCATTTGTTATTTATTAGGATCTGCCAAATGGGCTGGGTTTGACAAGAGGTGTTCTGTGGCCGTGGGAAATTATTTTATCACAGTTTCCAACAATAATATCTTGCGAAATCATGGAAACTAAATTCAGATGTTGCTTGATTCAGCACAGAGGTGACCACAGAGCTAAATCCCATCCTTCCAGGGTCCCTTTCTACATTGTGCCTGGGTTTGCTGGAGCTTGGTAAGCTGTTCCTCACAAACCCACGATGGATCCGGCAGATCTCTTTCCCCACACCAACTCAGATGGTGCTCTCAGAGCTTCCACACTCTGTACCCTCTGCTCCATTTGATTGTGCATGTTCAAAACCAAGATATGTTGTAACTGCACTCCCAAATCTCATTCTGAATTGTGTTTTCAAACTCTGAGGTCTCCCTGAAATATCTCCAGCAGTTCACACCACAACTGCCAGCAAAAACTTTCAAGTCCTTCCAGGATCTTTCCAGGAACAGAATTAATTGAAATGCCTATTTGCAGCAAGTTACTTGATGGGTCCGCTACAATACTAATTGAAGGGCTTCAGTGTATTGCTGAACATATGATCAGCTCAGAGGAACTGACACAGGTGTTCACTGGACAGGCACAGCGCTAGTTTTAACCTGTGAATCAATGTGGGCTTGAAACCTCTTTCCAATATGGACCTGCACAGCCAGCTCCTGATGAATGGGTGATATCCCACACATTCAATTTCATTTTTTCTGAGCTTCATAACACAGCACTGCATCAGAGGAGCAAAAGAACGAGGATAGGGAAAGATACAGCAAGGAAAGTCATTCACCTTATAATTGAATAGGGCCATTAATTAGTGCAGAATGGTTGCAGAAATATGGGGAACAATCCGTGTATTTGGACTAACTGGAGGAGTGCGGCCTTCAGGTGTCCAATTGCCAAATGAAACAATTAAATTATGAGACTGCGACATCATGTGAAATGATCAGTTATATAGTAATTTGAATCCACTTAGCAGAACGAGCCGAGACATAACCAAACCAGGCAGAAGACACTTTGTAGATCACGCTGATGCCCTGGTCAGTGAAGTGGACTATTTGCGGATTGTACATGGGCATAGATCACTCTCTTGCTCCATATACCTGCACTAGTGAATGGAGACAGTGAGGTCTGGCGATGGTGGTGATCAGAGTTGCTGGAAAAACACAGCAGGACAGGCAGCATCCAAGGAGCAGGAAAACTGGTGTCTCAAGCCGGAACCCTTATTCAAGAATGTGATAGTGGCCAAGCATGGGGATATTTTCAGGTCCGGAAGTGGTGCTTCCATGCGTTCACGTCTCTGTATCTGTGAAACAGCAGCAAAATACAAGTACTGAGGGAGTGCAGTTGTGAAAATCACTATTAGAGACGGAGCAGAGGGAAATCAGTTTAAACGTAAACAATTCTCAGAGATTTGAGAACAAGACAGAACGAGACAGAGAGCGATATCATGAACAATGTCATCACGTGTGTGAGAATTTTAAACTGGAGACACTGCAAGAGTTAACAGCAACATAAAATGAAGCTGACAGGTATGACAAGGGGAATGGATTTCGGTCTAATCGCTGGAAAAGCTGTGGAATCTTTGGGTGAGCTTTGGTGATGCAGTTTTATGAACAGGGATGGGGTCAGCAGAGTCCTGGGAGTAAACAAACTGGATTTCACATTTTAAACTTTAAGCAGAGGCTGGGTTGATCTGGTGATAAATGTTCTTGTGGGGTCAGTAAATAGAAGTAATAATGGTCAGGATTTGTGTCCAGGAAATCAGGCCTGGAAGAGAGGGATCACTGCATTTGTGGAAAAGCTGTTGAATCTTCACATATTGGCCAAGGATGGAATGGAGTCAAATGTTGGAAATTTAGTTTTTTTGCCAGAATAGAAGACAATGATTTTTATGTTTCTAATATGTAAAGAATGATGACAGGAACGAAATAAATCGTAGTTTACAGATGAAGCTGAGCAATGTCGCTCTTGTGTGCCGACCAGAATCAAAAAGAAAACAGGCAGTTAGCAATGGTTTGCAGAGTGGAAGATATATTCAGAGTCTCATCAGCAGTAATAAGAGTGGCACGGGCAGTAGAATAAATAGAAAGAATAACGATAGAGTTAAACATGGTTTACAGAAATAACAATTGGGTCGTATGACTTACCAGGAACGCCAACAATAGCCAGGATAGGATAATAAAAGAATTCAGTCATGTACATTATGTAATGGATTCGCAGCGATACTGGAATCTTATCATAAAAAGCAGAAAGGGCCAACAGATCCCAGTATACAGTCCTGTCCATTTCTGTAACATTCATGTCCATCATTATTAGATTCTGGTTCATTCCAGCCAACTTTATTCTCAGATTCTAATCTCTCCTTTCCTCATCTCTGGAGCTGTTGAGTGTTGAACGTGATGTCGCCACTGACTCTATGGAATGTCACATTGAAATGAGCCTGTTTTTAACAGAAAAGCGAATTACTCCAGTGTCACAGGTCGAATCCATGGGGACTAACATTAATTGCAGTCACTAAACAAACAGGTTCATTTCAGCTGGAAAACAGAGCAGCAGGTCAGGAAGTGGAGAGATTGAAGTGAAGGTAGGTGTTAGAATCAATAAATCCAAAAGGAAGGACAGGCAGAGACAGGTTAATGAACATACTTGTACTAATGGGCTGAAGTGTGTTTATTTCAACAAAAAGAATACTATGGGTAAGTCAGATGAACTTAGAGCCTGGGTGAGGACAAAGGGCTATGGTATTGCGACCATTACAAAGATTTGATTGAGACAGGGACGTGACTGGCTGCTCACATTGTCAGGGTTTCATGTTTTAGATGAGTGAGACAAAAAGATGAAAGAGATGGAGTATTTGCATTCCTAATTAGGGAGATTGTCACTGCTACATTAACATGATGATTCCACATGACCCAAACAGGCACCAACACAATGATGAATACCTATGTAGGCAGGTTCTGGAATGATACAATATAACAGGGTTGTCAGCGTGGTGACTTCGACTTCCCCACGATTGACTGGGACTCCATTAATGCAAGGGGCTTGGTTGAGACAGAATTGTTTAGGTCAATCCATGAGGGATCTTGAAATAGCATGCAAAGATTTCAACTAGAGGAGGGGCCTTACTGGACTTTGTACTGGCTAATGAGCTCGCCAGTTGACTGACCCACCAAGGGGAGAGCATTTTGAAAACAGTGATCAGAATTGGTTAAGGAAGAAATAGAGGGCTTGCAGACCCCGGTCATGGTGAACGAATATAAAAGGTCTGGATGTCCATGAAGAAGATGAAGTATTGGGTTCAGGGAAACTTAAGCCTTGGAGGAAGTGGAGGCTGTGGTTGTTGTCCCAAACATATGCAGGAAGCTCCTGGACCGGGGGTGGGGGGGAGGGGGTGGATAGCATGGTATTGTGGTATGTGGAGATGGGTTCAGTGAGGCAAGCGCAGGCTGAGGCGATGGGTTGGCTGGGGCGGTCAGGGTTGTTAATCTATGAGGGTGGGCAGGAGTCTTGTTGGAAAAAGTAAGCTCGGAGGCAGAGGCTGTGAAAGAAAAGTTTGATGTCAAAACGCATTTTTGCAAATAGTGTTACATTATATTCCAAATAACAAACTTTCTCAATAGCTATCACTAAGTAGCATGTGATGCACGAAATGGTTGGAAGGTGCAAGCGTAAATGCTGACTTCAAGAATTTACACTGGTGTTTAGCCCTGTCAGCGCAATGGGTGTTATCACCAGGATTCAGAATTAAATCACAACAGTTTATGCAGATCCAATGTTAACTTTCAGAGTCCTACGTGTTTAATTACACCTGATTTAAATAAACTTAGAGTGTGCTTTTCTGTCATAACTGTTGGTATAGTGAAGGTAAAAGGCCATTCAATGCTTTTCACAAGTCAATGGTTTGCAGAGACCTTCCAGACCTCCTATGGCATTGGGATCTCGTGTTTGACGGACTTGTGTTAAATGATTGCGATAAAGACAAACTTTCGAGTTGATGCTAATAAAAATAGAGAGAGAATAGTCGGAATATGGGAGGGTGATATTCATGGGATTCCTGATGATAGAACCATAAGACAGATGAGCAGAATTATACCATTCAGTCAATTGCATTTCCATTCAATTGAGTTGATCTGGTAGTCCACTTTACTGTCTTTGGCCAGATTGAAAGCAATTAATTGTAAATATGATGATGTTGATAAGCTTGAACCAATCCAAACCAAACCAATCCTGGGATAATGACAGGGCACTTGGACAGAGAGAGGAGAAGAAATTGCCATCTGAAGTGATAAGAAACCTCGATACTCTCAAAAAAAAGAAACACAATTTATTCATGAAGGTAGACGGCACATTTAGCGAACATTCCTGACATCACAATTCAACCGAGAGAGGTGTTCAGAGCAGACGAATTCACAGAGAAAAGATCCCGAACAACAGAATCAGTGGAGAGGTAGAGGAATATACTGGAAGACACATTCCGTGTGAATATTGAGAGAGTAAGCTTGAAATTACGTTTTTTTAATACACTGGATTTATATAAGTGGGACCTTCAGTTTTGAAGCAGTACATAAATAGAGCTTAAATCAGTGAGTGAATGGGTAGTAGTTAGGAAGTAATTATTAAATTTATTCGGAATTCTGTTACAATTTCGTTCACTGTTGGAGTCAGGAAAATAAATTGTTATTTGTTAATTTCAGAGTGAGCAAAATAATTTCATTTCATTATTCAATTCTTTACAACAGATTGGGGAGTGAGAGTTAGGTTATAACCTTTCTTCGTCTTCTTTATTAGATTACAATGTGAGGTATTGCTCTCTGGGTGTTTCGGTTTTAATTATCAGAGGGATGACAACCTCCCCTTCGTAACAGTAGGCTCATCTTGAAGATTAAGGTGCATGGGATTCACGCTGATTTGGCTGTTTGGAATCAGAATAGCTTTGCTCAGAGAAGATAGAGGGTAATATTGGAAGGGGGTGATTCAGACTGGCAGACAGTGAATGGTGGTACTCTGCAGTGATCCGTTTTGGGCTTCTACTGGTTGTGATGCAAATGAATGACCTGGATGAAAATCAAGATGGTTGGGTTAGTAGGTTTGCCGCCAATACAATGATTGATGGATTTATGGATAATGTAGAAGTATGTCAAAGGATTGATGGGAGGAAAAAGAGCAGGTGGAGTTTAATCCGGGTAAGTATGGGTACTGCACTTCGGAAAATCAAATACTAAGGAAAAGTAGCAAGTTTCTTGAGGTATAAGTTCAAAATCCCAGGTTGTGGCCACACAGGTAGATATGGTGGGAAGGAAGGCCCAATGTATGCTTGCCTTTATTGTTTAATGAATTGAGTGTAACTGTCAGGTTGTCATGGTGCAGTTTTATAGGGCATTACTTCGGCCACACTTCAAGTATTGCATTCAGTTCGGGTTGTCACATTATAAGTAACAATTGGAGGCTTTGGAGAGGGTGTAGAAGAGGTTTACCAGGGTGTTGTCTGGGTTAGAATGTATGAGGAACAAGGAGAGGTGAGGTAAACTCGGGTTGCTTTCTTTGATGCAGCGATGTATATGGAGAGACTTGTTAGAGGTCTCTAAAATTATGGGATGCCGGGATAGGTTTGATAGTCAGAAGGTGTTTCCCAGGGTTGAAATGTCTAATACTATGGGATATGCATTGAAGGTGAGATGGGAAAGTTCAAAGGAGCCATGAGAGGCAGGTTTTTACACAGAATAAGAGAAGTCTTTGTTGGTGGTGGCATATACAGTTGGGACAATGGAAGGACTTTTGGATTATCAGATGAAAACACAAGTAATGGATGTATGTTGATCAAAGGCATGCAGAAGGAATTAATTTATTTTGGCATCATGTTCGCCACAACATCATTTGTCAAAGGGCCCATTCTTGTTCTGTATTGTCGTATGTTCGATGCAAGATTGCAAGATTTGTTTAGATATCTGGTTGCAGAGAAGCAAGAGTAAATATTGAACCGCTGGAAATGTACCTGGAGAAGTAGCAATTGAGAACAAAGAAATACTGGGGAAACCTTGCATCAGTTTTCCCAGTGGGCAACACCAGTAACTTACCAGAAACATAAGGAGTCTGGGAGGTGGTTGCGTGGAGTGTCCACTACTTAGGAAAAGGTACTGGGAATGCTGAAAGTTTGAAGGTGGATAAATGACCCAGACTGGATGGGTTACATCACAGGGTTCCAAAGGCGATAGCTGAGGAGATTGTAAAGGCATTAGTGACGATTCAGGAATCACTGGAATCAGGTAGCGTCGTGACGAGTGAAAATCGCTAATGTTGACATCCCAGTTTAATGAGGGAGAGAGGAAGAAGACATATAAGCATTGGATGGTAAGCATGGTCTTGTTCATTTTAAGGACTTTAGTGTTTGTTTTCGTGGTTGCGATTGGTGAGCTCATGATAAAACGGGGCAGAAATTACAAGACTTCTCAAGGTTCTGCCTAACAAATCTGTCAGAATTCTTTGAGGAGGAAATGAGCAGGTCAGACAGAGGACAGTCAGTTGATGTGTCATTGACCAGAGCCATTTAATCCACGAATAACTGCAATTTTTTCTGCCTTCGCTTCAATATACTTATTGCTCTAACTTTGACAACCCGCTGTGTTAAACAGTTGCAGATATTAACTACCCTCTGAGACGTGAATGTCCTGTTCATCGCCATCTTAAGCATATGATTACCAGCAATAACTTGTTTGCAAAAACAATAGTCATACACTTAAAGAATATGCTGTTCACAAACCCCATTTGTTTTTATAAATGCACCATTTTGAGAATGTAAGAGTGAAACCTGTGAGTGATTCTTATTGTTCCTTCCAAACAGTCCAGTCATTCTCCTCATCACTCCAGTTCATGTCCTCTTCAACGAGTCACATTGTATATTTTCATTATTAATTCTGTTGTTTTGTTTTCTTGACAGCAGTTATCTATTTACTGGGCTCCACATGTTTGGGTTCAAGGAGGAAAGCAATTGGTCAAACCACATAATTTTAAACAAAACAGAATTTCCTTACAAGATTACCAAATGAAACCAAACAAAAAGAACAGAATACTGAATAACTTAACGTATCCGATAACCCAACAGATTATCCAAATTTAATGATGCTGTTCCAAATGCTTGCAACAATCCCCATAAACACGCTTTAGTATACAAGGTAAAATCAAACCCAGGGTCTTACAGGAGAGCACTCAGAGAGAGAGCGAGAGAGAGAGAACCAGCCTGCTTCTTTGCCCCCAGCAGCTTCAGCTGCCTGACTGCATTCAGTGAATCGCCACACTGCCAAACCATAGATATCTGAGCTGGGAGAACTGACCACTCCTCTTACATTGTGCAAGTTTTTTTTTATTTTAAAGTTAAAACCATTTTGACTGTGACAGTACCTGTTCGCTCTAATCAAAGTAGCCCTTAAACCTTGAAATCTGTGCCTTTTCTGACTTCACTATAAAAAGCACAAAACCAACATAACCTTGTTAATGCATCAGCATCGTCACACAACAACTTTCTGTGCTGCACTTTGTCAACAGTCTTCTGGAAATCCAAACAGATCACGTCCACTGGCTCTCCTCTGTCTAACTTTCTCATTCCCTCCTCAAAGAATTCTGACAAATCTGTCAGGCAGAACCTTGCAAAGTCTTGCTATTTCGGCAGTAATTTATCATGAGCTCACCAATCGCATCCATAAAATCAAACTCTAATGTCCTAAAAATGACCAAGGCCATGCTAACCAGCCAATAGTTATCTGTCTTTTTCCTCTCTCCCTCCTTAAACAGAGATGTCAACATTGGCCATTTTCAGTCCTCACGATGCTATCTGACTCCAGTGATTCCTAAATCACCACCAATGCCTTTACAATCTCCTCAGCTATCTCCTTTGGAATCCTGTGATGTAACCCATCCAGTCTGGGTTATTTATCCATCTTCAAACCTTTCAGCATTCCCAGCACCTTCTCCTATATAGTGGTCACTGCACTCAATCCTCTACCAGACCCCTCATGGTTCTGGTAAATTACTGGTGTCACCCACTGGGATAAACTGAGGCAAGGTTTCTCCAGCAATGCTTTGTTCCCTATTGGTACTTCTCCAGGTACATTTCCAGTGGTTCAATATCCACTCTCGCTTCCCTGTAACCTTTAGGATATCTAAAAAATCTTGCAATCTTGCATAGAACATAGGACACAGGACAATACAGACCAGGAACGGGTCCTTTGACACATGATGTTGTGGCGAACATAACGCCAAATTAAATTAATTCCCTCTGCATGCCTTTGATCGACATACATCCATTACTTGTGTATTCATTTGATAATCCAAAAGTCCTTTCATTGTGCCAACTGTATTTGCCACCGCCAACAAAGATGTCTCTCACGCTGTTTAAAAACCTGTCCCTCATGGTTCCTTTGAAATTTCCCATCTCACCTTAAATGCAAGTCCCATAGTATGAGACATTTCAACTATGGGAAACACCTTCTGATTGTCAAACATATCCTGGCATCCCATAATTTTAGAGACCTCTACCAAGTCTTACCATATCCATCGCTGTACCAAAGAAACCATCCCAAGTTTTTCTAACCTTTCCTTGTTTCTCATACATTCTAATCCAGACAACACCCTGGTAAACCGCTTCTACACACTCTACAAAGCCTCCAAATCCTACTTATATTGTGACAACCAGAACTGAATGCAATACTCGAAGTGTGGCCCAAGTAAAATACAATAAAACTGCAACATGACACACAATTCCCTGAACAATAAAGACAAGCCTTCTTTCCCAAACTATCTACCTGCGGGGCCACTTTCTGGGAAATATGAACTTGTACCCCAAGATCCCTTGGCACATCAAAGCTGTTCAGGCTAGTTATTAACTGGATACTTTTCCTTAGCATCTGATCTTTCTAAGTGCAGTACCTATACTTACCTGGATTAAACTCCGCCTGCTGTTTTCCACCCATATGGGGCAACTGATCTATCCTTTGACAATCTTCTACATTATCCACAAATGCATCAATTATTGTATTGGCTGCAAACCTAATAACCCAACCACGTAGATTTTCACCGAGGTCATTCATTTATATCACAAACAGCAGAGGTCCAATACGGATCGGTAAATCCAATTCCAAACATCCAAGTCAGCGTGAATCCCATGCATCTTAATCTTCCAGATGAGCCGACTGTTACGAAGGGAAGGTTGTCATCTCTCTGACAATTAAAACTGAAACACCCAGAACACCTCTCTCAGTCGAATTGTGATGTTAGGAATGCTCGATAAATGTACCGTGTACCTTCACAAATAAATTGTGTTTCTTTTTTCTGAGAGAATAGAGGTTTCTTATCTCTTCAGATGGCAATTGGCTCTCTTCTCTCCGTCCAAATGCCCTGTCACTTTCCCGCCAATAACATATTGATTTCTTTACAATTTGATTGGTTTAAACTTGTCAACATCATCAGATTTAAAATTAATTGCTTTCAATCTAGCCAAAGAGAGCAAAGTGGACTTAAGGATTATCAGATCAACTAATTTGGATGGAAATTCAATTGACTGATTGGTATAAATCTGCTCCTATGTCTTATGGTTTTATCATCATTAATTCCATGAATATCACCCTCCAGTATTCCTACTCTGCTGTCTTTGTTTGTATCAGCATTAACTCGAAAGTTTGTCTTTATTTCAGTCATTATCACAAGTCTAACAAACACTAGATCCCGATGGCACAGGCTGCCTGGAAGGTCTCTGCAAACCATTGACTTGATGCTAAAAACATTTATTTATCTTTCTTTAATTACATGAAGCATTTCATTATTTTCTATCTCACCTATGCTTTACAATCCTCTACTCTCCCTGTCAGTAACATCTTCCTGATGTAAGAACAACCTCTATCACAGTGAACTGCATGATAGCAGCAACACAACGCTGCTCTCATGCAATCATCTTCAAATAAGGAAACGCTCCTTATTTCGGTGATGTCCTGATTTAACGATAACTTGTACAATCTCCAGATAATTCTCCATATGCATCATGTTAATTAATAAGCTGTCATCATTTCTACAATCCTCGATAGTGCCGTAAAGCTGTCCAGGCCCTGTGGCCCTCCATATTTTTGTAACAAACTCCAAACCCAGACACACCCTATCAGTTGAGGACATTGGCCATAAACATAAACTCTCCTTGTCTTTGTAACCCTGTCTGCATCCTACAGCTCTTTGCAACATTATAATCTGTTTGAGACTCAGTAAACCTCCTTCACTTTGCATCGTTCTCCAGAACACCCGTCTTTTATAACCTCCTTCAGATTTCAATATTCTCTGTATCTGTAACCTCTCTTAGTCCTTCAGCACTCACCATCTTCAGGAATTCATCCAGTCTGTGCAAAATTTCCACACTGAAGGATGAAATGTTAGGAAGTAAAATAAAAGATAATAAGATCTCAGCGTTATAAGTGACAGAAAGGATGTACTGATTAAAGCGACATAACCCATAGCGCTAAAAGACTGCATATACAGAGAGGCCAGATGACCCAGAGCAGGAGTTGAAGACACATTGAATGGCCTTTTCCCTTCACTAGACTGACAGTTATGACATCAAAGCAGACCTAAAGTTTATTGAGATCAGGTGTAATTAAACACGTAGGACTCTGAAAGTTAACATTGAATCTGCACAAACTGTTGTGATTTAATTCTGAATCCTGGTGGTAACACCCAGTGCAATGACTGGGTTAAACACCAGTGTAAATTCTTGAAGTCAGTGTTAACGCTTACACCTTCCAACCAATTAGTTCATCACATGCTCTTCAGTGACAGCCAGTTAGAAGGTTTGTTATTTAGTTTCCAATGTAACACCGTTTGCAAAAATGCGTTGTGACATTGAACTTTTCTTTCATAGCCTCTGCCTCTGAGCTTCCTTTTTCCACCAAGACTCCTGCCCACCCTCCAAGATTCACAAGCCTGACTGCCCCAGCCAATCCATCATCTCAGCCTGCTCCTGCCCCAGTGAACCCATCTTCACATACCGCAATACCGCCCTATCAACCCCCGGTCCAGGGGCTTCCAGCATATGTTTGGGTCACCAGCCACGGCCTCCACCTCCTCCGAGACTTATGTTTTTGAACCCAACACCTCATCGTCATCTTGGACATCCAGACCTTATATGTTAGTTCGTCATGACCGGTGTCTCCAAACCCTCAATTTCTTCATTAACCAGTTCTGATCACTGTTTTCAAATTGCTCTCCCACTGGTGGGTCAGTCAACTGGTGAGCTCATTAGCCAGTACAAAGTCCAGTATGGCCCCGCCTCAAGTTGGAATTTTCACATACTATTTCAAGAAGCTCTCATGGATGTACTGTAAAATTCTGTCTCATCCAAGCCTCTTGCTTTAAGGGAATCCTAGTCAATCTTGGGGAAGTCAAAGTCACCTACGCTGACAACCCTGTTATTATTGTATCATTCCAGAAACCCCCTACGTAGGTGTTCATCAACGTGTTAGTGCCTGTGGGGGCTTGTGAAATCATCATAATAGTGTGATTGTCCCCATCTTATTTATGAGCCCCTGCCATATTTCCTCATTGGATATCTCGTCTCTGAGTGCAGCAGTGACATTCTCCCTAATTAGGAATGCAAGTACTCCACCTCTTTTTTCTTCTTGTCATCCTCATCCAAAATATGAAACCCTAGAAATTTGAGTAGCCATTCGGTGTCCCTGTCTCAATCAAATCTTTGTAATGGTCGCAATACCATAGCCCCATGTCCTCACATGGGCTCTAAGTTAATCTGCCTTACTCATAGTATTCTTTGTGTTGAAATAAACACACTTCAGCCCATTAATACAAGTGTGTTCATTAACCTGTCTCTGTCTGTCCTTCCTTTTGGATTTATTCATTCTAACACCTACCTTCACTTCAATCTCTCCACTTCCTCACCTACTGCTATGTTTTCCAGCTGAAATGAACCTGTTTGTTTAGTGACTGCAATTAATGTTAATCTCCATCGATTCTATCTGTGACCCTGGAGTAATTCACTTTTTTGTTAAAACAGGCTCATTTCAAAATGACATTCCATAGAGTCAGTGGCAGCATCACATCCGACACTCAACAGCTCCAGACACGGTGAAAGGAGAGATTAGAATCTGAGAATAAAGTTGGCTGGAATATTTCATCAATGAACCAGAATCTAATAATGCTGGACATGAATGTTACAGAAATGGACAGGACTGTATACTGGGATCTGTTGGCCCTTTCTGCTTTTTATGATAAGATTCCATTATCGCTGTGAATTCGATACATAGTGTACATGACTGAATTCTTTTATTATCCTATCCTGGCTATTGTTGGCGTTCTTGGTAAGTCTCACTGCCTGGTTGCTATTTCTATAAACCATGTGTAACAGTATTGGTATTCTTTCTGTTATTCTACTGTCCGTGCCGCCATTAATACTGCTGATGAGAATCTGAATTCATCTTCCACTCTGCAAACCCTTGCTAACTGTCTGTCTTCTCATTGATTCTGGTCGACACACAAGAGGGTGATTGCTCAGCTGTATCTGTAAACTATGAATCATTGTGTTCCTGTCATCATTCGTTACATATTAGGAACATAAAAATCACTGTTTCCTATTCTGGCGAAAAAACGACATTTCCTTCATGTGAGTCCATTCCATCCCTGGCCAATATCTGAAAGTGCAACAGCGTTTCCACATATGCAGTGATTCCTTTCTCCCTGGGCTGATTTTCTGGCCACAAATCCTGACCATTATTAATTGTATTCACTAAGCCCACAAGAACATCTTTCACTGGATCAACCCAGCCCCTGCTTAAAGCATGAAATGTGAAATCCAGTTTCGGTATTCCCAGGACTCTGCTGACCCCGTTCCCATTCACAAAACTGCATCACCAAAGCTCACCCAAAGATTCCGCAACTCTTCCCAGAGGTTAGACTGAAATCCGTTCCCCTTGTCTTTCCTGTGAGCTTCAATGTATATTGCTGTTAAATCTTGCAGTGTCTGCAGTTTAAAATTCTCACACACGTGAAGACATCTGTTCATCATATCGCTGTCTGTCTCGTTCTGTCTTTTTCCCAAATCTCTGAGAGTTGTTTATGTTTAAACTGATTTCCCTCTGCTCCGTCTCTAATAGTGATTTTCACATCTGCACTCCCTCAGTACTTGTATTTTGCTGCTGTTTCACAGATGCAGAGACATGAACGCATGGAAGCACCACTTCAGTCATTTGCAGCTGGACCTGGAAATTTCCCCATGCTAGGCCACTATCACATTCCTGATGAAGGGCTCCGGCTTGAAACATCAGTTTTCCTGCCCCTCGGATGTTGCCTGTGCTGTTGTGTTTTTCCAGCAAAACAGTCTCAACTCTGATCACCAGCATCTGCAGACCTCACTGCCTCCACTCACCACTGCAGGTATATGGAACAATCTATGCCCATGTACGATCTGCAAATAGTCCACCTCATTAACCAGTGCATCAACGTGATCTACAAAGTGTCTTCTGCCTGGTTTGGTTACTCTCGACTCATTCTGCGAGGTGAATTCAAATTACTATATAACTGATCATTTCACATGATGTCGCAGTCTCATTATTTAATTGTTTCATTTTGCAATTGGACACCTGAAGGCCGCACTCCTCCAGTTAGTCCAAATACACGGATTGTTCCCCATATTTCTGCAACCATTCTGCAGTAATTAATGGCCCTATTCTATTATACGGTGAATGATTTTCCTTGCTGTATCTTTCCCTATCCTCGTTCTTTTGCTCCTGTGATGCAGTGCTATGTTATGAAGCTCAGAAAAAATGAAATTGAATGTGTTGTGGTATCACCCTATACATCATGAGCTGGATGTAAAGCTCCATATTGGAAAAGGGTTTCAGCCGCACATTGATTCACAGGTTTAAAACTCGCTCTGTGCCTGTCCACGGAACGCCTTTTACTCTGATCTGATCATGTGTTCAGCAACATGCTGAAGCCCTTCAAGTATTATTGCTACGGACCCATCAAATAAATTGCTGGAAATAGGCATTTCAATTAATTCTGTTTCTGGAAAGATACTGGAAGGACTTGAATGTTTTTGCTGGAGTTTGTGGTGTGAACTGCTGGAGATATTTCAGGGAGACCGTAGAGTTTGAAAACACAATTCAGAATGAAGCTTTAGGAATGTGGTTACAATGTATCTTGGCTTTGAATATGCACAATAAAATGGAGCAGAGGCTGCAGAGTGTGGAAGCTCTGAGACCACAGCCTGAGTGGGTGTGGGGGAAGAGATCTGCCTGATCCATTTCGGGTTTGTGAGAAAGCTTACCACGCTACAGCAAACTCAGGAACAAAATAGAAAAGGACCCTGGAAAGATGGGATCTACCTCTGTGGTCACCTCTGTGCTGTATCAAACAACAAATGACTTTAGTTTCCATGTTTTCACAAGAGATTATTGTTGTAAACTTCGAGAAGATCATTTCCTTGGACCATGGAACACGTCTCGTCAAACCCAGCCAATGTGGCAGATCATTACACATAGCAGTTGGGAGCAGGAGTAGGACATTCTAAGTGTGCCTGAACAATTAGTATAATTCTGGATGATTGGCCATCTCAGTAGACTGCTCTTACTTCCTTCTCAGATCCTTTGATTCCCATAGAATCATAGAGTCATAGAGATGTACAGCATGGAAACAGACCCTTCGGTCCAACCCGTCCATGCCGACCAGATATCCCAACCCAATCTAGTCCCACCTGCCAGCACTCGGCCCCTATCCCTTCACACCCTTCCTATTCATATCCCCATCCAAATGCCTCTTAAATGTTGCAATTGTACCAGCCTAATGTGATCTATAGACTATTTCAGAAGCCTTCATGAATGTTTTCACCTGAACAGCCTTTTTGCCGAAGAATTACATGGACTCAACACTCTCTGGGTGAAGAAATTTCCACTTATTTCAGTGTTGAAAAACCTATGCCCTAACCATCGACTGCGACAACGATTCTGGACTCACAGGTCATTAGAAACGTCCTCCATCTGTTAACCTGCCCAGGCCTATTTCCAATGTTAGAAATTTGATGAGATCCCCTCTCATCCATCTGAAGGCCAGTGAGCATAATCTTAATTGATAGCCTCTCTTCTGCCACTGTTCTGCTATGCCAGGGATTAATGCAACAGTGGTAGATAATTACGCTTTGTACTGGAATCCACTCGTCATGAAAGCCAACATGTCACTTCTCTTCTTCTCCTTCTGCTCATCTGCATGTTAATCTTCATGAGGTTTCAGGTCTCATTGCACCTCCCACTTTATCAATCTGTCAATATATGACTAATAATCTGCCTTTCTGATTTGCGAAATTGGTAACCTCACAATTATCCACTTTTACGTTATCTGTTATAAATGTCCATCCATTCAACTTATACAAAACACACTGAAACATCTCTGCTGACTCCTCAAAGCCTACAATCCCAACAAACTTTGTGTTGTCTGCAGTGCCAGAGATAAGACGTTAAGTTCCCTCTTTTAAAACATTAATATGTATTGTGAACAGATGAGGTCAATTATGGATCCCTGTGCTACCTGACCAGTCATTGCCTGCCTCTCAGATGAAATCCAATGGACTTCAAGATTTTCCCCACTAATGGTATCAGTCTATCCAGTCAATAATTCCCTTTGACTGCATGTAGAAAACAAAAGTGGTGTCCCATTTCTCAACTTGCAATTCGTAGGAGCTATTCCAGAATGTCAGCTTTTTAAAAGACAACCACCAATACACTGATTATTTCCAATCTCAATTCCTTAGTGTTCCTTGATGCACCTTATTGGCCATGAGGACTATGGGGGTTTATTCTCATCAAGTTCCCCACCACCTTTTGCCTAGCAATCAGTCAGTTCCTCTCCCTTCAAGGAATCTGTGTTTGCCAACAGTTGTATTGTCTTGTTTGAGTCTTTCTTAGTGAGGACGAAATCAAGTTATCATGTGAAGATGAAAAAAGTGTATTAATTGAAGTCTCTGATAAAATAAACACCTTCACAATAAGCCTGTGAGGTGTTGATTTTTTTTTGAAAAACTGACCACAAAGGGAATAATTGAGCTGTAAGTGCTGCTGCTGTAACAATTGTGGATGATTTAACTTCACAAAACTTTCACAAATCGAAATGTAAAAGGCAGAATTAAGAACTGATTTAGATAACCATTCTTTCTGTTATTTATTTTGTGGAATATAGCTGTCACTGGCTGGCCAGCATTTATAGGACACCCCTGGTTGCTCTTGAGAAGATGGTGGTGAGTTGCCTTCTTGCACTGTTGCAGTCAATATGCAGTGAATGAAGCCAAATGCCATTAGCTTCAATGTTTTGATTCAGTAACAATGGAAGAACGGCAATATATTTTCAAGACAGAATGGTAAGAAGTTTGGCATCAGGATTTTATGGTGTGAGGTGAAATTGAAAGTGTTGATGGTCCTGTGTATTTGCTGCTCTTGTCCTTGACAGAAGTGGCTGTGAGTTTAGATGATGCTATCTGAGGTGCTTTGGTGACTTTCTGCAGCCCATCTTGTGGATGTTACATTTTGTGGTCACTGAGCGTTTGTGTTGGAGGGAGTGAATCCTTGTTGATGTAACGTTAATCAAGCCAGCTGCTTATTCTGAATGGTATCAGGTTCTTTGAGTGTTGTTGGAGCTACAGCATGCAGGCAAGTAGGAGGTATTCCACCACACTTTGACTTGTTCCTTGCAGATGATGGACGGGCTGAGGGGATACAGGTGGTGAGTTATTCGCATCAGTATTCCGAGCCTTGGTCTGTTTGTGTAGCCAATGTGTCGAGTCCAGTTGACGTTGTGTTCAGTAATAACAGCCAGACTGTTGATCGCAGGAGAATCATTGACAGTAACATCATTGAATGTCACAGGGCAGTCTGAGGTGACTGACCTGCAGTAACCAAAACCTTCTTTCTATATGTCAGGTATGACACTAATGAGCAGAACGTGTGTCCCCTGATATCCGTTGTTTTCATTTTTACAAGGGTTCCTTGATACCACCCTCAGATAGTTTTCACTGAGGACAGTTTTCAAAGTTTGGGAGAAGATTTGTAGCTCGGGTGTTCGTTGTTGTGGTTGTGTTCGCCGAGCTGGGAATTTGTCTTGCAAACGTTTCATCCCCTGTCTAGGTGACATTCCTCAGTGCTTGGGAGCCTCCTGTGAAGCGCTTCTGTGCTGTTTCCTCCGGCATTTATAGTGGCCTGTCTCTGCCTCTTCCGGTTGTCAGTTCGAGCTGTCCACTGTAGTGGCCGGTTTATTGGGTCCAGGTCGATGTGTTTGTTGATAGAGTCTGTGGATGAGTGCCATGCCTCTAGGAATTCCCTGGCTGTTCTCTGTTTGGCTTGCCCTATAATGGTAGTGTTGTCCCAGTCGAATTCATGTTGCTTGTCGTCTGTGTGTGTGGCTACTAAGGATACCTGGTCGTGTCGTTTCGTGGCTAGTTGGTGTTCGTGTATACGGATCGTTAACTGTCTTCCTGTTTGTCCGATGTAGTGTTTTGTGCAGTCTTTGCATGGGATTTTGTACACTACATTAGTTTTACTCATGTTGGGTATCGGGCCCTTTGTTCTGGTGAGTTGTTGTCTGAGCGTGGCTGTTGGTTTGTGTGCTGTTAGGAGTCCGAGTGGTCGCAGTAGTCTGGCTGTCAGTTCAGAAATGCTCCTGATGTATACCAGGAATAAATAGGCTGTTGATTAGTAAAGAGACCAAGAGCAACAGGGAGAAGGCAGGAGAATGAGTTTGAGGAATACATTAGCCATGATTGATTGGAAGAGGAGACTCAATGAGGTGAATGGCTAGTTCTGCTTCTCGATCTTGTTGCCTTATTTTGCGCTTATGGATACACTGCAGTTATTGCAGAAAATTAAAGCTCAGTCCAGCGGTAACATATTGGCAATGGATCGATGATTCACTGGCTCATCAGAAGCAGTAGGCTGTGAGAAATTAGTTATTTTCCAGTTGGCAAGATGGAATGGGTGGTGTGCCACCGGGATACAGTGGTCAGTTTCTGATCTGTTATAATTGTGAGAATGACATTAATGAAGCGAAAAATGTCACGGTTGGTAATGTTACAGATGTCACAAAGACATAAGGAAAGGAAGTTACAAAGCAAAGCTAAACATAAAGGATGATTACGGATTGAAAAGCTAATATAGAGAGTTTAATTCAGTTTGCAAGGATGTAGCAAATGAAGCATAATGTGGGAAAATAAGAAAACGTCCATTATGACTGGAAGAATTAAATAGAAATGATGGGAGATTGCAGAGCTCTGAGTTACAGAAGGATTTAGGTGTCTTCCTGCATAAACTGCAAAATGTTGAAATGAAGGTTCAGCAAATGACGAGGGAAGTTTAAAAGATGCTTTTTGTTTATTATAAGAGGAATTAAATACGAAATTGGTGAGATGATATTTAATCTATAAAAGACATTACCAATACCACATCTGGAACAGTGTAAAGCATTGAGATCCTTATTTGAGGAAGGATGTAAATGCACTGAAGCAGCTTAGAGAATGTTCCAAATAATAGCTGGAATGGACAGATTGTCTTATGAGGTCAGTTTGAGCCGGTGATGTTTTTATCGGCTGGAGTTTAGGCAATTTACAGATGACTTGAATTGAACCACTATAGTGTGGAGACAGGCCATTCGCCCCAACAAGTCCACACCAACCCTTAGAACATTCCAGACCCATTCTTGTAACCTTTTACTCTATATTTCCCCTGACAAATGCACCTAACCTACACATCCCTGAACACATTAGGCAATTTTGCATGGCCAATACACCAAACCATCTTTGGATTGCAGGAGGAAGCCCATGCAGACATGGGGAGAATGTGCAAACTCCACACATACAGTCACCCAAGGCTGGAATCAAACCCAAGTCCCGGGTGCTGTGAGCCACTGTGCTGCCCTTGATTGAAACATCGAAGTTCCTGACTGGTCTTCACAGGGTGGACATGAAGATGGTGTTTCCTCTAGTTGGAGAATCTGGAATTCGGCAACACTGTTTAAAAATTAGGGGCCTCCACTTTAAGGCAGAGATGAGTCTTTGGAAATCCCTTTCTCAAAAGTTGTTTGAAACAGAGTAAAATGAATCATTATAAGGCAGCAGTCGGTACATCCTGTGACACTGGATAGGGTGTGATGTTGGGGGATGGGCAAAAATGTGGAACAATCTGATACGTCATGATCTTAGTGAATGATGGAACAGCTTCGACCTAGTCCTGCTATTAATTTGCACAATCATATAAAATTACATGGAAATTCTGCTTGGCAAAAAGCGATATCTGATGACATGATATAATATTGGGATGTCAGTGTGAGTGTGCAGATTTTACACGTGATATACCAAATATGGGGAAATATGTTTTAATCCGCAGTGAATAGTGGCTCCCAGGTGTTCTCAGCAACATGAGAACAGAATACAACTGACAGATGTTTGATAACAGCAGAATGACACAACATTAGAGTGATCGAGGAATTGACACTTCACGTTTCAACTGACTTTCAGACAACCCAGGCGAGAATAAAACATGTCAGTGTCTAACAGAAGAAGTAAATTTCAAGAAAGACTGGAAATATATGAAAATAACCACAAGGTGAAGGCAGGTGAACAGAAAGCTGGGTGATTTTACATTCTACACATGAACTTGAATTGAGAGAGATGATCCGTAGATGCTGGCAATGAATGAAGTCTACAGTTATGGCATTTTAGCAGAAATGTTTTAAAATGTTTCTAAAGGACAAGTCAAGTGTTTGTGTTCCTGATTCGGATTATTTTCATGGATGTTAGTAATCTCAGATTAGAAATTGTTCAGTAAATTAGAAATCAATTGCAAGAATTTATTAAGAAGATTCCTTTCTTGAGGATCAGAGATTTATAGGAAAACTGTTCTTCGATGCTTTTCCTTTCTGTCTTAACTCTCTCTCAGTCTTCCTCTGTTAATTAGACTATTTTCTCTCAATGAGTTCCGAACAAGTTAATTTCTCATCTAGTTCAGGTCCCAGTTTATGCTGAAATAACCTTCTTCATTGTCCAATAAACTGACCAATTTGATGTAATTTGCAAACTTATTAATCATGCCCCTAATATTATCATGCAAATCATTTCTATAAATGATGAAAAGCAGTGGACCCAGCAGTGATTCTTGTGGCAAACGGCTTGTCACTGGATTCAACCTGAAAAGCAACCCTCCACCACCACCTTTCGCCTCTGACCTTCAAGCCATTTTGTATACAATTGGCTCACTGTCTCAGGATCCCATGTGACCTCAACTTGCCAATCCATCTGACATGCAGAACCTTGCTGAATGCATTGCATTCATGCAGAGAACCATTACCAATCTGTCTTCATCAGTTTTCTCTGTGACGTCTTTGAAAAGTTCAATCCAGTTCGTGAGACATGATTTCCCATGCACAAAGCCATGCTGACTGTCCCAAAACAACTCTTCTCTTTCCAAATGCATGTAAATCTTTTCTCTCAAAATACCTTCCAACAACTTCCCCACTACTAACATCAAGCTCACCAGGCTATAGGTCTTTGGGTTTTCCAGTCATTATTTCCTTTTCTACTCCCAGTCCTCCACTGGTCGCAGCAAATTTTAAATGTAGTCAGATGACCAATAATATAGATCTCAGACTGGGTTGGGGTCAGTGTTTGGAACAAGCCAGGCCAATTTGTTTAATCTGCTAAATTGGCAAGTTTATGACCAAAAAAAAGTTTCTCAAATAGTGATGGAACAATGAATGACAAGTAGTTTGGAAATTGCAAACATATGCATCGATATTTACCTTTCTAAAAAAAACTGAGGAACACACACACCAACACACACACACAAACACACACAAAATCACACATATACACACACACACAAACACAGACACACGTACGTTTGATTAGAAACAGAAATACAAAATCTCTGCATATTGTTAACTTGAAAGACCAATGGCCAAATATTAGCTGAACTCATGACAAAAGGAAAATGGAGAGATTGTCCCAGATATTAGTTTAGTTCTGACGTTATTCTGTTCACACAAGCGACTGGCAATGGAATTTCGTCCTGGAACAGTTGGATTTTGCTGAATTCCCTTTTCTTCACGCAGTGGGGGGACTGCAATGATTCGCTGTCAGGAATACTCCACAAGTGGTAAAGATGACTAAGGGGTTTTTAGCTCGCATATGTTGCCGTGAGGAGGAACAAGGAAAGAGAAAGCGGACAATAGGCCGTTGCTTCTTTGGCAGGTTACATTTGCTCCCTCTCTGAGCTGAATTTACAATAATGTTATCTGTCTCCAAACTAGCCCATATAAGGTCTTCATGAACATAATCTAAACCGTATGATCCAATCATATTCCCTGCTCCATGTAGATGCATCATAACTGCTGTCATACACAGAGCCATTTCCTGAGCAAATAGTGGCCGCAATTGATTTGAAGATATGTTTATATGTGCCTGCAAAATTAAAAAAAGAAAGTGTAATGGTTTCACTAAGATGTGTTAACATGAATGCATCATATCCTAAATATCTTTCCCAGTTTTTTTTTTAATCCTATACGAGAGGAAATACCTGTTAGGTGTTTACCAGCTATGCTCTGCTCAAGATCTGTTACGTTCGATAAGGGCTTTTCTCTTTCTTAGGCCTAATCTGTTACTGCTTCATAATTATTGTCTTCATCCCAAGAATGAATAAAAATAAACATCTTTGAAATGTTTTGAAATCAGAAATGTTTTCGTTTTCAGTTTATGGGAATAGAACTGCGCATTGTACATCTGCCATGATCTTATCAATGACCTGTATAGAATCAGAAGATCACACCCAATACTCTTTGTAAGAAACAACATCTTTCTATTTATCTTCCAAAATCACTTGCTGCATCTTCAGACTAACGTTATGTGAGTCACACACCAGTACATTCCTCTGCATCTTCTCTCCATTTAAATAATTTTCTGTTGCTTTAGTCTTTCCCCAAAATACAAACTTCCCATCACTCACATTGTTCTGTGTTTTTTAAATGCTGGTTTTCTCCTTAACCTCCCCTGTCTATATCCCATTGCAGACGTTCTATGTCCAGTTGACATCTTATTGAATGACTATGCTGGTTTATTCGCGAATTGACCTCTAATCTAGTTAGCTCCTTCATCCAAATCGTTCAGCTAGAATGTAAATAGTTGATGACCTCACTGTAATCCCTGAGGGATCCCCTTCATCACAGCTTTCCAACCTGAATGTCAGTATTTATCTCTACTCTGTATTCCCTGTTAGCTAACCAGGGATCCCCTGGTCCTATGCAGAGAACTAGAAAGGTTGCATGGCCTCATCCTGTGCTGTCTAATGTTCTGAAAGGACTGAATACTTCATTCTCTTCTAGCATTACTCATCGGAGGGGCAGAAATGTGTTGTTCTATCTCAATGTAACAACCCTGACTGGTTGACTGTGGCCTTTCATTGTAACAGCTTTGAGGTGTTAAGTGAGAAAAAAAAATAATGGAAGAGGACCTGTAGTTGGCCATTCAGACCCTCGGGACTGCTGCTCAATTTAGAAAGATCATGGTTGGTCTGATTGTGGTTGAATGCTACTTTTATGCTTATTCCCAATAAACACTGATTCCCTCATCCATCAAAGATCAGTCAACCTCTGCCTTGAATATCTTTAATGACCCAGTCTTCACTGTTCCCTGGGGAAGAGAACATAACAGACAGTACAGTATTAAAGAGAAAGAAATATCCTTTTCTTAATCTTAAATGGTGGATGACACATTTTTCATGTATTAATCTCACAATAAATTACCTTGTCTGTTGAGAAATAAGGGTGCAAAAAATAGGAACAGACGTAGACCATTCAACCCCCCAAACACAATAATTCACTTCAGTAATATACTTGTTCATCTCAGCATCCACTGCACTCTTGGGAAGCCATGACACCATAGAGCAGAAGAAATTAGAGCAGAATTCGGCCATTTGGCCAATTGTGCCTGCTCTGTTGTTTGATCCGGATGGACATGTTTCATAACAAAATTCTCTTGCATTCTCATCATAACCTTAATCCTCTTAATAATGAAAACACATCTATCTCTGTTTTGAAGAAATTATTTTGTCTGTGCCTCTGTGTTCCTGTATGTATGTGTAGACTTCTGTGTGTTTCTGGGGAATGTCAGGGTGCTCATGGAGGTTTGTTTATCAGCCAGGAGGTCTGTGACCATGCTTATTGTACAGGGATTGGTGCTGGATCTACTTTTGTTTGCCAGTTACATCAAGAACTGAGATGATAATATGGAAGTAGGTTTGCAGATGACGTAACAATTGATGGTATAACGGAGAGTGAAGAAGACTATCTAAGATTACAAAGAGATCTTGATCAATTGGATCAATTAATCATCAACTGGTACATCATGGAAACAAAACCTTTGATCCAAATCGTCCATGCCAAACAGCTATCCTAAATTAATCTCTTTTAATTTGTCAGTATTTGGCCCATATCCCTCTAAACCCTTCCTATTCATAGATCTAAACAGATGCCTTTTAATTGTTGCAATTTTACCAGCCTCCTCCACTATATCTTGCAATCCATTCCATACATACACCACCCTCTGCAGAAAAAGAGTGTTCCTTCAGCCCCATTTATGTCTTTCACCTCTCACATGAATCGCATGCCATCTATTTTTGAACTCCCATCCCCTTTAAAAACAGATTTCAACCTATCAATGCCACTCATGATTTTAAAGACATCTATAAAGTCTCCAGTCAATCTCCAACGCTCCAGACAAAATAGTATGGTCTTTTCCCCCTTAACCCAAACCCTCTAATCCAAGTGACATCCATGTAAATCTTTTATGCACCCTTTAAAGTTTAACAGTATCTTTAAGTTTTACAGCAGGGAGATCACAATTGAACGCAGTATTCCAAAAGTATCATCACTATGTCCTGTTTAGATGCGTTACAGCATCCAAACGTCTATTATCAAAACACTGAACAATAAAGGCAAATGTTCCAAATGCCTTCACCACTACCTATCGACCTATTACTGCACTTCCAAGAATCTGTGGAACTGTACCACGATAGTTAGCACATGTGTGGAGGATGCACATTCTCCTCGTGTCTGCCTGGGCTTTGTTCAGCTGGTCCAGTTTCCTTCCCCAGTCCAAAGGTGTGCAGGTTAGGTGGATTGTGCGTCCTAAATGGCCCATTATGTGCAGGCTTGATGGGTGAGCTATGGAAAACTGCATGGTTGCAAGGAAATGGTAGGAGTGTGTCTGCTAGGATGTTCTTCAGTGGGTCAGTGTGGACTCCATGCACTGAATGACATGTTTCCACGCTGTAGGTTTTCTGTGAATGGCTCTTTATTTCGCAACACTCTCCAGGATTCTATCATTAAGTCGAGAAGTCCTGCCATGATTTGCATTACCAAAATGTGACGTCGCATTTATCTAAAATAAACTTCACCTGTCACTCCTCAGCCCATCAATCCATTTGATCGATGTCCCGTTGTACTATGAGATTGAAGATATAGACCCCTCCAGAGAGGTCTCTTGGTCTCAAGATCTGTCAAAAAAATCAAAGAAATGCGGTCTGTACGAAGCAAGGTCATTAGTTTAATAAAGTAAGGCAGCCTTATGCACTTTTGTCCAGCAACACAGAGCCTAAACCTTCTATGCTCCGTGGTGAAATTGTGCAATTACATTTGAGCAAAAAGCAATTTTTATGTTTTTCATGAATCAGTACAGCCTTAATTAAAATCAACTGTAATATGGTGACATGATTGACAAAAGGTGAATCCAATGAGATTCCCTGAGAAAGGATTCGTAATTACAAGAAAAGTCCAATCAACTGTATTATGGTGAAATGATTGACAGCAGGCTAATCCAATGATATATCCTGGGAATCGGTTCTTGTCTCACATAAATCGTCATTCCATGCTAGCATATCAAGGTTAATTCGAATGGTCAGTATTCGTTTTATGAAAACGTCATTGTTTGCTTTATCTTCTTTTTCAGCTAATTCAGTAAGCAGCAGTACAGGTTCACACTATCAAATTATAACTTGAAGCATTTTTTTGTGTTATTTTAAATTGAAAAGTCATTTTATGGTTAATTAAAACCTACATATGTTTGTTGCTTCTGACAACAGCCTAAGTTCAAATTTTAAATCCTCAAGATAACTTTCTTCGCTGTCAGCTACACCACCAATTTTGGTAACATTTGTTAACTTACTAGCCATACCTCCAATCATTTATATAAATGATGAAAACTAATCAATCCGGTAAGGTTCCTTGTTGAACACTAATGGTCACGGGCTTCCAAATTGAAAAGCAATCCTCACCTCAAGCCAAATTTGTACCGAAATGGTCACCTCTCCCTGGATTTCATGTGATCTGACCTGGCTAACCGTTATCCCATGTGGAAACTTTCTGAAGCCAATTGACTTTCAGTTTCAGAATTTGCCCTGCGCATGGACTTCAGCAGCCCTGCAGAAGAAAAAAACCTAATTGCAGGGAAAATAACATTTCGTGTAGAGGGGGTCATTCAGCCTGCTGGTCAATATTTACTCTCTGCTGGTTTTGCTTCTAACGAAAAGAGATTAACCAGAGCTTGTGATCAAGTTGGGACCAATAATGTCTATAAAAAGGATAGGGCTCCACAAACATTCAGCTGGTCTATTCTCTATTCCTTTCCTTATTAATATAAGGCACTAAGAGTAACCCTGAGATTATTACCTTTGGAGTTTTGCTTTTTAAATTTATGTTCCAGCTTTCTTTACAAGGTCTTTGCAGGAACCTCATCTCCTTCAGTTTTCTCTTTAGTTTTTGGTTTTTGCTGTGACGTGATAGTGGGATTTGGTTACTACATATTCTGGGAAGATAACTGGATATTCCTGTTTTAACTCCTTAGTTTCTTGGTCTTCCTTGGGTTTCTCTACATCAAGGGTTGTCACTCCCACCTTGGACTTTGCCAAATCATTCCCACGAACAAATTGAATTCCTGGAAATGACACTCTTATCAATCACTCCCACAGTTAGTTTCCCAGTCTTGAGTTGGCACTCCAACCTGATCTATCCCACAAATTACCACACTGTCAGGCAACAGATTGGAAAGGGTGCATTTTTGCTCATGCCTTATTATCAGCGACTGGTTAGATCCTGCATCTCTTGAAATTATAACTTTTTGCCCTACTCACCGTGTTCTTTCTCAGTAAACTTTACTCACGGAGGCAAATTCTTTGTAGAGATCTGGTACTACCTCCATACCCGGCCCTTGCCTTGGCTGTGCAACTCTTTGGCTCTTCTCCTTTACTGCTTTCACAAATGCCACCGGCTTACCTTCTTTTGCCACATCTTCTCCCACAGTGTCTTTCGTTAATTGTGTCCCACTTTTCCACAGTGGAAACACCTGAGACCTTTCACCTCCTTTCCACTCTTTTGGGCTTCTTTATTAATCTGTGGTCAGCTCTTAACAGTGTTGTCTACTCTTTGTTTCATTGTGTAGGATCACCCCTTCTCCCAACCTCGATCCCTCACATGATGAAATTCTGGTCGGAAGCTTGTCTTATGCACCAACACGTACTCATCTGCCAATTCTGCTGCCCTTCTCACTTCCTGAGCTTTATGTTCCTCCACTTGAATTCTTGCCATCTCTTGAGTTTTTAAATTGAGTTTTTAAACTCCTCTTGCAGAATAATCTCTCTTCGAGCCTCAAAGGTCCTACCTATCATTAAGTACACACCAATCTATCAAAAAGTTTATGCTTAATTCTTTCAGACTCAACATTAGTCTGATCTGGTTCCTTCTTTATGTTTCTGAACGGCTGCAAATGCTTCTGGTACCAATTCATTAGCACTTAAAATAGCCTGTTTGACATCTTCATTATCTCTTGAATATTTATCTGACATCATGGCAAATACCTCACGAGCTCTGCCCGCCAGTTTAGTCTGAACTCGCATTACCCATAAATCCTCAGACCACTCCATCTGCCTAGCCAATTTTTCAAATGAAATAAGGAAGGCTTCAATATCTTTCTTATCAAAATGGGGCAGTGTTTTGACATAATTGTACAAACTACTACCTTCTCTTTTACTCTGCATCCTGTTAACTTGACTTTGCTGGCTAAGTCGCAACTTCTCAAGTTCAAATTCGCTCTCTTTTCCTTTTTCCACTCTCTCTCTCCTCTTTCTCTTTTTCTCTCCCTTTCTTCTCTCTCTCTCTTTCTGTCTCTTTTTTTCTCTCACTCCTTGCTCAGTTAAGAACCTTCTATCCCTTTTCATCTCTCTTTTCTCTCTCTTTCGTTTTCTCTCGCCCTTTGTTTATGTTATAACTCCATTTTCCTCAATTGTAATGTACGTTTTTTCACCTCTACTGCACTTGTCTGTTTATATAAAACACCTTAAGTGTTTGACTAATGTCCTTACAATTTCAGCATTACTTCTCTTTTTGGTTAAACCCAAATCTAACTTCTTTGCTAATTTTAAATGGATGATCTTTTTCTGTCCTTCAAAATGCTCTTGGCAAATTTGAGAAGCAAATTCAATCCGAGAACCTCTTCAGCAAATTTAAGAGCCATTTCTCTCAGTTTTAATTTAACCAAATACAAGTCACTGAAAGACAACAATTTGTCTCACTTTTGTTTTATTTGAATATCTAGGATACTAAACTGCAAGTTTTTAAATCTATTGAGCTTTACTGTACCTCAAATCTATTCAAATCTGTTTAAAACTGTTGAAATCACGAATCCGAGACCCAAACTGCACAAATCTTGATGACGAGCCCCCAAACTGTTATGGTACAGGTTTAACCCCACTGCGCATTTCCACCAGCAACACAGAAAAAAAAATCACCCAGTGCTGCAATCTGTTAAAATTCGAGAGTCAAAAGTTACTGTATAAAGCAAAAATTAACAATTTTTGTCTAACAGAGAATATTTACTTACAACTATTTACAACTCCCTTCTTTTCAGCCTGTCTTTTTCCTCCCCCTCTACTATAACAGGTTAATAAAAAATCCTGATTAAGATTTTAAAAAGAGCTTTTTATTTTAAAACCAGGCAGCTTTCGGTTTCTCTGTATGCCTGTCGTCGTTTCTTCTTCCTGGGGATTCAGCTTCCCAGGTCTTTGATTGATAAAGGTACATTTCAGAGAGCAGATCCTTCTGCAAGCAGTCTTGTTGGTGCCCGCTATTCGTTGCTGTCTTGTCTAAAAGTCCAAAATGTTTATGTTTGCACTCCAAAACATCGGATCATTTCATTGGTTTGACGTCATCTAAAATAGTAAGATTCAAATTCGACTGGACTTTTGTATCTGGGACATCTTTAAATGATTGACCAAATTTTGAATTTGGTTCTCTATCCTGACAACACCACACCAGATATGTGTTTCAACCCTAATGTTACATTTTAAAATATTTAACACACTTTGTGATAGCCATAAATGTCAGCTCTCTGAAATGTACACTGTTCCCACAACTTTATAACCGTAATATGAGAGTACGGGAGACAGGAGTCAGGGAATTCCAGTGGAAATAAAAGATAAGAAAGGGCAAATGAAAGCGGAGGAAAAAAGGAGGCTATCAAAGGTTTTCAATCTTTTCAGGTGTCGGGGTGTGGTGTTGTGAGGATGGAGTCAATACAACACTGAGAACAGATACTGTAGCAAGGAAATCTCGATGGAATCAGTCTAGTACATCTAAGAAGAGACAAGGGGCAGAAAACACTTGTGGAAGTTCTTCCTGGGCCTCCAGACAGTACTGATGAGGTAGAATATTGTAGAAAATTAGAAATTCATACAACAAGGATGCTACAGTTACCATCATTTTAATGTACATAAAGACTGGCAAACTATATTCATAATAATATTGTGACAATGAATTGTAGGAGTGTGTAGATGATGAGTTGTTACACCAGGACGCTGAGGAATAAACTTGGGGACAGATTATTTTAGATTTGGGTTGTTGCCACGATGTGGAGTTAATTAATAATCTTGTTGGGACAGGTGCTTCTGGGAAAGGTCCATAACTTGTCAGAATTGTTCATTGGGATAGTACATGATGTAGTTCAGAATGAACCCATGGTCCTAAATCTAAACAAAGAAAATTACAAACAAATGAGGGGTGAGTTGGCTGTGCTGCACTTGGTGACTTCACTAAAAGGCATGACAGAAAGGGCACACACTTGACTAAGAAAAGAAATTGAGGATGATACTGACCTCTAACAGGAACCATATAAAGTTATCAGAGAAACTATGAAGCCTGAGGTTTGGGAGCAGGGGAAAATTCAGCAAAAGGTGTCCAAAAAGTTGATTAAGAGGGTGAACATTAAGTGTGAGAAGTAAATTAGTAAGGAATATAAAAAAAACTGATGTTTTTTTCTTCATTCATTCACAGGAATGAGGTCGTCACTGGCTGGACAGCATTTATTAACCATCCCTCATTGCCGAAAGTGCATTTAAAATTCAACGACATTGTTGTGTGTCTGGAGTCGCATGTCAACCAGAGCAGGTAAGAACAGCAGTTTCCTTCCCTGAAGGACATTAGTGAACCAGGTGGGTTTTTCCTATAATCGATAATGAGTTCATGGTCATCATTAGACACTTTTCTTTCAGGCTGTAGGATGTTCCAGAAGCATGAAAAAGATTTTTCGAGACTCTTCATACTTATAGTCTGAAATCAGGTGAACAGATAATGAGAAACAAGGAAATTATAGAGCAGTTATCAACTACATTAGTTCGCTTTCACAACCCTTTAAGAAAAGTGAATTCTCCTCACACTTGTTTGAAATCTGCTCTGCCTTATTCTAAACGATGATCTCTTGTTCTAGACTTGCCCACCTAATGAAATATTAACTCCACATTTACATTGTCACTCACCTTTAGTATCGTATCGACCTCAATGAGATCTCCTCTCATTCTTCAAAACTCCAGATAGTCTACACCTGAACTGCTCAATTTCTCTTCATAAGAAAAATGCCTCATCTCTGAAGTCATTCTCGTGAACAACTTCTGAACATGTCCAATGGAACTAAATCAATCCTTACGTCAGGGCACCGAAACTGCAGAGAGTACTCCAGTTCTGATCCTATTAATTCCTTGCATACTTGCAGCAATACTATGCTACTTGCATCCAATTCCTTGAGACAGAGACACTGAATTTGCACTTCACTCTCTCATCACTTGGTCGACCTGCATGCTGGTGTTCTGTGACATGCGCAAGGACACCCAGATCCTCTGCACCAAACCACTCTGAGGTTTCTCTCCATTTACACAATAAGACGCCTTTCTATTCCCCTGAATAAAATGGATAACCTCATGTCCATATTAAATTTCATCTGCAAAATATTCATACATTCCCCTACTCACACCAAATACATTTGTATATTTCTCACAATTTCATCGCAACCTATCGTTCTACCTACTTTAGTGCCATTTGAAAATGCAGGTATGGTATTTTCTAGCCCCACAGCAAGTAATAACACAAATGCAAATATTGTGGCCAGGTAGCTGAAACATATGGCATCCAAACTTTTGCCATCAGAAAATGTTGCAGCTAATTCACCTTGCTGTGTTTTGTTGGTCAGTCAATCATCTATCCAAGCCAATGAATTACACCATACCCTATATACTCTTACGTTATGAATTAATATTTTGTGCAGCAATTCGTTCAATGTCTTGTGCAAATCCAGACATAGAACATCAACAAGATCCCCATTATCCAGCTTGCTTGTCACATCTTTAAAGAACTCGAACAAATAATTCAAACATGTTTTATCCTTCATAAACATATGCTGACTCTGATGGGTTATGGTTTGACTTTGCAAATTTCCTGGCATCATTTAATTTATTTATTGTCGCCTGGACCTCAGTACAATAAACAGCTTTGTTAATGAACAGTACAGGCAGATTATGGTAAGCGAGGACAAGCAGATCATAGGATGAAAAAAATTTAGTCAGAGGCATACAGGTTATGTCACGCTGGGAAAGATCAATATTTAAAAGAGCGGCATTATTTAAAGGACGAGATTTCATTCATGAGTCTAATAATGATCGGAACGAAGCTGTTCCTGAACCTGCTGGTGCATGTTTTCAACCTTCTGTACCTTCTACCTGATGGAAGAGGTTGTAGGAGATTATTGCCGGGGTGTGATGCATCTTTGGTGATGGTGTCAACCTTTCTGCAGCAGCGAGCCATGTAAATATAGTGCATGAATGGAAGGCTGTTTTCTCTGATAACCTGGGCCTTGTAATCTCCTTTTTGAGTTTTTTACAGTTCTGGGCGGAGCATTTGCTACATCAGGCCGCTATGCAGCCGGACAAGAAGATTTCAGTAGTCTGCATGAAGAAATCAGTGAGAGTTTTTATGGTCATGCCAAATTTCCTGACCCTCCTGATGAAGAAGGCACATTGTTGTCCCTTCTTCACCATTGTATCCTCATCAGAAGTCTCGGGCATGTTGTCGGTTATCGTCACTCCTCGGATCTTGACAGTCTCCACCCTCTCAACCTCAGCTCTATGCATCAAGACAAATGGCGTATTGCCGTCCTTTCTTTCTGAAGTCAATCAGTTCTTTAGTTCAGTTGATATTGAGAGAGAGGTTGTTCTCACTGAACCAGGTTACCAAGCCCTCTATTTTCTTTCTGTATTTTGAATTGTCGTTGTTTGATATTTGTTCTATCACAGCCATGTCATTGGCAAGAGTGTAGATGGCGCTCATTTGGAATTTGGTAACAATGTCATGGGTATACCGGGAATAAGGTAAAAAGCTGAGAAGGCATGTTGGCGGGTTATCCAGTGTTGCATGTGATCATGGAGGAAGTGCAACTTCTTGTACACCAGTCACTGAAAGCAATATTGCTGGAACAGAAAGCAGTTATGAAGCAAATGGCGTGCTGATCTTCATTTCAGAAGGATTTGAGTATAGTATGTCTTACTTCAGCTGTACCTCATCAGGAACATTGTGCAGTGTTGTGTGCAGCTTTGGACTCCCTATCGAATAAAGGACAAACCTGAGATTGAGGGAGTGCAGTGAAGGATGACCAGACCGATTTCTGGGCTGACAGGCTTGTTGTGGGAGCACAGTTTGGATCGACTGGGTCTGTATTCCATGGGATTTAGCAAAATAAGTGGAGATCTAAGGGAAATATATAAGACTCTGACAGGGAGTGACAGATTCGAAGCAGGAATGGTAATTCCCTGACTGGGACGTGAAAAACAAAGAACCACAGCATTAGGTACAGGCAGATCACCCTGCACTGAGATGAGAATAAATGTCTGCACTCAGACACTGGTGAACATGGGGAATTTTCGATCACATACGTCTGCTGAATCCAAGCACTGAATATAAATATGGATTTGTAGACACTATAGGAATGGGGAACGATGTATTGAGGAGATGTTCGGTTATGAACTAGAAAGGGGGAGGCTCAATGAGTTGAATGGCCTTTGCCTTTCCTGATGTTTCTGTGTAGTCTGTGGGAAAGTTCTGTAAATGTTGTCACAAGTTCTCAGATATCAGGAAAGAGGCCTCTGCAGGGTCGACAGGAATGTGTTCACCGCCCACGTTTCTGATACCGAGGCTGGTGCGAGCTGTCCTGTTCAGGTTTGTCCTTTAAGAGCTCGGAGCTGCTTGACACAATTGAGTATCTTGCTTGGCTGTGTTAGGAACCATTGAAAAGTCTATCACAAATCCGTGTGTCTGAAGCCACTTTTAGGCCAGACCAGGAAATCACATTAGATTTGCTTCCTGAAAGTACATTGGTGCAACAAATTGGTGTTTACTATCGACATTGGCTTCAAGGTCACCGTTATTGACACCAGATTTTAGAACGCAATATTTTTTAAATTGTTTTTAATTCCCACCAGCTGCCAAAGCATTAAGCTGGTCTGAATTAGTAATCCAGTGACAGTTCCATAACCACACCATCTCCACAAGGGACCCATCAGAAACCACTGTAAATAGGATTTTTCTGTGCTGTTTATCAAAAAGAAGTTGCAACAATTTGACTATCATGATGAGACTGAGCGTTTGAGAAATGGTCAGATTGTGATGACTTTCCTCTTAGGGGACTGTACAGAGAAGAACAACTTTCCACATTGTCAGGTAGACTTGAGAATTGGAGCTGGAATGAAACAGCTTTCCCAGAGACTTGGCTTGATGTGCAGCACAAGTCTTCAGTCCTATTGCAGAAATGGTGTCATGGCCTATTGCCTTTGTCATATCGACTGTGTTTAGCTGCTACTTCATGTCATGTGCAGTGAATCAGATTGATTTTTTTGATTCTGTGGATATCATGATGAAAGTGAGGTGGACCACTGTTGGCTGCGGCTGGTATAGATACTACATCCTGAACTTTTGCACTGTTGTTTCGGTCTGTTCCATGATTTATGGTTGAGATATTTGTGAGCACTTTCCTCCAGTGAGTTGTTTAATAGTCCATCACCATTTATGACTGGATGTGGCATAATGACAGAGCTTAGATGTATTCTGTTGTTCTTGGAGTCATTTTGCTCTCTCAATCAGATATTAGTTCTGCTGTTTGGAATGCAAGGAATCAAGTGCGGTAGCTTTAATGGCTTGTCATCAGGTTTAGGTACACATGGTTCTGGACCTGGCATGTTAACCTGTACTCACCACAGAACCATAGTTCGGCTTGATGGTGATGGTAGACTGAGGGATTATCGTGGGCAAAAAGTTACAGGTTGTGTTTGAATACAATTCTGCTTCTGCTGCTGCTGTGGCCTGCAACACCACATGAATGCTGAGTTTGAGCTGCAATACAAACCTTCTGCCTGTCTCCCCATTCACACCAAGACAAAGTCACCCCTCAGCCCTGTACGCATTGATCTGCTCTGGTTTCAGATGTGGTAACATTTCTATTTTAATATTACCATTTTTCTGTGGCTCTCTCCATGCTGTCAAGCCTCCAATTTATCACATCCCTCAAAACCCTTTCAAATATTCATCTGAGCCTTTTCCCTTCTGTAGTGCCATTTTCGGCATTGAAAGTTAATGTGTTTCCCCCGTTTCACTCACTGACGATGGTTCAGATCTCTGTATTGTCAGAGGTGCTAGCCATACGTAGTTTCAGAACCAAAGAATTTGTACACCTCTTGGTATCATTCACTTCCTGGTGAAGAGTGCTCCACATTTGACAGGACGTTTGAGTAGTTTTACCACACGTTTTTGAAACTTGTTCTAGAACAGAAATTGCTGGAGAAATGGAGCAGTTCTGTGGAGTGACAGGTTCAGTGACACTCCTTCAAAGCTTCCAGTCTCACCAGCAATTTTTGTTTTTGTTCCAGATTTCCAGTGTCCATGGGCTTCTGTTTTATAGAACATGTGTTCTGTGCCTATTCATCTCGAGAGAAACTGAACAGGTCTAGCAGCATTAGTGGGGACAGAGAAACAGAGATATAGCGTTTCAAGTCTGGAGTGACTTCTTCAGAAATGAAAAGGATTGTAAAATGGACTTTGTAATAACTTGCCAGAGGTGGAAGAGGAGTGACGGGAAACAGAGTGTGGAGGTGCAGTGCAAAAGACAAATGTGCTTTTAATTGTGGTGAACGAGAAGCGAATGTAGAATTAGTGTAAGTTAAGATGAGAATGGGGGAAATGGGATCTCTTAATTGCATGCAAGATAACCAAGCTACAAACAAGGCAAGGTCATATTGACACCAGGAGGCAGAATGTATGAAAAAGGGAGAACACTCATAATGGGTTGAGGTTGTGAAGATATAGAATTGAATATGAAGGCCTACAGGTGAGGGGTTACTCGAGCTTGGGTTATGCTTCATTGGAACATTGCAGAGGCCAAGACTGAGATGTTAGCATGAGAGCAAGGTAGGTTATTGAAATGAGAAGGTCAAGTTTATTCTTAAAATGTGGAAGTATTCCTGAAAGCAGTTTGGCCTGGCTAATGTGCAGGAGACTGCATTGTAAGCAGCAATGATAGTAGACTGGACTGAACAGGTCCAAGGGAAATGCTGCTTCACCTGAGAGGTGTGTGTTGGGTTGCAAAGAAATAAGAAATAAAACATAGAACAGTACAGCACAGAACAGGCCCTTCAGCCCACGATGTTGTGCCAACCATTGATCGTCATGGAAGGTAAACCTAATGTATGAACCCTCACATTTCTGTGATTATACGCATATCCAGCAGTCTCTTAAATATCCCCAAAAACCTCGCTTCCACAACTGCTGCTGGCAACTCATTCCATGCTCTCACAGCTCTCTGCATAAAGAACCCGCCTCTGACATCCCCTCTACACTTTCCGCCAAACAACTTAATAATATTATCCCTCATGTTAACAACTGGTCCCCTCTCTTCCTTCTTTTTTCCAATGAAAAATGTCCGAGCTCAATCAACCTCTCTTCGGAAGATAAGCCCTCCATTCCAGGCAGCGTCCTTGCAAACTTCCTCTGAACCCTCTCCAAAGCATCCACATCTTTCCTTTAACAGGCCAACCAGAACTGGACACAGTATTCTAAGTGCGGTCTAACCAAAATTTTATAGAGCTGCAACAAGATCTCACGGCTCTTAAACTCAATCCCGCTGTTCATGAAAGCCAAAACATCATATGCTTTCTTAACAACCCTGTCCACTTGGGTGCCAATTTTAAGGCATCTATGTACCTGCACACCAAGATCCCGCTGTTCCTCCACACTGCCAAGAATCCTGCCTTTAATCCTGTACTCAACTTTCAAGTTCGACCTTCCAAAATGCATCATTTCACATTTATCCAGATTGCACTCCATCTGCCACCTCTCAGCCCATCTCTGCATCCTGTCAGTGTCACACTGCAGCCTACAGAAGTCCTCTAAACTGTCAACGACATCTCCAACCTTTGTGTCGTCTGCAAACTTGCTAACCCATCCTTCAATCTCCTCATCCAAGTCATTAATAAAAATTACAAAGACTAATAGCCCAAGAACAGAGCCCTGTGGAGCACCACGCACCACTGACTTCCAGGCCGAATACTTTCCTTGCAATACCACTCGCTGTCTTCTGTTGGCCACCCAATTATACATCCAGACTGCTAGATTTCCCTCTATCTCATTCCTC
Source organism: Chiloscyllium punctatum (assembly GCF_047496795.1). Taxonomy (NCBI): domain Eukaryota; kingdom Metazoa; phylum Chordata; class Chondrichthyes; order Orectolobiformes; family Hemiscylliidae; genus Chiloscyllium; species Chiloscyllium punctatum. Next base: position 36,398,296 of record NC_092787.1, on the reverse strand, counting down.
TTGACCTTCTGAACGAGGCTACCATGGGGAACCTTATCAAATGACTTTCTGAAGTCCATATACACCACATACACCACTCAACCCTCATCAACTTGTCTAGTAACATCCTCAAAGAACTCAATAAGATTTGTGAGACATGACCTGCCCCTCACAGCCATGCTGATTTCATTTAATCAAGCCATTCTCTTCCACATGGTCATTAATTCCTTTCTTGAAGAGAGGAATTACATTTGCCTCCCTCCAGTCCTCAGGTATGACTCTGATGGAGAGCGAGGATGCAAAGATCTTCACAAGTGGCGAAGCAATCTCATTTCTCGCTTCCCAAAGCAGCCGAGGACAAATCTGGTCTGGCCCTGGCGACTTGTCAATCTTAATGTTTGTCAAAATTTTCAGCACATCAGCTTCCTCAATCTCTATCCATTCCAGCATGACTACCTGCTCCTCAATGGTTTCATTCACTACAAGCTCCTTTTCTTCAACAAAGACCGAAGCTAAAAACTCATTTAGGGGTTCCACTACCTCCTCAGACTCTATACACATGTTCCCTATGCTATCCCTGATCGGCCCTACTCTTTCTTTGACCATTCTCTTATTCCTCATATACGTGTAAAATGCCTTTGGATTCTCCCTAATCCTTCCTGCCAAGCCTTTTCTCGTGCCCCCTCCTGGCTCTCCTCAGAGCATTTTTGAGCTCCTTCCTCGTCTGCCTGTAATCCTCTAGAGCTGAGCAAGACCCTTGCTTTCTCCACCTTAGGTAAGCTGCCTTCATTCTTTTGACGAGAAGCTCCTCTGCTCTCATCATCCAAGGTTCATTTTTCTTACCCCTTCTTGCCTGTCTCAGAGGAACACATTTATTCATCACACACAACAACTGTTCCTTCAACAGTCTCCACATGTCTATAGTGCCATTTCCATGGAACAATTGCTCCCAGTCCATGCTTCCTAACTCATGTCTGATAGCATCATAGTTTCCTTTTCCCCAATTAAATATCCTCCCATTGTACCTCCTTCTCTCCTTCTCCATAGCTGTGTAGAATGTGAGGCATTTGTGGTCACTATCACCAATATGCTCTCCCACCGCAAGATCTGACACCTGCCCCGGCTCATTGCCAAGCACCAATCCAAAATGGCCTCTCCCCTCATCGGCCTGTCAACGTACTGGGTGAGAAAACCCCCTCTTGTACACACCTTACAAAAACAGCTCCTTCCAAACCATCTGCTCTAATGAGGTTCCAATCAATATTGGGGAAGTTGAAGTCACCCATTACAACAACCCTACTACATTCACACTTTTCCAGAATCTGCCGGCCTATGCTTTCTTCAATCTCCGTGCTGCTATTGGGGGGCCTGTAGCAAACCCCTAATTACGTGACTGCTCCCTTACTGTTCCTAATTTTCACCCATACTGACTCACTAGGTAGACCCTCCTCGACAATGGTAACTTCTGTAGCTGTGGTACCCTCTCTGATTAGCAGTGCTACTCCCCCTCCTCTTTTTCCCCTCTTCCTATTCCTTTTAAATGTTCTAAACCGTGGAACATCCAGCAACATTTCCTGCCCCTGAGAGAACCACGTGTCTGTTATGGCCACAACATCATAGCACCAGGTACTGATCCATGCTCTAAGCTCATCACTTTTATTCCTGATACTCCTTGCATTAAAGCAAACACACTTTAACCGATCCCTTGATTCTTTCCCAGGAAGTTCCTTCCCAATAGCTGTGCTACCTCTTGCTATTGCATCATCTCCATCATCTCTTACCAACAGTAAATAGATTAGGTTCCCACCCCCTGCCATACTAGTTTAAGCCTTCCTGAACCACTCGAGCAAACCTTCCACCCAGGACATTGATCCCCTTCCAGTTCAGGTGCAACCCGTCCTTCATGTGCAGGTCCCACCTTCCCCAGAAGGCATCCCAATTATTTACATATCTGAAGCCCTCCCTCCTCCATCAGCTGCGCAGCCACGTGTTAAGCTGCGCCCACTCCCTGTTCCTCCCCTCACTATCTCATGGCACCAGTAGTAAACCCTAATGAGTTGGTAAATTTCAAATATTCAGCTTTATTTCTTATTGTATGATGACGAGATAGCTGCAGACTGAGACATTGGCAGAAACAACTTTAATTGTGTATTTTTCTTTTTTTCATCTATTTAGTCACAAGCTGTTCCCCACTTCCTAACAGTAAGGTCTAGGCAACAGTCTGTGTGTCATGTCTGCTCCTGTCTGCTTTGAACTGATTCCCTTTGTATCAACCATACTTGCAAGCCTGCTCGTCGCAATAGCATTTGTAGGTTTTAGGAGAAAGTGAGGATTGCAGAAGCAGGAGATCAGAGCTGAAAATGTGTTGCTGGAAAATCGCAGCTGGTCAGCCAACATCCTGACCTGAAGAAGGGCTCATGCCCGAAACGTCGATTCTCCTGCTCCTTGGATGCTGCCTGACCTGCTGCGCTTTTCCAGCAACACGTTTTCAGCATTTGTAAGTTTTACCCTTGTTATGCTGTTGCTTAATTACACAATTTTCAATATACTCCACAACTTGCTTGCCTTTGTACTCTATACTTCTATGCACAAATGCAAGGATTCACTGAGCCTTCTTAACTCAAGTTTCAACTTGCCTGGTCACTTATATTTTCCAGTGGACTTGGTGTGTGTGTGTGTGTGTGTGTGTGTGTAGCAGGTACTCTATGATTCTATGACTGTATCTGTGAACATACAGCTCAAACCCGGGAGTTAGTGAGCTTGATGTTTACATGGTTCTCAGGCTGAAACAAAACTGATGTCCACTACGAGACAGGGTGAGAGGTTGATATTTCAAGACTGATTTACTTGTTATTATCATAACTGAAACATGTACATAGATTAATCAATCATTCTGCTTCAATGTAAGTGATGTAGCTATTAGAACTTGAATAACATTGAATACTGCTTCACCTCCCTTGACAATCAAATGACTATGTGATGGTGAATAGAATAAAGGGAACTCACTGGCGTGAGAAAATTTCAAGATCATTTGGAGACCTGGGTTCACTGCGTTTCCATTTCATAAAGACATTTGGTGAGGACTTACAACCTTCAAGTTCCAATGAGGTTACATTTTCTGGCGCTAATGAACAGAAGGAGTTCAATTGAAATAAATGTTAAGTTTTGCATTTTGTTTAGTTCAAGCAGGCTAAGACTTATACAGTTAATGGGAATGCCCTTAGGAGTGTTGTGGGGAAAATGAGACCAAGGGGTCAGATGAAAATTGAGTCACAGATAGACAGAATGGTGAAGAACATGTTTGACATGCATTGAATATAGTTATTGGGAGGTCATTTTGCTGCTGTACACTGCATTGGTGGGGCCAGTTTGAGAATATTGCGTACAATTTGGCTCCCTCTGCCAAATAAGTATGAGGTTTTTACACATGAAAGGAGGCAGCAAAATTTCAAAAGAATGTGCCAGACTGGAGAGTTTGAGTTAGAGGGTCGGGCTGGACAGGCTGGTGTGTTTTTTTCCTGGAACATTGGAGGCTGAGAGATCATATTACAGAAGGTTATGAATTTAGGAGGGGCATGAATGGTATGAATAACCAAGATTTTTTTCCTCAGGATAAGGGAGCCCACGATTTGAGGGCATCGGTTTAAGGTGAGAGGGGAAAGATTTTAAAGTCACCAAAAAGACATTTTTTTGACACATTGGGTCATATGTGCATGGAATGAGCTGTCAGAGGAAGTGGTGGAGGCTGATACAATCCGATGTTTAAAAGGCATCTGGATGGGGATATGAATAAGAAGAGTTCACAGGGATATGAAACAAATAATGGCAAATGAGACTATATCGACTATTTACCAATCTCTGGGAAAAAGAATTGGAAATGATATTACCCACTTTAACAGATCAAGACACAAGAATAGAAAACGGGACAGAACACCAGTGCTTCACCGGAGGCTCACTGATGATGTTACATAGCATGGTGACGAGACGTCTGAGAAAAAAAAACCTTCCAGCTTAGCGAGCAAACCTACAACCAGAAACTCAACCTGAGGTACAAATCTTCTCAAGTAATGAAATAGATCAGATTAGCATATCTCATCCGCATGGAAAAGTTGGACTAAGGTGTCTGTTTTCATGAATCTATAACAGTATTCAGAAGAATTCAAATTTCTTAAAAGACCCTTTCAAATGGGAAGCTTCTTCCCAATACTTTTTTGGTGCCTCTCTGTTTAGATATATTCAAAGGTGATTTAGTGTAATAGTCGACAGACAAATGAGTGACAGATAACCGGATACGGATACAAAAGTGGGGCTAAAACTAAACTTTAGTTCCTGATGGAGCAGGCTAAAAGCATTTAATGACCCACTCCTCCTCCTCAGTCCTGTCTTCCTATGTTCATTCAGCACCTCAAATCCACTGACAGGAGCAGTTGAAGGTCACTTACTCCAAGAACGTGATGTCCATGAACCAAGGAAACCATTCATACCATTAAGGCTGTCATTCATGCTTTGGATAGTTTGGATAATGTAATTGGAAAACTCAAGTTGGGTAGGAAAATGATCCCACATATCTCTTGACAGAGATTCCCTGTCTGCAACATGTGCTTCATTTGTTGGTCATGTTATAGGCCCAGATTCACTGTGGATACAACTTCCGTACCTCAACCAGAGATGGATCACAAAATCTTCTGACTGCAACATTCAATAACAGAACTTCCAGGAAAATAGCACCCACTAACTTTCTGATAACAGAATATGAGTAAATAAGAACAGGACCAGGTGGTTAAGTCCCGCAATCTCAAGCCTGCCTTGCCCTACAATAAGATCATGGCTGATCTGCTTTTTGTCTCAGATCCTCTTTAATGCCTCATTCATCATAGCCCTCAACATGCTGGCAGATCAAAATCCATCTACCTACTCTTTAAGTACTTTCAGTGATTCAGAATCCCGAATTCTCAGACAAAGTACATTCATGACATTCAATACCCTCTGTTTGAAACAAAAAAACCTCGCTGCTCCTATACCATGACCTATTGATCTGAACAAAGGAGGTGAACACAGAGGCTCAGTAAGAGTGACTAGTCCTGATATCAAGGAAGAACTTGACTCAGGATAGTATCACGGAGTGGGACTAACTTGCACTTAATGTCAATCAGTTGTAAACTATACACTGGTTGAAGTGATTTAAAACACAAAGGAAGATGTTTCTGGTTAACGGTTATCAACTCTCTCAGTCTGAGATATTTCTGTGGGAGATCTCTTCCTCAGCATAAACATCTTCAGTTGCTTCATCAATGTCTTTTTCCCATCATAAGACTGGAGCGGGAATGCTCACTGAAGATCCGACAATGTTCACCTCAATGTGTCATCCGGAACCAGTCTGTGTCCATGTGCAGTAAGACCTGGACAACATTCAAGCTTCTTCTGTGAATGCGTAGGTGACGTTAATGTAACAATACTGCTAGAAACTGCACGTTTGATATGATATATTTGATTTATTTATTGTCATGTGTATTGAATTACAGTGAAAAATTCTGTTTATGAGCATAGTAAGCAAGGATGTACAGATCAGAAAGACTTAGACAGAGACGCACAGATTACATTGAACAGTGACACTAGGGCGAGAGTGACTTTCCTTAGTAAAAGAGGAGCTCATTCAGAAACTCAAGCTTGGTTCACAGGAATATGAGGAAGCCATTCAGCTCATCTTAATTATTGTGAAAAAAGAGGGAGAGACCATTCCGTCCCTTCACAGTATTACACAGGAAGTGAAGGTGGCGAGTGTTATGGACCAGATTGGAGCCCCTCCAAAATAACTTAAGAAAGTCACCCAGGCCCTCACATTTTCTTACTTTCAAGGCCAATGTAAAATATCTGTTCCAAGTGGAATGGACCATTCAATCTATGCGAGTAAAATAATAGACATATGGCGACTTCCCATTGGGTCTCCTGTGGCCTTTCTCAGGAGCAGGACAAAATGGTTTTCCGCTGAGCCACTAACAGTGGTGATTTTTAAATAAACCACATAACAGCGCACTCGATTCTTGATTATTGAACTTGGGACATGTCACATGTTATAACTGCAAACAAAATGTTTTAAATCAGCCTGCACAGGATAAAAGGTGCTTCAGATAAACAGACTCTCCTTCAAAGCAGTAGCAAATTGACTGTTTTTACAAACAGGAGAATGTGAGCACCGCAGATAGTGGAGAATGTTGTGCTGGAAAAACACATCAGGTCAGGCAACATATGAGGAGCAGGAGAATGGATTTTCTGGCATGATACCTTCAACAGGAATGAAGCTTGAGGGTCAAAGGGGTGCAGAGATAAATGGAAGGGGGATGGAGAAGGAGGAAAGGTAGCTGAGAGTGTGATAGGTAGATGGAGTGGGGGTAATGGTGACAGGTCAGAGAGGAGGATGGAGTGAATGGGTGGGATGGAAGATGGACAGGTAGGACAGGTCATCAGGGTGGTGATGAGATGGAAGGTTGTAACTGAGATAAAGCTGGGGGGAAAGGAAATGTGGCAAGTGATGAAATCAACATTGATCCCATGTAGTTAGAGGGCCCCAAAGCAGAAGATGAGGCATTCTGCCTCCAAGCGTCGGGTGTGAGGGAGTGGAGTTGGAGGAGGCGCAGAATGTGCAAGTCCTTGGCAGAGTGGGAGGGCAGTTGAAGTGTTCAGCCACACAGTGTTGGGGTTCATTGGTGCAGGTGTCCGAGAGATGTTCTCTGAAGCGCTCTACAAGTAGGCGTCCTGTCTCTCCAGTGTAGAGGAGACTGCATCGGAAGCAATGGATACAGTAAGTTACATATGTGGAAGGGCAGGTGAAACTTTGATGGATGAGGAAGGTTTCTTTGCGGCCTTGAATGGACTGAGGGGGAAGGTGTTGGCGTAGGTTTTACAAATCAGGAAGTGGCAGAGGAAGGTGCCAGCATAAGAGCGTGGGTTGGCGGGGGCTGTGGACTTGACCAGAGAATCACAGATGGAATGGTCTTTCTGGGGAGCCGATAGGGTGGGGAGGAAAATATATTTCTGGTGGTAGGGTACATTTGTAGTTTGGCGGAAATAGTGGAGGATAATGCAATGCATACGGAGTCTGGTGGAGTGAAAGGTAAAAATGGGGGAGGTTCTGTCCTTGTTGCAGTTGGAGGGCTGGGGTTCAAGGACAAAGGTTCAGAAAGTGCTGCTGGACACCATCGAACATGTGGAAGGGGAAATTGCAGTCTTTGACTTCGGAGGTGATCTGGTCCGTTCTGTGGTGAAAGTGGTCCTCCTGGCAGCAGCTGTGGTTGAGGTGGAGGAATTGGGAATGAGCAATAGCATTTTGCAGGAGGCTGGATGGGAGCAGATGTAGTCCAGGTGGTTTTAAGTGATATGGACTAGGTGCTATCAGGTGGGACTAGATTGGATTGGGATATCTGGTCGGCATGGACATGTTGGCCCGAAGGGTCTGTTTCCATGCTGTACATCACTATGATTCTATGTCTGTGTTGAGTAGGTCACTGCTGATGGAAATGGAGTGGTCCAGGGAGAGGAGGGAGGTGTCCGAATTGGTCAAGGTGAACTTAAGTTCCGAGTAGAATGTGTTGGTGAAGTGGATGAACTGTTCACCCTCCTCGTGGGAGCATGAGGTGGCGCGAACCCAGATATCAATTTAGTGGAGGAAAAGGTGGGGAATGGTGCAGGTGCAACTGCAGAAGATGGACTGCTATTACAAGGGGGCATAGCTTTAAATTAAGGGGGGGTAGATATAGGACTGATGTTAGGGGTAGGTTCTTCACTCAGCGAGTCGTAAGTTCATGGAATGCCCTGCCAGTAGCAGTAGTGGACTCTCCCTCTTTATGGGTATTTAAGCGGGCATTGGATAGGTATATGGAGGATAGTGGGTTAGTGTAGGTTAGGTGGGCTTTGATCGGCGCAACATCGAGGGCTGAAGGGCCTGTACTGCGCTGTATTCTTCTATGTTCTATGTTCTATGTTCTATAACCGACAAAGAGACAGGCCTAACTGGGGCTCATACGGGTGCCCATGGCTAACCTTTTCATCTGGTGGAATTGGGAGGATTCAACCGAAAACTTATTGAGGATGAGGACCTGTTCAGCTAAACGAGTGAGAGTGTCAGTAGAGGGTGACTGTTGGGGACATTCTGAGAGGAAGAAATGGAGGGCTTGGAGACCCCGGTCATTGCGAATAAATGTATATAATGTCTGAATGTCCATGATGAAGATGAGGTGTTGGGTTCAGGGAAACGTAAGTCTTGGAGGAGGTGGAGGCCGTGGGTGATGTCCCAAACATATGCGAGAAGTTCCTGGATGGGGGGATAGACTGGAATCGTGGTATGTGGAGATGGGTTCACTGGGGCATGAGCAGGCTGAGATGATGGGTTGGCTGGGACAGTCAAGCGTGTGAATCTTAGAGGGTGGGCAGGAGACTTGGTGGAAAAATTAAGCTCGGAGGCAGAGGCTGTGAAAGAAAAGTTCGATGTCACAACGCATTTTTGCAAGTAGTGTTAAATTGTATTCCAAAAAGCAAACTTTCAAATTAGCTGTCACTAAATAGCATGTGATGCGCTAATTGGTTGGAAGGTGCAAGCGTAAACACTGACTTCAAGAATTTACACTGGTGTTTAACCCAGTCAGTGCATTGGATGTTACCACTAGGATTCAGAATTAAATCACATCAGTCTATGTAGATCCAATGTTAACTTTCAGAGTCCTACGTGTTTAATTATACCTGATCTCAATAAACTTAGAGTGTGCTTTTCTGTCATAACTGGCGGTATAGTGAAGGGAATAGGTCACTCATTGCTCTTCCGTTCCTGCTCTTGGTCATCTGTCCTCTCTGCATTTGCAGTCTTTCAGCACTATAGGCTCTGTTGCTTTAAACATTACATCCTTCCTGTCTCTTATAACGCTGAGCTTTTATTATCTTTTGATTTACATCCTAGCATTTCACCCTTCAGTGTGGAAATTTTACATGGACTGGAGCAATTCCTGAAGATGGTGAATGCTGAAGGACTGAGAGACCTTACAGTGACAGGGAATATTGAACATCCAAAGGAGGTTATAAAGAGGAGAACTGTGGTGTTCTGGAGAATGATGCAAAGTGAAGGAAGTTTACTGAGTTTCAAACAGGTTATAATGATACAAAGGACTGTAGGATGTAGACAAAGTTACAAAGATAAGGAGAGTATATGTTTATGCGCGATGTCCACAACTGATAGGGTGTGTCCATGTTTGGATTTCATTACAAAAATATGGAGGGCCACAGGGCCTGGACAGCTTTACAGCACTATGGAGGACTGTAGAAGTGATGACAGCTTATTAATTAATAAAATGAATATGGAGAATTATCTGGAGATTGCACAAGTTATAGTTGAAGCAGGAAATCACCGAAATAGAGAGTGTTTTCATGCTTGAAGATGATTGCATGAGAACAGGGTTGCGTGGCCTCATGCAGTTCAATGTGATCGAGGTTGTTCTTGCATCTGGAAGATATTACTGATCGGGAAAGTCGAGGATTGTAAAGCATAGGTGAGATCGCAAACAATGAAATGTTTCATGTAATTATGGAACTGGTGAAAAAATATGTTTTTAACATCAAGTCAATGGTTTGCAGAGACCTTCCAGACATCCTATGACATTGGGATCTAGTGTTTGTCGGACTCGTGTTAAATGAGTGAGATAAATACAAACTTTCAAGTTATTCATGAAACAAACAGAGACAGCAGAGTAGGAATCTGGTGGGTGGTGGTCATGGAATTAATGACGATAAAACAATAAGACAGAGGAGCAGAATTATACTATTCAGTCAATTGATTTTCCATTCACTTGAGTTGATCTGATAATCCTCAAGTCCACTCTGCTGTCTTTGGCCAAATTGAAAGCAATTAATTGTAAATCTGATGATGTTGACCAGCTTGAACCAATCCAATAGGAAAGAAATCAATATGTTATCGCCGGGCTAATGACACGGCACTTGGATAGGGAGAGGACAGCCAATTGCCATCTGAAGAGATAAGAAACCTCGATACTCTCAGAAAAAAGAAACACAATTTATTCATGAAGTTAGACGGCACGTTTCGTGAACATTCCTGACATCACAATTCAACCAAGAGAGGTGTTCAGAGCAGACAAATTCACAGGGAAAAGATCCCGAACAACAGAATCAGTGGAGAGTTAGAGGAATATTCTGGAAGACACATTCCGTGTGAGTTTTGAGAGAGTAAGCTTTAAATTATTGTTTATTTATTCGCTGGATGTATATCAATGGGACCTGCAGTTTTGAAGCAGCATAAAAATAGAGTTTAATTCAGTGAGTGAATGGGTAGTATTGAGGATGCAACTGTTAAATTTGTTCGGAATTCTGTTACAGCCTTTTTCACTGTTGGAGTCAGGAAAATATATTTCTTTTTTTATTTCAGAGTGCCCAAAATACTTTCATTTCATTACTCAATTCTTTACAACAGATTGGGGAGTTAGAGGTAGGTTATAACCCTTCGCAGTCTTCTTTATTAGATTACAAGGTGAGGTGTTGCTCTCTGGGTGTTTTGGTTTTAATTATCAGAGGGATGACAACCTTCCCTTCGTTACAGTCTGTTTATCTCAAAGATTCAGATGCATGTGATTCACGCTGACTTGGCTGTTTGGAATTAGAATTGCCTTGCTCATAGAAGATAGAGGGTAATGTTGGAAAGGGGTGATTCTTACTGGTGGACCATGAACAGTGGTATTCTGCAGTGATCTGCATTGGGCCTCTACTGTTTTTGATGTAAATGAATTATCTGTTTGAAAATCTAGATGGTTGGGTTAGTAGGTTTGCAGCCAATACAATAATTGATCGATTTGTGAATAATGTGGAAGGTTGGCAAAGGATTGTTCAGTTGGACATATGGGAGGAAAAAGAGCAGATGGAGTTTAATGTGGGTAAGTGTGGGTACAGCACTTCGGAAAATCAAGTGCTAAGGAAATGTATCCAGTTAATGGCAGGAGCCTGAGCAGCATTGATGTGGAAAGGGAACTTGGGTACAAGTTCAAAACGCCCAGGAAGTAGCCACTCAGGCAGATAGGTGGGAAAGAAGGCCAAATGTATGCTTGCCTTTATTGTTCTAGGAATTGATTGCAACTGTCAGGTTGTCATGGTACAGTTTTATAGGGTTTTACTTAGGCCACACTTCAAGTATTGCATTCAGTTCTGGTTGTCACATTATTAGTAGGATTTGGAGGCTTTAGAGAGGGTGAAGAAGAGGTTTACCAGGGTGTTGTCTGGATTAGATTATATGAGAAACAAGGAGAGATTAAAAAAAAAACTTGGGTTGCTTTCTATTGTGCTGTGATGGATATGGAGAGACTTGGAAGAGGTCTCTAAAATTATGGGATGCCGGGTTACGTTTGACAGTCAGAAGATGTTTCCCAGAGTTGAAATGTCTAATACTGTGGGATATGCATTGAAGGTGAGTTGGGAAAGTTCAAAGGATCCCTGATGAGCAGGCTTTTTGCACAGAGTAAGAGAGGTCTTTGTTGGTGGTGGCATATACAGTCGGGACAATGAAAGGACTTTGGGATTATCAGATGAATACACCAGTAATGGATCTATGTCGATCAAAGGCAGGCAAAAGGAATTAACTTATTTGGCATCATGTTCACCACAGCATCATGTCTCAAAGGACCCGTTTCTGGTCTGTATTGTCCTATGTTCTATGCAAGATTGCAAGATATTTTTAGATATCATAAAGGTTACAGAGAAGCAAGAGTAAATATTGCACCACTGGAAATGTACCGAGAGAAGTAGCAATAGAGAACAAAGATATGCTGGGGAAACCCTGCATCAGTTTTCCAAGTGGGTGACACCAGTAATTTACCAGAACCATAAGGAGTCTGGGCGAGGATTGTGTGCATTAGCCACTATTTAGGAGAAGGTGCTGGGAATGCTGAAAGGTTTGAAGGTGGATAAATAACCCGGTCTGGATAGGTTATATCACAGAGTTCCAACGGAGATAGCTATGGAGATTATAAAGGCATTGGTGATGATTCAGGAATCACTGGAGTCAGGTAGCGTCGTAAGGACTGAAAATCACGAATGTCGACATTCTGTTTAAGGAAGGAAAGAGGAAGAAGACAGATAACCTTTGGCTGGTGAGCATGGCTTTCGTCATTTTGAGGACTTTAGTGTTTGTTTTCATGGTTGCACTTGGTGAGCTCATGATAAAATAGGGCAGAAATATCAAGACTTCTCAAGGTTCTGCCTGACAAATCTATCAGAATTCTTTGAGGAGGAAATGAGCAGGTCAGACAGAGGGCAGTCAGTGGACGTGTCTTTGACCAGAGCCATTTAATCCTCGAAAGTTGGAAATTTTTCTGCCTTCGCTTTAATATACTTATTGCTCCAACTTTGACCACCCCCTGTGTTAAACAGTTGCAGATATTAATTACCCTCTGAGAGATGAATGTCCTGTTCATCGCCATCTTAAGCATATGAGAACCAGCAATAACTTGTTTGCGAAAACAATAGTCATACACTTAAAGAATATGCTGTTCACAAACCCCATTTGTTTTTACATATGCACCATTTTGAGAATGTAAGAGTGAAACCTGTGAGTGATTCTTATTATTCCTTCCAAACAGTCCAGTCATTCTCCTCATCACTCCAGTTCACGTCCTCTTCAACGAGTCATATTGTATATTTTCATTATTAATTCTGTTGTTTTGTTTTCTTGACAGCAGTTATCTCTTTACTGGGCTCCACATGTTTGGGTTCAAGGAGGAAAGCAATTGGTCATACCACATAATTTTAAACAAAACAGAATTTCCTTACAAGATTACCAGATGAAACCAAACAAAAAGAACAGAATACTGAATAACTGAACGTATCCGATAACCCAACAGATTATCCCAATTTAATGATGCTGTTCCAAATGCTTGCAACAATCCCCATAAACACGCTTTATTATACAAGGTAAAATCAAACCCAGGGTCTTGCAGGAGAGCACTCAGAGAGAGAGAGAGAGAGAGAGAGAACCAGCCTGGACCTGCTTCTTTGCCCCCAGCAGCTTCAGCTGCCTGACTGCATTCAGTGAATCGCCAGACTGCCAAACCAGAGCAATCTGAGCTGGGAGAACTGGCCACTCCTCTTACATTGTGCAAGTTTTTTTAAATTTTAAACTTAAAACCATTTTGCCTGTGACAGTACCTGTTAGCTGTAATCAAACTAGTCCTTAAACCTTGAAATCTGTGCCTTTTATGACTTCACTATAAAAAACACAAGACCAACATAACCTTGTTAATGCATCAGCATCGTCACACAACAACTTTCTGTGCTGCACTTTGTCAACAGTCTTCTGGAAATCCAAACAGATCACGTCCACTGGCTCCCCTCTGTCTAACTTTCTCATTTCCTCCTCAAATAATTCTGACAAATTTGTCAGGCAGAACCTTGCAAAGTCTTGCTATTTCGGCACTAATTTATCATGAGCTCATCAATCGCATCCATAAAATCAAACTCTAATGTCCTAAAAATGACCAAGGCCATGTTAACCAGCCAATAGTTATCTGTCTTCTTCCTCTCTCCCTCCTTAAACAGAGATGTCAACATTGGCCATTTTCAGTCCTCACGACGCTACCTGACTCCAGTGATTGCTAAATCACCACCAATGCCTTTATAATCTCCTCAGCTATCTCCTTTGGAATCCTGTGATGTAACCCATCCAGTCTGGGTTATTTATCCATCTTCAAACCTTTCAGCATTCCCAGCACCTTCTCCCATATAGTGGTCACTGCACTCAGTTTATCCCAGTGGGTGACACCAGTAATTTACCAGAACCATGAGGGGTCTGGGAGAGGAAAGAGTGCAGTGACCACTAAATGGCAAGGTTTCTCCAGCATTATTTTGTTCTCTATTGCTACTTCTCCAGGTACATTTCCAGTGGTTCAATATCCACTCTCGCTTCCCTGTAACCTTTATGAAATCTGAAAAATCTTGCAATCTTGCATAGAACATAGGACACAGGACAATACAGACCAGGAACGGGTCCTTTGACACATGATGTTGTGCCGAACATAACGCCAAATTAAATTAATTCCCTCTGCATGCCTTTGATTGACATACATCCATTACTTGGGTATTCATTTGATAATCCAAAAGTCCTTTCATTGTGCCAACTGTATTTGCCACTGCCAACAAAGATGTCTCTCACACTGTTTAAAAACCTGTCCCTCATGGCTCCTTTGAAATTTCCCATCTCACCTTAAATGCACGTCCCATAGTATTAGACATTTCAACTCTGGGAAACACCTTCTGATTGTCAAACATATCCCGGCATCCCATAATTTTAGAGACCTCTACCAAGTCTTACCATATCCATCGCTGCACCAGAGAAAGCATCCCGAGTTTTTCTAACCTTTCCTTGTTTCTCATACATTCTAATCCAGGCAACACCCTGGTAAACCCCTTCTACACACTCTTCAAAGCCTCCAAATCCTACTTATATTGTGACAACCAGAACTGAATGCAATACTCGAAGTGTGGCCCAAGTAAAACACTATAATTCCCACTTTCTGGGAATTATGAACTTGTACTCCAAAATCCCTTGGCACATCAACGCTGTTCAGGCTAGTTATTAACTGGATACTTTTCCGTAGCATCTGATCTTTCTAAGTGCAGTACCTATACTTACCTGGATTAAACTCCGCCTGCTGTTTTCCTCCCATATGTGCAACTGATCTATCCTTTGACAATCTTCTACATTATCCACAAATGCATCAATTATTGTATTGGCTGCAAACCTAATAACCCAACCACGTAGATTTTCACCGAGGTCATTCATTTATATCACAAACAGCAGAGGCCCAATACAGATCGGTAAATCCAATTCCAAACATCCAAGTCAGCGTGAATCCCATTCATCTTAATCTTCCAGATGAGCCGACTGTTACGAAGGGGAGATTGTCATCCCTCTGACAATTAAAACTGAAACACCCAGAACACCTCTCTCAGTCGAATTGTGATGTCAGGAATACTCGATAAATGTGCCGTGTACCTTCACAAATAAATTGTGTTTCTTTTTTCTGAGAGAATAGAGGTTTCTTATCTCTTCAGATGGCAATTAGCTCTCTTCTCTCCGTCCAAATGCCCTGTCACTTTCCCGCCAATAACATATTGATTTCTTTACAATTTGATTGGTTTAAACTTGTCAACATCATCAGATTTAAAATTATTTGCTTTCAATCTAGCCAAAGAGAGCAAAGTGGACTTGAGGATTATCAGATCAACTCATTTGGATGGAAATTCAATTGACTGATTGGTATAAATCTGCTCCTATGTCTTATGGTTTTATCATCATTAATTCCATGAATATCACCCTCCAGTATTCCTACACTGCTGTCTCTGTTTGTATCAGCATTAACTCGAAAGTTTGTCTTTATCTCAGTCATTTAGCACAAGTCCGACAAACACTAGATTCCGATGGCACAGGCTGTCTGGAAAGTCTCTGCAAACCATTGACTTGATGCGAAAAACATTTATTTATCTTTCTGTAATTAAATGAAGCATTTCATTATTTTCTATCTCACCTATGATTTTCAATCCTCTACTCTCCCTGTCAGTAACATCCTCCTGATGTAAGAACAACCTCTATCACAGTGAACTGCATGATAGCAGCAACACAACGCTGCTCTCATGCAATCATCTTCAAATAAGAAAACGCTCCTTCTTTCGGTGATGTCCTGATTTAACGATAACTTGTACAATCTCCAGATAATTCTCCATATGCATCTTGTTAATCATTTCTACAATCCTCCATAGTGCCGTAAAGCTGTCCAGGCCCTGTGGCCCTCCATATTTTTGTAACAAACTCCAAACCCAGACACACCCTATCAGTTGAGGACATTGGCCATAAACATAAACTCTACTGTCTTTGTAACCCTGTCTGCATCCTACAGCTCTTTGCAACATTATAATCTGTTTGAGACTCAGTAAACCTCCTTCACTTTGCATCGTTCTCCAGAACACCCGTCTTTTATAACCTCCTTCAGATTTCAATATTCTCTGTATCTGTAACCTCTCTTAGTCCTTCAGCATTCACCATCTTCAGGGATTCATCCAGTCTGTGCAAAATTTCCACATTGAAGGATGAAATGTTAGGAAGTAAAATAAAAGATAATAAAATCTCAGCGTTATAAGTGACAGAAAGGATGTACTGATTAAAGCGACATAACCCATAGTACTAAAAGACTGCAAATACAGAGAGGCCAGATGACCAAGAGCAGGATTTGAAGACACATTGAATGGCCTTTTCCCTTCACTATACTGACAGTTATGACATCAAAGCAGACCTAAAGTTTATTGAGATCAGGTGTAATTAAACACGTAGGACTCTGAAAGTTAACATTGAATCTGCATAAACTGTTGTGATTTAATTCTGAATCCTGGTGGTAACACCCAGTGCACTGACTGGGTTAAACACCAGTGTAAATTCTTGAAGTCAGTGTTAACGCTTACACCTTCGAACCAATTAGTTCATCACATGCTCTTTAGTGACAGCTAGTTAGAAGGTTTGTTATTTAGTATACAATGTAACACCATTTGCAAAAATGCCTTGTGACATTGAACTTTTCTTTCATAGCCTCTGCCTCTGAGCTTTCTTTTTCCACCAAGACTCCTGCCCACCCTCCAAGATTCACAAGCCTGACTGCCCCAGCCAATCCATCATCTCGGCCTGCTCCTGCCCCAGTGAACCCATCTTCACATACCGCGATACCGCACTATCAACCCCCAGTCCAGGGGCTTCCAGCATATGTTTGGGTCACCAGCCACGGCCTCCACCTCCTCCGAGACTTATGTTTCCCTGAACCCACCACCTCATCGTCATCATGGACATCCAGACCTTATATGTTAGTTCGTCATGACCGGGGTCTCCAAACCCTCAATTTCTTCCTTAACCAGTTCTGATCACTGTTTTCAAATTGCTCTCCCACTGGTGGGTCAGTCAACTGGTGAGCTCATTAGCCAGTACAAAGTCCAGTATGGCCCCGCCTCAAGTTGGAATTTTCACGTACTATTTCAAGAAGCTCTCATGGATGTACTGTAAAATTCTGTCTCATCCAAGCCTCTTGCTTTAAGGGAATCCTAGTCAATCTTGGGGAAGTCAAAGTCACCTACGCTGACAACCCTGTTATTATTGTATCATTCCAGAAACCCCCTACATAGGTGTTCATCAACGTGTTAGTGCCTGTGGGGGCTTGTGAAATCATCATATTAGTGTGATTGTCCCCATCTTATTTATGAGCCCCTGCCATATTTCCTCATTGGATATCTCGTCTCTGAGTGCAGCAGTGACATTCTCCCTAATTAGGAATGCAAGTACTCCACCTCTTTTTTCTTCTTGTCATCCTCATCCAAAATATGAAACCCTAGAAATTTGAGCAGCCATTCGGTGTCCCTGTCTCAATAAAATCTTTGTAATGGTCGCAATACCATAGCCCTTTGTCCTCACCCAGGCTCTAAGTTAATCTGCCTTACTCATAGTATTCTTTGTGTTGAAATAAACACACTTCAGCCCATTAATACAAGTGTGTTCATTAACCTGTCTCTGTCTGTCCTTCCTTTTGGATTTATTCATTCTAACACCTACCTTCACTTCAATCTCTCCACTTCCTCACCTGCTGCTATGTTTTCCAGCTGAAATGAACCTCTTTGTTTAGTGACTGCAATTAATGTTAATCTCCATCGATTCTATCTGTGACGCTGGAGTAATTCACTTTTTTGTTAAAACAGGCTCATTTCAAAATGACATTCCATAGAGTCAGTGGCAGCATCACATCCGCAACTCAACAGCTCCAGACACGGTGAAAGGAGAGATTAGAATCTGAGAATAAAGTTGGCTGGAATATTTCATCAATGAACCAGAATCTAATAATGCTGGACATTAATGTTACAGAAATGGACAGGACTGTATACTGGGATCTGTTGGCCCTTTCTGCTTTTTATGATAAGATTCCATTATCGCTGTGAATGCGATGCATAGTGTACATGACTGAATTCTTTTATTATCCTATCCTGGCTATTGTTGGCGTTCTTGGTAAGTCTCACTGCCTGGTTGCTATTTCTATAAACCATGTGTAACAGTATTGGTATTCTTTCTGTTATTCTACTGTCCGTGCTGCCATTAATACTGCTGATGAGAATCTGAATTCATCTTCCACTCTGCAAACCCTTGCGAACTGTCTGTCTTCTCATTGATTCTGGTCGACACACAAGAGGGTGATTGCTCAGCTGTATCTGTAAACTATGAATCATTGTGTTCCTGTCATCATTCGTTACATATTAGGAACACAAAAATCACTGTTTCCTATTCTGGCAAAAAAACGACATTTCCTTCATGTGAGTCCATTCCATCCTTGGCCAATATCTGAAAGTGCAACAGCGTTTCCACATATGCAGTGATTCCTCTCTCCCTGGGCTGATTTTCTGGCCACAAATCCTGACCATTATTAATTGTATTCACTAAGCCCACAAGAACATCTTTCACTGGATCAACCCAGCCCCTGCTTAAAGCATGAAATGTGAAATCCAGTTTCGGTATTCCCAGGTCTCTGCTGACCCCGTTCCCATTCACAAAACTGCATCACCAAAGCTCACCCAAAGATTCCGCAACTCTTCCCAGAGGTTAGACTGAAATCCGTTCCCCTTGTCATTCCTGTGAACTTCAATGTATATTGCTGTTAAATCTTGCAGTGTCTGCAGTTTAAAATTCTCACACACGTGAAGACATCTGTTCATCATATCGCTCTCTGTCTCGTTCTGTCTCGCAGCTGGACCTGGAAATTTCCCCATGCTAGGCCACTATCACATTCCTGATGAAGGGCTCCGGCTTGAAACATCAGTTTTCCTGCCCCTCGGATGTTGCCTGTGCTGTTGTGTTTTTCCAGCAAAACAGTCTCAACTCTGATCACCAGCATCTGCCGACCTCACTGTCTCCACTCACCACTGCAGGTATATGGAACAATCTATGCCCATGTACGATCTGCAAATAGTCCACCTCATTAACCAGTGCATCAACGTGATCTACAAAGTGTCTTCTGCCTGGTTTGGTTACTCTCGACTCATTCTGCTAGGTGAATTCAAATTACTATATAACTGATCATTTCACATGATGTCGCAGTCTCATTATTTAATTGTTTCATTTTGCAATTGGACACCTGAAGGCCGCACTCCTCCAGTTAGTCCAAATACACGGATTGTTCCCCATATTTCTGCAACCATTCTGCAGTAATTAATGGCCCTATTCTATTATAAGGTGAATGATTTTCCTTGCTGTATCTTTCCCTATCCTTGTTCTTTTGCTCCTGTGATGCAGTGCTGTGTTATGAAGCTCAGAAAAAATGAAATTGAATGTGTTGTGGTATCACCCTATACATCATGAGCTGGATGTAAAGCTCCATATTGGAAAAGGGTTTCAGCCGCACATTGATTCACAGGTTTAAAACTCGCTCTGTGCCTGTCCACGGAACGCCTTTTACTCTGATCTGATCATGTAAAATGCAACATGCTGAAGCCCTTCAAGTGTTATTGCTACGGACCCATCAAATAAATTGCTGGAAATAGGCATTTCAATTAATTTTGTTTCTGGAAAGATACTGGAAGGACTTGAATGTTTTTGCTGGAGTTTGTGGTGTGAACTGCGGGAGATATTTCAGGGAGACCGTAGAGTTTGAAAACACAATTCAAAATGAAGCTTTAGGAATGTGGTTACAATGTATCTTGGCTTTGAATATGCACAATTAAATTGGAGCAAAGGCTAGAGAGTGTGGAAGCTCTGAGACCACAGCCTGAGTGGGTGTGGGGGAAGAGATCTGCCGGATCCATTTCGGGTTTGCAAGAAAGCTTACCACGCTACAGCAAACTCAGGAACAAAATAGAAAAGGACCCTGGAAAGATGGGATCTACCTCTGTGGTCACCTCTGTGCTGTATCAAACAACAAATGACTTTAGTTTCCATGTTTTCACAAGAGATTATTGTTGTAAACTTCGAGAAGATCATTTCCTTGGACCATGGAACACGTCTCGTCAAACCCAGCCAATGTGGCAGATCATTACACATAGCAGTTGGGAGCAGGAGTAGGACATTCTAAGTGCGCCTGAACAATTAGTATAATTCTGGATGATTGGCCATCTCAGTAGACTGCTCTTACTTCCTTCTCAGATCCTTTGATTCCCATAGAATCATAGAGTCATAGAGATGTACAGCATGGAAACAGACCCTTCGGTCCAACCCGTCCATGCCGACCAGATATCCCAACCCAATCTAGTCCCACCTGCCAGCACTCGGCCCCTATCCCTTCAAACCCTTCCTATTCATATCCCCATCCAAATGCCTCTTAAATGTTGCAATTGTACCAGCCTAATGTGATCTATAGACTATTTCAGAAGCCTTCATGAATGTTTTCGCCTGAACAGCCTTTTTGCCGAAGAATTACATGGACTCAACACTCTCTGGGTGAAGAAATTTCCACTTATTTCAGTGTTGAATAGCCTATGCCCTAACCATCGACTGTGACAATGATTCTGGACTCACAGGTCATTAGAAACGTCCTCCATCTGTTAACCTGCCCAGGCCTATTTCCAATGTTAAAAATTTGATGAGATCCCCTCTCATCCATCTGAAGGCCAGTGAGCATAATCTTAATTGATAGCCTCTCTTCTGCCACTGTTCTGCTATGCCAGGGATTAATGCAACAGTGGTAGATAATTACGCTTTGTACTGGAATCCACTCGTCGTGAAAGCCAACATGTCACTTCTCTTCTTCTCCTTCCGCTCATCTGCATGTTAATCTTCATGAGGTTTCAGGTCTCATTGCACCTCCCACTTTATCAATCTGTCAATATATGACTAATAATCTGCCTTTCTGATTTGCGAAATTGGTAACCTCACAATTATCCACTTTTATGTTATCTGTTATAAATGTCCATTCATTCAACTTATACAAAACACACTGAAACATCTCTGCTGACTCCTCAAAGCCTACAATCCCAACAAACTTTGTGTTGTCTGCAGTTCCCTCTTTTAAAACATTAATATGTATTGTGAACAGATGAGGTCAATTATGGATCCCTGTGCTACCTGACCAGTCATTGCCTGCCTCTCAGATGAAATCCAATGGACTTCAAGATTTTCCCCACTCATGATGTCAGTCTATCCAGTCAATAATTCCCTTTGACTGCATGTAGAAAACAAAAGTGGTGTCCCATTTCTCAACATGCAATTCGTAGGAGCTATTCCAGAATGTCAGCATTTTAAAAGACAACCACCAATACACTGATTATTTCCAAGCTCAATTCCTTAGTGTTCCTTGATGCACCTTATTGGCCATGAGGAATATGGGGGTTTATTCTCATCAAATTCCCCACCACCTTTTGCCTAGCAATCAGTCAGTTCCTCTCCCTTCAAGGAATCTGTGTTTGCCAACAGTTGTATTGTCTTGTTTGAGTCTTTCTTAGTGAGGACGAAATCAAGTTATCATGTGAAGATGAAAAAAGTGTATTAATTGAAGTCTCTGATAAAATAAACACCTTCACAATAAGCCTGTGAGGTGTTGATTTTTTTTTTAAAAAACTGAACACAAAGGGAATAATTGAGCTGTAAGTGCTGCTGCTGTAACAATTGTGGATGATTTAACTTCACAAAACTTTCACAAATCGAAATGTAAAAGGCAGAATTAAGAACTGATTTTGACAACCATTCTTTCTGTTATTTATTTTGTGGAATATGGCTGTCACTGGCTGGCCAGCATTTATAGGACACCCCTGGTTGCTCTTGAGAAGATGGTGCTGAGTTGCCTTCTTGAACTGTTGCCGTCAATATGCAGTGAGTGAAGCCAAATGCCATTAACTTCAAGGTTTTGATTCAGTAACAATGGAAGAACGGCAATATATTTTCAAGACAGAATGGTAAGAAGCTTGGCATCAGGATTTTATGGTGTGAGGTGAAATTGAAAGTGTTGATGGTCCTGTGTATTTGCTGATCTTGTCCTTGACAGAAGTGGCTGTGAGTTTAGATGATGCTGTCTGAGGTGCTTTGGTGACTTTCTGCAGCCCATCTTGTGGATGTTACACTTTGTGGTCACTGAGCGTTTGTGGTGGAGGGAGTGAATCCTTGTTGATGTCATGTTAATCAAGCCGGCTGCTTTGACCTGAATGGTATCAGGTTCTTTGAGTGTTGTTGGAGCTACAGCATGCAGGTAAGTAGGAGGTATTCCACCACACTTTGACCTGTTCCTTGCAGATGATGGATGGGCTGAAGGGATACAGGTGGTGAGTTACTCGCATCAGTATTCCGAGCCTTGGTCTGTTTGTGTAGCCAATGTGTCGAGTCCAGTTGACGTTGTGTTCAGTAATAACAGCCAGGCTGTTGATCGCAGGAGAATCATTGACAGTAACATCATTGAATGTCACAGGGCAGTCTGAGGTGACTGACCTGCAGTAATCAAAACCTTCTTTCTTTCTGTCAGGTATGACACTAATGAGCAGAACGTGTGTCCCCTGATATTATTTGTTTTCATTTTTACAAGGGTTCCTTGATGCCACCCTCAGATAGTTTTGACTGAGCACAGTTTTCAAAGTTTGGGAGAAGATTTGTAGCTCGGGTGCTCGTTGTTGTGGTTCTGTTCACCGAGCTGGGAATTTGTCTTGCAAACGTTTCGTCCCCTGCTAGGTGACATCCTCAGTGCTTGGGAGCCTCCTGTGAAGCGCTTCTGTGCTATTTCCTCCGGAATTTATAGTGGCCTGTCTCTGCCGCTGGTATAGTGGCATGTCTCTGGTCGCAGTAGTCTGGCTGTCAGTTCAGAAATGCTCCTGATGTATATCAGGAATAAATAGGCTGTTGATTAATAAAGAGACCAAGAGCAACAGGGAGAAGGCAGGAGAATGAGTTTGAGGAATACATTAGCCATGATTGATTGGAAGAGGAGACTCAATGAGGTGAATGGCTAGTTCTGCTTCTCGATCTTGTTGCCTTATTTTGCGCTTATGGATACACTGCAGTTATTGCAGAAAATTAAAGCTCAGGCCAGCGGTAACATATTGGCAATGGATCGATGATTCACTGGCTCATAAGAAGCAGTAGGCTGAGAGAAATTAGTTATTTTCCAGTTGGCAAGATGGAATGGGTGGTGTGCCACCGGGATACAGTGGTCAGTTTCTGACCTGTTATAATTGAGAGAATGACATTAATGAAGCGACCAATGTCACGGTTGGTCATGTTACAGATGTCACAAAGATATAAGGAAAGGAAGTTACAAAGCAAAGCTAAACATAAAGGATGATTACGGATTGAAAAGCTAATATAGAGAGTTTAATTCAGTTTGCAAGGATGTAGCAAATGAAGAATAATGTGGGAAAAGAAGAAAACGTCCATTATGACTGGAAGAATAAAATAGAAATGATGGGAGATTGCAGAGCTCTGAGTTACAGAAGGATTTCCGTGTTTTTCCTGCATAAACTGCAAAATGTTGAAATGAAAGTTCAGCAAATGACGAGGGAAGTTTAAAAGATGCTTTTGTTTATTATAAGAGGAATTAAATACAAAATTGGTGAAATGATATTTAGTCTATAAAAGACATTACCAATACCACATCTGGAACAGTGTAAAGCATTGAGATCCTTATTTGAGGAAGGATGTAAATGCACTGAAGCAGCTTAGAGAATGTTCCAAATAATAGCTGGAATGGACAGATTGTCTTATGAGGTCAGTTTGAGCCGGTGATGTTTTTATCGGCTGGAGTTTAGGCAAGTTACAGATGACTTGAATTGAACCACTATAGTGTGGAGACAGGCCATTCACCCCAACACGTCCACACCAACCCTTAGAACATTCCAGACTCATTCTTGTAACCTTTTACTCTATATTTCCCCTGACAAATGCACCTAACCTACACATCCCTGAACACATTAGGCAATTTTGCATGGCCAATACACCAAACCATCTTTGGATTGCAGGAGGAAGCCCATGCAGACATGGGGAGAATGTGCAAACTCCACACAAACAGTCACCCAAGGCTGGAATCAAACCCAAGTCCCGGGCGCTGTGAGCCACTGTGCTGCCCTTGATTGAAACATCTAAGTTCCTGACTGGTCTTCACAGGGTGGACATGAAGATGGTGTTTCCTCTAGTTGGAGAATCTGGAATTAGGCAACACTGTTTAAAAATTAGGTGCCTCCTCTTTAAGGCAGAAATGAGTCTTTGGAAATCCCTTTCTCAAAAGTTGTTTGAAACAGAGTAAAATGAATCATTATAAGGCAGCAGTCGGTACATCCTGTGACACTGGATAGGGTGTGCTGTTGGGGGATGGGCAAAAATGTGGAACAATCTGATACGTCATGATCTTAGTGAAGGATGGAACAGCTTCGACCTAGTCCTGCTATTAATTTGCACAATCATATAAAATTACATGTAAATTATGCTTGGCTAAAAGCTATATCTGATGACATGATATAATATTGGGATGTCAGTGTGAGTGTGCAGATTTTACACGTGATATAGCAAATATGGGGAAATATGTTTTAACCCGCAGTGAATAGTGGCTCCCAGCTGTTCTCAGCAACATGAGAACAGAATACAACTGACAGATGTTTGATAACAGCAGAATGAAACAACATTAGAGTGATCGAGGAATTGACACTTCACGTTTCAACTGACTTTCAGACAACTCAGGCGAGAATAAAACATGTCAGTGTCTAACAGAAGCAGTAAATTTCAAGAAAGACCGGAAATATATGAAAATAACCACAAGGTGAAGGCAGGTGAACAGAAAGCTGGGTGATTTTACATTCTACACATGAACTTGAATTGAGAGAGATGATCCGCAGATGGTGGCAATGAATGAAGTCTACAGTTATGGCATTTTAGCAGAAATGTTTTAAAATGTTTCTAAAGGACAAGTCAAGTGTTTGTGTTCCTGATTCGGATCATTTTAATGGATGTTCGTAATCTGAGATTAGGAATTGTTCAGTAAATTAGAAATCAAATGCGAGAATTTATTAAGAAGATTCCTTTCTTGAGGATCAGAGATTTATAGGAAAACTGTTCTTCGATGCTTTTCCTTTCTTTCTTAACTCTCTCTCAGTCTTCCTCTGTTAATTAGACTATTTTCTCTCAATGAGTTCCGAACAAGTTAAGTTCCCATCTAGTTAAGGTCCCAGAGTATGCTGAAATAACCTTCTTCATTGTCCAATAAACTGACCAATTTGATGTAATTTGCAAACTTATTAATCATGCCCCTAATATTATCATGCAAATCATTTCTATAAATGATGAAAAGCAGTGGACCCAGCAGTGATTCTTGTGGCAAATGGCTTGTCACTGGATTCAACCTGAAAAGCAACCCTCCACCACCACCTTTCGCCTCTGACCTTCAAGCCATTTTGTATACAATTGGCTCACTGTCTCTGGATCCCATGTGACCTCAACTTGCTAATCCATCTGACATGCAGAAGCTTGCTGAATGCCTTGCATCCATGCAGAGAACCATTACCAATCTGCCTTCATCAGTTTTCTCTGTGACGTCTTTGAAAAGTTCAATCTAGTTAGTGAGACATGATTTCCCATGCACAAAGCCATGCTGACTGTCCCAAAACAACTCTTCTCTTTCCAAATGCATGTAAATCTTTTCTCTCAAAATACCTTCCAACAACTTCCCCACTAGTAACATCAGGCTCACCAATCTATAGGTCTTTGGGTTTTCCAGTCATTATTTCCTTTTCTACTCCCAGTCCTCCACTGGTCGCAGCAAATTTTAAATGTAGTCAGATGACCAATAATATAGATCTCAGACTGGGTTGGGGTCGGTGTTTGGAACAAGCCAGGCCAATTTGTTTAATCTGCTAAATTAGCAAGTTTATGACCAAAATAAAGTTTCTCAAATAGTGATGGAACAATGAATGACAAGTAGTTTGGAAATTGCAAACAGACGCATCGATATTTACCTTTCTAAGTAAAACTGAGGAACACACACACCAACACACACACACACACACACACACACACAAAATCACACATATACACACACAAACACAAACACACACAAACACAGACACACGTACGTTTGATTAGAAACAGAAATACAAAATCTCTGCATATTGTTAACTTGAAAGACCAATGGCCAAATTTTAGCTGAACTCATGACAAAAGGAAAATGGAGAGATTGTCCCAGATATCATTTTAGTTCTGACGTTATTCTGTTCACACAAGCGACTGGCAATGGAATTTCATCCTGGAACAGTTGGATTTTGCTGAATTCCCTTTTCTTCACGCAGTGGGGGGGACTGCAATGATTCGCTGTCAGGAATACTCCACAAGTGGTAAAGATGACTAAGGGGTTTTTAGCTCGCATATGTTGCCGTGAGGAGGAACAAGGAAAGAGTAAGCGAACAATAGGCCTTTGCTTCTTTGGCAGGTTACATTTGCTCCCTCTCTGAGCTGAATTTACAATAATGTTATCTGTCTCCAAACTAGCCCATATAAGGTCTTCATGAACATAATCTAAACCGTATGATCCAATCATATTCCCTGCTCCATGTAGATGCATCATAACTGCTGTCATACACAGAGCCATTTCATGAGCAAATAGTGGCCGCAATTGATTTGAAGATATGTTTATATGTGCCTGCAAAATTAAAAAAAGAAAGTTTAATGGTTTCACTAAGATGTGTTAACATGAATGCACCATATCCTAAATTTCTTTCAAAGTTTTTTTTTAATCCTGTACTAGAGGAAATACCTGTTAGGTGTTTACCAGCTATGCTCTCCTCAAGATCTGTTACGTTCGATAAGGGCTTCTCTCTTTCTTAGGCCTAATCTGTTACTGCTTCATAATTAATGTCTTCATCCCAAGAATGAATAAAAATAAACATCTTTGAAATGTTTTGAAATCAGAAATGTTTTCGTTTTCAGTTTATGGGAATAGAACTGCGCATTGTACATCTGCCATGATCTTATCAATGACCTGTACAGAATCAGAAGATCACACCCAATACCCTTTGTAAGAAACAACATCTTTCTGTTTAACTTCCAAAATCACTTGCTGCATCTTCAGACTAACGTTATTTGAGTCACACACCAGTACATTCCTCTGCATCCTCTCTCCATTTAAATAATTTTCTGTTGCTTTAGTCTTTCCCCAAAATACAAACTTCCCATCACTCACATTGTTCTGTTATTTTTTAATGCTGGTTTTCTCCTTAACCTCCCCTGTCTATATCCCATTGCAGACGTTCTATGTCCAGTTGACATCTTATTGAATGACTATGCTGATTTATTCGCGAATTGACCTCTAATCCAGTTAGCTCCTTCATCCAAATCGTTCAGCTAGAATGTAAATAGTTGATGACCTCACTGTAATCCCTGAGGGATCCCCTTCATTACAGCTTTCCAACCTGAATGTCAGTATTTATCTCTACTCTGTATTCCCTGTTTTCTAACCAGGGATCCCCTGGTCCTGTGCAGAGAATTAGAAAGATTGCATGGCCTCATCCTGTGCTGTCTAATGTTCTGAAAGGACTGAATACTTCATTCTCTTCCAGCATTGCTCCTCGGAGGGGCAGAAATGTGTTGTTCTGTCTCAATGTAACAACCCTGACTGGTTGACTGTGGCCTTTCATTGTAACAGCTTTGAGGTGTTATGTGAGAAAAAAAAATGGAAGAGGACCTGCAGTTGGCCATTCAGACCCCCGGGACTGCTGCTCAATTTAGAAAGATCATGGTTGGTCTGATTGTGGTTGAATGCTACTTTTCTGCTAATTCCCAATAAACACTGATTCCCTCATCCATCAAAGATCAGTCAAGCTCTGCCTTGAATATCTTTAATGACCCAGTCTTCACTGTTCCCTGGGGAAGAGAACATAACAGACAGTACAGTATTAAAGAGAAAGAAATATCCTTTTCTTAATCTTAAATGGTGGATGACACATTTTTCATGTATTAATCTCACAATAAATTACCTTGTCTGTTGAGAAATAAGGGTGCAAAAAATAGGAACAGACATAGACCATTCAACCCCCCAAACACAATAATTCACTTCAGTAATATACTTGTTCATCTCAGCATCCACTGCACTCTTGGGAAGCCATGAGACCATAGAGCAGAAGAAATTAGAGCAGAATTCGGCCATTTGGCCAATTGTGCCTGCTCTGTTGTTCGATCCGGATGGATATGTTTCATAACAAAATTCTCTTGCATTCTCATCATAACCTTAATCCTCTTAATAATGAAAACACATCTATCTCTGTTTTGAAGAAATTATTTTGTCTGTGCCTCTGTGTTCCTGTATGTATGTGTACACTTCTGTGTATTTCTGGGGAATGTCAGGGTGCTCATGGAGGTTTGTTTATCAGCCAGGAGGTCTGTGAGCATGCTTATTGTACAGGGATTGGTGCTGGATCTACTTTTGTTTGCCAGTTACATCAAGAACTGAGATGATAATATGGAAGTAGGCTTGCAGATGACGTAATAATTGATGGTACAACGGAGAGTGAAGAAGACTATCTAAGATAACAAAGAGATCTTGATCAATTGGATCAATTAATCATCAACTGGTACATCATGGAATAGAACCTTTCTTCCAAATCGTCCATGCCAAACAGCTATCCTAAATTAATCTCTTTTAATTTGTCAGTATTTGGCCCATATCCCTCTAAACCCTTCCTATTCATAGATCTAAACAGATGCCTTTTAATTGTTGCAATTTTACCAGCCTCATCCACTATATCTGGCAATCCATTCCATACATACACCACCCTCTGCAGAAAAAGAGTGTTCCTTCAGCCCCATTTATGTCTTTCACCTCTCACATGAATCGCATGCCCTCTATTTTTGAACTCCCATACCCTTTAAAAACAGATTTGAACCTATCAATGACACTCATGATTTTAAAGACATCTATAAAGTCTCCACTCAATCTCCAACGCTCCAGACAAAATAG
This sequence comes from Chiloscyllium punctatum, assembly GCF_047496795.1. Lineage (NCBI taxonomy): Eukaryota > Metazoa > Chordata > Chondrichthyes > Orectolobiformes > Hemiscylliidae > Chiloscyllium > Chiloscyllium punctatum. The sequence continues at coordinate 36,369,350 of NC_092787.1, read as the reverse complement.
TTCTGGTCTTTTCCCCCTTAACCCAAACCCTCTAATCCAAGTGACATCCATGTAAATCTTTTATGCGCCCTTTAAAGTTTAACAGTATCTTTAAGTTTTACAGCAGGGAGATCGCAATTGAACGCAGTATGCCAAAAGTATCATCACTACGTCCTGTTTAGATGCGTTACAGCATCCAAAAGTCTATTATCAAAACACTGAACAATAAAGGCAAATGTTCCAAATGCCTTCACCACTACCTATCGACCTATTACTGCACTTCCAAGAATCTGTGGAACTGTACCACGATAGTTAGCACATGTGTGGAGTATGCACATTCTCCTCGTGTCTGCCTGGGCTTTGTTCAGCTGGTCCAGTTTCCTTCCCCAGTCCAAAGGTGTGCAAGTTAGGTGGATTGTGCGTACTAAATGACCCATTATGTGCAGGCTTGATGGGTGAGCTATGGAAATTGCATGGTTGCAAGGAAATGGTAGGAGTGTGTCTGTTCGGATGTTCTTCCGTGGGTCAGTGTGGACTCCATGCACTGAATGACATGTTTCCACGCTGTAGGTTTTCTGTGAATGGCTCTTTATTTCGCAACACTCTCCAGGATTCTATCATTAAGTCTATAAGTCCTGCCATGATTTGCATTACCAAAATGTGACGTCGCATTTATCTAAAATAAACTCCACCTGTCACTCCTCAGCCCATCAATCCATTTGATCGAGGTCCCGTTGTACTATGAGATTGAAGATATAGAACCCTCCAGAGGGGTCTCTTGGTCTCAAGATCTGTCAAAAGAATCAAAGAAATGCGGTCTGTACGAAGCAAGGTCATTAGTTTAATAAAGTAAGGCAGCCTTATGCACTTTTGTCCAGCAACACAGAGCTTAAACCTTCTGTGCTCCGTGGTGAAATTGTACAATTACATTTGAGCAATAAGCAATTTTTATGTTTTTCATGAATCAGTACAGCCTTAATTAAAATCAACTGTAATATGGTGACATGATTGACGAAAGGCTAATCCAATGAGATTCCCTGAGAAAGGATTCGTAATTACAAGAAAAGTCCAATCAACTGTATTATGGTGAAATGATTGACAGCAGGCAAATCCAATGATATATCCTGGGAATCGGTTCTTGCCTCACATAAATCGTCATTCCATGCTAGCATATCAAGGTTACATCGAATTGTCAATTAATGTGTCAGTATTCATTTTATGAAAAAGTCATTGTTTGCCTTATCTTCTTTTTCAGCTAATTCAGTAAGCAGCAGTACAGGTTCACACTGTCAAATTATAACTTGAAGCAATTTTTTGTGTTATTTTAAATTGAAAAGTCATTTTATGGTTAATTAAAACCTACATATGTTTGTTGCTTCTGACAACAGCCTAAGTTCAAATCTTAAATTCTCAAGATAACTTTCTTCGCTGTCAGCTACACCACCAATTTTGGTAACATTTGTTAACTTACTAGCCATACCTCCAATCATTAATATAAATGATGAAAACTAATCAATCCGGTAAGGATCGTTGTTGAACACTAATGGTCACGGGCTTCCAAATTGAAAAGCTACCTCACCTCAAGCCAAATTTGTACCCAAATGGTCACCTCTCCCTGGATTTCATGTGATCTGACCTGGCTAACCGTTATCCCATGTGGAAACTTTCTGAAGCCGATTGACTTTCAGTTTCAGAATTTGCCCTGCGCATGGACTTCAGCAGTCCCTGCAGAAGAAAAAAACATAATTGCAGGGAAAATAACATTTCGTGTAGAGGGGGATCATTCAGCCTGCTGGTCAATATTTACTCTCTGCTGGTTTTGCTTATAACGAAAAGAGATTAACCAGAGATTGTGGTCAAGTTGGGACCAATAATGTCTATAAAAAGGACGGGGCCCTACAAATATTCAGCTGGTCTATTCTCTATTTCTTGCCTTATTAATATAAGGCACTAAGAGTAACCCTGAGATTATTACCTTTGGAGTTTTGCTTTTTAAATTTATGTTCCAGCATTCTTTACAAGGTCTTTGCAGGAACCTCAACTCCTTCAGTTTTCTCTTTGGTTTTTGGTTTTTGCTGTGACGTGATAGTGGGATTTGGTTACTACACATTCTGGGAAGATAACTGGATATTCCTGTTTTAACTCCTCAGTTGCTTGGTCCTCCTTGGGTTTCTCTACAACAAGGGTTGTCACTCCCACCTTGGACTTTGCCAAATCATTCCCAAGAACAAACTGAATTCCTGGAAATGACACTCTATCAATCACTCCAACTGTTAGTTTCCCAGTCTTGAGTTGGCACTCCAACCTGATCTATCCCACAAATTACCACACTGTCAGGCAACAGATCGGAAAGGGTGCATTTTTGCTCATGCCTTATTATCAGCGACTGGTTAGATCCTGCATCTCTTGAAATTATAACTTTTTGCCCTCCTCACCCTGTTCTTTCTCAGTAAACTTTACTCACGGAGGCAAATTCTTTATAGAGATCTGGTACTACCTCCATACCCGGCCCTTGCCTAGGCTGTGCAACTCTTTGGCTCTTCTCCTTTCCTGCTTTCACAAATGCCACCGGCTTACCTTCTTTTGCCACATCTTCTCCCACAGTGTCTTTCGTTAATTGTGTCCCACTTTACCACAGTGGAAACACCTGAGACCTTTCACCTCCTTTCCACTCTTTTGGGCTTCTTTATTAATCTGTGGTCAGCTCTTAACAGTGTTGTCTACTCTTTGTTTCATTTTGTAGGATCACCCCTTCTCCCAACCTCGATCCCTCACATGATGAAATTCTGGTCGGAAGCTTGTCTTATGCACCAACACGTACTCATCTGCCAATTCTGCTGCCCTTCTGACTTCCTGAGCTTTATGTTCCTCCACTTGAATTCTTACCATCTCTTGAGTTTTTAAATTGAGTTTTTAAACTCCTCTTGCAGAATAATCTCTCTTCGAGCCTCAAAGGTCATACCTATCATTACGTACACACCAATCTATCAAAAAAATTATGCTTAATTCTTTCAGACTCAACATTAGTCTGATCTGGTTCCTTCTTCATGTTTGTGAACGGCTGCATATGCTTCTGGTACCAATTCATAAGCACTTAAAATAGCCTGTTTGACATCTTCATTATCTCTTGAATACTTATCTGACATCATGGCAAATACCTCACGAGCTCTGCCTGCCAGTTTAGTCTGAACTCGCATTACCCATAAATCCTCAGACCACTCCATCTGCCTCGCCAATTTTTCAAATGAAATAAGGAAGGCTTCAACATCTTTCTCATCAAAATGGGGCAGTGTTTTGACATAATTGTACAAACGACTACCTTCTCTTTTACTCTGCATCCTGTTAACTTGACTTTGCTGGCTAAGTTGCAACTTCTCAAGTTCAAATTTGCTCTCTTTTCCTTTTATCCACTCTCGCTCTCCTCTCTCTCTTTTTCTCTCCCTTTTTTCTCTCTCTCTCTTTCTGTCTCTTTCTTCTCTCACTCCTTGCTCAGTTAAGAACCTTCTATCCCTTTTCATCTCTCTTTTCTCTCTCTTTCGTTTTCTCTCGCCCTTTGTTTATGTTATAACTCAATTTTCCTCAATTGTAATGTACGTTTTTTCACATCTACTGCACTTGTCTGTTTATATAAAACACCTTAAGTGATTGACTAATTTCCTTACAATTTCAGCATTACTTCTGTCTTTGGTTTAACCCAAATCTAACTTCTTTGCTAATTCTAAATGGATGATCTTTTTCTGTCCTTCAAAATGCTCTTGGCAAATTTGCAAATCAAATTCAATCCGAGAACCTCTTTAGCAAGTTTAAGAGCCATTTCTCTCAGTTTTATTTTAACCAAATACAAGTCACTGAAAGACAACAATTTGTCTCACTTTTGTTTTATTTGAATATCTAGGATACTAAACTGCAAGTTTTTAAATCTATTGAGCTTTACTGTACTTCAAATCTATTCAAATCTGTTTAAACCTGTTCAAATCACGAATCCGAGACCCAAACTGTACAAATCTTGATGACGAGCCCCCAAACTGTTATGGTACAGGTTTAACCCCACTGCGCATTTCCACCAGCAACACAGAAAAAAAAATCACCCAGTGCTGCAATCTGTTAAAATTCGAGAGTCAAAGAACTATCCCAAAATTTACTGTATAAAGCAAAAATTAACATTTTTTGTCTAACAGAGAAGATTTACTTACAACTATTTCCAACTCCTTTCTTTTAAGCCTGTCTTTTTCCTCCCCCTCTACTATAACATGTTAATAAAAAATCCTGATTAAGATTTTAAAAAGAGCTTTTTATTTTAAAACGTGGCAGTTTTCGGTTCTTCTCTGTATGCCTGTCGTCGTTTCTTCTTCCTGGGGATTCAGCTTCCCAGGTCTTTGATTGATAAAGGTACATTTCAGAGAGCAGATCCTTCTGCAAGCAGTCTTGTTGGTGCCCACTATTCGTTGCTGTCTTGGCTAAATGTCCAAAATGTTTATGTTTGCACTCCAAAACATCGGATCATTTCATTGGTTTGACGTCATCTAAAATAGTAAGATTCAAATTCGACTGGACTTTTGTATCTGGGACATCTTTAAATGATTGACCAAATTTTCAATTTGGTTCTCTATCCTGACAACACCACACCATATATGTGTTTCAACCCTAATGTTACATTTTAAAATATTTAACACACTTTGTGATAACCATAAATGTCAGCTCCCTGAAATGTACACTGTTCCCACAACTTCATAACCGTACTATGAGAGTACCGGAGACAGGAGTCAGGGAATTCCAGTGGAAATAAAAGATAAGAAAGGGCAAATGAAAGCAGAGGAAAAAAGTAGGCTATCAAAGGTTTTCAATCTTTTCAGGTGTCGGGGTGTGGTGTTGTGAGGATGGAGTCAATGCAACACTGAGAACAGATACTGTATCAAGGAAATCTTGATGGAATCAGTCTGGTGCATCCAAGAAGAGACAAGGGGCAGAAAACACTTGTGGAAGTTCTTCCTGGGCCTCCAGACAGTACTGATGAGGTAGAATATTGTAGAAAATTAGAAATTCATACAACAAGGATGCTACAGTTAACATCATTTTAATGTACATAAAGACTGGCAAACTATATTCATAATAATATTGTGACAATGAATTGTTGGAGTTTGTACATGATGGGTTTTTACACCAGGACGCTGAGGAACAAACTTGTGGACAGATTATTTTAGATTTGGGTTATTGCCACGATGTGGAGTTAATTAATAATCTTGTTGGGACAGGTGCTTATGGGAAAGGTGCATAACTTGTCAGAATTGTTCATTGGGATAGTACATGATGTAGTTCAGAATGAACCCATGGTCCTAATTCTAAACAAAGAAAATTACAAACAAATGAGGGGTGAGTTGGCTGTGCTGCACTTGCTGAATTCACTAAAAGGCATGACAGAAAGGGCACACACTTGACTAAGAAAAGAAATTGAGGATGATACTGACCTCACACAGGAACCATATAAATTTATCAGAGAAACTATGAAGCCTGAGGTTTGGGAGCAGGGGAAAATTCAGCAAAAGGTGTCCAAAACGTTGATAGAGAGGGTGAACATTAAGTGTGAGAAGTAAATTTGTAAGGAATATAAAAAAACTGATGTTTTTTTCTTCATTCATTCACAGGAATGAGGCCGTCGCTGGCTGGACAGCATTTATTAACCACCCCTCATTGCCGAAAGTGCATTTAAAATTCAACTACATTGTTGTGTGTCTGGAGACGCATGTAAACCAGAGCAGGTAAGAACAGCAGTTTCCTTCCCTGAAGGACATTAGTGAACCAGGTGGGTTTTTCCTATAATCGATAATGAGTTCATGGTCATCATTAGACTCTTGTCTTTCAGGCTGTAGGATCTTCCAGAAGCATAAAAAGATTTTTCGAGACTCTTCATACTTACAGTCTGAAATCAGGTGAACAGATAATGAGAAACAAGGAAATTATAGAGCAATTAACAACTACATTTGTTCGCCTTCACAACCCTTTAAGAAAAGTGAATTCTCCTCACACTTGTTTGAAATCTGCTCTGCCTTATTCTAAACGATGATCTCTTGTTCTAGACTTGCCCACCTAATGAAATATTCACTCCACATTTACATTGTCACTCACATTTAGTATCGTATCGACCTCAATGAGATCTCCTCTCATTCTTCTAAACTCCAGATAGTCTACACCTGAACTGCTCAATTTCTCTTCATAAGAAAAATGCCTCATCTCTGGAGTCATTCTCGTGAACAACTTCTGAACATGTCCAGTGCAACTAAATCAATCCTTATGTCAGGGCACCGAAACTGCAGAGAGTACTCCAGTTCTGATCCTATTAATTCCTTGCATACTTGCAGCAATACTTTGCTACTTGCATCCAATTCCTTGAGACAGAGACACTGAAATTGCACTTCCCTCTCTCATCGCTTGATCGACTTGCATGCTGGTTTTTCTGTGACATGCGCAAGGCCACCCAGATCCCTCTGCACAAAACCACTCAGAGGTTTCTCTCCATTAACACAATAAGACGCCTTTCTATTCCCCTGAATAAAATGGATAACCTCATGTCCATATTAAATTTCATCTGCAAAATGTTCATCCATTCCCCTATTCACACCAAATACATTTGTATATTTCTCACATTTTCATTGCAACCTATCGTTCTACCTACTTTAGTGCCATTTGAAAATGCAGGTATGGTATTTTCTAGCCCCACAGCAAGTAATAACACAGATGCAAATACTGTGGCCAGGTGGCTGAAACTTATGGCATCCAAACTTTTGCCATCAGAAAATGTTGCAGCTATTTCACCTTGCTGTGTTTTGTTGGTCAGTCAATCTTCTATCCAAGCCAATAAATTACACCATACCCTATATACTCTTACTTTATGAATTAATATTTTGTGCAGCATCTCGTTCAATGTCTTGTGCAAATCCAGACATAGAACATCAACAAGATCCCCATTATCCAGCTTGCTTGTCACATCTTTAAAGAACTCGAGCAAATAATTCAAACATGTTTTATCCTTCATAAACATATGCTGACTGTGATGGGTTATAGTTTGACTTTGCAAATTTCCTGTCATCATTTAATTTATTTATTGTCGCCTGTACCTCAGTACAATGAACAGCTTTGTTAATGAGCAGTACAGGCAGATTATGGTAAGCGAGGACAAGCAGATCATAGGATGAAAAAAATTTAGTCAGAGGCATACAGGTTATGTCACGCTGGGAAAGATCAATATTTAAATGAGCGGCATTATTTAAAGGACGAAATTTCATTCATTAGTCTAATAATGATCGGAACGAAGCTGTTCCTGAACCTGCTGGTGCATGTTTTCAACCTTCTGTACCTTTTGACTGATGGAAGAGGTTGTAGGAGATTATTGCCGGGGTGTGATGCATCTTTGGTGATGGTGTCAGCCTTTCTGCAGCAGCGAGCCATGAAATATAGTGCATGAATGGAAGGTTATTTTCTCTGAGAACCTGGGCCTTGTAATCTCCTTTTTGAGTTTTTTACAGTCCTGGGCGAAGCATTTGCTACATCAGGCCGCTATGCAGCCGGACAATAAGCTTTCAGTTGTCCGCATGGAGAAATCGGTGAGAGTCCTTATGGTCATGCCAAATTTCCTGACCCTACTGATGAAGAAGGCACATTGTTGTCCCTTCTTCACCATTGTATCCTCATCAGAAGTCTCGGGCATGTTGTCGGTTATCGTCACTCGTCGGATCCTGACAGTCTGCACCCTCTCAACCTCAGCTCTATGCATCAAGACAAATGGCGTATTGCCGTCCTTTCTTTCTGAAGTCAATCAGTTCTTTAGTTCAGTTGATATTGAGAGAGAGGTGGTTCTCACTGAACCAGGTTACCAAGCCCTCTATTTTCTTTCTGTATTTTGAATTGTCGTTGTTTGATATTTGTTCTATCACAGCCATGTCATTGGCAAGAGTAGATGGCGCTCATTTGGAATTTGGTAACAATGTCATGGGTATACCGGGAATAAGGTAAACAGCTGAGAAGGCATGTTAGCGGGTTCTCCAGTGTTGCATGTAATCGTGGAGGAAGTGCAACTTCTTGTACACCAGTCACTGAAAGCAATATTGCAGGAACAGAAAGCAGTTATGAAGCAAATGGCGTGCTGATCTTCATTTCAGAAGGATTTGAGTATAGTATGGCTTACTTCAGCTGTACCTCATCAGGAACATTGTGCAGTGTTGTGTGCAGCTTTGGACTCCCTATCGAATAAAGGACAAACCTGAGATTGAGGGAGTGCAGTGAAGGATGACCAGACCGATTTCTGGGCTGACAGGCTTGTTGTGGGAGCACAGTTTGGATCGACTGGGTCTGTATTCCATGGGATTTAGCAAAATAGGTGGAGATCTAAGGGAAATATAGAAGACTCTGACAGGGTGTGACAGATTCGAAGCAGGAATGGTAATTCCCTGACTGGGACGTGAAAAACAAAGAACCACAGCATTAGGTACAGGCAGATCACCCTGCACTGAGATGAGAATTAATGTCTGCACTCAGACACTGGTGAACATGGGGAATTTTCGATCACATACGTCTGCTGAATCCAAGCACTGAATATAAATATGGATTTGTAGGCACTTTCGGAATGGGGAACGATGTATTGAGGAGATGTTCGGTTATGAACTAGAAAGGGGGAGGCTCAATGAGTTGAATGGCCTTTGCCTTTCCTGATGTTTCTGTGTAGTCTGTGGGAAAGTTCTGTAAATGTTGTCACAAGCTCTCAGATATCAGGAAAGAGGCCTCTGCAGGATCGACAGGAATGTGTTCACCGCCCACGTTTCTTATACCGAGGCTGGTGCGAGCTGTCCTGTTCAGGTTTGTCTTTTCAGACCTCGGAGCTGCTTGACACAATTGAGGGTCTTGCTTGACTGTGTTAGGAACCATTGAAAAGTTTATCACAAATCCGTGTGTCTGAAGTCACTTTTAGGCCAGACCAGGAAATCACATTAGATTTGCTTCCTGAAAGAAAATTGGTACAACAAATTGGTGTTTACAATCGACATTGGCTTCAAGGTAACCGTTATTGACACCAGATTTTAGAACGCAATATTTTTAAAATTGTTTTTAATTCCCACCAGCTGCCAAAGCATTAGGCTGGTCTGAATTAGTAATCCAGTGACAGTTCCACAACCACACCATCTCCACAAGGGACCCATCAGAAACCACTGTAAATAGGATTTTTTTGTGCTGCTTATCAAAAAGAAGTTGCAACAATTTGACTATCATGATGAGACAGAGCGTTTGAGAAATGGTCAGATTGTGATGACTTTCCTCTTAGGGGACTGTACAGAGAAGAACAACTTTCCACATTGTCAGGTAGACGTCAGAATTGGAGCTGGAATGAAACAGCTTTCCCACAGACTTGGCTTGATGTGCAGCACAAGTCTTCAGTCCTATTGCAGAAATGGTGTCATGGCCTATTGCCTTTGTCATATCTACTGTGTTTAGCTGCTACTTGATGTCATGTGCAGTGAATCAGATTGATTTTTTTGATTCTGTGGATATCATGATGAAAGTGAGGTGGACCACTGTCGGATGCGGCTGGTATAGACACTACATCCTGAACTTTTGCACTGTTGTTTCGGTCTGTTCCATGATTTATGGTTGAGATATTTCTGAGCACTTTCCTCCAGTGAGTTGTGTAATAGTCCATTACCATTTATGACTGGATGTGGCATAATGACAGAGCTTAGATCTATTCTGTTGTTCTTGGAGTCATTTTTGCTCTCTCAATCAGATATTAGTTCTGCTGTTTGGAATGCAAGGAATCAAGTGCGGAAGCTTTAATGGCTTGTCATCAGGTTTAGGTACACATGGTTCTGGACCTGGCATGTTAACCTGTACTCACCACAGAACCATAGTTCGGCTTGATGGTGATGGTAGACTGAGGGATTATCGCGGGCAAAAAGTTACAGGTTGTGTTTGAATACAATTCTGCTTCTGCTGCTGCTGTGTCCTGCAACACCACATGAATGCTGAGTTTGAGCTGCAATACAAACCTTCTGCCTGTCTCCCCATTCACACCAAGACAAAGTCACCCCTCAGCCCTGTACGCATTGCTCTGCTCTGGTTTCAGATGTGGTAACATTTCTATTTTAATATTACCATTTTTCTGTGGCTCTCTCCATGCTGTCATGCCTCCAATTTATCACATCCCTCAAAACCCTTTCAAATATTCATCTGAGCCTTTTCCCTTCTGTAGTGCCATTTTCGGCATTGAAAGTTAATGTGTTTCCCCCATTTCACTCACTGACGATGGTTCAGAGCTCTGTATTGTCAGAGGTGCTAGCCGTATGTAGTTTCAGAACCAATGAATTTGTACACCTCTCGGTATCATTCACTTCCTGGTGAAGAGTGCTCCACATTTGACAGGACGTTTGAGTAGTTTTACCACACGTTTTTGAAACTTGTTCTAGAACAGAAATTGCTGGAGAAATGGAGCAGTTCTGTGGAGTGACAGGTTCAGTGACTCTCCTTCAAAGCTTCCAGTCTCTTCAGCAATTTTTTTTTTTTGTTCCAGATTTCCAGTGTCCATGGGCCTCTGTTTTATAGAACATGTGTTCTGTGCCTATTCATCTCGAGAGAAACTGAACAGGTCTAGCAGCATTAGTGGGGACAGAGAAACAGAGATATAGCGTTTCAAGTCTGGAGTGACTTCTTCAGAAATGAAAAGGATTGTAAAATGGACTTTGTAATAACTTGCCAGAGGTGGAAGAGGAGTGACGGGAAACAGAGTGTGGAGGTGCAGTGCAAAAGACAAATGTGCTTTTAATTGTGGTGAACGAGAAGCGAATGCAGAATTAGTGTAAGTTAAGATGAGAATGGGGGAAATGGGATCTCTTAATTGCATGCAAGATAACCAAGCTACAAACAAGGCAAGGTCATATTGACACCAGGAGGCAGAATGTATGAAAACGGGAGAACTGTCATAATGGGTTGAGGTTGTGAAGATATAGAATTGAATATGAAGGCCTACAGGTGAGGGGTTACTCGAGCTTGGGTTGTGCTTCATTGGAACATTGCAGAGGCCAAGACTGAGATGTTAGCATGAGAGCAAGGTAGGTTATTGAAATGAGAAGGTCAAGTTTATTCTTAAAATGTGGAAGTATTCCTGAAAGCAGTTTGGCCTGGCTAATGTGCAGGAGACAGCATTGTTAGCAGCAATGATAGTAGACTGGACTGAACAGGTCCAAGGGAAATGCTGCTTCACCTGAGAGGTGTGTGTTGGGTTTCAAAGAAATAAGAAATAAAACATAGAACAGTACAGCACAGAACAGGCCCTTCAGCCCACGATGTTGTGCCAAACATTGATCCTCATGGATGGTAAACCTAATGTATGAACACTCACATTTCTGTGATTATACGCATGTCCAGCAGTCTCTTAAATATCCCCAAAAACCTCGCTTCCACAACTGCTGCTGGCAACTCATTCCATGCTCTCACAGCTCTCTGCATAAAGAACCCGCCTCTGACATCCCCTCTACACTTTCCGCCAAACAACTTAAAACTATTACCCCTCATATTAACAATTTCTGCTCTGGGCAAACGTCTCTGGCTACCAACTCTATCTATGCCTCTCATTATCTTGGACACCTCAATTAGGTCCCCTCTCTTCCTTCTTTTTTCCAATGAAAAATGTCCGAGCTCAATCAACCTCTCTTCGGAAGATAAGCCCTCCATTCCAGGCAGCGTCCTGGTAAACTTCCTCTGAACCCTCTCCAAAGCATCCACATCTTTCCTTTAACAAGCCAACCAGAACTGGACACAGTATTCTAAGTGCAGTCTAACCAAAGTTTTATACAGTTGCAACAAGATCTCATGGCTCTTAAACTCAATCTCCCTGTTCATGAAAGCCAAAACACCATATGCTTTCTTAACAACCCTGTCCACTTGGGTGCCAATTTTAAGGCATCTATGTACCTGCACACCAAGATCCCGCTGTTCTTCCACACTGCCAAGAATCCTTTCTTAAATCCTGTACTCAACTTTCAAGTTCGACCTTCCAAAATGCATCATTTCACATTTATCCATATTGAACTCCATCTGCCACCTCTCAGCCCATCTCTGCATCGTGTCAGTGTCACACTGCAGCCTACAGAATTCCACTAAACTGTCAAGGACATCTCCGACCTTTGTGTCGCCTGCAAATTTGCTAACCCATCCTTCAATCTCCTCATCCAAGTCATTAATAAAAATTACAAAGACTAATGGCCCAGGAACAGAGCCCTGTGGAGCACCATGCACCACTGACTTCCAGGCAGAATACTTTCCTTGCACTACCACTCGCTGTCTTCTGTTCGCCAGCCAATTATACATCCAGACTGCTAGATTTCCCTCTATCTCATTCCTCTTGACCTTCTGAACGATGCTACCATGGGGAACCTTATCAAATGACTTTCTGAAGTCCATATACACCACATCCACCACTCGAACCTCATCAACCTGTCTAGTAACATCCTCAAAGAACTCAATAAGATTTGTGTGGCATGACCTGCCCCTCACACTGCCATGCTGACTTCATTTAATCAAGCCATTCTCTTCCACATGGTCATTAATCCTATCCCTCAGAATCCTTTGTAACACCTTGCAGACAACAGACGTCAGACAAACTGGTCTGTAATTGTCAGGGATTTCCCTATTTCCTTTCTTGAACAGAGGAATTACATTTGCCTCCCTCCAGTCCACAGGTATGACTCTGATGGAGAGCGAGGATGCAAAGATCTTCACAAGTGGCGAAGCAATCTCATTTCTCACTTCCCAAAGCAGCCGAGGACAAATCTGGTCTGGCCCTGGCGACTTGTCAATCTTAATGTTTGTCAAAATTTTCAGCACATCAGCTTCCTCAATCTCTATCCATTCCAGCATGCCTACCTGCTCCTCAATGGTTTCATTCACTACAAGGTCCTTTTCTTCAGTAAAGACCGAAGCTAAAAACTCATTTAGGGCTTCCACTACCTCCTCAGACTCTATACACAAGTTCCCTATGCTCACCCTGATCGGCCCTACTCTGTCTTTGACCATTCTCTTATTCCTCATATACGTGTAAAATGCCTTTGGATTCTCCCTAATCCTTCCTGCCAAGCCTTTTTTCGTGCCCCCTCCTGGCTCTCCTCAGAGCATTTTTGAGCTCCTTCCTCATCTGCCTGTAATCCTCTAGAGCTGAGCAAGACCCTTGATTTCTCCACCTTCGGTAAGCTGCCTTCTTTCTTTTGACGAGAAGCTCCTCTGCTCTCATCATCCAAGGTTCACTTATCTTACCCCTTCTTGCCTGTCTCAGAGGAACACATTTATTCATCACACACAACAACTGTTCCTTAAACAGTCTCCACATGTCTATAGTGCCCTTTCCATGGAACAATTTCTCACAGTCCATGCTTCCTAACTCATGTCTGATATCATCATAGTTTCCTTTTCCCCAATTAAATATCCTCCCATTGTACCTCCTTCTCTCCTTCTCCATAGCTGTGTAGAATGTGAGGCAGTTGTGGTCACTATCACCAATACGCTCTCCCACCGCAAGATCTGACACCTGCCCCGGCTCATTGCCAAGCACCAATCCAAAATGGCCTCTCCCCTCATCGGCCTGTCAACGTACTGAGTTAGAAAAACCCCTCTTGTACACACCTTACAAAAACAGCTCCTTCCAAACCATCTGCTCTAATGAGTTTCCAATCAATATTGGGGAAGTTAAAGTCACCCATTACAATAACCCTACTACATTCACCCTTTTCCAGAATCTGCCGGCCTATGCTTTCTTCAATCTCCGTGCTGCTCTTGGGGGGCCTGTAGCAAACCCCTAATTACGTGACTGCTCCCTTACTGTTCCTAATTTTCACCCATACTGACTCACTAGGTAGACCCTCCTCGACAATGGTAACTTCTGTAGCTGTGGTCCCCTCTCTGATTAGCAGTGCTACTCCCCCTCCTCTTTTTCCCCTCTTCCTGTTCCTTTTAAATGTTCTTAACCCTGGAACATCCAGCAACTATTCCTGCCCCTGAGAGAACCACGTCTCTGTTATGGCCACAACATCATAGCACCAGGTACTGATCCATGCTCTAAGCTCATCACTTTTATTCCTGATACTCCTTGCATTAAAGCAAACACACTTTAACCGATCCCTTGATTCTTTCCCAGGAAGTTCCTTCCCAATAGCTGTGCTACCTCTTGCTATTGCCTCATCTCCATCATCTCTTACCAACAGTAAATAGATTAAGTTCCCACCCGCTGCCATACTAGTTTAAGCCCCCCTGAACCACTCGATCAAACCTTCCACCCAGGACATTGGTCCCCTTCCAGTTCAGGTGCAACCCGTCCTTCATGTGCAGGTCCCACCTTCCCCAGAAGGCATCCCAATTATTTACATATCTGAAGCCCTCCCTCCTACATCAGCTGCGCAGCCACGTGTTAAGCTGCGCCCACTCCCTGTTCCTCACCTCACTATCTCATGGCACCAGTAGTAAACCCTAATGAGTTGGTAAATTTCAAATATTCAGCTTTATTTCTTCTTGTATGATGACGAGATAGCTGCAGACTGAGACATTGGCAGAAACAACTTTAATTGTGTATTTTTCTTTTTTTTCATCTATTTAGTCACAAGCTGTTCCCCACTTCCTAACAGTAAGGTCTAGGCAACAGTCTGTGTGTCATGTCTGCTCCTGTCTGCTTTGAACTGATTCCCTTTGTATCAACCATACTTGCAAGCCTGCTCTTCGCAATAGCATTTGTAGGTTTTAGGAGAAAGTGAGGATTGCAGAAGCAGGAGATCAGAGCTGAAAATGTGTTGCTGGAAAAGCGCAGCTGGTCAGCCAACATCCTGACCTGAAGAAGGGCTCATGCCCGAAACGTCGATTCTCTTGCTCCTTGGATGCTGCCTGACCTGCTGCGCTTTTCCAGCAACACATTTTCAGCATTTGTAAGTTTTACCCTTGTTATGCTGTTGCTTAGTTACACAATTTTCAATATACTCCACAACTTGCTTGCCTTTGTACTCTATACTTCTATGCACAAATGCAATGATTCACTGAGCCTTCTTAACTCAAGTTTCAACTTGCCTGGTCACTTATATTTTCCAGTGGACTTGGTGTGTGTGTGTGTGTGTGTGTGTGTGTGTGCGTGTGTGTGTGTGTGTGTGTGTGTGTGTGTGTGTGTAGTAGGTACTGTATGATTCTATGACTGTATCTGTGAACATACAGCTCAAACCCGGGAGTTAGTGAGCTTGATGTTTACATGGTTCTCAGGCTGAAACAAAACTGATGTCCACTACGAGACAGGGTGAGAGGTTGATATTTCAAGACTGATTTACTTGTTATTATCATAACTGAAACATGTACATAGATTAATCAATCATTCTGCTTCAATGTAAGTGATGTAGCTATTAGAACTTGAATAACATTGAATACTGCTTCACCTCCCTTGACAATCCAATGACTATGTGATGGTGAATAGAATAAAGGGAACTCACATGCGTGAGAAAATTTCAAGATCATTTGGAGACCTGGGTTCACTGCGTTTCCATTTCATAAAGACATTTGGTGAGGACTTACAACCTTCATGTTCCAATGAGGTTACATTTTCTGGCGCTAATGAACAGAAGGAGTTCAATTGAAATAAATGTTAAGTTTTGCATTTTGTTTAGTTCAAGCAGGCTAAGACTTATACAGTTAATGGGAATGCCCTTAGGAGTGTTGTGGGGAAAATGAGACCAAGGGGTCAGATGAAAATTGAGTCACAGATAGACAGAATGGTGAAGAACATGTTTGACATGCATTGAATATAGTTATTGGGAGGTCATTTTGCTGCTGTACACTGCATTGGTGGGGCCAGTTTGAGAATATTGCGTACAATTTGGCTCCCTCTGCCAAATAAGTATGAGGTTTTTACACATGAAAAGAGGCAGCAAAATTTCAAAAGAATGTGCCAGACTGGAGAGTTTGAGTGAGAGGGTTGGGCTGGACAGGCTGGTGTGTTTTTTTCCTGGAACATTGGAGGCTGAGAGATCATATTACAGAAGGTTATGAATTTAGGAGGGGCATGAATGGTATGAATAACCAAGATTTTTTTCCTCAGGATAAGGGAGCCCAAGATTTGAGGGCATCGGTTTAAGGTGAGTGGGGAAAGATTTTAAAGTGACCAAAAAGACATTTTTTTGACACATTGGGTCATATGTGCATGGAATGAGCTGTCAGAGGAAGTGGTGGAGGCTGATACAATCCCATGTTTAAAAGGCATCTGGATGGGGATATGAATAAGAAGAGTTCACAGGGATATGAAACAAATAATGGCAAATGAGACTATATCGACTATTTACCAATCTCTGGGAAAAAGAATTGGAAATGATATTACCCACTTTAACAGATCAAGACACAAGAATAGAAAACGGGACAGAACACCAGTGCTTCACCGGAGGCTCACTGATGATGTTACATAGCATGGTGACGAGACGTCTGAGAAAAAAAACCTTCCAGCTTAGCGAACAAACCTACAACCAGAAACTCAACCTGAGGTACAAATCTTCTCAAGTAATGAAATAGATCAGATTAGCATATCTCATCCGCCTGGAAAAGTTGGACTAAGGTGTCTGTTTTCATGAATCTATAACAGTATTAAGAAGAATTCAAATTTCTTAAAAGATCCTTTCAAATGGGAAGTTTCTTCCCAATACTTTTTTGGTGCCTCACTGTTTAGATATATTCAAAGGTGATTTAGTGTAATAGTCGATAGACAAATGAGTGACAGATAACCGGATACGGATACAAAAGTGGGGCTAAAACTAAACTTTAGTTCCTGATGGAGCAGGCTAAAAGCATTTAATGACCCACTCCTCCTCCTCAGTCCTGTCTTCCTATGTTCATTCAGCACCTCAAATCCACTGACAGGAGCAGTTGAAGGTCACTTACTCCAAGAACGTGATGTCCATGAACCAAGGAAACCATTCATCCCATTAAGGCTGTCATTCATGCTTTGGATAGTTTGGATAATGTAATTGGAAAACTCAAGTTGGGTAGGAAAATGATCCCACATATCTCTTGACAGAGATTCCCTGTCTGCAACATGTGCTTCATTTGTTGGTCATGTTATAGACCCAGATTCACTGTGGATACAACTTCCGTACCTCACCCAGAGATGGATCACAAAATCTTCTGACTGCAACATTCAATAACAGAACTTCCAGGAAAATAGCACCCACTAACTTTCTGATAACAGAATATGAGTAAATAAGAACAGGACCAGGTGGTTAAGTCCCGCAATCTCAAGCCTGCCTTGCCCTACAATAAGATCATGGCTGATCTGCTTTTTGTCTCAGATCCTCTTTAATGCCTCATTCATCATAGCCCTCAACATGCTGGCAGATCAAAATCCATCTACCTACTCTTTAAGTACTTTCAGTGATTCAGAACCCCGAATTCTCAGACAAAGTACATTCCTGACATTCAATACCCTCTGTTTGAAACAAAAAAACCTCGCTGCTCCTATACCATGACCTATTGATCTGAACAAAGGAGGTGAACACAGAGGCTCAGTAAGAGTGACTAGTCCTGATATCAAGGAAGAACTTGACTCAGGATAGTATCACGGAGTGGGACTAACTTGCACTTAATGTCAATCAGTTGTAAACTATACACTGGTTGAAGTGATTTAAAACACAAAGGAAGATGTTTCTGGTTTACGGTTATCAACTCTCTCAGTCTGAGATATTTCTGTGGGAGATCTCTTCCTCAGCATAAACATCTTCAGTTGCTTCATCAATGTCTTTTTCCCATCATAAGACTGGAGCGGGAATGCTCACTGAAGATCCGACAATGTTCACCTCAATGTGTCATCCTGAACCAGTCTGTGTCCATGTGCAGTAAGACCTGGACAACATTCAAGCTTCTTCTGTGAATGCGTAGGTGACGTTAATGTAACAATACTGCTAGAAACTGCACGTTTGATATGATATATTTGATTTATTTATTGTCATGTGTACTGAATTACAGTGAAAAATTCTGTTTATGAGCATAGTAAGCAAGGATGTACAGATCAGAAAGACTTAGACAGAGACACACAGATTACATTGAACAGTGACACTAGGGCGAGAGTGACTTTCCTTAGTAAAAGAGGAGCTCATTCAGAAACTCAAGCTTGGTTCACAGGAATATGAGGAAGCCATTCAGCTCATCTTAATTATTGTGAAAAAAGAGGGAGAGACCATTCCGTCCCTTCACAGTATTACACAGGAAGTGAAGGTGGCGAGTGTTATGGACCAGATTGGAGCCCCTCCAAAATAACTTAAGAAAGTAACCCAGGCCTTAAAATTTTCTTACTTTCAAGGCCAATGTAAAATATCTGTTCCAAGTGGAATGGACCATTCAAACTACTTGCTGTGAAGTAAAACACCATTTATTTAAACTCTGTGGATAAAATCCTCCCAAAGAAAGAGTAATTTAGAATAACTACTCTAAAGGAAAACTTAACAAAATAATACATACAGTAATTATTACTAATTAGCAGTTCCGATAGATGAACATCCCATAACTACAACCCTTGGCAAAAAGGAAAATTCAGACGGAGATTCTCACATGCTGTTCTCCAATGTAGGAGGAAAAAGAAATCCAGAGAAGGTGTAGAATGTGGCAGCCAGGAGACATTCACTGTTTTATATATATATATATATATATATAAATATAAGCATACGTATGTAGCTAAAGTAATTCAGGTGTTTCACTCCATCAGTTGCGATAAGCTTTTGTATTTAATAAATAAATCGGAGACATCATCATTTTTTAACCAGCTGCTGTGTCTCTTGCAAAGATGCGAAAGAACCTCAATTCAAAGACGAGAGAAGTGAAGAAATTTTGGACACCAAAGGGTCCTCGCTGTCGTATCCTGGGGACCAATGTTATTGAACAGTTTCCCTTGTATTTGTTTTTGACCTTACAAACAGAACGTCAGTGTAACAACCTGTACAAATGTGTGCTCGAGAAATCCAGCGGACCTGCCATCATCGGCTGAGGGGGACACAGAATTCATGATGGGAGACTGTTGTGACTGTTCTGAAGAAGAATTATACTGGATTCAAAATATGAATACTGGCTCCACGTCGTCAGATTCCCACAGGATGGTTCTGTTTCACCAGAACTTCCAGAGTCTACATTAGATATCTGACATATCCAATGTTATACTTTGCCGAGAATGGTGTGTGTGTGTGGGGAGGGGGGGGTGGGGGGCGTAGGTGGGTGGGTGAGTTCATGCTTGTTTGTTTCACTGGGCTTTTAAGTGTTTAAGTGAATGTTATAATTTAAAGAGTCAAGTGAAATGCTGGCTTATTCGTTTGTTTATCTATGATTAGAATCCACCATTTGCAGAACTCAGGTAACATTGTTAAGTACTGAAGCGTAGCCCGTGTTCTCCATTTATCTGAGTGTA
This sequence comes from Chiloscyllium punctatum, assembly GCF_047496795.1. Classification (NCBI taxonomy): domain Eukaryota; kingdom Metazoa; phylum Chordata; class Chondrichthyes; order Orectolobiformes; family Hemiscylliidae; genus Chiloscyllium; species Chiloscyllium punctatum. The sequence continues at coordinate 36,349,933 of NC_092787.1, read as the reverse complement.
TTGTTTTGTTATTTCAAAGAGATTTCTGTCCTTCTGATGAAGGGTCACTGGACTGAAACGTTAATGCTGCTTCCTCTCCCAAGATGCTGCCAGACCTGCTGAATTTCTTTGGTATTTTTTGCTTTTTCCCGTGAACTTGATTTAAAAAAAACGTTTATGAATGCTCCAAGAATGATTTCCAGTGAGCTACTCCAATGAGGCGGAAGAACAGGGAAAGCTTGTGAATACTGAGACAATTCCACAGAACAGGCTGTAGGTACTGTTCTGGGAGGTGATCATGTTTAAAGATATCAGACATTGAGCAGCTTATGTGTGAAATAGACGCTAAAATGTTGCTCACAGCCTCCACTGTGACAGAGATCACAGCTGGTGGATGAACAGTAAAACAGGAAAATATCATTGTTAAGGTAGTGTCGAGAGATCATTTTTACTCTCTCATAGGGTCATGCTTTTGTGGAACACTCTTCCCACAGAGCTATGGAACATGAGTCATTGCATGTTGTTAAGGTAGACGGATATAGAGTATCGATTCAAGAGATGCATTAAGAGTATAATACAAAGACAGGAATGTGTGGATGAGGCCATCGTCAGATCAGCCGCAATCATATCACATGGTAGAGGTCATTTAGGTGGGAAAATTGCTAATTCCTGATCCAAATTTCAACATTGTTGCTGTTTGTAGATATCAGCAAACAATCACATTCTTATAAATTGGAATTTTAAAACAACGCTCAGGAAAGTTGACAGTTTTGGGAAAAGGGTGGGCGATGTTGAATTGTAAACCTCACTGAAAGCACAACCAGCCAAATGAACATCCTCAGCAGATAAGAATATTTCTTTATTTTTCCTGTGAAGTGAGTTTCGTTGGAAAGTTGGTGTTTCAGGGAGTGAGTGCTGCTGGTGGTGAATATTAGGTAGTGAACTTGGGAAATTCCATACCCTAGAGACTGTGAAGATGGATGGAAATTTAATCCATCAGAGAGTTGAAGGATACATGGAGTTAGCATGAATGTGGCATTGTGCCCTGGTGTGGAACACCCAAAACCTAACTGATTGCCGGAGAAGTCTTGAGCAGCTGTCACTTCTGTTCCTATTCCTTACCTTCTTATCTTTTGTTATTGGAAAGTAATTTTATTCTCTTTGATGTCTTTCTGTGAAATGTTGCATTCAGGGAGACCAGCAGATTTGGATGAGTTAACCCAAGGTGACATATGGGGAGCTGTATTCACATTAAATTTGGATCTTCAGAATGGCCCGAAGTTACAGAGACGGGAAGGCTATAAAGTGGAATGAGTGGGCTCTCTCTGATCCAGCCTGGGTTTGTCAACTGCATTTTCCCAAACAAGACCAAACAATCAAACTGGCTTCGAACTGTTCCCGCTTTGCAGATTCGATGAGCTGAATGAATTGAAAGGAACTGAAATGATTTTATTGCCATCTGTGCTGGAATAAGAGCCATGCAAAATTTGCAATATTGCCACATTGGTGCAATTGTAGATACAGGGTACCTTGGTCCGCATACTTCAGTATTTGTTATAGAGTTGAAAGAAAAGTGAATAATAGACCAGACTAAAATGAAAGACTTTGTTTAAAGTGTTAAAATTCGATTCCTTTTCACTGAGTCTGTGCCAGTACCGAGCCTCTGGATTGCACCGGCAAAGTCTCCAGACCACGCGAGACTTCAAAACTTGAGGCACCATTTCCATTCCCCATGGACCACACCGTCCCTCCACCGGCCTCCAGTCAGGTCACCCCTACCTGATCTTGTCTGGAACACTCCTCCTGTGCTAGCTTGGTCTCAGACTCTTTCCTGCATTCGTCTGACTTGGGACTCATTCCCATGCTCACTTCCACACTGGTTGGTCTGAGATTTGCTCCTGGTCTGGGACTCGCCTCCCACACTGGCCTAGTCTGGGACCGACGCCCGCACTGGCCTGGTCTGGGAATCACTCCTGATGAAGGGCTTTTGCCCGAAACATCGATTTCGAAGCTACTTCGATGCTGCCTGAACTGCTGTGCTCTTCCAGCACCACTAATCCAGGATCTGGTTTCCAACATCTGCAGTCATTGTTTTTACCTGCACTGCATGTCTGGGACTGACTCCCACACTGGCCTGGTCTGGAACTCACACCCACACATGTCTGGTCTGGGACTCCCTCCCACGCTGGCCTGGTCAGGGACTCCTCCCATTCTAGCGTTTTGTGTAATAGTGTTCCTGCACTGGCCTGGTCTTAGTCTCACTCCCACGCTGGCCTGGACTGAGACTGGCTCCCGCGCTGGCCTGCTCTGAGAGTTACTGTCGTGATGGTCTTGTCGGGGATTTACTTCCGCATTGGCTTCGTCTGGGATTCTTTCTCACACTGGCGAGGTCTGGGACACGCTCCCATGCTAATTTAGTCTGGGCTCCACTCCCATGCTGACCTGATCTGGGACTCCACTCCCATGCTGACATGGTCTACGTCTCGTTTCTGGAACATGCATCATTCCCTGGCCTGATCTGTGATTCATTTCTGGGATTCGCCAGCGATGGCCTCCAGTCTGAGAGTCGTCCCCTTCATTGCCCTCCCAGTGAGGTTAAGTTGTTAAAATATCGTAAAATAAACTAGAGAGAAGAGAAACATTTCGATTATAAAGTTGAAGAAGGATGGAATCGAGGAGCTCTGAGTGGAGCGTCCTATCATGCCACTATCAGGGTAACATCAGAACATAGGACTGAACTGCACAAGTGGGTCATTCGACCCTTTTCACTACTTCCCCTTGAAATGAGATTGTGGTTCCAGCTACATCTTACCTTTCAGACCGTGTTATCCCTGATTCACTCTCTATCAAAAATCTAACTAGGTCAACCTTGATCTGATTTAATTCTCCAGCTTCCACGAACTACTGTTGAAGAGAAATCTCTCTTGAATGAACCTCTGAGAATGTCCCCTTGGCCCTCTTCAGGTTGGTGTTTGAGGATGACTGTGATCTTTTGTATTCCCGCTCTTCAACAATCATAAACATTTCACATTTGACACGGGCAATGATACAGGTCTCAAACTGGGCCAAGTTCACTGTTAAGAATCATGGAGGTGGGTTTCATTAGTCAACAACAAATAACTTGTTTATTACCAAGATAAAATTCTTTAAAACTGTCCACATCCTAACGACAATAAATAGTGTTTAAACTGGACAAGTATACTTTGGGAATCCACATGTTGGACTGTCTTCAGTATGGCTCAATATGATCACCTCTTCGAAGTTGTTAAAAGCAACAAGAAACTTTGCTAATACCTTCATATCATAACTCCGTCATCAAGGAAGGAGTGAAGTGACATATCTCTGAACTGTTTGTAATGTGGTCTCACGAATGCCCTGCACACATGAAGCAAATAATACTGAACATTTATATTCAATAAACTTCACAAGAAGTAGCAGAAAACTGTTTACCTGCAAATCAGTTGCTGTATCTGCATACTAAGTTTATGTCATTCATGTATCATCTGCACTGCTCAATTCTGCAATCTCACTCTGTTTAAAAGTGTACTGTTGATTTATCCTTCTGGCCAAAATGGATAAATTCTTATAAACCACGTCACACTGTTTCTGCAGAAAACTTCGTTCACTCACTACCCCTGTCTAATTTCCAACTTATTGAAGGATTTCCTTTGTACATTAGCTAATTGAGATCCAGTGCATTTTCAGTTTCTGATCATAGACTCAGATGGTTTATGTTCAAAGACAATTACCATTCTACTGTTTCAGTCTTTCGTTAATTTGTCTAAAATTACAATTCAAACCAATGGACATTTAACATGAGGCAATCATATTATACAGAAATAAAGATTCATCCACATGTCAAAATAATATTCGAAAGTTCACCATAGCCAGAAAACGAGATTCTAATCTTGACAACTTAATAATGTAAACAATTATCTTAAACTATTTCCTTAAACTAAATGTAACACAGGAAAAGTGGGTACAAATTGCATGTTGTTTCCTAATTATCTTTTCTCCAATTGGCCTTATGCAACTAATTATAGCTGAGGGAAATTCTTACAAAAGATCTGTAAATTCTGACTTCAAATTAAAGTTTCGAATCAGTCTTTTTGTGAACAGTAAAATGTCCTCACCATGAGAGAACACTGTAGCCTCTCCATCCCTTTAATCGATTTGGAATTTCCTTCTAAATTCTTCTTTCAGATCGGGAGGTCAGAATAATGCCATGAAGCCCAAGACTAAATGCAACACCCAATTCTGTAAATTAACCTGACATCTCTTTGTTTTCAGCTGATGCAGAAACAATTGATTCACATCCAACTTTCATATTTCTATGCATCTGAGAAATATGAATTCCTGTAAATTATAAATTCAATGTATCATAGTGTCCTCATGTACATGAAATGCAGAGGGGAAGAAAAGCATGGAAATCTAAACTGTTTTCAAATAAGAACCACTGTACAAATATATGTAAGGTCAGGCCATAAAGAATTAACATTTACTTCAATGAATATTAGAATTTGAGACATTCCCAATCAGACAGAAACCCTTTTTTCTCACAACAGAATAAGACCACAAGCTACTCGTCCACTTTGGTTTGGGATTCTTTCTTTTCACAGAATGAAGGGCTCTCCTTTTAGAGAAGTTCTTGTAATTTCAGACTTTAATTTTGTTTCAATCTTTCTTACTGTGGGAGTGAGAGTTATAGAGATTTCTGCGATTGTATTCAGAAGTACAATTTATTGGACATGGTCACAATGCAGGAGATTACATCTACACCTCTTCCCAGCTTTGACTAATAAGTAATGTGTACAGAATTCCAACATCCTAAATTCAAACAGAGAATGATCTCCTTCTCCGTGAGAGTATCTCGAATTCCTGATGTGTGTTTCCTGACTTATTATTCATTCTCTTAGTCATGTCTTTGTTCTGTCTAAACAGAAAGATCCAAGGATGGTTCATTATGATCCTTCTTTTCTTTGTCCTAACACATATCTTGTTACATGGGGATTGGAATTGGATTCCAGCTGTTCTTAAAACATCTGTTTTTCTCAATAGGTTCTTTATTTGTATCAGCAATCTAGTTCGTGCCATTTCTGGTGCCCATTCAAGTTCTCTTCCATTTGGTCAATTCGAGAGGCCTGATGGGGTTATTTCTCTGATTCTCACCTTAGCCTTCTTAATCGCGAAACATTCACACGCGATGGATACAAAGGATATTGTTAGGCTGGAATATTATTGGGGTGCCTGACAGTTCCTGGGATGGTACCGATTCTAACGCTATGCGAGTAAAATAATAGACATATGGCGACTTCCCATTGGGTCTCCTGTGGCCTTTCTCAGGGGCAGGACAAAATGGTTTTCCGCTGAGCCACTAACAGTGGTGATTTTTAAATAAACCACATAACAGCGCACTCGATTCTTGATTATTGAACTTGGGACATGTCACATGTTATAACTGCAAACAAAGTGTTTGAAATCAGCTTGTACAGGATAAAAGGTGCTTCAGATAAACATACTCTCCTTCAAAGCAGTAGCAAATTGACTGTTTTTACAAACAGGAGAATGTGAGCATCGCAGATAGTGGAGAATTTTGTGCTGGAAAAACACATCAGGTCAGGCAACATATGAGGAGCAGGAGAATGGATTTTCTGGCAAGATCCTTTCAACAGGAATGAAGCTTGAGGGTCAAAGGGATGGAGAGATAAATGGGAGGGGATGGAGAAGGAGGAAAGGTAGCTGAGAGTGTGATAGGTAGATGGAGTGGGGGTAATGGTGACAGGTCAGAGAGGAGGATGGAGTGAATGGGTGGGATGGAAGATGGACAGTTGTGACAGGTCATCAGGGTGGTGTTGAGATGGAAGGTTGGAACTGGGATAAAGTTGGGGGGAAGGGAAATGTGGCAAGTGATGAAATCAACATTGATCCCATGTAGTTAGAGGGCCCCAAAGCAGAAGATGAGGCATTCTGCCTCCAAGCGTCGGGTGTGAGGGAGTGGAGTTGGAGGAGGCGCAGAATGTGCAAGTCCTTGGCAGAGTGGGAGGGCAGTTGAAGTGTTCAGCCACACAGTGTTGGGTTTGATGGGTGCAGGTGTCCCAGAGATGTTCTCTGAAGCGCTCTGCAAGTAGGCGTCCTGTTTCCGCAGTGTAGAGGAGACTGCATCGGAAGCAATGGATACTGTAAGTTACATGTGTGGAAGGGCAGGTGTAACTTTGATGGATGAGGAAGGCTTCTTTGAGGCCTTGAATGGACTGAGGGGGAAGGTGTTGACATAGGTTTTACAAATCAAGAAGAGGCAGAGGAAGGTGCCAGCATAAGCGCGTGGGTTGGCGGGGGCTGTGGACTTGACCAGAGAATCGCAGATGGAATGGTCCTTCTGGGGAGCGGATAGGGTGGGGAGGAAAATATATTTCTGGTGGTAGGGTACATTTGTAGTTGGCGGAAATAGTGGAAGATAATGCAATGCATACGGAGTCTGGTGGAGTGAAAGGTAAAAATGGGGGAGGTTCTGTCCTTGTTGCAGTTGGAGGGCTGGGGTTCAAGGACTAAGGTTCAGAAAGTGCTGCTGGACACCATCGAAGATATGGAAGGGGAAATTGCAGTCTTTGACTTCGGAGGTGATCTGGTCCGTTCTGTGGTGAAAGTGGTCCTCCTGGCAGCAGCTATGGTTGAGGTGGAGGAATTGGGAATGAGCAATAGCATTTTGCAGGAGGCTGGTTGGGAGAAGATGTAGTCCAGGTGGTTTTAAGTGATATGGACGAGGTGCTGTCAGGTGGGACTAGATTGGATTGGGATATCTGGTTGGCATGGACACGTTGGACCGAAGGGTCTGTTTCCATGCTGTACATCACTATGATTCTATGTCTGTGTTGAGTCAGTCATTGCTGATGGAAATGGAGTGGTCCAGGGAGAGGAGGGAGGTGTCCGAATTGGTCAAGGTGAACTTAAGTTCTGAGTAGAATGTGTTGGTGATGTGGATGAACTGTTCACCCTCCTCGTGGGAGCATAAGGTGACGCGAACCCAGATATCAATTTAGTGGAGGAAAAGGTGGGGAATGGTGCAGGTGCAAATGCAGAAGATGGACTGCTTTACATAACCGACAAAGAGACAGGCCTAACTGGGGCTCATACGGGTGCCCATGGCTAACCTTTTCATCTGGTGGAAGAGGGAGGATTCAACCGAAAACTTATTGAGGATGAGGACCTGTTCAGCTAAACGGGTGAGAGTGTCAGTAGAGGGTGACTGTTGGGGACATTCTGAGAGGAAAAAATGGAGGGCTTGTAGACCCCGATCATTGCGAATAAATGTATATAAGGTCTGGATGTCCATGATGAAGATGAGGTGTTGGGTTCAGGGAAACGTAAGTCTTGGAGGAGGTGGAGGCCGTGGGTGGTGTCCCAAACATATGTGAGAAGTTCCTGGACGGGGGGATAGTATGGTGTCATGGTATGTGGTGATGGGTTCACTGGGGCATGAGCAGGCTGAGATGATGGGTTGGCTGGGGCAGTCAAGCGTGTGAATCTTAGAGGGTGGGCAGGAGTCTTGGTGGAAAAATTAAGCTTGGAGGCAGCGGCTGTGAAAGAAAAGTTCGATGTCACAACGCATTTTTGCAAGTAGTGTTAAATTGTATTCCAAATAGCAAACTTTCAAATTAGCTGTCACAAAATAGCATGTGATGCACTAATTGGTTGGAAGGTGCAAGCGTAAACACTGACTTCAAGAATTTACACTGGTGTTTAACCCAGTCAGTGCATTGGATGTTACCACTAGGATTCAGAATTAAATCACATCAGTATATGCAGATCCAATGTTAACTTTCAGAGTCCTACGTGTTTAATTATACCTGATCTCAATAAACTTAGAGTGTGCTTTGCTGTCATAACTGGCGGTATAGTGAAGGGAAAAGGTCACTCATTGCTCTTCCGTTCCTGCTCTTGGTCATCTGTCCTCTCTGTATTTGCAGTCTTTCAGCACTATAGGCTCTGTTGCTTTAAACATTACATCCTTCCTGTCTCTTATAACGCTGAGCTTTTATTGTCTTTTGATTTACATCCTAGCATTTCACCCTTCAGTGTGGAAATTTTACATGGACTGGAGCAATTCCTGAAGATGGTGAATGCTGAAGGACTGAGAGACCTTACAGTGACAGGGAATATTGAACATCCAAAGTAGGTTGTAAAGAGGAGAATTGTGGTATTCTGGAGAATGATGCAAAGTGAAGGAAGTTTACTGAGTTTCAAACAGGTTATAATGATACAAAGGACTGTAGGATGTAGACAAAGTTACAAAGATAAGGAGAGTATATGTTTATGCGCAATGTCCACAACTGATAGGGTATGTCCATGTTTGGAGTTCATTACAAAAATATGGAGGGCCACAGGGCCTGTACAGCTTTACAGCACTATGGAGGACTGTAGAAGTGATGACAGCTTATTAATTAACAAAATGAATATGGAGAATTATCTGGAGATTGCACAAGTTAGAGTTGAAGCAGGAAATCACCGAAATAGAGAGTGTTTTCATGCTTGCAGATGATTGCATGAGAACAGGGTTGCGTGGCAGATAGAGGTTGTTCTTGCATCTGGAAGATATTACTGACAGGAAAAGTAGAGGACTGTAAAGCATAGGTGAGATAGCAAACAATGAAATGTTTCATGTAATTATGGAACTGGTGAAAAAAAATATTTTTAACATCAAGTCAATGGTTTGCAGAGACCTTCCAGACATCCTATGACATTGGGATCTAGTGTTTGTCGGACTCGTGTTAAATGATTGAGATAAATACAAACTTTCAAGTTATTCATGATACAGAGACAGCAGAGTAGGAATCTAGTGGCTGGTATTCATGGAATTAATGACGATAAAACAATAAGACAGAGGATCAGAATTATACCATTCAATCAATTGAATTTCCATTCACTTGAGTTGATCTGATAATCCTCAAGTCCACTCTGCTGTCTTTGGCCAGATTGAAAGCAATTAATTGTAAATCTGATGATGTCGACCAGCTTGAACCAATCCAATAGGAAAGAAATCAATATGTTATCGCCGGGATAATGACAGGCCACTTGGATAGGGAGAGGACAGCCAAATGTCATTTGAAGAGATAAGAAACCTCGATACTCTCAGAAAAAAGAAACACAATTTATTCATGAAGTTAGACAGCACGTTTAGTGAACATTCCTGACATCACAATTCAACCAAGAGAGGTGTTCAGAGCAGACAAATTCACAGGGAAAAGATCCCGAACAACAGAATCAGTGGAGAGTTAGAGGAATATTCTGGAAGACACATTCCGTGTGAGTTTTGAGAGAGTAAGCTTTAAATTATTGTTTATTTATTCGCTGGATGTATATCAATGGGACCTGCAGTTTTGAAGCAGCATAAATATAGAGTTTAATTCAGTGAGTGAATGGGTAGAATTGAGGATGCAACTGTTAAATTTGTTCGGAATTCTGTTACAGCCTTTTTCACTGTTGGAGTCAGGAAAATATATTTCTTTTTTTATTTCAGAGTGCCCAAAATAATTTCATTTCATTACTCAATTCTTTACAACAGATTGGGGAGTTAGAGGTAGGTTATAACCCTTCGCAGTCTTCTTTATTAGATTACAAGGTGAGGTGTTGCTCTCTGGGTGTTTTGGTTTTAATTATCAGAGGGATGACAACCTTCCCTTCGTTACAGTCTGTTTATCTCAAAGATTCAGATGCATGTGATTCACCCTACTTGGCTGTTTGGAATTAGAATTGCCTTGCTCATAGAAGATAGAGGGTAATGTTGGAAAGGGGTGATTCTTACTGGTGGACCATGAACAGTGGTATTCTGCAGTGATCTGCATGGGGCCTCTACTGTTTTTGATGTAAATGAATTACCTGTTTGAAAATCTAGATGGTTGGGTTAGTAGGTTTGCAGCCAATACAATAATTGATCGATTTGTGAATAATGTAGAAGGTTGGCAAAGGATTGTTCAGTTGGACATATGGGAGGAAAAAGAGCAGATGGAGTTTAATGTGGGTAAGTGTGGGTACAGCACTTCGGAAAATCAAGTGCTAAGGAAATGTATCCAGTTAATGGCAGGAGCCTGAGCAGCATTGATGTGGAAAGGGAACTTGGGTACAAGTTCAAAACGCCCAGGAAGTAGCACACAGGCAGATAGGTGGGAAAGAAGGCCAAATGTATGCTTGCCTTTGTTGTTCTAGGAATTGAGTGCAACTGTCAGGTTGTCATGGTGCAGTTTTATATGGTATTACTTAGGCCACACTTCAAGTGTTGCATTCAGTTCTGGTTGTCACATTATTAGTAGGATTTGGAGGCTTTAGAGAGGGTGAAGAAGAGGTTTACCAGGGTGTTGTCTGGATTAGATTGTATGAGAAACAAGGAGAGATTAAAAAAAACTCGGGTTGCTTTCTCTTGTGCTGCGATGGATATGGAGAGACTTGGAAGAGGTCTCTAAAATTATGGGATGCCGGGATACGTTTGACAGTCAGAAGATGTTTCCCAGAGTTGAAATGTCTAATACTGTGGGATATGCATTGAAGGTGAGTTGGGAAAATTCAAAGGATCCCTGATGAGCAGGCTTTTTGCACAGAGTAAGAGAGGTCTTTGTTGGTGGTGGCATATACAGTCGGGACAATGAAAGGACTTTTGGATTATCAGATGAATACACCAGTAATGGATCTATGTCGATCAAAGGCAGGCAAAAGGAATTAACTTACTTTGGCATCATGTTCACCACAGCATCATGTCTCAAAGGACCCGTTTCTGTTCTGTATTGTCCTATGTTCTATGCAAGATTGCAAGATATTTTTAGATATCATAAAGGTTACAGAGAAGCAAGAGTAAATATTGCACCACTGGAAATGTACCGAGAGAAGTAGCAATAGAGAGCAAAGATATGCTGGGGAAACCCTGCATCAGTTTTCCAAGTGGGTGACACCAGTAATTTACCAGAACCATAAGGAGTCTGGGCGAGGATTGTGTTCATTAGCCACTATTTAGGAGAAGGTGCTGGGAATGCTGAAAGGTTTGAAGGTGGATAAATAACCCGGTCTGGATAGGTTATGTCACAGAGTTCCAACGGAGATAGCTATGGAGATTATAAAGGCATTGGTGATGATTCAGGAATCACTGGAGTCAGGTAGCGTCGTAAGGACTGAAAATCACTAATGTCGACATCCTGTTTAAGGAAGGAAAGAGGAAGAAGACAGATAACCTTTGGCTAGTAAGCATGGCTTTGGTCATTTTGAGGACTTTAGTGTTTGTTTTCATGGTTGCACTTGGTGAGCTCATGATAAAATAGGGCAGAAATATCAAGACTTCTCAAGGTTCTGCCTGACAAATCTGTCCGAATTCTTTGAGGAGGAAATGAGCAGGTCAGACAGAGGGCAGTCAGTGGACGTGTCTTTGACCAGAGCCATTTAATCCACGAATAATTGCAAATTTTTCTGGCTTCGCTTTAATATACTTATTGCTCTAACTTTGACAACCCGCTGTGTTAAACAGTTGCAGATATTAATTACCCTCTGAGAGATGAATGTCCTGTTCATCGCCATCTTAAGCATATGATTACCAGCAATAACTTGTTTGCTAAAACAATAGTCATACACTGAAAGAATATGTTGTTCACAAACCCCATTTGTTTTTATAAATGCACCATTTTGAGAATATAAAAGTGAAACTTGTGAGTGATTCTTATTATTCCTTCCAAACAGTCCAGTCATTCTCCTCAGCACTCCAGTTCATGTCCTCTTCAACGAGTCACATTGTATGGTTTCCTTATTAATTCTTTTTTTTTCTTGACAGCAGTGCTCTATTTACTGGTCTCCTCGTGATCTTCCCCTTGCGGCCTGTCCCATCGTTGTAAGTTGTTCTGACTCCTATGTTTTTAACCCATGTTCCTCTCAAGTGAATATCTACCCCTTGACTGCCAGCTGTCTAACATGGGGTTTCAAACAGCTCACGTACTTCCTGTCCTCTGGTTGACAATGTTTATTCTTTACCCAGTTTTCTTCCATGCTCCTGTCCATAGCCCAGGCTTATTAACTATGCTCAACCCCGTACATCCATTTACTTTCCATTGTTTAAAGCTATGTGATTTTGTTTTTGTATCCCAGGGGTTAATACTTGTCTATTATTGTTTGGATATTTGTGCTGCTCTCAGTTGTTTCGTCTATTCACAAATTTGTGAATAGATATTAGGGGATATTTCAACATGGTGTTCAACTGCTCTCTGAACTTGGACTGAGTAGCCACGTAAATAAATGTGTTTGTGCAACAACTTAAATTTCGCAGCATATAGGCAAGCACTTCAAACATATCTTCAGAACTGACTATGGAATCATCAAAATCAAAAAAATATATAATGTAAACAAACCACAAGAGGATGAAGGTGCCCGATATGGTAAAGAGTAAAATCATCGACTTCCTTCTGCTCTCCATCTCTTGGTCAGTGTGTTTTTCGTCTTTTTTGTGATGTTTCAATCCCATACGGGCTCGACTGACCATTAAAATGTGTCTGACTGTCATAATATTGAATAACAGAATTAAACTGAATGGTAATAATGGTGTTAAAACCTTTTCAAACATCCTAAATCCATTCCATCTTGGATCTCTAAAGTAGATTTGCTTATTAGAACAGCGCCATTCTACATTGTTAATTATCCACTTAGGTTTATATCTGAAGTAAATGGGAATGTTTTTTAAACACAGGAGAATGCCAGTTGTGGCTAGAACCACAGTTGCAGTTTTCTTGGTGCAATATTTCATTTTCAGTTTCCGGCAAGAAATGGCAACAAATCGATCAAAAGTGAAAGTCACAGTGAACCAGACAGAACAGTCTATGGCTACACGGATCACAACATAGAGGGGTCGACATATAGAAGTGAGCTTCACGACCTTCAATGGGAAATAATAATTGTTGATTCGACGAAGTATGACCTCAGTGATAATGACCATGAGATCCATCAATGCCATGGCCACCAGGTAACGAGTGGTGCAAGTGGAAAGTCCACACTTTCCCTGGGACAGGATGACAATTGCTATTAAGTTAACTGCAATAAATAAAGAAAGACCCGGTGAGAAAACTTAATTTTTCGTAGACAAATAAATTTTTTTCTGAGAAACAGATTACTTCTGTAAAGAAAAATGTGCACTGTGACCATGCCACAATTAAAAACAATCTCCAGCATTAATTTTGCTTTCTGAACCTGTTCTCTCACTGCTCTTGGGATGGATATATATCTCCAATGCATGTCATCTTGAGCAGTACATGGTCATTTACATCAAACAGACAACAAATAGCTGTTACTGAAATTCAATGCGATTTTAGATGAAGAAATAATCCTAGTAATCCTCTGCAATAGCAGCACCAGCAGGGTCAGACCCACACTGCCGTCCTGCCTTCATGATCATTCCTCTGCAAACACATGACACACAACTGTTGACATTTCAGTAAATAAAAATTGACCATTCCCAATCAGGATGCATTAACTCAGGTTTTTGTCTTTCAGGTTTCTTCAGAATTCCACAAGATTCATAACAGGGTGTAATTTTCTATTTTACATTGCGAAGGTTCCATCATTATTTTTTCTATGTGTTTAGTGCATGTTAAACAATACTTTATATGTGAATACATATGAACTCAGACACCAGGTGACCTCAATATTATTGGTTAAATTAGCTTTCGCTGAGACAGATGGTAGCAATATAAATACAGCTCATCTGAAGAATAGCATTTGACTTTAGCAATTCTGTACTTCAAAAATGTTTTCCGAATTTTGGAACTCCTTTTTCTGATCTACTGCTAGTTTCATGTCATCATCTAATATACGTCTCTTATATCTTCTTGAAGAGTTATGGACCGTCTCCTTAAATGTTTCCATTTCTTCTCAGCCTTTATGTTTCCACATTCAAACTTTGCCACCACATCTTCACCCTGTTGTAATGTATTATTTCAGGTTTATCTTATTCAAGTCTTTCCAAATTGAGTCTGTATTGAATGCTTCAGCATTTTATGTTCACTTCTGCCTCTAATACGATTTTAATATTATTCTTGCCACAATAATTTCCCAGCTCTAAAATAACTTGTTTGCTGGTAGTTTGAAACAAGAGTTTTCATTGAAACTTTCCGCAATCAACACTGTCTGAGTGTGGGATAAAGGAACCCTTGTAAATCTGAAATCACTGCATATCAGGGGACACACTTTCTGCTGGTTAGAGCCATACCTGACATATAGAAAGATGGTTGTGGTTACTGGAGGTTAGTCATCTCAGACAATATAACCACTGCCCTGTAACATCCAATGATGTTACTCTCACTGATTCTCCTGCGATCAACAGACTGGTTGTTAGTACTGAACAGAACATCAACTGGACTCGGCACATAGACACATTGGCTACATGAACAGGTCATGGCTCGGAATACTGATGCGAAAAACTCACCACTTGTATCCCTAAAGCCTATCCATCACCTGCAAGGAACAAATCAAAGTGTGGTGGAGTACTCCCACTTGCCTGAATGCTGTAGCTCCAACAACACTCAAGGAACCTGATACCATTCAGGACAAAGCAGCCGGCTTGATTAGCATTACATCAACAAGCATTCATTCCCTTCACCACAAACGCTCAGTGACAGCAATGTATAACATCCACAAGATGGGCTGCAGAAATTCACCAAAGCTCCTCAGATAGCATCATGTAAACTCACAGCCACTTCTGTCAAGGACAAAAGCAGCAAATATACAGGAACCTCATCACTTTCAATTTCACCTCACACCGTAAAATCCTGATGCCAAGCTTCTTACCATTCTGTCTTGAAAATATATTGCCGTTCTTCCATTGTTACTGAATCAAAACATTGGACTTACCTTCCTAATGGCATTTGGCTTCATTCACTTCATAATGACTGCAGCAGTTCAAGAAGGCAACTCAATAACACCTTCTGAAGATCAACCAGGGGTGTGTTATAAATGCTGGCCAGCCAGTGACATCTATATCCCACAAAATGAATAACAGAAAGAATGGTGGTCTAAATCAGTTCTTAATTCTGCCTCTTACATTTCGATTTGTGAAGTGTTTTGTGAAGTTCAATCATCCACAATTGTTCCAAAAGCAGCACTTACAGCTCAATTATTCCCTTTGTGTTTAGTTTTTAAAAAAAATCATCATTTCACAGCCTTATTGTGAAGGTGTTTATTTTATCAGAGACTTCAATTAACTCACTTTTTTTCATGTTCACATGATATCTTGGTTTCGTTTTCACTAAGAAAGACACAAATAAGACATTACAACTGTTGGCAAACACAGATTCCTTGAAGGGAGAGGAACTGACTGATTGCTAGGCAAAAGGTGGTGAGGAACCTGATGAGAATGAATCCTGATAATCCTCAGGGCCAATAAAGGGCATCACAGAACACTAAGGAATTGAAATTAGGAATAGTCAGTGCATTGATGGTTGTCTTTCAAAATTCTGACATTCTGGAACATTTCCTACGAATTGCAAGTTGAGAAATGGAACACCACTTTCGTTTTCTAAATGCAGTCAAACGGAATTGTTGACTGGTTAGACTGACACCATTAGTGGGGAAAGTCTTGAAGTCCATTGGAAAACATTTAATAGCAGTGGCAAAGATCAGGTAAACTCAGCACGAATTTAAGAAAACTAATTCATCCTTGAAAATAATTTGAATTTTTGTGTACATAACTAATAAAGTGGGTCCAAGGAACCATTGTAAGGCTTAATTGGACTTTCAGAGTGCTTTTCAGAAGTTCCGCACAGGGATTAGCTTGTAAAATAAAAGGGTGTGGAATTGAGGGAAGTGTACTGACACGAAGAACGTGCCAATTGGAGGATGACAGAAAGGAAGCGGAAGAAACGGGATTTCATCTGAGAGGCAGGCAGTGACTGGACAGGTAGCACAGGGATCCATAACTGACCTCATCTGTTCACAATACATATTAATGTTTTAAATGAGGGAACTTAACGTCTTATCTCTGGCACTGTAGACAACACAAAGTTTGTTGGGCTGGTGAGCTTTGACGAGTAAGCAGAGATGTTTCAGTGTGTTTTGTATAAGTTGAATGAAGGGAAAAATTTATAACAGATAACGTATAATGAGGATAATTGTGAGGTTACCAATTTTGCAAATCAGAAAGGCAGATTATTAGTCATATCTTGACAGACTGATAAATTGGGAGGTGTAATGCAGCCTCATTGCCCTTCTGTACGAGACAATGAAGGGTAACCTGCAGGTGAGCAGAAAGAGAAGAAGAGAAGTGACACGATGGCTTTCATGGCGAGAGGATTCCAGTACAAAGCACAATTATCTACCACGATTGCATTAAACCCGGCATAGCAGAACAGTGGCATGAAGAGAGTCTATCAATTAAGATTATGTTCACTGGCCTTCAAAAGAATGAGAGGGGATCTCATCAAATTTCTAAGATCGGAAATAGGCCTGGGCAGGTTAACAGACGGAGGACGTTTCTAATGACCTGTGAGTCCAGAATCATTTGTCTGAGTCTGCGGTACGGTAAGGTAATTAGGCACTGAAATAAGTGGAAATTTCTTCACGCAGAGAGTGGTGAGCCAGTGAAGTTCTTCAGTAAGAAGGCTATTCAGGTGAAAATATTCATGAAGGCTTCCAAAATAGTTTATAGGTCGCAAGGCATCAAAAGATCTGAGAAGAATGTAAGAGAAGTCTGCCGAGACAGACGATCAGCCAGAATGAAACTAATTGTTCAGGCACACTCAGAATGTCCTACTCCTGCTTCCATTTGTTATTTATTAGGATCTGCCAAATGGGCTGGGTTTGACAAGAGGTGTTCTGTGGCCGTGGGAAATTATTTTATCACAGTTTCCAACAATAATATCTTGCGAAATCATGGAATCTAAATTCAGATGTTGCTTGATTCAGCACAGAGGTGACCACAGAGCTAACTCCCATCCTTCCAGGGTTCCTTTCTACATTGTGCCTGGGTTTGCTGGAGCTTGGTAAGCTGTTCCTCACAAACCCACGATGGATCCGGCAGATCTCTTTCCCCACACCAACTCAGATGGTGCTCTCAGAGCTTCCACACTCTGTACCCTTTGCTCCATTTGATTGTGCATGTTCAAAACCAAGATATGTTGTAACTGCACTCCCAAATCTCATTCTGAATTGTGTTTTCAAACTCTGAGGTCTCCCTGAAATATCTCCAGCAGTTCACACCACAACTGCCAGCAAAAACTTTCAAGTCCTTCCAGGATCTTTCCAGGAACAGAATTAATTGAAATGCCTATTTGCAGCAAGTTACTTGATGGGTCCGTTACAATACTAATTGAAGGGCTTCAGTGTATTGCTGAACATATGATCAGCTCAGAGGAACTGACACAGGTGTTCAGTGGACAGGCACAGCGCTAGTTTTAACCTGTGAATCAATGTGGTGTTGAAACCTCTTTCCAATATGGACCTGCACAGCCAGCTCCTGATGAATGGGTGATATCCCACACATTCAATTTCATTTTTTCTGAGCTTCATAACACAGCACTGCATCAGAGGAGCAAAAGAACGAGGATAGGGAAAGATATAGCAAGGAAAATCATTCACCTTGAAATTGAATAGGGCCATTAATTAGTGCAGAATGGTTGCAGAAATATGGGGAACAATCCGTGTATTTGGACTAACTGGAGGAGTGCGGCCTTCAGGTGTCCAATTACAAAATGAAACAATTAAATAATGAGACTGCGACATCATGTGAAATGATCAGTTATATAGTAATTTGAATCCACTTAGCAGAACGAGCCAAGACATAACCAAACCAGGCAGAAGACACTTTGTAGATCACGCTGATGCCCTGGTCAGTGAAGTGGACTATTTGCGGATTGTACATGGGCATAGATCACTCTCTTGCTCCATATACCTGCACTAGTGAATGGAGACAGTGAGGTCTGCAGATGGTGGTGATCAGAGTTGCTGGAAAAACACAGCAGGACAGGCAGCATCCAAGGAGCAGGAAAACTGATGTCTCAAGCCGGAACCCTTATTCAAGAATGTGATAGTGGCCTAACATGGGGATAGTTTCAGGTCCGGAAGTGGTGCTTCCATGCGTTCATGTCTCTGTATCTGTGAAACAGCAGCAAAATACAAGTACTGAGGGAGTGCAGTTGTGAAAATCACTATTAGAGATGGAGCAGAGGGAAATCAGTTTAAACGTAAACAATTCTCAGAGATTTGAGAACAAGGTAGAACGAGACAGAGAGCGATATCATGAACAATGTCATCACGTGTGTGAGAATTTTAAACTGGAGACACTGTAAGAGTTAACAGCAACATACATTGAAGCTCACAGGTATGACAAGGGGAATGGATTTCGGTCTAATCGCTGGAAAAGCTGTGGAATCTTTGGGTGAGCTTTGGTGATGCAGTTTTATGAACAGGGATGGGGTCAGCAGAGTCCTGGGAGTAAACAAACTGGATTTCACATTTTAAACTTTAAGCAGAGGCTGGGTTGATCTGGTGATAAATGTTCTTGTGGGGTCAGTAAATAGAAGTAATAATGGTCAGGATTTGTGTCCAGGAAATCAGGCCTGGAAGAGAGGGATCACTGCATTTGTGGAAAAGCTGTTGAATCTTCACATATTGGCCAAGGATGGAATGGAGTCAAATGTTGGAAATTTAGTTTTTTTGCCAGAATAGAAGACAATGATTTTTATGTTTCTAATATGTAAAGAATGATGACAGGAACGAAATAAATCGTAGTTTACAGATGAAGCTGAGCAATGTCGCTCTTGTGTGCCGACCAGAATCAAAAAGAAAACAGGCAGTTAGCAATGGTTTGCAGAGTGGAAGATATATTCAGAGTCTCATCAGCAGTAATAAGAGTGGCACGGGCAGTAGAATAAATAGAAAGAATAACGATAGAGTTAAACATGGTTTACAGAAATAACAATTGGGTCGTATGACTTACCAGGAACGCCAACAATAGCCAGGATAGGATAATAAAAGAATTCAGTCATGTACATTATGTAATGGATTCGCAGCGATACTGGAATCTTATCATAAAAAGCAGAAAGGGCCAACAGATCCCAGTATACAGTCCTGTCCATTTCTGTAACATTCATGTCCATCATTATTAGATTCTGGTTCATTCCAGCCAACTTTATTCTCAGATTCTAATCTCTCCTTTCCTCATCTCTGGAGCTGTTGAGTGTTGAACGTGATGTCGCCACTGACTCTATGGAATGTCACATTGAAATGAGCCTGTTTTTAACAGAAAAGCGAATTACTCCAGTGTCACAGGTCGAATCCATGAGGACTAACATTAATTGCAGTCACTAAACAAACAGGTTCATTTCAGCTGGAAAACAGAGCAGCAGGTCAGGAAGTGGAGAGATTGAAGTGAAGGTAGGTGTTAGAATCAATAAATCCAAAAGGAAGGACAGGCAGAGACAGGTTAATGAACATACTTGTACTAATGGGCTGAAGTGTGTTTATTTCAACAAAAAGAATACTATGGGTAAGTCAGATGAACTTAGAGCCTGGGTGAGGACAAAGGGCTATGGTATTGCGACCATTACAAAGATTTGATTGAGACAGGGACGTGACTGGCTGCTCACATTGTCAGGGTTTCATGTTTTAGATGAGTGAGACAAAAAGATGAAAGAGATGGAGTATTTGCATTCCTAATTAGGGAGATTGTCACTGCTACATTAACATGATGATTCCACATGACCCAAACAGGCACCAACACAATGATGAATACCTATGTAGGCAGGTTCTGGAATGATACAATATAACAGGGTTGTCAGCGTGGTGACTTCGACTTCCCCACGATTGACTGGGACTCCATTAATGCAAGGGGCTTGGTTGAGACAGAATTGTTTAGGTCAATCCATGAGGGATGCAAAGATTTCAACTAGAGGAGGGGCCTTACTGGACTTTGTACTGGCTAATGAGCTCGCCAGTTGACTGACCCACCAAGGGGAGAGCATTTTGAAAACAGTGATCAGAATTGGTTAAGGAAGAAATAGAGGGCTTGCAGACCCCGGTCATGGTGAACGAATATAAAAGGTCTGGATGTCCATGAAGAAGATGAAGTATTGGGTTCAGGGAAACATAAGCCTTGGAGGAAGTGGAGGCTGTGGTTGTTGTCCCAAACATATGCAGGAAGCTCCTGGACCGGGGGTGGGGGGGAGGGGGTGGATAGCATGGTATTGTGGTATGTGGAGATGGGTTCAGTGAGGCAGGCGCAGGCTGAGGCGATGGGTTGGCTGGGGCGGTCAGGGTTGTGAATCTATGAGGGTGGGCAGGAGTCTTGTTGGAAAAAGTAAGCTCGGAGGCAGAGGCTGTGAAAGAAAAGTTTGATGTCAAAACGCATTTTTGCAAATAGTGTTACATTATATTCCAAATAACAAACTTTCTCAATAGCTATCACTAAGTAGCATGTGATGCACGAAATGGTTGGAAGGTGCAAGCGTAAATGCTGACTTCAAGAATTTACACTGGTGTTTAGCCCTGTCAGCGCAATGGGTGTTATCACCAGGATTCAGAATTAAATCACAACAGTTTATGCAGATCCAATGTTAACTTTCAGAGTCCTACGTGTTTAATTACACCTGATTTAAATAAACTTAGAGTGTGCTTTTCTGTCATAACTGTTGGTATAGTGAAGGTAAAAGGCCATTCAATGCTTTTCACAAGTCAATGGTTTGCAGAGACCTTCCAGACCTCCTATGGCATTGGGATCTCGTGTTTGACGGACTTGTGTTAAATGATTGCGATAAAGACAAACTTTCGAGTTGATGCTAATAAAAATAGAGAGAGAATAGTCGGAATATGGGAGGGTGATATTCATGGGATTCCTGATGATAGAACCATAAGACAGATGAGCAGAATTATACCATTCAGTCAATTGAATTTCCATTCAATTGAGTTGATCTGGTAGTCCACTTTACTGTCTTTGGCCAGATTGAAAGCAATTAATTGTAAATATGATGATGTTGATAAGCTTGAACCAATCCAAACCAAACCAATCCTGGGATAATGACAGGGCACTTGGACAGAGAGAGGAGAAGAAATTGCCATCTGAAGTGATAAGAAACCTCGATACTCTCAAAAAAAAGAAACACAATTTATTCATGAAGGTAGACGGCACATTTAGCGAACATTCCTGACATCACAATTCAACCGAGAGAGGTGTTCAGAGCAGACGAATTCACAGAGAAAAGATCCCGAACAACAGAATCAGTGGAGAGGTAGAGGAATATACTGGAAGACACATTCCGTGTGAATATTGAGAGAGTAAGCTTGAAATTACGTTTTTTTAATTCACTGGATTTATATAAGTGGGACCTTCAGTTTTGAAGCAGTACATAAATAGAGCTTAAATCAGTGAGTGAATGGGTAGTAGTTAGGAAGTAATTATTAAATTTATTCGGAATTCTGTTACAATTTCGTTCACTGTTGGAGTCAGGAAAATAAATTGTTATTTGTTAATTTCAGAGTGAGCAAAATAATTTCATTTCATTATTCAATTCTTTACAACAGATTGGGGAGTGAGAGTTAGGTTATAACCTTTCTTCGTCTTCTTTATTAGATTACAATGTGAGGTATTGCTCTCTGGGTGTTTCGGTTTTAATTATCAGAGGGATGACAACCTCCCCTTCGTAACAGTAGGCTCATCTTGAAGATTAAGGTGCATGGGATTCACGCTGATTTGGCTGTTTGGAATCAGAATAGCTTTGCTCAGAGAAGATAGAGGGTAATATTGGAAGGGGGTGATTCAGACTGGCAGACAGTGAATGGTGGTACTCTGCAGTGATCCGTTTTGGGCTTCTACTGGTTGTGATGCAAATGAATGACCTGGATGAAAATCAAGATGGTTGGGTTAGTAGGTTTGCCGCCAATACAATGATTGATGGATTCATGGATAATGTAGAAGTATGTCAAAGGATTGATGGGAGGAAAAAGAGCAGGTGGAGTTTAATCCGGGTAAGTATGGGTACTGCACTTCGGAAAATCAAATACTAAGGAAAAGTAGCAAGTTTCTTGAGGTATAAGTTCAAAATCCCAGGTTGTGGCCACACAGGTAGATATGGTGGGAAGGAAGGCCCAATGTATGCTTGCCTTTATTGTTTAATGAATTGAGTGTAACTGTCAGGTTGTCATGGTGCAGTTTTATAGGGCATTACTTAGGCCACACTTCAAGTATTGCATTCAGTTCGGGTTGTCACATTATAAGTAACAATTGGAGGCTTTGGAGAGGGTGTAGAAGAGGTTTACCAGGGTGTTGTCTGGGTTAGAATGTATGAGGAACAAGGAGAGGTGAGGTAAACTCGGGTTGCTTTCTTTGATGCAGCGATGTCTCTGGAGAGACTTGTTAGAGGTCTCTAAAATTATGGGATGCCGGGATAGGTTTGATAGTCAGAAGGTGTTTCCCAGGGTTGAAATGTCTAATACTATGGGATATGCATTGAAGGTGAGATGGGAAAGTTCAAAGGAGCCATGAGAGGCAGGTTTTTACACAGAATAAGAGAAGTCTTTGTTGGTGGTGGCATATACAGTTGGGACAATGGAAGGAATTTTGGATTATCAGATGAAAACACAAGTAATGGATGTATGTTGATCAAAGGCATGCAGAAGGAATTAATTTATTTTGGCATCATGTTCGCCACAACATCATTTGTCAAAGGGCCCATTCCTGTTCTGTATTGTCGTATGTTCGATGCAAGATTGCAAGATTTGTTTAGATATCTGGTTGCAGAGAAGCAAGAGTAAATATTGAACCGCTGGAAATGTACCTGGAGAAGTAGCAATTGAGAACAAAGAAATACTGGGGAAACCTTGCATCAGTTTTCCCAGTGGGCAACACCAGTAACTTACCAGAAACATAAGGAGTCTGGGAGGTGGTTGCGTGGAGTGTCCACTACTTAGGAAAAGGTACTGGGAATGCTGAAAGTTTGAAGGTGGATAAATGACCCAGACTGGATGGGTTACATCACAGGGTTCCAAAGGCGATAGCTGAGGAGATTGTAAAGGCATTAGTGACGATTCAGGAATCACTGGAATCAGGTAGCGTCGTGACGAGTGAAAATCGCTAATGTTGACATCCCAGTTTAATGAGGGAGAGAGGAAGAAGACATATAAGCATTGGATGGTAAGCATGGTATTGTTCATTTTAAGGACTTTAGTGTTTGTTTTCGTGGTTGCGATTGGTGAGCTCATGATAAAACGGGGCAGAAATTACAAGACTTCTCAAGGTTCTGCCTAACAAATCTGTCAGAATTCTTTGAGGAGGAAATGAGCAGGTCAGACAGAGGACAGTCAGTTGATGTGTCATTGACCAGAGCCATTTAATCCACGAATAACTGCAATTTTTTCTGCCTTCGCTTCAATATACTTATTGCTCTAACTTTGACAACCCGCTGTGTTAAACAGTTGCAGATATTAACTACCCTCTGAGAGGTGAATGTCCTGTTCATCGCCATCTTAAGCATATGATTACCAGCAATAACTTGTTTGCAAAAACAATAGTCATACACTTAAAGAATATGCTGTTCACAAACGCCATTTGTTTTTATAAATGCACCATTTTGAGAATGTAAGAGTGAAACCTGTGAGTGATTCTTATTGTTCCTTCCAAACAGTCCAGTCATTCTCCTCATCACTCCAGTTCATGTCCTCTTCAACGAGTCACATTGTATATTTTCATTATTAATTCTGTTGTTTTGTTTTCTTGACAGCAGTTATCTATTTACTGGGCTCCACATGTTTGGGTTCAAGGAGGAAAGCAATTGGTCAAACCACATAATTTTAAACAAAACAGAATTTCCTTACAAGATTACCAAATGAAACCAAACAAAAAGAACAGAATACTGAATAACTTAACGTATCCGATAACCCAACAGATTATCCAAATTTAATGATGCTGTTCCAAATGCTTGCAACAATCCCCATAAACACGCTTTAGTATACAAGGTAAAATCAAACCCAGGGTCTTACAGGAGAGCACTCAGAGAGAGAGCGAGAGAGAGAGAACCAGCCTGCTTCTTTGCCCCCAGCAGCTTCAGCTGCCTGACTGCATTCAGTGAATCGCCACACTGCCAAACCATAGATATCTGAGCTGGGAGAACTGACCACTCCTCTTACATTGTGCAAGTTTTTTTTTATTTTAAAGTTAAAACCATTTTGACTGTGACAGTACCTGTTCGCTCTAATCAAAGTAGCCCTTAAACCTTGAAATCTGTGCCTTTTCTGACTTCACTATAAAAAGCACAAAACCAACATAACCTTGTTAATGCATCAGCATCGTCACACAACAACTTTCTGTGCTGCACTTTGTCAACAGTCTTCTGGAAATCCAAACAGATCACGTCCACTGGCTCTCCTCTGTCTAACTTTCTCATTCCCTCCTCAAAGAATTCTGACAAATCTGTCAGGCAGAACCTTGCAAAGTCTTGCTATTTCGGCAGTAATTTATCATGAGCTCACCAATCGCATCCATAAAATCAAACTCTAATGTCCTAAAAATGACCAAGGCCATGCTAACCAGCCAATAGTTATCTGTCTTTTTCCTCTCTCCCTCCTTAAACAGAGATGTCAACATTGGCCATTTTCAGTCCTCACGATGCTATCTGACTCCAGTGATTCCTAAATCACCACCAATGCCTTTACAATCTCCTCAGCTATCTCCTTTGGAATCCTGTGATGTAACCCATCCAGTCTGGGTTATTTATCCATCTTCAAACCTTTCAGCATTCCCAGCACCTTCTCCTATATAGTGGTCACTGCACTCAATCCTCTACCAGACCCCTCATGGTTCTGGTAAATTACTGGTGTCACCCACTGGGATAAACTGAGGCAAGGTTTCTCCAGCAATGCTTTGTTCCCTATTGGTACTTCTCCAGGTACATTTCCAGTGGTTCAATATCCACTCTCGCTTCCCTGTAACCTTTAGGATGTCTAAAAAATCTTGCAATCTTGCATAGAACATAGGACACAGGACAATACAGACCAGGAACGGGTCGTTTGACACATGATGTTGTGGCGAACATAACGCCAAATTAAATTAATTCCCTCTGCATGCCTTTGATCGACATACATCCATTACTTGGGTATTCATTTGATAATCCAAAAGTCCTTTCATTGTGCCAACTGTATTTGCCACCGCCAACAAAGATGTCTCTCACGCTGTTTAAAAACCTGTCCCTCATGGTTCCTTTGAAATTTCCCATCTCACCTTAAATGCACGTCCCATAGTATGAGACATTTCAACTATGGGAAACACCTTCTGATTGTCAAACATATCCCGGCATCCCATAATTTTAGAGACCTCTACCAAGTCTTACCATATCCATCGCTGCACCAAAGAAAGCATCCCAAGTTTTTCTAACCTTTCCTTGTTTCTCATACATTCTAATCCAGACAACACCCTGGTAAACCGCTTCTACACACTCTACAAAGCCTCCAAATCCTACTTATATTGTGACAACCAGAACTGAATGCAATACTCGAAGTGTGGCCCAAGTAAAATACAATAAAACTGCAACATGACACACAATTCCCTGAACAATAAAGACAAGCCTTCTTTCCCAAACTATCTACCTGCGGGGCCACTTTCTGGGAAATATGAACTTGTACCCCAAGATCCCTTGGCACATCAAAGCTGTTCAGGCTAGTTATTAACTGGATACTTTTCCTTAGCATCTGATCTTTCTAAGTGCAGGACCTATACTTACCTGGATTAAACTCCGCCTGCTGTTTTCCACCCATATGGGGCAACTGATCTATCCTTTGACAATCTTCTACATTATCCACAAATGCATCAATTATTGTATTGGCTGCAAACCTAATAACCCAACCACGTAGATTTTCACCGAGGTCATTCATTTATATCACAAACAGCAGAGGTCCAATACGGATCGGTAAATCCAATTCCAAACATCCAAGTCAGCGTGAATCCCATGCATCTTAATCTTCCAGATGAGCCGACTGTTACGAAGGGAAGGTTGTCATCCCTCTGACAATTAAAACTGAAACACCCAGAACACCTCTCTCAGTCGAATTGTGATGTTAGGAATGCTCGATAAATGTACCGTGTACCTTCACAAATAAATTGTGTTTCTTTTTTCTGAGAGAATAGAGGTTTCTTATCTCTTCAGATGGCAATTGGCTCTCTTCTCTCCGTCCAAATGCCCTGTCACTTTCCCGCCAATAACATATTGATTTCTTTACAATTTGATTGGTTTAAACTTGTCAACATCATCAGATTTAAAATTAATTGCTTTCAATCTAGCCAAAGAGAGCAAAGTGGACTTAAGGATTATCAGATCAACTAATTTGGATGGAAATTCAATTGACTGATTGGTATAAATCTGCTCCTATGTCTTATGGTTTTATCATCATTAATTCCATGAATATCACCCTCCAGTATTCCTACTCTGCTGTCTCTGTTTGTATCAGCATTAACTCGAAAGTTTGTCTTTATTTCAGTCATTATCACAAGTCTAACAAACACTAGATCCCGATGGCACAGGCTGCCTGGAAGGTCTCTGCAAACCATTGACTTGATGCTAAAAACATTTATTTATCTTTCTGTAATTACATGAAGCATTTCATTATTTTCTGTCTCACCTATGCTTTACAATCCTCTACTCTCCCTGTCAGTAACATCTTCCTGATGTAAGAACAACCTCTATCACAGTGAACTGCATGATAGCAGCAACACAACGCTGCTCTCATGCAATCATCTTCAAATAAGGAAACGCTCCTTATTTCGGTGATGTCCTGATTTAACGATAACTTGTACAATCTCCAGATAATTCTCCATATGCATCATGTTAATTAATAAGCTGTCATCATTTCTACAATCCTCCATAGTGCCGTAAAGCTGTCCAGGCCCTGTGGCCCTCCATATTTTTGTAACAAACTCCAAACCCAGACACACCCTATCAGTTGAGGACATTGGCCATAAACATAAACTCTCCTTGTCTTTGTAACCCTGTCTGCATCCTACAGCTCTTTGCAACATTATAATCTGTTTGAGACTCAGTAAACCTCCTTCACTTTGCATCGTTCTCCAGAACACCCGTCTTTTATAACCTCCTTCAGATTTCAATATTCTCTGTATCTGTTACCTCTCTTAGTCCTTCAGCACTCACCATCTTCAGGAATTCATCCAGTCTGTGCAAAATTTCCACACTGAAGGATGAAATGTTAGGAAGTAAAATAAAAGATAATAAGATCTCAGCGTTATAAGTGACAGAAAGGATGTACTGATTAAAGCGACATAACCCATAGCGCTAAAAGACTGCATATACAGAGAGGCCAGATGACCCAGAGCAGGAGTTGAAGACACATTGAATGGCCTTTTCCCTTCACTAGACTGACAGTTATGACATCAAAGCAGACCTAAAGTTTATTGAGATCAGGTGTAATTAAACACGTAGGACTCTGAAAGTTAACATTGAATCTGCACAAACTGTTGTGATTTAATTCTGAATCCTGGTGGTAACACCCAGTGCACTGACTGGGTTAAACACCAGTGTAAATTCTTGAAGTCAGTGTTAACGCTTACACCTTCCAACCAATTAGTTCATCACATGCTCTTCAGTGACAGCCAGTTAGAAGGTTTGTTATTTAGTTTCCAATGTAACACCGTTTGCAAAAATGCGTTGTGACATTGAACTTTTCTTTCATAGCCTCTGCCTCTGAGCTTTCTTTTTCCACCAAGACTCCTGCCCACCCTCCAAGATTCACAAGCCTGACTGCCCCAGCCAATCCATCATCTCAGCCTGCTCCTGCCCCAGTGAACCCATCTTCACATACCGCGATACCGCCCTATCAACCCCCGGTCCAGGGGCTTCCAGCATATGTTTGGGTCACCAGCCACGGCCTCCACCTCCTCCGAGACTTATGTTTTTGAACCCAACACCTCATCGTCATCTTGGACATCCAGACCTTATATGTTAGTTCGTCATGACCGGTGTCTCCAAACCCTCAATTTCTTCCTTAACCAGTTCTGATCACTGTTTTCAAATTGCTCTCCCACTGGAGGGTCAGTCAACTGGTGAGCTCATTAGCCAGTACAAAGTCCAGTATGGCCCCGCCTCAAGTTGGAATTTTCACATACTATTTTATGAAGCTCTCATGGATGTCCTGTAAAATTCTGTCTCATCCAAGCCTCTTGCTTTAAGGGAATCCTAGTCAATCTTGGGGAAGTCAAAGTCACCTACGCTGACAACCCTGTTATTGTTGTATCATTCCAGAAACCCCCTACATAGGTGTTCATCAACGTGTTAGTGCCTGTGGGGGCTTGTGAAATCATCATGTTAGTGTGATTGTCCCCGTCTTATTTATGAGCCCCTGCCATATTTCCTCATTGGATATCTCATCTCTGAGTGCAGCAGTGACATTCTCCCTAATTAGGAATGCAAGTACTCCACCTCTTTTTTCTTCTTGTCATCCTCATCCAAAATATGAAACCCTAGAAATTTGAGCAGCCATTCGGTGTCCCTGTCTCAATAAAATCTTTGTAATGGTCGCAATACCATAGCCCCATGTCCTCACATGGGCTCTAAGTTAATCTGCCTTACTCATAGTATTCTTTGTGTTGAAATAAACACACTTCAGCCCATTAATACAAGTGTGTTCATTAACCTGTCTCTGTCTGTCCTTCCTTTTGGATTTATTCATTCTAACACCTACCTTCACTTCAATCTCTCCACTTCCTCACCTGCTGCTATGTTTTCCAGCTGAAATGAACCTGTTTGTTTCGTGACTGCAATTAATGTTAATCTCCATCGATTCTATCTGTGACCCTGGAGTAATTCACTTTTTTGTTAAAACAGGCTCATTTCAAAATGACATTCCATAGAGTCAGTGGCAGCATCACATCCAACACTCAACAGCTCCAGACACGGTGAAAGGAGAGATTAGAATCTGAGAATAAAGTTGGCTGGAATATTTCATCAATGAACCAGAATCTAATAATGCTGGACATGAATGTTACAGAAATGGACAGGACTGTATACTGGGATCTGTTGGCCCTTTCTGCTTTTTATGATAAGATTCCATTATCGCTGTGAATGCGATACATAGTGTACATGACTGAATTCTTTTATTATCCTATCCTGGCTATTGTTGGCGTTCTTGGTAAGTCTCACTGCCTGGTTGGTATTTCTATAAACCATGTGTAACAGTATTGGTATTCTTTCTGTTATTCTACTGTGCGTGCTGCCATTAATACTGCTGATGAGAATCTGAATTCATCTTCCACTCTGCAAACCCTTGCGAACTGTCTGTCTTCTCATTGATTCTGGTCGACACACAAGAGGGTGATTGCTCAGCTGTATCTGTAAACTATGAATCATTGTGTTCCTGTCATCATTCGTTACATATTAGGAACATAAAAATCACTGTTTCCTATTCTGGCAAAAAAACGACATTTCCTTCATGTGAGTCCATTCCATCCCTGGCCAATATCTGAAAGTGCAACAGCGTTTCCACATATGCAGTGATTCCTCTCTCCCTGGGCTGATTTTCTGGCCACAAATCCTGACCATTATTAATTGTATTCACTAACCCACAAGAACATCTTTCACTGGATCAAACCAGCCCTTGCTTAAAGCATGAAATGTGAAATCCAGTTTCGGTATTCCCAGGTCTCTGCTGACCCCGTTCCCATTCACAAAACTGCATCACCAAAGCTCACCCAAAGATTCCGCAACTCTTCCCAGAGGTTAGACTGAAATCCGTTCCCCTTGTCATTCCTGTGAACTTCAATGTATATTGCTGTTAAATCTTGCAGTGTCTGCAGTTTAAAATTCTCACACACGTGAAGACATCTGTTCATCATATCGCTCTCTGTCTCGTTCTGTCTTTTTCCCAAATCTCTGAGAGTTGTTTATGTTTAAACTGATTTCCCTCTGCTCCGTCTCTAATAGTGATTTTCACATCTGCACTCCCTCAGTACTTGTATTTTGCTGCTGTTTCACAGATACAGAGACATGAACGCATGGAAGCACCACTTCAGTCATTTGCAGCTGGACCTGGAAATTTCCCCATGCTAGGCCACTATCACATTCCTGATGAAGGGCTCCGGCTTGAAACATCAGTTTTCCTGCCCCTCGGATGTTGCCTGTGCTGTTGTGTTTTTCCAGCAAAACAGTCTCAACTCTGATCACCAGCATCTGCAGACCTCACTGTCTCCACTCACCACTCACCAATCTATGCCCATGTACGATCTGCAAATAGTCCACCTCATTAACCAGTGCATCAACGTGATCTACAAAGTGTCTTCTGCCTGGTTTGGTTACTCTCGACTCGTTCTGCTAGGTGAATTCAAATTACTATATAACTGATCATTTCACATGATGTCGCAGTCTCATTATTTAATTGTTTCATTTTGCAATTGGACACCTGAAGGCCGCACTCCTCCAGTTAGTCCAAATACACGGATTGTTCCCCATATTTCTGCAACCATTCTGCAGTAATTAATGGCCCTATTCTATTATAAGGTGAATGGTTTTCCTTGCTGTATCTTTCCCTATCCTTGTTCTTTTGCTCCTGTGATGCAGTGCTGTGTTATGAAGCTCAGAAAAAATGAAATTGAATGTGTTGTGGTAGCACCCTATACATCATGAGCTGGATGTAAAGCTCCATATTGGAAAAGGGTTTCAGCCGCACATTGATTCACAGGTTTAAAACTCGCTCTGTGCCTGTCCACGGAACGCCTTTTACTCTGATCTGATCATGTGTTCAGCAACATGCTGAAGCCCTTCAAGTATTATTGCTACGGACCCATCAAATAAATTGCTGGAAATAGGCATTTCAATTAATTCTGTTTCTGGAAAGATACTGGAAGGACTTGAATGTTTTTGCTGGAGTTTGTGGTGTGAACTGCTGGAGATATTTCAGGGAGACCGTAGAGTTTGAAAACACAATTCAGAATGAAGCTTTAGGAATGTGGTTACAATCTATCTTGGCTTTGAAAATGCACAATAAAATGGAGCAGAGGCTGCAGAGTGTGGAAGCTCTGAGACCACAGCCTGAGTGGGTGTGGGGGAAGAGATCTGCCTGATCCATTTCGGGTTTGCGAGAAAGCTTACCACGCTACAGCAAACTCAGGAACAAAATAGAAAAGGACCCTGGAAAGATGGGATCTACCTCTGTGGTCACCTCTGTGCTGTATCAAACAACAAATGACTTTAGTTTCCATGTTTTCACAAGAGATTATTGTTGTAAACTTCAAGAAGATCATTTCCTTGGACCATTGAACATGTCTCGTCAAACCCAGCCAATGTGGCAGATCATTACACATAGCAGTTGGGAGCAGGAGTAGGACATTCTAAGTGTGCCTGAACAATTAGTATAATTCTGGATGATTGGCCATCTCAGTAGACTGCTCTTACTTCCTTCTCAGATCCTTTGATTCCCATAGAATCATAGAGTCATAGAGATGTACAGCATGGAAACAGACCCTTCGGTCCAACCCGTCCATGCCGACCAGATATCCCAACCCAATCTAGTCCCACCTGGCAGCACTCGGCCCCAACCCCTCTAACCCTTCCTATTCATATCCCCATCCAAATGCCTCTTAAATGTTGCAATTGTACCAGCCTAATGTGATCTATAGACTATTTCAGAAGCCTTCATGAATGTTTTCGCCTGAACAGCCTTTTTGCCGAAGAATTACATGGACTCAACACTCTCTGGGTGAAGAAATTTCCACTTATTTCAGTGTTGAATAGCCTATGCCCTAACCATCGACTGTGACAACGATTCTGGACTCACAGGTCATTAGAAACGTCCTCCATCTGTTAACCTGCCCAGGCCTATTTCCAATGTTAGAAATTTGATGAGATCCCCTCTCATCCATCTGAAGGCCAGTGAGCATAATCTTAATTGATAGCCTCTCTTCTGCCACTGTTCTGCTATGCCAGGGATTAATGCAACAGTGGTAGATAATTACGCTTTGTACTGGAATCCACTCATCGTGAAAGCCAACATGTCACTTCTCTTCTTCTCCTTCCGCTCATCTGCATGTTAATCTTCATGAGGTTTCAGGTCTCATTGCACCTCCCACTTTATCAATCTGTCAATATATGACTAATAATCTGCCTTTCTGATTTGCGAAATTGGTAACCTCACAATTATCCACTTTTCCGTTATCTGTTATGAATGTCCATCCATTCAACTTATACAAAACACACTGAAACATCTCTGCTGACTCCTCAAAGCCTACAATCCCAACAAACTTTGTGTTGTCTGCAGTGCCAGAGATAAGACGTTAAGTTCCCTTTTTTAAAACATTAATATGTATTGTGAACAGATGAGGTCAATTATGGATCCCTGTGCTACCTGACCAGTCATTGCCTGCCTCTCAGATGAAATCCAATGGACTTCAAGATTTTCCCCACTAATGATGTCAGTCTATCCAGTCAATAATTCCCTTTGACTGCATGTAGAAAACAAAAGTGGTGTCCCATTTCTCAACATGCAATTCGTAGGAGCTATTCCAGAATGTCAGCATTTTAAAAGACAACCACCAATACACTGATTATTTCCAAGCTCAATTCCTTAGTGTTCCTTGATGCACCTTATTGGCCATGAGGAATATGGGGGTTTATTCTCATCAAGTTCCCCACCACCTTTTGCCTAGCAATCAGTCAGTTCCTCTCCCTTCAAGGAATCTGTGTTTGCCAACAGTTGTATTGTCTTGTTTGAGTCTTTCCTATTGAGGACGAAATCAAGTTATCATGTGAAGATGAAAAAAGTGTATTAATTGAAGTCTCTGATAAAATAAACACCTTCACAATAAGCCTGTGAGGTGTTGATTTTTTTTTAAAAAACTGAACACAAAGGGAATAATTGAGCTGTAAGTGCTGCTGCTGTAACAATTGTGCATGATTTAACTTCACAAAACTTTCACAAATCGAAATGTAAAAGGCAGAATTAAGAACTGATTTAGACAACCATTCTTTCTGTTATTTATTTTGTGGAATATGGCTGTCACTGGCTCGCCAGCATTTATAGGACACCCCTGGTTGCTCTTGAGAAGATGGTGGTGAGTTGCCTTCTTGAACTGTTGCAGTCAATATGCAGTGAGTGAAGCCAAATGTCATTAGCTTCAACGTTTTGATTCAGTAACAATGGAAGAACGGCAATATATTTTCAAGACAGAATGGTAAGAAGCTTGGCATCAGGATTTTATGGTGTGAGGTGAAATTGAAAGTGTTGATGGTCCTGTGTATTTGCTGATCTTGTCCTTGACAGAAGTGGCTGTGAGTTTAGATGATGCTGTCTGAGGTGCTTTGGTGACTTTCTGCGGCCCATCTTGTGGATGTTACACTTTGTGGGCACTGAGCGTTTGTGGTGGAGGGAGTGAATCCTTGTTGATGTCATGTTAATCAAGCCTGCTGCTTTGACCTGAATGGTATCAGGTTCTTTGAGTGTTGTTGGAGCTACAGCATGCAGGCAAGTAGGAGGTATTCCACCACACTTTGACCTGTTCCTTGCAGATGATGGATGGGCTGAAGGGATACAGGTGGTGAGTTACTCGCATCAGTATTCCGAGCCTTGGTCTGTTCGTGTAGCCAATGTGTCGAGTCCAGTTGACCTTCTGTTCAGTAATAACAGCGAGGCTGTTGATCGCAGAAGAATCATTGACAGGAACATCATTGAATGTCACAGGGCAGTCTGAGGTGACTGACCTGCAGTAATCAAAACCTTCTTTCTTTCTGTCAGGTATGACACTAATGAGCAGAACGTGTGTCCCCTGATATTATTTGTTTTCATTTTTACAAGGGTTCCTTGATGC
Source organism: Chiloscyllium punctatum (assembly GCF_047496795.1). Taxonomy (NCBI): domain Eukaryota; kingdom Metazoa; phylum Chordata; class Chondrichthyes; order Orectolobiformes; family Hemiscylliidae; genus Chiloscyllium; species Chiloscyllium punctatum. Next base: position 36,316,158 of record NC_092787.1, on the reverse strand, counting down.
CACCCTCAGATAGTTTTGACTGAGCACAGTTTTCAAAGTTTGGGAGAAGATTTGTAGCTCGGGTGCTCGTTGTTGTGGTTGTGTTCGCCGAGCTGGGAATTTGTCTTGCAAACGTTTCGTCCCCTGCTAGGTGACATCCTCAGTGCTTGGGAGCCTCCTGTGAAGCGCTTCTGTGCTGTTTCCTCCGGCATTTATAGTGGCCTGTCTCTGCCGCTGGTATAGTGGCCTGTCTCTGGTCGCAGTAGTCTGGCTGTCAGTTCAGAAATGCTCCTGATGTATACCAGGAATTAATAGGCTGTTGATTAGTAAAGAGACCAAGAGCAACAGGGAGAAGGCAGGAGAATGAGTTTGAGGAATACATTAGCCATGATTGATTGGAAGAGGAGACTCAATGAGGTGAATGGCTAGTTCTGCTTCTCGATCTTGTTGCCTTATTTTGCGCTTATGGATACACTGCAGTTATTGCAGAAAATTAAAGCTCAGTCCAGAGGTAACATATTGGCAATGGATCGATGATTCACTGGCTCATAAGAAGCAGTAGGCTGAGAGAAATTAGTCATTTTCCAGTTGGCAAGATGGAATGGGTGGTGTGCCACCGGGATACAGTGGTCAGTTTCTGACCTGTTATAATTGAGAGAATGACATTAATGAAGCGACCAATGTCACGGTTGGTAATGTTACAGATGTCACAAAGATATAAGGAAAGGAAGTTACAAAGCAAAGCTAAACATAAAGGATGATTACGGATTGAAAAGCTAATATAGAGAGTTTAATTCAGTTTGCAAGGATGTCGCAAATGAAGAATAATGTGGGAAAATAAGAAAACGTCCATTATGACTGGAAGAATAAAATAGAAATGATGGGAGATTGCAGAGCTCTGACTTACAGAAGGATATCGGTGTCTTCCTGTATAAACTGCAAAATGTTGAAATGAAGGTTCAGCAAATGACAAGGGAAGTTTAAAAGATGCTTTTGTTTATTATTAGAGGAATTAAATACAAAATTGGTGAAATGATATTTAATCTATAAAAGACATTACCAATACCACATCTGGAACAGTGTAAAGCATTGAGATCCTTATTTGAGGAAGGATGTAAATGCACTGAAGCAGCTTAGAGAATGTTCCAAATAATAGCTGGAATGGACAGATTGTCTTATGAGGTCAGTTTGAGCCGGTGATGTTTTTATCGGCTGGAGTTTAGGCAAGTTACAGATGACTTGAATTGAACCACTAGAGTGTGGAGACAGGCCATTCACCCCAACAAGTCCACACCAACCCTTAGAACATTCCAGACCCATTCTTGTAACCTTTTACTCTTTATTTCCCCTGACAAATGCACCTAACCTACACATCCCTGAACACATTAGGCAATTTTGCATGGCCAATACACCAAACCATCTTTGGATTGCAAGAGGAAGCCCATGCAGACATGGGGAGAATGTGCAAACTCCACACAAACAGTCAACCAAGGCTGGAACCAAACCCAAGTCCCGGGCGCTGTGAGCCACTGTGCTGCCCTTGATTGAAACATCTAAGTTCCTGACTGGTCTTCACAGGGTGGACATGAAGATGGTGTTTCCTCTAGTTGGAGAATCTGGAATTAGGCAACACTGTTTAAAAATTAGGTGCCTCCTCTTTAAGGCAGAGATGAGTCTTTGGAAATCCCTTTCTCAAAAGTTGTTTGAAACAGAGTAAAATGAATCATTATAAGGCAGCAGTCGGTACATCCTGTGACACTGGATAGGGTGTGCTGTTGGGGGATGGGCAAAAATGTGGAACAATCTGATACGTCATGATCTTAGTGAAGGATGGAACAGCTTCGACCTAGTCCTGCTATTAATTTGCACAATCATATAAAATTACATGGAAATTATGCTTGGCTAAAAGCTATATCTGATGACATGATATAATGTTGGGATGTCAGTGTGAGTGTACAGATTTTACCCGTGATATAGCAAATATGGGGAAATATGTTTTAACCCGCAGTGAATAGTGGCTCCCAGCTGTTCTCAGCAAAATGAGAACAGAATACAACTGACAGATGTTTGATAACAGCAGAATGAAACAACATTAGAGTGATCGAGGAATTGACACTTCACGTTTCAACTGACTTTCAGACAACTCAGGCGAGAATAAAACATGTTAGTGTCTAACAGAAGCAGTAAATTTCAAGAAAGACTGGAAATATATGAAAATAACCACAAGGTGAAGGCAGGTGAACAGAAAGCTGGGTGATTTTACATTCTACACATGAACTTGAATTGAGAGAGATGATCGGCAGATGGTGGCAATGAATGAAGTTGACAGTTATGGCATTTTAGCAGAAATGTTTTAAAATGTTTCTAAAGGACAAGTCAAGTGTTTGTGTTCCTGATTCGGATCATTTTAATGGATGTTAGTAATCTGAGATTAGGAATTGTTCAGTAAATTAGAAATCAATTGCGAGAATTTATTAAGAAGATTCCTTTCTTGAGGATCAGAGATTTATAGGAAAACTGTTCTTCGATGCTTTTCCTTTCTGTCTTAACTCTCTCTCAGTCTTCCTCTGTTAATTAGACTATTTTCTCCCAATGAGTTCCGAACAAGTTAAGTTCCCATCTAGTTCAGGTCCCAGAGTATGCTGAAATAACCTTCTTCATTGTCCAATAAACTGACCAATTTGATGTAATTTGCAAACTTATTAATCATGCCCCTAATATTATCATGCAAATCATTTCTATAAATGATGAAAAGCAGTGGACCCAGCAGTGATTCTTGTGGCAAACGGCTTGTCACTGGATTCAACCTGAAAAGCAACCCTCCACCACCACCTTTCTCCTCTGACCTTCAAGCCATTTTGTATACAATTGGCTCACTGTCTCTGGATCCCATGTGACCTCAACTTGCTAATCCATCTGACATGCAGAACCTTGCTGAATGCCTTGCATCCATGCAGAGAACCATTACCAATCTGCCTTCATCAGTTTTCTCTGTGACGTCTTTGAAAAGTTCAATCTGGTTAGTGAGACATGATTTCCCATGCACAAAGCCATGCTGACTGTCCCAAAACAACTCTTGTCTTTCCAAATGCATGTAAATCTTTTCTCTCAAAATACCTTCCAACAACTTCCCCACTAGTAACATCAGGCTCACCAATCTATAGGTCTTTGGGTTTTCCAGTCATTATTTCCTTTTCTACTCCCAGTCCTCCACTGGTCGCTGCAAATTTTAAATGTAGTCAGATGACCAATAATATAGATCTCAGACTGGGTTGGGGTCAGTGTTTGGAACAAGCCAGGCCAATTTGTTTAATCTGCTAAATTAGCAAGTTTATGACCAAAATAAAGTTTCTCAAATAGTGATGGAACAATGAATGACAAGTAGTTTGGAAATTGCAAACATATGCATCGATATTTACCTTTCTAAAATAAACTGAGGAACACACACACCAACACACACACACACACACACACACACAAAATCACACATATACACACACAAACACACACACACACAAACACAGACACACGTACGTTTGATTAGAAACAGAAATACAAAATCTCTGCATATTGTTAACTTGAAAGACCAATGGCCAAATATTAGCTGAACTCATGACAAAAGGAAAATGGAGAGATTGTCCCAGATATCGTTTTAGTTCTGACGTTATTCTGTTCACACAAGCGACTGGCAATGGAATTTCGTCCTGGATCAGTTGGATTTTGCTGAATTCCCTTTTCTTCACGCAGTGGGGGGGACTGCAATGATTCGCTGTCAGGAATACTCCACAAGTGGTAAAGATGACTAAGGGGTTTTTAGCTCGCATATGTTGCCGTGAGGAGGAACAAGGAAAGAGAAAGCGGACAATAGGCCTTTGCTTCTTTGGCAGGTTACATTTGCTCCCTCTCTGAGCTGAATTTACAACAATGTTATCTGTCTCCAAACTAGCCCATATAAGGTCTTCATGAACATAATCTAAACCGTATGATCCAATCATATTCCCTGCTCCATGTAGATGCATCATAACTGCTGTCATACACAGAGCCATTTCCTGAGCAAATAGTGGCCGCAATTGATTTGAAGATATGTTTATATGTGCCTGCAAAATTAAAAAAAGAAAGTTTAATGGTTTCACTAAGATGTGTTAACATGAATGCATAATATCCTAAATTTCTTTCCCAGTTTTTTTTTTATCCTATACTAGAGGAAATACCTGTTAGGTGTTTACCAGCTATGCTCTCCTCAAGAACTGTTACGTTCGATAAGGGCTTCTCTCTTTCTTAGGCCTAATCTGTTACTGCTTCATAATTAATGTCTTCATCCCAAGAATGAATAAAAATAAACATCTTTGAAACGTTTTGAAATCAGAAATGTTTTCGTTTTCAGTTTATGGGAATAGAACTGCGCATTGTACATCTGCCATGATCTTATCAATGACCTGTACAGAAGCAGAAGATCACACCCAATACCCTTTGTAAGAAACAACATCTTTCTGTTTAACTTCCAAAATCACTTGCTGCATCTTCAGACTAACGTTATTTGAGTCACACACCAGTACATTCCTCTGCATCCTCTCTCCATTTAAATAATTTTCTGTTGCTTTAGTCTTTCCCCAAAATACAAACTTCCCATCACTCACATCGTTCTGTTATTTTTTAATGCTGGTTTTCTCCTTAACCTCCCCTGTCTATATCCCATTGCAGACGTTCTATGTCCAGTTGACATCTTATTGAATGACTATGCTGATTTATTCGCGAATTGACCTCTAATCCAGTTAGCTCCTTCATCCAAATCGTTCAGCTAGAATGTAAATAGTTGATGACCTCACTGTAATCCCTGAGGGATCCCCTTCATCACAGCTTTCCAACCTGAATGTCAGTATTTATCTCTACTCTGTATTCCCTGTTTTCTAACCAGGGATCCCCTGGTCCTGTGCAGAGAATTAGAAAGATTGCATGGCCTCATCCTGTGCTGTCTAATGTTCTGAAAGGACTGAATACTTCATTCTCTTCCAGCATTGCTCCTCGGAGGGGCAGAAATGTGTTGTTCTGTCTCAATGTAACAACCCTGACTGGTTGACTGTGGCCTTTCATTGTAACAGCTTTGAGGTGTTATGTGAGAAAAAAAAAATGGAAGAGGACCTGTAGTTGGCCATTCAGACCCCCAGGACTGCTGCTCAATTTAGAAAGATCATGGTTGGTCTGATTGTGGTTGAATGCTACTTTTCTGCTAATTCCCAATAAACACTGATTCCCACATCCATCAAAGATCAGTCAAGCTCTGCCTTGAATATCTTTAATGACCCAGTCTTCACTGTTCCCTGGGGAAGAGAACATAACAGACAGTGCAGTATTAAAGAGAAAGAAATATCCTTTTCTTAATCTTAAATGGTGGATGACACATTTTTCATGTATTAATCTCACAATAAATTACCTTGTCTGTTGAGAAATAAGGGTGCACAAAATAGGAACAGACATAGACCATTCAACCCCCCAAACACAATAATTCACTTCAGTAATATACTTGTTCATCTCAGCATCCACTGCACTCTTGGGAAGCCATGAGGCCATAGAGCAGAAGAAATTAGAGCAGAATTCGGCCATTTGGCCAATTGTGCCTGCTCTGTTGTTCGATCCGGATAGATATGTTTCATAACAAAATTCTCTTGTATTCTCCTCATAACCTTAATCCTCTTAATAATGAAAACACATCTATCTCTGTTTTGAAGAAATTATTTTGTCTGTGCCTCTGTGTTCCTGTATGTATGTGTACACTTCTGTGTATTTCTGGGGATTTCAGGGTGCTCATGGAGGTTTGTTTATCAGCCAGGAGGTCTGTGAGCATGCTTATTTTACAGGGATTGGTGCTGGATCTACTTTTGTTTGCCAGTTACATCAAGAACTGAGATGATAATATGGAAGTAGGCCTGCAGATGACGTAATAATTGATGGTACAACGGAGAGTGAAGAAGACTATCTAAGATAACAAAGATCAATTGGATCAATTAATCATCAACTGGTACATCATGGAATAGAACCTTTGATCCAAATCGTCCATGCCAAACAGCTATGCTAAATTAATCTCTTTTAATTTGTCAGTATTTGGCCCATATCCCTCTAAACCCTTCCTATTCATAGATCTAAACAGATGCCTTTTAATTGTTGCAATTTTACCAGCCTCATCCACTATATCTGGCAATACATTCCATACATACACCACCCTCTGCAGAAAAAGAATGTTCCTTCAGCCCCATTTATGTCTTTCACCTCTCACATGAATCGCATGCCATCTATTTTTGAACTACCATACCCTTTAAAAACAGATTTGAACCTATCAATGACACTCATGATTTTAAAGACATCTATAAAGTCTCCACTCAATCTCCAACGCTCCAGACAAAATAGTTCTGGTCTTTTCCCCCTTAACCCAAACCCTCTAATCCAAGTGACATCCATGTAAATCTTTTATGCACCCTTTAAAGTTTAACAGTATCTTTAAGTTTTACAGCAGGGAGATCGCAATTGAACGCAGTATGCCAAAAGTATCATCACTACGTCCTGTTTAGATGCGTTACAGCATCCAAACGTCTATTATCAAAACACTGAACAATAAAGGCAAATGTTCCAAATGCCTTCACCACTACCTATCGACCTATTACTGCACTTCCAAGAATCTGTGGAACTGTACCACGATAGTTAGCACATGTGTGGAGTATGCACATTCTCCTCGTGTCTGCCTGGGCTTTTTTCAGCTGGTCCAGTTTCCTTCCCCAGTCCAAAGGTGTGCAGGTTAGGTGGATTGTGCGTCCTAAATGACCCATTATGTGCAGGCTTGATAGGTGAGCTATGGAAATTGCATGGTTGCAAGGAAATGGTAGGAGTGTGTCTGTTCGGATGTTCTTCCGTGGGTCAGTGTGGACTCCATGCACTGAATGACATGTTTCCACGCTGTAGGTTTTCTGTGAATGGCTCTTTATTTCGCAACACTCTCCAGGATTCTATCATTAAGTCTATACGTCCTGCCATGATTTGCATTACCAAAATGTGACGTCGCATTTATCTAAAATAAACTCCACCTGTCACTCCTCAGCCCATCAATCCATTTGATCGAGGTCCCGTTGTACTATGAGATTGAAGATATAGACCCCTCCAGAGAGGTCTCTTGGTCTCAAGATCTGTCAAAAGAATCAAAGAAATGCGGTCTGTACGAAGCAAGGTCATTAGTTTAATAAAGTAAGGCAGCCTTATGCACTTTTGTCCAGCAACACAGAGCTTAAATCTTCTGTGCTCCGTGGTGAAATTGTGCAATTACATTTGAGCAATAAGCAATTTTTATGTTTTTCATGAATCAGTACAGCCTTAATTAAAATCAACTGTAATATGGTGACATGATTGACGAAAGGCTAATCCAATGAGATTCCCTGAGAAAGGATTCGTAATTACAAGAAAAGTCCAATCAACTGTATTATGGTGAAATGATTGACAGCAGGCAAATCCAATGATATATCCTGGGAATCGGTTCTTGCCTCACATAAATCGTCATTCCATGCTAGCATATCAAGGTTACTTCGAATTGTCAATTAATGTGTCAGTATTCATTTTATGAAAAAGTCATTGTTTGCCTTATCTTCTTTTTCAGCTAATTCAGTAAGCAGCAGTACAGGTTCACACTGTCAAATTATAACTTGAAGCAATTTTTTGTGTTATTTTAAATTGAAAAGTCATTTTATGGTTAATTAAAACCTACATATGTTTGTTGCTTCTGACAACAGCCTAAGTTCAAATTTTAAATCCTCAAGATAACTTTCTTCGCTGTCAGCTACACCACCAATTTTGGTAACATTTGTTAACTTACTAGCCATACCTCCAATCATTAATATAAATGATGAAAACTAATCAATCCGGTAAGGATCGTTGTTGAACACTAATGGTCACGGGCTTCCAAATTGAAAAGCTACCTCACCTCAAGCCAAATTTGTACCCAAATGGTCACCTCTCCCTGGATTTCATGTGATCTGACCTGGCTAACCGTTATACCATGTGGAAACTTCTGAAGCCGATTGACTTTCAGTTTCAGAATTTGCCCTGCGCATGGACTTCAGCAGTCCCTGCAGAAGAAAAAAACCTAATTGCAGGGAAAATAACATTTCGTGTAGAGGGGGATCATTCAGCCTGCTGGTCAATATTTACTCTCTGCTGGTTTTGCTTATAACGAAAAGAGATTAACCAGAGATTGTGGTCAAGTTGGGACCAATAATGTCTATAAAAAGGACGGGGCCCTACAAATATTCAGCTGGTCTATTCTCTATTTCTTGCCTTATTAATATAAGGCACTAAGAGTAACCCTGAGATTATTACCTTTGGAGTTTTGCTTTTTAAATTTATGTTCCAGCTTTCTTTACAAGGTCTTTGCAGGAACCTCAACTCCTTCAGTTTTCTCTTTGGTTTTTGGTTTTTGCTGTGACGTGATAGTGGGATTTGGTTACTACACATTCTGGGAAGATAACTGGATATTCCTGTTTTAACTCCTCAGTTGCTTGGTCTTCCTTGGGTTTCTCTACAACAAGGGTTGTCACTCCCACCTTGGACTTTGCCAAATCATTCCCAAGAACAAACTGAATTCCTGGAAATGACACTCTATCAATCACTCCCACTGTTAGTTTCCCAGTCTTGAGTTGGCACTCCAACCTGATCTATCCCACAAATTACCACACTGTCAGGCAACAGATCGGAAAGGGTGCATTTTTGCTCATGCCTTATTATCAGCGACTGGTTAGATCCTGCATCTCTTGAAATTATAACTTTTTGCCCTACTCACCCTGTTCTTTCTCAGTAAACTTTACTCACGGAGGCAAATTCTTTATAGAGATCTGGTACTACCTCCATACCCGGCCCTTGCCTAGGCTGTGCAACTCTTTGGCTCTTCTCCTTTATAGCTTTCACAAATGCCACTGGCTTACCTTCTTTTGCCACATCTTCTCCCACAGTGTCTTTCGTTAATTGTGTCCCACTTTACCACAGTGGAAACACCTGAGTCCTTTCACCTCCTTTCCACTCTTTTGGGCTTCTTTATTAATCTGTGGTCAGCTCTTAACAGTGTTGTCTACTCTTTGTTTCATTGTGTAGGATCACCCCTTCTCCCAACCTCGATCCCTCACATGATGAAATTCTGGTCGGAAGCTTGTCTTATGCACCAACACGTACTCATCTGCCAATTCTGCTGCCCTTCTGACTTCCTGAGCTTTATGTTCCTCCACTTGAATTCTTACCATCTCTTGAGTTTTTAAATTGAGTTTTTAAACTCCTCTTGCAGAATAATCTCTCTTCGAGCCTCAAAGGTCACACCTATCATTAAGTACACATCAAACTATCAAAAAGATTATGCTTAATTCTTTCAGACTCAACATTAGTCTGATCTGGTTCCTTCTTCATGTTTGTGAACGGCTGCATATGCTTCTGGTACCAATTCATAAGCACTTAAAATAGCCTGTTTGACATCTTCATTATCTCTTGAATACTTATCTGACATCATGGCAAATACCTCACGAGCTCTGCCTGCCAGTTTAGTCTGAACTCGCATTACCCATAAATCCTCAGACCACTCCATCTGCCGAGCCAATTTTTCAAATGAAATAAGGAAGGCTTCAACATCTTTCTCATCAAAATGGGGCAGTGTTTTGACATAATTGTACAAACGACTACCTTCTCTTTTACTCTGCATCCTGTTAACTTGACTTTGCTGGCTAAGTTGCAACTTCTCAAGTTCAAATTTGCTCTCTTTTCCTTTTATCCACTCTCGCTCTCCTCTCTCTCTTTTTCTCTCCCTTTTTTCTCTCTCTCTCTTTCTGTCTCTTTCTTCTCTCACTCCTTGCTCAGTTAAGAACCTTCTATCCCTTTTCATCTCTCTTTCGTTTTCTCTCACGCTTTGTTTATGTTATAACTCAATTTTCCTCAATTGTAATGTACATTTTTTCACATCTACTGCACTTGTCTGTTTATATAAAACACCTTAAGTGTTTGACTAATTTCCTTACAATTTCAGCATTACTTCTGTCTTTGGTTTAACCCAAATCTAACTTCTTTGCTAATTCTAAATGGATGATCTTTTTCTGTCCTTCAAAATGCTCTTGGCAAATTTGCAAATCAAATTCAATCCGAGAACCTCTTTAGCAAGTTTAAGAGCCATTTCTCTCAGTTTTATTTTAACCAAATACAAGTCACTGAAAGACAACAATTTGTCTCACTTTTGTTTTATTTGAATATCTAGGATACTAAACTGCAAGTTTTTAAATCTATTGAGCTTTACTGTACTTCAAATCTATTCAAATCTGTTTAAACCTGTTCAAATCACGAATCCGAGACCCAAACTGTACAAATCTTGATGACGAGCCCCCAAACTGTTATGGTACAGGTTTAACCCCACTGCGCATTTCCACCAGCAACACAGAAAAAAAAATCACCCAGTGCTGCAATCTGTTAAAATTCGAGAGTCAAAGAACTATCCCAAAATTTACTGTATACAGCAAAAATTAACATTTTTTGTCTAACAGAGAAGATTTACTTACAACTATTTACAACTCCTTTCTTTTAAGCCTGTCTTTTTCCTCCCCCTCTACTATAACAGGTTAATAAAAAATCCTGATTAAGATTTTAAAAAGAGCTTTTTATTTTAAAACCTGGCAGCTTTCGGTTCTTCTCTGTATGCCTGTCGTCGTTTCTTCTTCCTGGGGATTCAGCTTCCCAGGTCTTTGATTGATAAAGGTACATTTCAGAGAGCAGATCCTTCTGCAAGCAGTCTTGTTGGTGCCCACTATTCGTTGCTGTCTTGGCTAAATGTCCAAAATGTTTATGTTTGCACTCCAAAACATCGGATCATTCATTGGTTTGACGTCATCTAAAATAGTAAGATTCAAATTCGACTGGACTTTTGTATCTGGGACATCTTTAAATGATTGACCAAATTTTGAATTTGGTTCTCTATCCTGACAACACCACACCATATATGTGTTTTAACACTAATGTTACATTTTAAAATATTTAACACACTTTGTGATAACCATAAATGTCAGCTCCCTGAAATGTACACTGTTCCCACAACTTCATAACCGTACTATGAGAGTACCGGAGACAGGAGTCAGGGAATTCCAGTGGAAATAAAAGATAAGAAAGGGCAAATGAAAGCAGAGGAAAAAGGTAGGCTATCAAAGGTTTTCAATCTTTTCAGGTGTCGGGGTGTGGTGTTGTGAGGATGGAGTCAATGCAACACTGAGAACAGATACTGTATCAAGGAAATCTTGATGGAATCAGTCTGGTGCATCCAAGAAGAGACAAGGGGCAGAAAACACTTGTGGAAGTTCTTCCTGGGCCTCCAGACAGTACTGATGAGGTAGAATATTGTAGAAAATTAGAAATTCATACAACAAGGATGCTACAGTTAACATCCTTTTAATGTACATAAAGACTGGCAAACTATATTCATAATAATATTGTGACAATGAATTGTTGGAGTTTGTACATGATGGGTTTTTACACCAGGACGCTGAGGAACAAACTTGTGGACAGATTATTTTAGATTTGGGTTATTGCCACGATGTGGAGTTAATTAATAATCTTGTTGGGACAGGTGCTTATGGGAAAGGTGCATAACTTGTCAGAATTGTTCATTGGGATAGTACATGATGTAGTTCAGAATGAACCCATGGTCCTAATTCTAAACAAAGAAAATTACAAACAAATGAGGGGTGAGTTGGCTGTGCTGCACTTGCTGACTTCACTAAAAGGCATGAGAAAAAAGGCACACACTTGACTAAGAAAAGAAATTGAGGATGATACTGACCTCACACAGGAACCATATAAATTTATCAGAGAAACTATGAAGCCTGAGGTTTGGGAGCAGGGGAAAATTCAGCAAAAGGTGTCCAAAACGTTGATAGAGAGGGTGAACATTAAGTGTGAGAAGTAAATTTGTAAGGAATATAAAAAAACTGATGTTTTTTTCTTCATTCATTCACAGGAATGAGGCCGTCGCTGGCTGGACAGCATTTATTAACCACCCCTAATTGCCGAAAGTGCATTTAAAATTCAACTACATTGTTGTGTGTCTGGAGACGCATGTAAACCAGAGCAGGTAAGAACAGCAGTTTCTTTCCCTGAAGGACATTAGTGAACCAGGTGGGTTTTTCCTATAATCGATAATGAGTTCATGGTCATCATTAGACACTTGTCTTTCAGGCTGTAGGATCTTCCAGAAGCATGAAAAAGATTTTTCGAGACTCTTCATACTTACAGTCTGAAATCAGGTGAACAGATAATGAGAAACAAGGAAATTATAGAGCAATTAACAACTGCATTAGTTCGCCTTCACAACCCTTTAAGAAAAGTGAATTCTCCTCACACTTGTTTGAAATCTGCTCTGCCTTATTCTAAACGATGATCTCTTGTTCTAGACTTGCCCACCTAATGAAATATTCACTCCACATTTACATTGTCACTCACATTTAGTATCGTATCGACCTCAATGAGATCTCCTCTCATTTTTCAAAACTCCAGATAGTCTACACCTGAACTGCTCAATTTCTCTTCATAAGAAAAATGCCTCATCTCTGGAGTCATTCTCGTGAACAACTTCTGAACATGTCCAGTGCAACTAAATCAATCCTTATGTCAGGGCACCGAAACTGCAGAGAGTACTCCAGTTGTGATCCTATTAATTCCTTGCATACTTGCAGCAATACTATGCTACTTGCATCCAATTCCTTGAGACAGAGACACTGAAATTGCACTTCCCTCTCTCATCACTAGATCGACTTGCATGCTGGTTTTTCTGTGACATGCGCAAGGGCACCCAGATCCCTCTGCACCAAACCACTCTGAGGTTTCTCTCCATTTACACAATAAGACGCCTTTATATTCCCCTGAATAAAATGGATAACCTCATGTCCATATTAAATTTCATCTGCAAAATATTCATCCATTCCCCTATTCACACTAAATACATTTGTATATTTCTCACATTTTCATTGCAACCTATCGTTCTACCTACTTTAGTGCCATTTGAAAATGCAGGTATGGTATTTTCTAGCCCCACAGCAAGTAATAACACAGATGCAAATACTGTGTCCAGGTGGCTGAAACTGATGGCATCCAAACTTTTGCCATCAGAAAATGTTGCAGCTATTTCACCTTGCTGTGTTTTGTTTGTCAGTCAATCTTCTATCCAAGCCAATAAATTACACCATACCCTATATACTCTTACTTTATGAATTAATATTTTGTGCAGCATCTCGTTCAATGTCTTGTGCAAATCCAGACATAGAACATCAACAAGATCCCCATTATCCAGCTTGCTTGTCACATCTTTAAAGAACTCGAGCAAATAATTCAAACATGTTTTATCCTTCATAAACATATGCTGACTCTGATGGGTTATAGTTTGATTTTGCAAATTTCCTGTCATCATTTAATTTATTTATTGTCGCCTGTACCTCAGTACAATGAACAGCTTTGTTAATGAGCAGTACAGGCAGATTATGGTAAGCGAGGACAAGCAGATCATAGGATGAAAAAAATTTAGTCAGAGGCATACAGGTTATGTCACGCTGGGAAAGATCAATATTTAAATGAGCGGCATTATTTAAAGGACGAGATTTCATTCATGAGTCTAATAATGATCGGAACGAAGCTGTTCCTGAACCTGCTGGTGCATGTTTTCAACCTTCTGTACCTTTTGACTGATGGAAGAGGTTGTAGGAGATTATTGCCGGGGTGTGATGCATCTTTGGTGATGGTGTCAGCCTTTCTGCAGCAGCGAGCCATGTAAATATAGTGCATGAATAGAAGGTTATTTTCTCTGAGAACCTGGGCCTTGTAATCTCCTTTTTGAGTTTTTTACAGTCCTGGGCGAAGCATTTGCTACATCAGGCCGCTATGCAGCCGGACAATAAGCTTTCAGTTGTCCGCATGGAGAAATCGGTGAGAGTCCTTATGGTCATGCCAAATTTCCTGATCCTCCTGATGAAGAAGGCACATTGTTGTCCCTTCTTCACCATTGTATCCTCATCAGAAGTCTCGGGCATGTTGTCGGTTATCGTCACTCGTCGGATCCTGTCAGTCTGCACCCTCTCAACGTCAGCTCTATGCATCAAGACAAATGGCGTATTGCCGTCCTTTCTTTCTGAAGTCAATCAGTTCTTTAGTTCAGTTGATATTGAGAGAGAGGTGGTTCTCACTGAACCAGGTTACCAAACCCTCTATTTTCTTTCTGTATTTTGAATTGTCGTTGTTTGATATTTGTTCTATCACAGCCATGTCATTGGCAAGAGTAGATGGCGCTCATTTGGAATTTGGTAACAATGTCATGGGTATACCGGGAATAAGGTAAAAAGCTGAGAAGGCATGTTGGCGGGTTCTCCAGTGTTGCATGTAATCGTGGAGGAAGTGCAACTTCTTGTACACCAGTCACTGAAAGCAATATTGCAGGAACTGAACGCAGTTATGAAGCAAATGGCGTGCTGATCTTCATTTCAGAAGGATTTGAGTATAGTATGTCTTACTTCAGCTGTACCTCATCAGGAACATTGTGCAGTGTTGTGTGCAGCTTTGGACTCCCTATCGAATAAAGGACAAACCTGAGATTGAGGGAGTGCAGTGAAGGATGACCAGACCGATTTCTGGGCTGACAGGCTTGTTGTGGGAGCACAGTTTGGATCGACTGGGTCTGTATTCCATGGGATTTAGCAAAATAGGTGGAGATCTAAGGGAAATATATAAGACTCTGACAGGGTGTGACAGATTCGAAGCAGGAATGGTAATTCCCTGACTGGGACGTGAAAAACAAAGAACCACAGCATTAGGTACAGGCAGATCACCCTGCACTGAGATGAGAATAAATGTCTGCACTCAGACACTGGTGAACATGGGGAATTTTCAATCACATACGTCTGCTGAATCCAAGCACTGAATATAAATATGGATTTGTAGACACTATAGGAATGGGGAACGATGTATTGAGGAGATGTTCGGTTATGAACTAGAAAGGGGGAGGCTCAATGAGTTGAATGGCCTATGCCTTTCCTGATGTTTCTGTGTAGTCTGTGGGAAAGTTCTGTAAATGTTGTCACAAGCTCTCAGATATCAGGAAAGAGGCCTCTGCAGGGTCGACAGGAATGTGTTCACCGCCCACGTTTCTTATACCGAGGCTGGTGCGAGCTGTCCTGTTCAGGTTTGTCTTTTAAGACCTCGGAGCTGCTTGACACAATTGAGTATCTTGCTTGACTGTGTTAGGAACCATTGAAAAGTTTATCACAAATCCGTGTGTCTGAAGTCACTTTTAGGCCAGACCAGGAAATCACATTAGATTTGCTTCCTGAAAGAAAATTGGTACAACAAATTGGTGTTTACAATCGACATTGGCTTCAAGGTAACCGTTATTGACACCAGATTTTAGAACGCAATATTTTTAAAATTGTTTTTAATTCCCACCAGCTGCCAAAGCATTAGGCTGGTCTGAATTAGTAATCCAGTGACAGTTCCACAACCACACCATCTCCACAAGGGACCCATCAGAAACCACTGTAAATAGGATTTTTCTGTGCTGCTTATCAAAAAGAAGTTGCAACAATTTGACTATCATGATGAGACTGAGCGTTTGAGAAATGGTCAGATTGTGATGACTTTCCTCTCAGGGGACTGTACAGAGAAGAACAACTTTCCACATTGTCAGGTAGACCTTAGAATTGGAGCTGGAATGAAACAGCTTTCCCACAGACTTGGCTTGATGTGCAGCACAAGTCTTCAGTCCTATTGCAGAAATGGTGTCATGGCCTATTGCCTTTGTCATATCTACTGTGTTTAGCTGCTACTTGATGTCATGTGCAGTGAATCAGATTGATTTTTTTGATTCTGTGGATATCATGATGAAAGTGAGGTGGACCACTGTCGGCTGCGGCTGGTATAGATACTACATCCTGAACTTTTGCACTGTTGTTTCGGTCTGTTCCATGATTTATGGTTGAGATATTTCTGAGCACTTTCCTCCAGTGAGTTGTTTAATAGTCCATTACCATTTATGACTGGATGTGGCATAATGACAGAGCTTAGATCTATTCTGTTGTTCTTGGAGTCATTTTGCTCTCTCAATCAGATATTAGTTCTGCTGTTTGGAATGCAAGGAATCAAGTGCGGAAGCTTTAATGGCTTGTCATCAGGTTTAGGTACACATGGTTCTGGACCTGGCATGTTAACCTGTACTCACCACAGAACCATAGTTCGTCTTGATGGTGATGGTAGACTGAGGGATTATCGCGGGCAAAAAGTTACAGGTTGTGTTTGAATACAATTCTGCTTCTGCTGCTGCTGTGTCCTGCAACACCACATGAATGCTGAGTTTGAGCTGCAATACAAACCTTCTGCCTGTCTCCCCATTCACACCAAGACAAAGTTACCCCTCAGCCCTGTACGCATTGCTCTGCTCTGGTTTCAGATGTGGTAACATTTCTATTTTAATATTACCATTTTTCTGTGGCTCTCTCCATGCTGTCATGCCTCCAATTTATCACATCCCTCAAAACCCTTTCAAATATTCATCTGAGCCTTTTCCCTTCTGTAGTGCCATTTTCGGCATTGAAAGTTAATGTGTTTCCCCCATTTCACTCACTGACGATGGTTCAGAGCTCTGTATTGTCAGAGGTGCTAGCCGTACGTAGTTTCAGAATCAATGAATTTGTACACCTCTCGGTATCATTCACTTCCTGGTGAAGAGTGCTCCACATTTGACAGGACGTTTGAGTAGTTTTACCACACGTTTTTGAAACTTGTTCTAGAACAGAAATTGCTGGAGAAATGGAGCAGTTCTGTGGAGTGACAGGTTCAGTGACTCTCCTTCAAAGCTTCCAGTCTCTCCAGCAATTTTTGTTTTTGTTCCAGATTTCCAGTGTCCATGGGCCTCTGTTTTATAGAACATGTGTTCTGTGCCTATTCATCTCGAGAGAAACTGAACAGGTCTAGCAGCATTAGTGGGGACAGAGAAACAGAGATATAGCGTTTCAAGTCTGGAGTGACTTCTTCAGAAATGAAAAGGATTGTAAAATGGACTTTGTAATAACTTGCCAGAGGTGGAAGAGGAGTGACGGGAAACAGAGTGTGGAGGTGCAGTGCAAAAGACAAATGTGCTTTTAATTCTGGTGAACGAGAAGCGAATGCAGAATTAGTGTAAGTTAAGATGAGAATGGGGGAAATGCATTGAGAAATGGTCAGATTGTGATGACTTTCCTGTTAGGGGACTGTACAGAGAAGAACAACTTTCCACATTGTCAGGTAGACGTCAGAATTGGAGCTGGAATGAAACATGCATTAATTGCATGCAAGATAACCAAGCTACAAACAAGGCAATGTCATCTTGACACCAGGAGGCAGAATGTATGAAAACGGGAGAACTGTCATAATGGGTTGAGGTTGTGAAGATATAGAATTGAATATGAAGGCCTACAGGTGAGGGGTTACTCGAGCTTGGGTTATGCTTCATTGGAACATTGCAGAGGCCAAGACTGAGATGTTAGCATGAGAGCAAGGTAGGTTATTGAAATGAGAAGGTCAAGTTTATTCTTAAAATGTGGAAGTATTCCTGAAAGCAGTTTGGCCTGCCTAATGTGCAGGAGACTGCATTGTTAGCAGCAATGATAGTAGACTGGACTGAACAGGTCCAAGGGAAATGCTGCTTCACCTGAGAGGTGTGTGTTGGGTTTCAAAGAAATAAGAAATAAAACATAGAAAAGTACAGCACAGAACAGGCCCTTCAGCCCACGATGTTGTGCCAAACATTGATCCTCATGGATGGTAAACCTAATGTATGAACACTCACATTTCTGTGATTATACGCATGTCCAGCAGTCTCTTAAATATCCCCAAAAACCTCGCTTCCACAACTGCTGCTGGCAACTCATTCCATGCTCTCACAGCTCTCTGCATAAAGAACCCGCCTCTGACATCCCCTCTACACTTTCCGCCAAACAACTTAAAACTATTACCCCTCATATTAACAATTTCTGCTCTGGGCAAACGTCTCTGGCTACCAACTCTATCTATGCCTCTCATTATCTTGTACACCTCAATTAGGTCCCCTCTCTTCCTTCTTTTTTCCAATGAAAAATGTCCGAGCTCAATCAACCTCTTTGGGAAGATAAGCCCTCCATTCCAGGCAGCGTCCTGGTAAACTTCCTCTGAACCCTCTCCAAAGCATCCACATCTTTCCTTTAACAAGCCAACCAGAACTGGACACAGTATTCTAAGTGCAGTCTAACCAAAGTTTTATACAGTTGCAACAAGATCTCATGGCTCTTAAACTCAATCTCCCTGTTCATGAAAGCCAAAACACCATATGCTTTCTTAACAACCCTGTCCACTTGGGTGCCAATTTTAAGGCATCTATGTACCTGCACACCAAGATCCCGCTGTTCCTCCACACTGCCAAGAATCCTTTCTTTAATCCTGTACTCAACTTTCAAGTTCGACCTTCCAAAATGCATCATTTCACATTTATCCAGATTGAACTCCATCTGCCACCTCTCAGCCCATCTCTGCATCCTGTCAGTGTCACACTGCAGCCTAAAGAAGTCCTCTAAACTGTCAAGGACATCTCCGACCTTTGTGTCGTCTGCAAACTTGCTAACCCATCCTTCAATCTCCTCATCCAAGTCATTAATAAAAATTACAAAGACTAATGGCCCAGGAACAGAGCCCTGTGGAGCACCATGCACCACTGACTTCCAGGCAGAATACTTTCCTTGCACTACCACTCGCTGTCTTCTGTTGGCCAGCCAATTATACATCCAGACTGCTAGATTTCCCTCTATCTCATTCCTCTTGACCTTCTGAACGAGGCTACCATGGGGAACCTTATCAAATGACTTTCTGAAGTCCATATGCACCACATCCCCCACTCGAACCTCATCAACTTGTCTAGTAACATACTCAAAGAGCTCAATAAGATTTGTGTGGCATGACCTGCCCCTCACACAGCCATGCTGACTTCATTTAATCAAGCCATTCTCTTCCACATGGTCATTAATCCTATCCCTCAGAATCCTTTGTAACACCTTGCAGACAACAGACGTCAGACTAACTGGTCTGTAATTGTCAGGGATTTCCCTATTTCCTTTCTTGAACAGAGGAATTACATTTGCCTCCCTCCAGTCCACAGGTATGACTCTGATGGAGAGCGAGGATGCAAAGATCTTCACAAGTGGCGAAGCAATCTCATTTCTCGCTTCCCAAAGCAGCCGAGGACAAATCTGGTCTGGCCCTGGCGACTTGTCAATCTTAATGTTTGTCAAAATTTTCAGCACATCAGCTTCCTCAATCTCTATCCATTCCAGCATGCCTACCTGCTCCTCAATGGTTTCATTCACTACAAGGTCCTTTTCTTTAGTAAAGACCGAAGCTAAAAACTCATTTAGGGCTTCCACTACCTCCTCAGACTCTATACACAAGTTCCCTATGCTATCCCTATTCGGCCCTACTCTTTCTTTGACCATTCTCTTATTCCTCATATACGTGTAAAATGCCTTTGGATTCTCCCTAATCCTTCCTGCCAAGCCTTTTCTCGTGCCCCCTCCTGGCTCTCCTCAGAGCATTTTTGAGCTCCTTCCTCATCTGCCTGTAATCCTCTAGAGCTGAGCAAGACCCTTGATTTCTCCACCTTAGGTAAGCTGCCTTCTTTCTTTTGACGAGAAGCTCCTCTGCTCTCATCATCCAAGGTTCATTTATCTTACCCCTTCTTGCCTGTCTCAGAGGAACACATTTATTCATCACACACAACAACTATTCCTTAAACAGTCTCCACATGTCTATAGTGCCCTTTCCATGGAACAATTTCTCCCAGTCCATGCTTCCTAACTCATGTTTGACAGCATCATAGTTTCCTTTTCCCCAATTAAATATCCTCCCATTGTACCTCCTTCTCTCCTTCTCCATAGCTGTGTAGAATGTGAGGCAGTTGTGGTCACTATCACCAATATGCTCTCCCACCGCACGATCTGACACCTGCCCCGGCTCATTGCCAAGCACCAATCCAAAATGGCCTCTCCCCTCATCGGCCTGTCAACGTACTGAGTTAGAAAAACCCCTCCTGTACACACCTTACAAAAACAGCTCCTTCCAAACCATCTGCTCTAATGAGGTTCCATTCAATATTGGGGAAGTTAAAGTCACCCATTACAACAACCCTACTACATTCACACTTTTCCAGAATCTGCCGGCCTATGCTTTCTTCAATCTCCGTGCTGCTATTGGGGGGCCTGTAGTAAACCTCTAATTACGTGACTGCTCCCTTACTGTTCCTAATTTTCACCCATACTGACTCACTAGGTAGACCCTCCTCGACAATGGTAACTTCTGTAGCTGTGGTACCCTCTCTGATTAGCAGTGCTACTCCCCCTCCTCTTTTTCCCCTCTTCCTATTCCTTTTAAATGTTCTAAACCCTGGAACATCCAGCAACATTTCCTGCCCCTGAGAGAACCACGTGTCTGTTATGGCCACAACATCATAGCACCAGGTACTGATCCATGCTCTAAGCTCATCACTTTTATTCCTGATACTCCTTGCATTAAAGAAAACACACTTTAACCGATCCCTTGATTCTTTCCCAGGAAATTCCTTCCCAATAGCTGTGCTACCTCTTGCTATTGCCTCATCTCCATCATCTCTTACCACCAGTATATAGATTAGGTTCCCACCCCCTGCCACACTAGTTTAAGCCCTCCTGAACCACTCGATCAAACCTTCCACCCAGGACATTGGTCCCCTTCCAGTTCAGGTGCAACCCGTCCTTCATGTGCAGGTCCCACCTTCCCCAGAAGGCATCCCAATTATTTACATATCTGAAGCCCTCCCTCCTACATCAGCTGCGCAGCCACGTGTTAAGCTGCGCCCACTCCCTGTTCTTCACCTCACTATCTCATGGCACCAGTAGTAAACCCTAATGAGTTGGTAAATTTCAAATATTCAGCTTTATTTCTTCTTGTATGATGACGAGATAGCTGCAGACTGAGACATTGGCAGAAACAACTTTAATTGTGTATTTTTCTTTTTTTTCATCTATTTAGTCACAAGCTGTTCCCCACTTCCTAACAGGAAGGTCTAGGCAACAGTCTGTGTGTCATGTATGCTCCTGTCTGCTTTGAACTGATTCCCTTTGTATCAACCATACTTGCAAGCCTGCTCTTCGCAATAGCATTTGTAGATTTTAGGAGAAAGTGAGGATTGCAGAAGCAGGAGATCAGAGCTGAAAATGTGTTGCTGGAAAAGCGCAGCCGGTCAGCCAACATCCTGACCTGAAGAAGGGCTCATGCCCGAAACGTCGATTCTCCTGCTCCTTGGATGCTGCCTGACCTGCTGCGCATTTCCAGCAACACATTTTCAGCATTTGTAAGTTTTACCCTTGTTATGCTGTTGCTTAATCACACAATTTTCAATATACTCCACAACTTGCTTGCCTTTGCACTCTATACTTCTATGCACAAATGCAAGGATTCACTGAGCCTTCTTAACTCAAGTTTCAACTTGCCTGTTCACTTATATTTTCCAGTGGACTTGGTGTGTGTGTGTGTGTGTGTGTGTGTGTGTGTGTGTGTGTGTAGTAGGTACTGTATGATTCTATGACTGTATCTGTGAACATACAGCTCAAACGTGGGAGGTAATGAGCTTGATGATTACATGGTTCTCAGGCTGAAACAAAAATGGTGTCCACTACGAGACAGGGTGAGAGGCTGATATTTCAAGACTAATTTACTTGTTATTATCATAACTGAAACATGTACATAGATTAATCAATCATTCTGCTTCAATGTAAGTGATGTAGCTATTAGAACTTGAATAACATTGAATACTGCTTCACCTCCCTTGACAATCAAATGACTATGTGATGGTGAATAGAATAAAGGGAACTCACTGGCGTCTGAAAATTTCAAGATCATTTGGAGACCTGGGTTCACTGCGTTTCCATTTCATAAAGACATTTGGTGAGGACTTACAACCTTCAAGTTCCAATGAGGTTACATTTTCTGGCGCTAATGAACAGAAGGAGTTCAATTGAAATAAATGTTAAGTTTTGCATTTTGTTTAGTTCAAGCAGGCTAAGACTTATACAGTTAATGGGAATGCCCTTAGGAGTGTTGTGGGGAAAATGAGACCAAGGGGTCAGATGAAAATTGAGTCACAGATAGACAGAATGGTGAAGAACATGTTTGACATGCATTGAATATAGTTATTGGGAGGTCACTTTGCTGCTGTACACTGCATTGGTGGGGCCAGTTTGAGAATATTGCGTACAATTTGGCTCCCTCTGCCAAATAAGTATGAGGTTTTTACACATGAAAGGAGGCAGCAAAATTTCAAAAGAATGTGCCAGACTGGAGAGTTTGAGTGAGAGGGTCGGGCTGGACAGGCTGGTGTGTTTTTTTCCTGGAACATTGGAGGCTGAGAGATCATATTACAGAAGGTTATGAATTTAAGAGGGGCATGAATGGTATGAATAACCAAGATTTTTTCCTCAGGATAAGGGAGCCCAAGATTTGAGGGCAACGGTTTAAGGTGAGAGGGGAAAGATTTTAAAGTGACCAAAAAGACAGTTTTTTGACACATTGGGTCATATGTGCATGGAATGAGCTGTCAGAGGAAGTGGTGGAGGCTGATACAATCCCATGTTTAAAAGGCATCTGGATGGGGATATGAATAAGAAGAGTTCACAGGGATATGAAACAAATAATGGCAAATGAGACTATATCGACTATTTACCAATCTCTGGGAAAAAGAACTGGAAATGATATTACCCACTTTAACAGATCAAGACACAAGAATAGAAAACGGGACAGAACACCAGTGCTTCACCGGAGGCTCACTGATGATGTTACATAGCATGGTGACGAGACGTCTGAGAAAAAAACCTTCCAGCTTAGCGAGCAAACCTACAACCAGAAACTCAACCTGAGGTACAAATCTTCTCAAGTAATGAAATAGATCAGATTAGCATATCTCATCCGCATGGAAAAGTTGGACTAAGGTGTCTGTTTTCATGAATCTATAACAGTATTAAGAAGAATTCAAATTTCTTAAAAGATCCTTTCAAATGGGAATTTTCTTCCTAATACTTTTTTTGGTGCCTCTCTGTTTAGATATATTCAAAGGTGATTTAGTGTAATAGTCGACAGACAAATGAGTGACAGATCACCGGATACAGATACAAAAGTGGGGCGAAAACTAAACTTTAGTTCCTGATGGAGCAGGCTAAAAGCATTTAATGACCCACTCCTCCTCCTCAGTCCTGTCTTCCTATGTTCATTCAGCACCTCAAATCCACTGACAGGAGCAGTTGAAGGTCACTTACTCCAAGAACGTGATGTCCATGAACCAAGGAAACCATTCATACCATTAAGGCTGTCATGCACGCTTTGGATAGTTTGGATAATGTAATTGGAAAACTCAAGTTGGGTAGGAAAATGATGCCACGTATCTCTTGACAGAGATTCCCTGTCTGCAACATGTGCTTCATTTGTTGGTCATGTTATAGATCCAGATTCACTGTGGATACAACTTCCGTACCTCACCCAGAGATGGATCACAAAATCTTCTGACTGCAACATTCAATAACAGAACTTCCAGGAAAATAGCACCCACTAACTTTCTGATAACAGAATATGAGTAAATAAGAACAGGACCAGGTGGTTAAGCCCCCAATCTCAAGCCTGCCTTGCCCTACAATAAGATCATGGCTGATCTGCTTTTTGTCTCAGATCCTCTTTAATGCCTCATTCATCATAGCCCTCAACATGCTGGCAGATCAAAATCCATCTACCTACTCTTTAAGTACTTTCAGTGATTCAGAACCCCGAATTCTCAGACAAAGTACATTCCTGACATTCAATACCCTCTGTTTGAAACAAAAAAAACTCGCTGCTCCTATACCATGACCTATTGATCTGAACAAAGGAGGCGAACACAGAGGCTCAGTAAGAGTGACTAGTCCTGATATCAAGGAAGAACTTGACTCAGGATAGTATCACGGAGTGGGACTAACTTGCACTTAATGTCAATCAGTTGTAAACTCTACACTGGTTGAAGCGATTTAAAACACAAAGGAAGATGTTTCTGGTTAACGGTTATCAACTCTCTCAGTCTGAGATATTTCTGTGGGAGATCTCTTCCTCAGCATAAACATCTTCAGTTGCTTCATCAATGTCTTTTTCCCATCATAAGACTGGAGCGGGAATGCTCACTGAAGATCCGACAATGTTCACCTCAATGTGTCATCCGGAACCAGTCTGTGTCCATGTGCAGTAAGACCTGAACAACATTCAAGCTTCTTCTGTGAATGCGTAGGTGACGTTAATGTAACAATACTGCTAGAGACTGCACGTTTGATATGATATATTTGATTTATTTATTGTCATGTGTACCGAATTACAGTGAAAAATTCTGTTTATGAGCATAGTAAGCAAGGATGTACAGATCAGAAAGACTTAGACAGAGACACACAGATTACATTGAACAGTGGCACTAGGGCGAGAGTGACTTTCCTTAGTAAAAGAGGAGCTCATTCAGAAACTCAAGCTTGGTTCACAGGAATATGAGGAAGCCATTCAGCTCATCTTAATTATTGTGAAAAAAGAGGGAGAGACCATTCCGTCCCTTCACAGTATTACACAGGAAGTGAAGGTGTCTCGTGTTATGAACCAGATGGGAGCCCCTCCAAAATAACTTAAGAAAGTCACCCAGGCCCTCACATTTTCTTACTTTCAAGGCTTGTTTGTCTCACTGGGCGCTTAAGTGTTTAAGTGAATGTTATAATTTAAAGAGTCAAGTGAAATGCTGGCTTTTGGCGTTTGTTTATCTGTGATTAGAATCCACCCATTTGCAGAACTCAGGTAACATTATTAAGTACTGAAGCGTAGCCCGTGTTCTCCATTTATCTGAGTCTATTGTTTTGATATTTCAAAGAGATTTCTGTCCTTCTGATGAAGGGTCACTGGACTGAAACGTTAATGCTGCTTCCTCTCCCAAGATGCTGCCATACCTGCTGAAATTCTTTGGTATTTTTTGCTTTTTCCCGTGAACTTGATTTAAAAAAAACGTTTATGAAAGCTCCAAGAATAATTTCCAGTGAGCTACTCCAATGAGGCGGAAGAACAGGGAAAGCTTGTGAATACTGAGACAATTCCACAGAACAGGCTGTAGGTACTCTTCTGGGATGTGATCATGTTTAAAGATATCAGACATTGAGCAGCTTATGTGTGAAATAGACGCTAAAATGTTGCTTACAGCCTCCACTGTGACAGAGATCACAGCTGGTGGATGAACAGTAAAACAGGAGAATAGCATTGTTAGGGTAGTGTCGAGAGATCATTTTTACTCTCTCATAGGGTCATGCTTTTGTGGAACACTCTACCCACAGAGCTCTGGAACATGAGTCATTGCATGTTGTTAAGGTAGACGTAGATAGAGTATCGATTCAAGAGATGCATTAAGAGTATAATACAAAGACAGGAATGTGTGGATGAGGCCACCGTCAGATCAGCCGCAATCATATCACATGGTGGAGGTCATTTAGGTGGGAAAATTGCTAATTCCTGATCCAAATTTCAACATTGTTGCTGTTTGTAGACATCCTTATAAATTGCAATTTTAAAACAACGCTCAGGAAAGTTGAGTGTTTTGGGAAAAGGTTGGGCGATGTTGAATTGTAAACCTCACTGAAAGCACAACCAGCCAAATGAACATCCTCAGCAGAAAAGAATATTTCTTTATTTTTCCTGTGAGGTGATTTTCGTTGGAAAGGTCAGCATTTACTTTCTTTGTCTGCGATCCTTTCCAAGTATTGTGGTGGCCTCCTGCTGTACTTGCTTTGCAGGGACATCAATAGTTCAGTTTCTGATAGAGATACCGAATTCTGAACACGTGATCATGAAGGTGCAACGATATCCATCCAGGAGGCTGTGTGACCTGGGAGCTGATGGTCATCACTCAGAGATGCTCAGTCGCCTTCAAATAGTGAGAACATATTTTCTCTCTTCAAAAAAAACCTTGCATTCTCAGTGTGCTGAGCTGTCGGTTGGTATTTCCTTTCACTAATTTTCTCTGCTTGAATTGAGTTCTGCGAATGCCTCACATAACTTCAAAATCACAGAGGGTCTGGTAAAATTAAGAACAAAAATCATGTATTGTTCATGAATTATTGGAACTTCGTATTTTACATCAATGTTTTATTGAAATTATGACGTGTTTGTAAAGGCAGTAACTGCCCTCCATGAGTTACCATTGAGAAGCTGCAAACCCGTTGGAGCTGATGTACCCACAGTGCTATTAGGGAGGGAATTCCAATGGTTCACCTTGGAAGTTGGTGTTTCAGGGAGTGAGTGCTGCTGGTGGTGAATATTAGGCAGTGAACTTGGGAAATTCCATACCCGAGAGACTGTGAAGATGGATGGAAATTTGATCCATCAGAGAGTTGAAGGATACATGGAGTTAGCATGAATGTGGCATTGTGCCCTGGTGTGGAACACCCAAAACCTAACTGATTGCCGGAGAAGTCTTGAGCAGCTGAATGGTCACTTCTGTTCCTATTCCTTACCTTCTTATCTTTTGTTATTGGAAAGTAATTTTATTCTCCTTGATGTCTTTCTGTGAAATGTTGCATTCAGGGAGACCAGCAGATTTGGATGAGTTAACCGAAGTTGACATATGGGGAGCTGTATTCACATTAAATTTGGATCTTCAGAATGGCCCGAAGTTACAGAGATGGGAAGGCTATAAAGTGGAATGAGTGGGCTCTCTCTGATCCAGCCTGGGTGTGTCAACTGCATTTTCCCAAACAAGACCAAACAATCAAACTGGCTTCGAACTGTTCCCGCTTAGCAGATTCGATGAGCTGAATGAATTGAAAGGAACTGAAATGATTTTATTGCCACCTGTGCTGGAATAAGAGCCATGCAAAATTTGCAATATTGCCACTTTGGTGCAATTGTAGATACAGGGTACCTTGGTCTGCATACTTCAGTATTTGTTATAGAGTTGAAAGAAAAGTGAATAATAGTCCAGACTAAAATGAAAGACTTTGTTTAAAGTGTTAAAATTTGATTCCTTTTCACTGAGTCTGTGCCAGTACCGAGCCTCTGGATTGCACCGGCAAAGTCTCCAGACCACGCGAGACTTCAAAACTTGAGGCACCATTTCCATTCCCCATGGACCACACCGTCCCTCCACAGGCCTCCAGTCAGGTCACCCCTACCGTGCTGGCCTTGTCTGGAACACTCCTCCTTGCGCTAGCTTGGTCTCAGACTCTTTCCTGCATTGGTCTGACTTGGGACTCATTCCCATGCTCACTTCCACACTGGTTGGTCTGAGATTTGCTCCTGGTCTGGGACTCGCCTCCTACACTGGCCTAGTCTGGGACCGACGCCCGCACTGGCCTGGTTTGGGAATCACTCCTGATGAAGGTCTTTTGCCCGAAACGTCGATTTCGAAGCTGCTTGGATGCTGCCTGAACTGCTGTGCTCTTCCAGCACCACTAATCCAGGATCTGGTTTCCAACATCTGCAGTCATTGTTTTTACCTGCACTGCATGTCTGGGACTGACTCCCACACTGGCCTGGTCTGGAACTCACTCCCACACATGTCTGGTCTGGGACTCCCTCCCACGCTGGCCTGGTCAGGGACTCCTCCCATTCTAGCGTTTTGTGTAATAGTGTTCCTGCACTGGCCTGGTCTTAGTCTCACTCCCACGCTGGCCTGGACTGAGACTGGCTCCCGCGCTGGCCTGGTCTGAGAGTTACTCTCGTGATGGTCTTGTCGGGGATTTACTTCCGCATTGGCTTCGTCTGCGATTCTTTCCCGCACTGGCGAGGTCTGGGACACGCTCCCATGCTAGTTTGGTCTGGGCTCCACTCCCATGCTGACCTGATCTGGGACTCCACTCCCATGCCGACATGGTCTACGTCTCGTCTCTGGAACATGCATCATTCCCTGGCCTGATCTGTGATTCATTTCTGGGAGTCGCCAGCGATGGCCTCCAGTCTGAGAGTCGTCCCCTTCATTGCCCTCGCAGTGAGGTTAAGTTGTTAAAAGTTTGTAAAATAAACTAGAGAGAAGAGAAACATTTCGATTAAAAAGTTGAAGAAGAATGGAATCGAGGAGCTCTGAGTGGAGCGTCCTATCATGCCACTATCAGGGTAACATCAGAACATAGGACTGAACTGCACAAGTGGGTCATTCGATCCTTTTCACTACTTCCCCTTGAAATGAGATTGTGGTTCCAGCTACACTTTTCCTTTCAGACCGTGTTATCCCTGATTCACTCTTTATCGAAAATCTAACTAGGTCAACCTTGATATGATTTAATTCTCCAGCTTCCACGAACTACTGTTGAAGAGAGATCTCTCTTGAATGAACCTCTGAGAATGTCCCCTTGGCCCTCTTCAGGTTGGTGTTCGAGGATGACTGTGATCTTTTGTATTCCCGCTCTTCAACCAATCATAAACATTTCAAATTTGACATGGTCAATGATACAGGTCTCAGACTGGGCCAAGTTCACTGTTAAGAATAATGGAGGTGGGTTTCATTAGTCAACAACAAATAACTTGTTTATTACCAAGATAAAATTCTTTAAAACTGTCCACATCCTAACGACAATAAATAATGTTTAAACTGTACAAGTATACTTTGGGAATCCACATGTTCGACTGTCTTCAATATGGCTCAATATGATCACCTCTTCGAAGATGTGAAAAGCAACAAGAAACTTTGGTAATACCTCCATACCATAACTCCGTCATCAAGGAAGGAGTGAAGTGACATATCTCTGAACTGTTTGTAATGTGGTCTCACGAAGCCCTGCACACATGAAGCAAATAATACTGAACATTTATATTCAATAAACTTCACAAGAAGTAGCAGAAAACTGTTTACCTGCAAATCAGTTGCTGTATCTGCATACTAAGTTTATGTCATTCATGTATCATCTGCACTGCTCAATTCTGCAATCTCACTCTGTTTAAAAGTGTACTGTTGATTTATCCTTCTGGCCAAAATGGATAAATTCTTATAAACCACGTCACACTGTTTCTGCAGAAGACTTCATTCACTCACCACCCCTGTCTAATTTCCAACTTATTGAAGGATTTCCTTGGTACATAAGCTAATTGAGACCCAATGCATTTTCTGTTTCAGATCATAGACTCAGATGGCATATGTTCAAAGACAATTACCATTCTACTGTTTCAGTCTTTTGTTAATTTCTCTAAAATTACAATTCAAACCAATTGACATTTAACATGAGGCAATCATATTTTACAGAAATAAAGATTCATCCACATGTCAAAATAATATTCGAAAGTTCACTATAGCGAGAAAACGAGATTTTAATCTTGACAACTTAATAATGTAACCAATTATCTAAAACTATTTCCTTAAACTAAATGTAACACAGGAAAAGTGGGTACAAATTGCATGTTGTTTCCTAATTATCTTTTCTCCAATTGGCCTTATGCAACTAATTATAGCTGAGGGAAATTCTTACAAAAGATCTGTAAATTCTGACTTCAAATTAAAGTTTGGAATCAGTCTTTTTGTGAACAGTAAAATGTCCTCACCATGAGAGAACACTATAGCCTCTCCATCCCTTTAATCGATTTGGAATTTCCCTCGAAATTCTTCTTTCAGATCGGGAGGTCAGAATAATGCCATGAAGCCCAATACTAAATGCAACACCCAATTCTGTAAATTAACCTGACATCTCTTTGATTTCAGCTGATGCAGAAACAATTCATTCACATCCAACTTTCTTATTTCTATGCATCTGAGAAATATGAATTCCTGTAAATTATAAATTCAATGTATCATAGTGTCCTCATGTACAAGAAATGCAGAGGGGAAGAAAAGCATGGAAATCCAAACTGTTTTCAAATATGAACCACTGTACAAATATATGTAAGGTCAGGCCATAAAGAATTAACATTTATTTCAATGAATATTAGAATTTGAGACATTCCCAATCAGACAGAAACCCTTTTTTCTCACAACAGAATAAGACCACAAGCTACTCGTCCACTTTGGTTTGGGATTCTTTCTTTTCACAGAATGAAGTGCTCTCCTTTTAGATAAGTTCTTGTAATTTCAGACTTTAATTTTATTTCAATCTTTCTTCCTGTGGGAGTGAGAGTTATAGAGATTTCTGCGATTGTATTCAGAAATACAATTTATTGGACATGGTCACAATGCAGGAGATTACATCCACCCCTCTTCCCAGCTTTGTATCAGCAATCTCGTTAGTGCCATTTCTGGTGCCCATTCAAGTTCTCTTCCATTTGGTCAATTAGAGAGGCCTGATGGGGTTATTTCTCTGATTCTCACCTTGGCCTTCTTAATCGCGAAACATTCACACGCGATGGATAGAAAGGATATTGTTAGGATGGAATATTATTGGGGTGCCTGACAGTTCCTGGGATGTTACCGATTCTAACGCTATGCGAGTAAAATAATAGACATATGGCGACTTCCCATTGGGTCTCCTGTGGCCTTTCTCAGGAGCAGGACAAAATGGTTGTCCGCTGAGCCACTAACAGTGGTGATTTTTAAATAAACCACATAACAGCGCACTCGATTCTTGATTATTGAACTTGGGACATGTCACATGTTATAACTGCAAACAAAATGTTTTAAATCAGCCTGCACAGGATAAAAGGTGCTTCAGATATACATACTCTCCTTCAAAGCAGTAGCAAATTGACTGTTTTTACAAACAGGAGAATGTGAGCACCGCAGATAGTGGAGAATGTTGTGCTGGAAAAACACATCAGGTCAGGCAACATATGAGGAGCAGGAGAATGGATTTTCTGGCAAGATCCTTTCAACAGGAATGAAGCTTGAGGGTCAAAGGGGTGGAGAGATAAATGGGAGGGGGATGAAGAAGGAGGAAAGGTAGCTGAGAGTGTGATAGGTAGATGGAGTGGGGGTAATGGTGACAGGTCAGAGAGGAGGATGGAGTGAATGGGTGGGATGGAAGATGGACAGGTAGGACAGGTCATTAGGGTGGTGTTGAGATGAAGGTTGGAACTGAGATAAAGTTGGGGGGAAGGGAAATGTGGCAAGTGATGAAATCAACATTGATCCCATGTAGTTAGAGGGCCCCAAAGCAGAAGATGAGGCATTCTGCCTGCAAGCGTCGGGTGTGAGGGAGTGGAGTTGGAGGAGGCCCAGAATGTGCAAGTCCTTGGCAGAGTGGGAGGGCAGTTGAAGTGTTCAGCCACACAGTGTTGGGTTTGATAGGTGCAGGTGTCCCAGAGATGTTCTCTGAAGCGGTCTGCAAGTAGGCGTCCTGTCTCCCCAGTGTAGAGGAGACTGCATCGGAAGCAATGGATACTGTAAGTTACATGTGTGGAAGGGCAGGTGAAACTTTGATGGATGAGGAAGGCTTCTTTGAGGCCTTGAATGGACTGAGGGGGAAGATTTTGGCATAGGTTTTGCAAATCAAGAAGTGGCAGAGGAAGGTGCCAGCATAAGAGCGTGGGTTGGCGGGGGCTGTGGACTTGACCAGAGAATCGCAGATGGAATGGTCCTTCTGGGGAGCGGATAGGGTGGGGAGGAAAATATATTTCTGGTGGTAGGGTACATTTGTAGTTGGTGGAAATAGTGGAGGATAATGCAATGCATACGGAGTCTGGTGGAGTGAAAGGTAAAAATGGGGGAGGTTCTGTCCTTGTTGCAGTTGGAGGGCTGGGGTTCAAGGACTAAGGTTCAGAAAGTGCTGCTGGACACCATCGAAGATATGGAAGGGGAAATTGCAGTCTTTGACTTCGGAGGTGATCTGGTCCGTTCTGTGGTGAAAGTGGTCCTCCTGGCAGCAGATGTGGTTGAGGTGGAGGAATTGGGAATGAGCAATAGCATTTTGCAGGAGGCTGGATGGGAGCAGATTTAGTCCAGGTGGTTTTAAGTGATATGGACTAGGTGCTGTCAGGTGGGACTAGATTGGATTGGGATATCTGGTTGGCATGGACACGTTGGACCGAAGGGTCTGTTTCCATGCTGTACATCACTATGATTCTATGTCTGTGTTGAGTCAGTCATTGCTGATGGAAATGGAGTGGTCCAGGGAGAGGAGGGAGGTGTCCGAATTGGTCAAGGTGAACTTAAGTTCCGAGTAGAATGTGTTGGTGAAGTGGATGAACTGTTCACCCTCCTCGTGGGAGCATGAGGTGGCGCGAACCCAGATATCAATTTAGTGGAGGAAAAGGTGGGGAATGGTGCAGGTGCAAATGCAGAAGATGGACTGCTTTACATAACCGACAAAGAGACAGGCCTAACTGGTGCCCATGGCTAACCTTTTCATCTGGTGGAAGTGGGAGGATTCAACAGAAAACTTATTGAGGATGAGGACCTGTTCAGCTAAACGAGTGAGAGTGTCAGTAGAGGGTGACTGTTGGGGACATTCTGAGAGGAAAAAATAGAGGGCTTGGAGACCCCGATCATTGCGAATAAATGTATATAAGGTCTGGATGTCCATGATGAAGATGAGGTGTTGGGTTCAGGTAAACGTAAGTCTTGGAGGAGGTGGAGGCCATGGGTGGTGTCCCAAACATATGTGAGAAGTTCCTGTACGGGGGGATAGTATGGTGTCATGGTATGTGGTGATGGGTTCACTGGGGCATGAGCAGGCTGAGATGATGGGTTGGCTGGGGCAGTCAAGTGTGTGAATCTTAGAGGGTGGGCAGGAGACTTGGTGGAAAAATTAAGCTCGGAGGCAGAGGCTGTGAAAGAAAAGTTCGATGTCACAACGCATTTTTGCAAGTAGTGTTAAATTGTATTCCAAATAGCAAACTTTCAAATTAGCTGTCACTGAATAGCATGTGATGCACTAATTGGTTGGAAGGTGCAAGCGTAAACACTGACTTCAAGAATTTACACTGGTGTTTAACCCAGTCAGTGCATTGGATGTTACCACTAGGATTCAGAATTAAATCACAACAGTATATGCAGATCCAATGTTAACTTTCAGAGTCCTACGTGTTTAATTATACCTGATCTCAATAAACTTAGAGTGTGCTTTGCTGTCATAACTGGCGGTATAGTGAAGGGAAAAGGTCACTCATTTTTCTTCCGTTCCTGCTCTTGGTCATCTGTCCTCTCTGTATTTGCAGTCTTTCAGCACTATAGGCTCTGTTGCTTTAAACATTACATCCTTCCTGTCTCTTATAACGCTGAGCTTTTACAGTCTTTTGATTTACATCCTAACATTTCACCCTTCAGTGTGGAAATTTTACATGGACAGGAGCAATTCCTGAAGATGGTGAATGCTGAAGGACTGAGAGACCTTACAGTGACAGGGAATATTGAACATCCAAAGGAGGTTATAAAGAGGAGAATTGTGGTGTTCTGGAGAATGATGCAAAGTGAAGGAAGTTTACTGAGTTTCAAACAGGTTATAATGATACAAAGGACTGTAGGATATAGACAAAGTTACAAAGATAAGGAGAGTATATGTTTATGCGCGATGTCCACAACTGATAGGGTGTGTCCATGTTTGGATATCATTACAAAAATGTAGAGGGCCACAGGGTCTGGACAGCTTTACAGCACTATGGAGGACTGTAGAAGTGATGACACCTTATTAATTAACAAAATGAATATGGAGAATTATCTGGAGATTGCACAAGTTATAGTTGAAGCAGGACATCACCGAAATAGAGAGCGTTTTTTATGCTTGAAGATGATTGCATGAGAACAGGGTTGCGTGGCCTCATGCAGTTCAATTCGATAGAGGTGGTTCTTGCATCTGGAAGATATTACTGACAGGGAAAGTAGAGGATTGTAAAGCATAGGTGAGATTGCAAATAATGAAATGTTTCATGTAATTATGGAACTGGTAAAAAAAATGTTTTTAACTTCAAGTCAATGGTTTGCAGAGACCTTCCAGACATCCTATGACATTGGGATCTAGTGTTTGTCGGACTCATGTTAAATGAGTGAGACGAAGACAACCTTTCAAGTTATTCATGATACAAACAGAGACAGCAGAATAGGAATACTGGCGGGTGATATTCAAGGAATTAATGACGATAAAACCATAAATCAGAGGAGCAGAATTATACCATTCAGTCAATTGAATTTCCATTCACTTGAGTTGATCTGATAATCCTCAAGTCCACTCTGCTGTCTTTGGCCAGATTGAAAGCAATTAATTGTAAATCGGATGATGTTGACCAGCTTGAACCAATCCAATAGGAAAGAAATCAATATGTTATCGCCGGGCTAATGACAGGGCACTTGGACAGGGAGAGGACAGCCAATTGACATCTGAAGAGATAAGAAACCTCGATATTCTCAGAAAAAAGAAACACAATTTATTCATGAAGTTAGACGGCACGTTTCGTGAGCATTCCTGACATCACAATTCAACCAAAAGAGGTGTTCAGAGCAGACGAATTCACAGGGAAAAGATCCCGAACAACAGAATCAGTGGAGAGTTAGAGGAATATTCTGGAAGACACATTCCGTGTGAGTTTTGAGAGAGTAAACTTTAAATTATTGTTTATTTATTCGCTGGATGTATATCAAAGGGACCTGCAGTTTTGACGCAGCATACAAATAGAGTTTAATTCAGTGAGTGAATGGGTAGTATTGAGGATGCAAATGTTAAATTTGTTCAGAATTCTGTTACAGCCTTATTCACTGTTGGAGTCAGGAAAATATATTTCTTTTTTTATTTCAGAGTGCCCAAAATAATTTCATTTCATGATTCAATTATTTACAACAGATTGGGGAGTGAGAGGTAGGTTATAACCCTTCTCAGTCTTCTCTATTAGATTACAAGGTGAGGTGTTGCTCGCTGGGTGTTTTGGTTTTAATTATCAAAGGATGACAACCTCCCCTTTGTATGCATGTGATTCACGCTGACTTGGCTGTTTGGAATTAGAATTGCCTTGCTCATAGAAGATAGACGGTAAAGTTGGAAAGGGGTGATTCTTACTGGTGGACCATGAACAGTGGTATTATGCAATGATCTGCATTGGGCCTCTACTGTTTGTGATGTAAATGAATTACCTGTTTGAAAATCTAGATGGTTGGGTTAGTAGGTTTGCAGCCAATACAATACTTGATGGATTTCTGGATAATGTAGAAGGTTGGCAAAGGATTGTTCAGTTGGGCATATGGGAGGAAAAAGAGCAGATGGAGTTTCATGTGGGTAAGTGTGGGTACTGCACGTCAGAAAATCAAATACTAAGGAAATGTATCCAGTTAATGGCTGGAGCCTGAACAGCATTGATGTGGAAAGGGAACTTGAGGTACAAGTTCAAAACTCCCAGGAAGTGGCCACACAGGCAGATAGGTGGGAAAGAAGGCCAAATGTATGCTTGCCTTTATTCTTCTAGGAATTGAGTGCAACTGTCAGGTTGTCATGGTGCAGTTTTATAGGGTTTTACTTAGGCCACACTTCAAGTATTGCATTCAGTTCTGGTTGTCACATTTTTAGTAGGATTTGGAGGCTTTAGAAAGGGTGAAGAAGAGGTTTACCAGGGAGTTGTCTGAATTAGATTGTATGAGGAACAAGGAGAGATTAAAAAAAAGTCGGGTTGCTTTCTCTGGTGCTGCGATGGATATGGAGAGACTTGGAAGAGGTCTCTAAAATTATGGGATGCCGGGATACGTTTGACAGTCAGAAGATGTTTCCCAGAGTTGAAATGTCGAAGAATGTGGGATATGCATTGAAGGTGAGTTGGGAAAGTTCAAAGGATCCATGATGAGCAGGCTTTTTGCACAGAGTAAGAGAGGTCTTTGTTGATGGTGGCATATATAGTCGGGACAATGAAAGGACTTTTGGATTATCAGATGAATACAGCAGTAATGGATCTATGTCGATCAAAGGCAGGCAAAAGGAATTAACTTATTTGGCATCATGTTCACCACAGCATCATGTCTCAAAGGACCCGTTTCTGTTCTGTATTGTCTTATGTTCTATGCAAGATTGCAAGATATTTTTAGATATCATAAAGGTTACAGAGAAGCAAGAGAAAATATTGCACCACTGGAAATGTATCGAGAGAAGTAGCAATAGAGAACAAAGATATGCTGGGGAAACGCTGCATCAGTTTTCCAAGTGGGTGACACCAGTAATTTACCAGAACCATAAGGAGTCTGGGCAAGGGTTGTGTGCATTAGCCACTATTTCGGAGAAGGTGCTGGGAATACTGAAAGGTTTGAAGGTGGATAAATAACCAGGTCTGCATAGGTTATATTACAGAGTTCCAACGGAGATAGCTATGGAGATTGTAAAGGCATTGGTGATGATTCAGCAATCACTGCAGTCAGGTAGCGTCGTTCGGAATGAAAATCGCGAATGTCAACATCCTGTTTAAGGAAGGAAAGAGTAAGAAGACAGATAACCTTTGGCAGGTAAGCATGGGTTTGGTCATTTTTAGGATTTTAGTGTTTGTTTTCATGGTTGCATTTGGTGAGCTCATGATAAAATAGGGCAGAAATAACAAGACTTCTCAAGGTTCTGCCTGACAAATCTATCAGAATTCCTTGAGTAGGAAATGAATAGGTCAGACAGAGGACAGTCAGTAGACGTGTCTTTGACCAGAGCCATTTAATCCGCGAAAGTTGGAAATTTTTCTGCCTTCGCTTTCATATATTTATTGCTCTAACTTTGACAAATCGCTGTGTTAAACAGTTGCAGATATTAATTACCCTCTGAAAGATGATCGCCATCTTAAGCATATGATAACCAGCAATAACTTGTTTGCTAAAACAATAGTCATACACTTAAAGAATGCTGTTCACAAACCCCATTTGTTTTTATAAATGCACTATTTTGAGAATATAAAAGTGAAACTTGTGAGTGATTCTTATTATTCCTTCCAAATAGTCCAGTCATTCTCCTCAGCACTCCAGTTCATGTCCTCTTCAACGAGTCACATTGTATGGTTTCCTTATTAATTCTTTTTTTTTCTTGACAGCAATTTTCTATTTACTGGTCTCATCGTGACCTTCCCCTTGCTGCCTGTCCCATCGTTGTAAGTTGTTCTGACTCCTATGTTTTTAACCCATGTTCCTCTCAAGTGAATATCTAACCCTTGACTGCCAGCTGTCTAACATGGGGTTTCATTCTGCTCACGTACTTCCTGTCCTCTGGTTGACAATGTTTATTCTTTACCCAGTTTTCTTTCATGCTGCAGATCCATAGCCCAGGCTTATTAACTATGCTCAACCCCGTACATCCATTTACTTTCCATTGTTTAAAGCTGTGTGAAGTTTTTTTTTGTATCCCAGAGGTTTATACTTGCTTATTATTGTTTGGATATTTGTGCTGCTCTCAGTTGTTTCGTCTATTCACAAATTTGTGAATAGATATTAGGGGATATTTCAACATGCTCTTCAACTGCTCTCTGAACTTGGACTGAGTAGCCACGTAAATAAATGTGTTTGTGCAACAACTTAAATTTCGCAGCATATCGGCAAGCACTTCAAACATCCCATCAGAACTGACTATGGAGTCAACAAAATCAAAAAAATATATCATGTAAACAAACCACAAGAGGATGAAGGTGCCCGATATGGTAAAGAGTAAAATCATCGACTTCCTTCTGCTCTCCATCTCTTGGTCAGTGTGTTTTTCATCTTTTTTGTGATGTTTCAATCCCTTACGGGCTTGACTGATGATTAAAATGTGTCTGACTGTCATAATATTGAATAACAGAATTAAACTGAATGGTAATAATGGTGTTAAAACCTTTTCAAACATCCTAAATCCATTCCACCTTGGATCTCTAAAGTAGATTTGCTTATTAGAACAGCTCCATTCTACATTGTTAATTATCCACTGAGGTTTATATCTGAAGTAAATGGGAATGTTTTTTAAATACAGGAGAATGCCAGTTGTGGCTAGAACCACAGTTGCAGTTTTCTTGGTGCAATATTTCAATTTCAGTTTCCGGCAAGAAATGGCAACAAATCAATCAAAAGTGAAAGTCACGGTGAACCAGACAGAACAGTCTATGGCTACACGGATCACAACATAGAGGAGTCGACATATAGAAGTGAGCTTCACGACATTCAATGGGAAATAATAATTGTTGATTCGACGAAGTATGACCTCAGTGATAATGACCATGAGATCCATCAATGCCATGGCCACCAGGTAACGAGTGGTGCAAGTGGAAAGTCCGCACTTTCCCTGGGACAGGATGACAATTGCTATTAAGTTAACTGCAAAAAATAAAGAAAGACCCGGTGAGAAAACTTAATTTTTCGTAGACAAATATAATTTTTTCTGAGCTGAGAAACAGATTACATCTGTAAAGAAAAAGGTGCACTGCGACCATGTCACAATTAAACATAATCTCCAGCATTAATTTTGCTTTCTGAACCTGTTCTCTCACTGCTCTTGGGATGAATATATATCTCCAATGCAGATCATCTTGAGCAGTACATGGTCATTAACATCAAACAGACATCAAATGGCTGTTACTGAAATTCAATGCGATTTTAGATTAAGAAATAATCCTAGTAATCCTCTGCAATAGCAGCACCAGCAGGGTCAGACCCACACTGCCGTCCTGCCTTCATGACCATTCCTCTGCAAACACTTGACACACAACTGTTGGCATTTCTGGAAATAAAAATTGACCATTCCCAATCAGGATGCATTAACTCAGGTTTTCGTCTTTCAGGTTTCTTCAGAATTCAACAAAATTCATAACAAGGTGTAAGTTTCTATTTTACGTTGTGAAGGTTCCATCATTATTTTTTCTATGTGTTTAGTGCATGTTAAACAATACTTTATATGTGAATACATATGAACTCTGACACCAGGTGACCTCAACATTA
Source organism: Chiloscyllium punctatum (assembly GCF_047496795.1). Taxonomy (NCBI): domain Eukaryota; kingdom Metazoa; phylum Chordata; class Chondrichthyes; order Orectolobiformes; family Hemiscylliidae; genus Chiloscyllium; species Chiloscyllium punctatum. The sequence continues at coordinate 36,277,316 of NC_092787.1, read as the reverse complement.
TTGGTTAAACTAGCTTTCGCTGAGACAGAGGGTAGCAATATATTTACAGCTCATCTGAAGAATAGCATTTGACTTTAGCAATTCTGTACATCAAAAATGTTTTCCGAATTTTGGAACTCCTTTTTCTGATCTACTGCTAGTTTCATGTCATCATCTAATATACGTCTCTTATATCTTCTTGAAGAGTTATGGACCGTCTCCTTAAATGTTTCCATTTCTTCTCAGCCTTTATGTTTCCACATTCAAACTTTGCCACCACGTCTTCACCCTGTTGTAATGTATTATTTCAGGTTTATCTTATTCAAGTCTTTCCAAATTGAGTCTGTATTGAATGCTTCAGCATTTTATGTTCACTTCTGCCTCTAATACGATTTTAATATTCTTCGTGCCACAATAATTTCCCAGCTCTAAAATAACTTGTTTGCTGATAGTTTGAAACAAGAGTTTTCATTGAAACTGTCCTCAATCAAAACTGTCTGAGTGTGGGATAAAGGAACCCTTGTAAATCTGAAATCACTGCATATCAGGGGACACACTTTCTGCTGGTTAGAGTCATACCTGACATATAGAAAGATGGTTGTGGCTACTGGAGGTCAGTCGTCTCAGACAATATAACCACTGCCCTGTAACATCCAACGATGTTACTATCACTGATTCTCCTGCGATCAACAGCCTGGCTGTTAGTACTGAACAGAACATCAACTGGACTCGGCACATAGACACATTGGCTACATGAACAGGTCATGGTTCGGAATACTGACACGAATAACTCACCACTTGTATCCCTAAAGCCTATCCGTCACCTGCAAGGAACAAATCAAAGTGTGGTGGAGTACTCCCACTTGCCTGAATGCTGTAGCTCCAACAACACTCAAGGAACCTGATACCATTCAGGACAAAGCAGCTGGCTTGATTACCATTACATCAACAAGCATTCATTCCCTTCACCACAAACGCTCAGTGACAGCAATGTATAACATCCACAAGATGGGCTGCAGAAATTCACCAAAGCTCCTCAGATCGCATCATGTAAACTCACAGCCACTTCTGTCAAGGACAAAAGCAGAAAATATACAGGAACCTCAACACTTTCAATTTCACCCCACACCGTAAAATCCTGATGCCAAGCTTCTTACCATTCTGTCTTGAAAATATATTGCCGTTCTTCCATTGTCGCTGAAACAAAACATTGGACTTACCTTCCTAATGGCATTTGGCTTCATTCACTTCACATTGACTGCAGCAGTTCAAGAAGGCAACTCACTAACACCTTCTGAAGATCAACCAGGGGTGTGTTATAAATGCTAGCCAGCCAGTGACATCTATATCCCACAAAATGAATAACAGAAAGAATGGTGGTCTAAATCAGTTCTTAATTCTGCCTCTTACATTTCGATTTGTGAAGTGTTTTGTGAAGTTCAATCATCCACAATTGTTCCAAAAGCAGCACATACAGCTCAATTATTCCCTTTGTGTTTAGTTTTTTTAAAAAAATCATCATCTCACAGCCTTATTGTGAAGGTGTTTATTTTATCAGAGACTTCAATTAACTCACTTTTTTTCATCTTCACATGATTTCTTGGTTTCGTCTTCACTAAGAAAGACACAAATAAGACATTACAACTGTTGGCAAACACAGATTCCTTGAAGGGAGAGGAACTGACTGATTGCTAGGCAAAAGGTGGTGAGGAACCTGATGAGAATGAATCCTGATAATCCTCAGGGCCAATAAAGGGCATCACAGAACACTAAGGAATTGAAATTAGGAATAGTCAGTGCATTGATGATTGTCTTTCAAAACTCTGACATTCTGGAATATTTCCTACGAATTGCAAGTTGAGAAATGGGACACCACGTTTGTTTTCTACATGCAGTCAAAGGGAATTATTGACTGGATAAACTGACACCATTAGTGGGGAAAGTCTTGAAGTCCATTGGAAAACATTTAATAGCAGTGACAAAGATCAGGTAAACTCAGCAAGAATTTAAGAAAACTAATTCATCCTTGAAAATAATTTGAATTTTTGTGTGCATAACTAATAAAGTGGGTCCAAGGAACCGTTGTAAGGCTTAATTGGACTTTCAGAGTGCTTTTCAGAAGTTCCACATAGGGATTAGCTTGTAAAATAAAAGGGTGTGGAATTGAGGGAAGTGTACTGACACGATGAACGTGCCAATTGGAGGATGACAGAATGGAAGCGGAAGAAATGGGATTTCATCTGAGAGGCAGGCAGTGACTGGACAGGTAGCACAGGGATCCATAACTGACCTCATCTGTTCACAATACATATTAATGTTTAAAATGAGGGAACTTAACGTCTTATCTCTGGCACTGTCGACAACACAAAGTTTGTTGGGCTGGTGAGCTTTGAGGAGTAAGCAGAGATGCTTCAGTGTGTTTTGTATAAGTTGAATGAATGGACAAATTTATAACAGATAACATATAATGTGGATAATTGTGAGGTTACCAATTTCGCAAATCAGAAAGGCAGATTATTAGTCATATATTGACAGATTGATAAAGTGGGCGGTGCAATGCAACCTCATTGCCCTTCTGTACCAGACAATGAAGGGTAACCTGCAGGTGAGCAGAAGGAGAAGAAGAGAAGTGACATGTTGGCTTTCATGGCGAGAGGATTCCAGTACAAAGCACAATTATCTACCACGATTGCATTAACCCCGGCAGAGCAGAACAGTGGCATGAAGAGAGTCTATCAATTAAGATTATGTTCACTGGCCTTCAAAAGAATGAGAGGGAATCTCATCAAATTTCAAAGATTGGAAATAGGCCTGGACAGGTGAACAGACGGAGGACGTTTCTAATGACCTGTGAGTCCAGAATCATTTGTCAGAGTCTGCGGTACGGTCAGGTAATTCCGCACTGAAATAAGTGCAAATTTCTTCACGCAGAAAGTGGTGAGCCAGTGTAGTTCTTCAGCAAAAAGGTTATTCAGGTGAAAATATTCATGAAGGCTTCCGAAATAGTTTATAGGTCGCAAGGCATCAAAAGTTCTGAGAAGGATGTAAGAGAAGTCTGCCGAGACAGACGATCAGCCAGAATGAAACTAATAGTTCAGGCACACTCAGAATGTCCTACTCCTGCTTCCACTTGTTATTTATTATGGTCTGCCAAATGGGCTGGGTTTGACAAGAGGTGTTCTGTGGCCGTGGGAAATTATTTTATCACAGTTTCCAACAATAATATCTTGTGAAATCATGGAAACTAAATTCAGATGTTGCTTGATTCAGCACAGAGGTGACCACAGAGCTAACTCCCATCCTTCCAGGGTCCCTTTCTACATTGTGCCTGGGTTTGCTGGAGCTTGGTAAGCTGATCCTCACAAACCCACGATGGATCCGGCAGATCCCTTTCCCCACACCAACTCAGATGGTGCTCTCAGAGCTTCCACACTCTGTACCCTCTGCTCCATTTGATTGTGCATGTTCAAAACCAAGATATGTTGTAACTGCACTCCCAAATCTCATTCTGAATTGTGTTTTCAAACTCTGAGGTCTCCCTGAAATATCTCCAGCAGTTCACACCACAACTGCCAGCAAAAACTTTCAAGTCCTTCCAGGATCTTTCCAGGAACAGAATTAATTGAAATGCCTATTTGCAGCAAGTTACTTGATGGGTCCGTTACAATAATAATTGAAGGGCTTCAGTGTATTGCTGAACATATGATCAGCTCAGAGTAACTAACACAGGTGTTCAGTGGACAGGCACAGTGCTAGTTTTAACCTGTGAATCAATGTGGGGTTGAAACCCCTTTCCAATATGGACCTGCACAGCCAGATCCTAATGAATGGGTGATATCCCACACATTCAATTTCATTTTTTCTGAGCTTCATAACACAGCACTGCATCAGAGGAGCAAAAGAACGAGGATAGGGAAAGATACACAAGGAAAATCATTCACCTTATAATAGAATAGGGCCATTAATTACTGCAGAATGGTTGCAGAAATATGGGGAACAATCCGTGTATTTGGACTAACTGGAGGAGTGCGGCCTTCAGGTGTCCAATTGCAAAATGAAACAATTAAATAATGAGACTGCGACATCATGTGAAATGATCAGTTATATAGTAATTTGAATCCACCTAGCAGAACGAGCCGAGACATAACCAAACCAGGCAGAAGACACTTTGTAGATCACGCTGATGCCCTGGTCAGTGAAGTGGACTATTTGCGGATTGTACATGGGCATAGATCACTCTCTTGCTCCATATACCTGCACTAGTGAATGGAGACAGTGAGGTCTGCAGATGGTGGTGATCAGAGTTGCTGGAAAAACACAGCAGGACAGGCAGCATCCAAGGAGCAGGAAAACTGATGTCTCAAGCCGGAACCCATATTCAAGAACGTGACAGTGGCCTATCATGGGGATATTTTCAGGTCCGGAAGTGGTGCTTCCATGCGTTCATGTCTCTGTATCTGTGAAACAGCAGCAAAATACAAGTACTGAGGGAGTGCAGATGTGAAAATCACTATTAGAGACGGAGCAGAGGGAAATCAGTTTAAACTTAAACAATTCTCAGAGATTTGAGAACAACACAGAACGAGACAGAGAGCGATATCATGAACAATGTCATCACATGTGTGAGAATTTTAAACTGGAGACACTGCAAGAGTTAACAGCAATATACATTGAAGCTCACAATTATGACAAGGGGAATGGATTTCGGTCTAATCGCTGGAAAAGCTGTGGAATCTTTGGGTGAGCTTTGGTGATGCAGTTTTATGAACAGGGATGGGGTCAGCAGAGTCCTGGGAGTAAACAAACTGGATTTCACATTTTAAACTTTAAGCAGAGGCTGGGTTGATCTGGTGATAAATGTTCTTGTGGGGTCAGTAAATAGAAGTAATAATGGTCAGGATTTGTGTCCAGGAAATCAGGCCTGGAAGATAGGGATCACTGCATTTGTGGAAAAGCTGTTGAATCTTCACATATTTTGCCAGAATAGAAGACAATGATTTTTATGTTTCTAATATGTAAAGAATGAAGACAGGAACGCAATGAATCGTAGTTTACAGATGAAGCTGAGCAATGTCGCTCTTGCATGCCGACCAGAATCAAAAAGAAAACAGGCAGTTAGCAATGGTTTGCAGAGTGGAAGATATATTCAGAGTCTCATCAACAGTAATAAGAGCTGCACGGGCAGTAGAATAAATAGAAAGAATAACGATAGAGTTAAACATGGTTTACAGAAATAACAATTGGGTAGTATGACTTACCAGGAACGCCAACAATAGCCAGGATAGAATACTAAAATAATTCAGTCATGTACATTATGTAATGGATTCGCAGCGATACTGGAAACTTATCATAAAAAGCAGAAAGGGCCAACAGATCCCAGTATACAGTCCTGTCCATTTCTGTAACATTCATGTTCATCATTATTAGATTCTGGGTCATTCCAGCCAACTTTATTCTCAGATTCTAATCTCTCCTTTCCTCATCTCTGGAGCTGTTGAGTGTTGAACGTGATGTCGCCACTGACTCTATGGAATGTCACATTGAAATGAGCCTGTTTTTAACAGAAAAGCGAATTACTCCAGTGTCACAGGTCGAATCCATGGGGACTAACATTAATTGCAGTCACTAAACAAACAGGTTCATTTCAGCTGGAAAACAGGCCAGCAGGTCAGGAAGTGGAGAGATTGAAGTGAAGGTAGGTGTTAGAATCAATAAATGCAAAAGGAAGGACAGACAGAGACAGGTTAATGAACACACTTGTACTAATGGGCTGAAGTGTGTTTATTTCAACACAAAGAATACTATGGGTAAGTCAGATGAACTTAGAGCCTGGGTGAGGACAAAGGGCTATGGTATTGCGACCATTACAAAGATTTGATTGAGACAGGGACGTGACTGGCTGCTCACATTGTCAGGTTTTCATGTTTTAGATGAGTGAGACAAAAAGATGAAAGAGATGGAGTAGTTGCATTCCTAATTAGGGAGATGGTCACTGCTACACTCAGAGAGGAGATATCCACTGATGAAATATGGGAAGTGCCCATAAATAAGATGGGTAAAATCACATTAACATGATGATTCCACATGATGCAAACAGGCACCAACACATTGATGAATACCTATGTAGGCAGGTTCTGGAATGATACAATATAACAGGGTTGTCAGCGTGGTGACTTTGACTTCCCCACGATTGACTGGGACTCCATTAATGCAAGGGGCTTGGTTGAGACAGAATTTGTTAGGTCAATCCATGAGGGATCTTGAAATAGCATGCAAAGATTTCAACTAGAGGAGAGGCCTTACTGGACTTTGTACTGGCTAATGAGCTCGCCAGTTGACTGACCCACCAGAGGGAGATCATTTTAAAAACAGTGATCAGAATTGGTTAAGGAAGAAATGGAGGGCTTGCAGACCCCGGTCATGGTGAATGAATATAAAAGGTCTGGATGTCCATGAAGAAGATGAAGTATTGGGTTCAGGGAAACATAAGCCTTGGAGGAAGTGGAGGCTGTGGTTATTGTCCCAAACATATGCAGGAAGCTCCTGGACCGGGGGTGGGGGGGGAGGGGGAGGGGGTGCATAGCATGGTATTGTGGTATGTGGAGATGGGTGCAGTGGGGCAGGCGCAGACTGAGACGATGGGTTGGCTGGGGTGGTCAGGATTGTGAATCTATGAGGGTGGGCAGGAGTCTTGTTGGAAAAAGTATTTGCAGTCTTTCAGCGCTACGGGCTCTGTTGTTTTAATCAGTACATCCTTTCTGACGCTTATAATGCTGAGCTTTTGTTATCTTTTATTTTACTTCCTAACATTTCACCCTTCAGTGTGGTAATTTGACACAGACTGGAGCAATTCCTGAAGATGGTTCGTGCTGAAGGAGAGCTTACAGTGACAGGGAATGTTGAAAATGGGAAGTAGGTTATAAAGATAAGGAGAATTGTGGTGATCTGGAGAACGATGCAAAGTGTAGGAAGTTTACTGAGTCTCAAACAAGTTATAATTTCACAAAGGACTGTAAGATGTTGACAAGGTTACAAAGATAAGAAGAGTATATTTTTTTGTGCAATGTCCACAAATGAGAGAGTGTGTCCAGGTTTGGAGTTCGTGACAAAAATATGAAGGACCACAGGGCCTGGGCAGCTTTACAGAGAGAGTGGAGGAATGTAAAGCATAGGGGAGATAACAAATAATGAAATGTTTCGTGCAATTACTGAACTGGTAAAAGAAAATGCTTGTCACAAGTCAATGGTTTGCAGAGACCTTCCAGACCTCCTATGGCATGGGGATCTAGTGTTTGTTGGACTTGTGTTAAACGAGTGAGATAAAGACAAACTTTCGAGTTAATGCTACTAAAAATAGAGAGAGAATAGTCGGAATATGGGAGGGTGGTATTCATGGGATTACTGACGATAGAACCATAAGACAGATGAGCAGAATTATACCATTCAGTCAATTGAATTTCCATTCAATTTAGTTGATCTGGTAGTCCACTTTACTGTCTTTGGCCAGATTGAAAGCAATTAATTGTAAATATGATGATGTTGATAAGCTTGAACCAATCCAAACCAAACCAATCCTGGGATAATGACAGGGCACTTGGACAGAGAGAGGAGAAGAAATTGCCATCTGAAGTGATAAGAAACCTCGATACTCTAAAAAAAAAGAAACACAATTTATTCATGAAGGCAGACGGCACATTTAGCGAACATTCCTGACATCACAATTCAACCGAGAGAGGTGTTCAGAGCAGACGAATTCACAGAGAAAAGATCCCGAACAACAGAATCAGTGGAGAGGTAGAGGAATATTCTGGAAGACACATTCCGTGTGAATATTGAGAGAGTAAGCTTTAAATTACGTTTTTTTATTCACTGGATTTATATAAGTGGGACCTTCAGTTTTGATGCAGTACATAAATAGAGCTTAAATCAGTGAGTGAATGGGTAGTAGTTAGGAAGTAATTATTAAATTTATTCGGAATTCTGTTACAGTTTCGTTCACTGTTGGAGTCAGGAAAATAAATTGTTATTTGTTAATTTGAGAGTGAGCAAAATAATTTCATTTCATTATTCAATTCTTTACAACAGATTGGGGAGTGAGAGATAGGTTATAACCTTTCTTCGTCTTCTTTATCAGATTACACTGTGAGGTGTTGCTCTCTGGGTGTTTCGGTTTTAATTATCAGAGGGATGACAACCTCCCCTTCGTAACAGTCGGCTCATCTAGAAGATTAAGGTGCATGGGATTCACGCTGACTTGGCTGTTTGGAAGCAGAATAGCTTTGCTCAGAGAAGATAGAGGGTAATATTGGAAGGGGGTGATTCAGACTGGCAGACCGTGAATGGTGGTACTCTGCAGTGATCCGTTTTGGGCTTCTACTGGTTGTGATGAAAATGAATGACCTGGATGAAAATCAAGATGGTTGGGTTAGTAGGTTTGCCGCCAATACAATGATTGAAGGATTTGTGGATAATGTAGAAGTATGTCAAAGGATTGATCAGTTGGACATATGGGAGGAAAAAGAGCAGGTGGAGTTTAATCCGGGTAAGTATGGGTACTGCACTTCTGAAAATTAAATACTAAGGAAAAGTAGCCAGTTTCTTGAGGTATAAGTTCAAAATTCCCAGGTTGTGGCCATACAGGAAGATATGGTTGGAAGGAAGGCCCAATGTATGCTTGCCTTTATTGTTTAATGAATTGAGTGCAACTGTCAGGTTGTCATGGTGCAGTTTTATAGGGCATTACTTCGGCCACACTTCAAGTATTGCATTCAGTTCGGGTTGTCACATTATAAGTAACAATTGGAGGCTTTGGAGAGGGTGTAGAAGAGGTTTACCAGGGTGTTGTCTGGGTTAGAATGTATGAGGAACAAGGAGAGGTGAGATAAACTCGGGTTGCTTTCTTTGATGCAGCGATGTATATGGAGAGACTTGTTAGAGGTCTCTAAAATTATGGGATGCTGGGATAAGTTTGATAGTCAGAAGGTGTTTCCCAGAGTTGAAATGTCTAATACTATGGTTTATGCATTGAAGGTGAGATGGGAAAGTTCAAAGGAGCCATGAGGGGCAGGTTTTTACACAGAATAAGAGAAGTCTTTGTTGGTGGTGGCATATACAGTCGGGACAATGAAAGGACTTTTGGATTATCAGATGAAAACACAAGTAATGGATGTATGTTGATCAAAGGCATGCAGAAGGAATTAATTTATTTTGGCATCATGTTTGCCACATGTGTCAAAGGGCCCATTCCTGTTCTGTATTGTCCTATGTTCGATGCAAGATTGCAAGATTTGTTTAGATATCTGGTTGCAGAGAAGCAAGAGTAAATATTGAACCGCTGGAAATGTACCTGGAGAAGTAGCAATAGAGACCAAAGAAATACTGGGGAAACCTTGCATCAGTTTTCCCAGTGGGCAACACCAGTAACTTACCAGAACCATAAGGAGTCTGGGAGGGTGTTGCGTGGAGTGTCCACTACTTAGGAAAAGGTACTGGGAATGCTGAAAGGTTGACGGTGGATAAATGACCCAGACTGGATGGGTTACATCACAGGGTTCCAAAGGAGATAGCTGAGGAGATTGTAAAGGCATTAGTGACAATTCAGGAATCACTGGAATCAGGTAGCGTCGTGACGAGTGAAAATCGCTAATGTTGACATCCCAGTTTAATGAGGGAGAGAGGAAGAAGACATATAAGCATTGGATGGTAAGCCTGGTCTTGTTCATTTTAAGGACTTTAGTGTTTGTTTTCGTGGTTGCGATTGGTGAGCTCATGATAAAACGGGGCAGAAATTACAAGACTTCTCAAGGTTCTGCCGAACAAATCTGTCAGAATTCTTTGAGGTGGAAATGAGCAGGTCAGACAGAGGACAGTCAGTTGATGTGTCATTGACCAGAGCCATTTAATCCACGAATAATTGCAACTTTTTCTGCCTTCGCTTTAATATACTTATTGCTCTAACTTTGACAACCCGCTGTGTTAAACAGTTGCAGATATTAACTACCCTCTGAGAGGTGACTGTCCTGTTCATCGCCATCTTAAGCACATGATTACCAGCAATAACTTGTTTGCAAAAACAATAGTCATACACTTAAAGAATATGCTGTTCACAAACCCCATTTGTTTTTATAAATGCACCATTTTGAGAATGTAAGAGTGAAACCTGTGAGTGATTCTTATTATTCCTTCCAAACAGACCAGTCATTCTCCTCATCACTCCAGTTCATGTCCTCTTCAACGAGTCACATTGTATATTTTCATTATTAATTCTGTTGTTTTGTTTTCTTGACAGCAGTTATCTCTTTACTGGGCTCCACATGTTTGGGTTCAAGGAGGAAAGCAATTGGTCAAACCACATAATTTTAAACAAAACAGAATTTCCTTTCAAGATTACCAAATGAAACCAAACAAAAAGAACAGAATACTGAATAACTTAACGTATCCGATAACCCAACAGATTATCCCAATTTAATGATGCTGTTCCAAATGCTTGCAACAATCCCCATAAACACGCTTCAGTATACAAGGTAAAATCAAACCCAGGGTCTTCCAGGAGAGCAATCAGAGAGAGAGAGAGAGAGAGAGAGAGAGAGAGAGAGAACCAGCCTGGACCTGCTTCTTTGCCCCCAGCAGCTTCAGCTGCCTGACTGCATTCAGTGAATCGCCAGACTGCCAAACCAGAGCAATCTGAGCTGGGAGAACTGACCACTCCTCTTACATTGTGCAAGTTTTTTTTAATTTTAAAGTTAAAACTATTTTGCCTGAGACAGTACCTGTTAGCTCTAATCAAACTAGCCCTTAAACCTTGAAATCTGTGCCTTTTATGACTTCACTATAAAAAACACAAGACCAACATAACCTTGTTAATGCATCAGCATCGTCACACAACAACTTTCTGTGCTGCACTTTGTCAACAGTCTTCTGGAAATCCAAACAGATCACGTCCACTGGCTCTCCTCTGTCTAACGTTCTCATTCCCTCCTCAAAGAATTCTGACAAATTTGTCAGGCAGAACCTTGCAAAGTCTTGCTATTTCGGCACTAATTTATCATGAGCTCATCAATCGCATCCATAAAATCAAACTCTAATGTCCTAAAAATGACCAAGGCCATGCTAACCAGCCAATAGTGTTCTGTCTTCTTCCTCTCTCCCTCCTTAAACAGAGATGTCAACATTGGCCATTTTCAGTCCTCACGATGCTACCTGACTCTCGTGATTCCTAAATCACTACCAATGCCTTTACAATCTCCTCAGGTGTCTCCTTTGGAATCCTGTGATGTAACCCATCCAGTCTGGGTTATTTATCCATCTTCAAACCTTTCAGCATTCCCAGCACCTTCTCCTATATAGTGGCCACTGCACTCAATGCTCTCCCAGACCCCTCATGGTCCTGATAAATTAATGGTGTCACCCACTGGGATAAACTGAGGCAAGGTTTCTCCAGCAATGCTTTGTTCCCTATTGCTCCTTCTCCAGGTATATTTCCAGTGGTTCAATATCCACTCTCGCTTCCCTGTAACCTTTAGATATCTAAAAAATCTTGCAATCTTGCGTAGAACATAGGACACAGGACAATACAGACCAGGAGCGGGTCCTTTGAAACATGATGATGTGGCGAACATAACGCCAAATTAAATTAAATCCTTCTGCATGCCTTTGATCGACATACATCCATGACTTGTGTATTCATTTGATAATCCAAAAGTCCTTTCATTGTGCCAACTGTATTTGCCACCGTCAACAAAGTTGTCCCTCACACTGTTTAAAAACCTGTCCCACATAGCTCCTTTGAAATTTCCCATCTCACCTTAAATGCACGTCCCATAGTATTAGACATTTCAACTCTGGGAAACACCTTCTGATTGTCAAACATATCCTGGCATCCCATAATTTTAGAGACCTCTACCAAGTCTTACCATATCCATCGCTGCACCAAAGAAAGCATCCCGAGTTTTTCTAACCTTTCCTTGTTTCTCATACATTCTAATCCAGACAACACACTGGTAAACCACTTCTACAGCTCTTCAAAGCCTCCAAATCCTACTTATATTGTGACAACCAGAACTGAATGCAATACTCGAAGTGTGGCCCAAGTAAAACACTATAAAACTGCAACATGACACACAATTCCCTGAACATTAAAGACAAGCCTACATTGGCCTTCTTTCCCAAACTATCTACCTGCGGGGCCACTTTCTGGGAATTATGAATTGTACCCCAAGATCCCTTGGCACATCAACGCTGTTCAGGCGAGTTATTAACTGGATACTTTTCCTTAGCATCTGATTTTCTAAGTGCAGTACCTATACTTACCCGGATTAAACTCCGCCTGCTGTTTTCCTCCCATATGTGCAACTGATCTATCCTTTCACAATCTTCTACATTATCCACAAATGCATCAATTATTGTATTGGCTGCAAACCGAATAACCCAACCACGTAGATTTTCACCTAGGTCATTCATTTATATCACAAACAGCAGAGGTCCAATACAGATCGGTAAATCCAATTCCAAACATCCAAGTCAGCGTGAATCCCATGCATCTTAATCTTCCAGATGAGCCGACTGTTACGAAGAGGAGGTTGTCATCCCTCTGAAATTAAAACCGAAACACCCAGAACACCTCTCTCAGTCGAATTGTGATGTCAGGAATGCTCGATAAATGTGCCGTGTACCTTCACAAATAAATTGTGTTTCTTTTTTCTGAGAGAATAGAGGTTTCTTATCTCTTCAGATGGCAATTGGCTCTCTTCTCTCCGTCCAAATGCCCTGTCACTTTCCCGCCGATAACATATTGATTTCTTTACAATTTGATTGGTTTAAACTTGTCAACATCATCAGATTTAAAATTAATTGCTTTCAATCTAGCCAAAGAGAGCAAAGTGGACTTGAGGATTATCAGATCAACTCATTTGGATGGAAATTCAATTGACTGATTGGTATAAATCTGCTCCTATGTCTTATGGTTTTATCATCATTAATTCCATGAATATCACCCTCCAGTATTCCTACACTGCTGTCTCTGTATCAGCATTAACTCGAAAGTTTGTCTTTATCTCAGTCATTTAGCACAAGTCCGACAAACACTAGATCCCGATGGCACAGGCTGTCTGGAAGGTCTCTGCAAACCATTGACTTGATACTAAAAACATTTATTTATCTTTCTGTAATTACATGAAGCATTTCATTATTTTCTATCTCACCTATGATTTACAATCCTCTACTCTCCCTGTCAGTAACATCTTCCTGATGTAAGAACAACCTCTATCACAGTGAACTGCATGATAGCAGCAACACAACGCTGCTCTCATGCAATCATCTTCAAATAAGAAAACGCTCCTTATTTCGGTGATGTCCTGATTTAACTATAACTTGTACAATCTCCAGATAATTCTACATATGCATCTTGTTAATCATTTCTACAATCCTCCATAGTGCCGTAAAGCTGTCCAGGACCTGTGGCCCTCCATATTTTTGTAACAAACTCCAAACCCAGACACACCCTATCAGTTGAGGACATTAGCCATAAACATAAACTCTCCTTGTCTTTGTAACCCTGTCTGCATCCTACAGCTCTTTGCAACATTATAATCTGTTTGAGACTCAGTAAACCTCCTTCACTTTGCATCGTTCTCCAGAACACCCGTCTTTTATAACCTCCTTCAGATTTCAATATTCTCTGTATCTGTAACCTCTCTTAGTCCTTCAGCACGAACCATCTTCAGGAATTCATCCAGTCTGTGCAAAATTTCCACACTGAAGGATGAAATGTTAGTAAGTAAAATAAAAGATAATAAGATCTCAGCGTTATAAGTGACAGAAAGGATGTACTGATTAAAGCGACATAACCCATAGCGCTAAAAGACTGCATATACAGAGAGGCCAGATGACCCAGAGCAGGAGTTGAAGACACATTGAATGGCCTTTTCCCTTCACTAGACTGACAGTTATGTCATCAAAGCAGACCTAAAGTTTATTGAGGTCAGGTGTAATTAAACACGTAGGACTCTGAAAGTTAACATTGAATCTGCATAAACTGTTGTGATTTAATTCTGAATCCTGGTGGTAAAACCCAGTGCACTGACTGGGTTAAACACCAGTGTAAATTCTTGAAGTCAGTGTTAACGCTTACACCTTCCAACCAATTAGTTCATCACATGCTCTTCAGTGACAGCTAGTTAGAAAGTTTGTTATTTATTCCACAATGTAACACCATTTGCAAAAATGCGTTGTGACATTGAACTTTTCTTTCACAGCCTCTGCCTCTGAGCTTTCTTTTTCCACCAAGACTCCTGCCCACCCTCCAAGATTCACAAGCCTGACTGCCCCAGCCAATCCATCATCTCAGCCTGCTCCTGTCCCAGTGAACCCATCTTCACATACCGCGATACCGCACTATCAACCCCCGTTCCAGGAGCTTCTAGCATATGTTTGGGTCACCAGCCACGGCCTCCACCTCCTCCGAGACTTATGTTTCCCTGAACCCAACACTTCAACGTCATCATGGACATCCAGACCTTATATGTTAGTTCGTCATGACCGGGGTCTCCAAACCCTCAATTTCTTCCTTAACCAGTTCTAATCACTGTTTTCAAATTGCTCTCCCACTGGTGGGTCAGTCAACTGGCGAGCTCATTAGCCAGTACAAAGTCCAGTATGGCCCCACCTCAAGTTGGAATTTTCACATACTATTTCAAGAAGCTCTCATGGATGTACTTTAAAATTCTGTCTCATCCAAGCCTCTTGCTTTAAGGGAACCCTAGTCAAACTTGGGGAAGTCAAAGTCACCTACGCTGACAATCCTGTTATTATTGTATCATTCCAGAAATCCCCTACATAGGTGTTCATCAACGTGTTAGTGCCTGAGGGGGCTTGTGGAATCATCATATTAGTGTGATCGTACCCATTTTTTTCTGAGCCCCTCCCATATTTCCTCATTGGATATCTCGTCTCTGAGTGCAGCAGTGACATTCTCCCTAATTAGGAATGCAAGTACTCCACCTCTTTATTCTTCTTGTCATCCTCATCCAAAATATGAAACCCTAGAAATTTGAGCAGCCAGTCGGTGACCCTGTCTCAATCAAATCTTTGTAATGGTCGCAATACCATAGCCCCATGTCCTCACATGGGCTCTAAGTTAATCTGCCTTACTCATAGTATTCTTTGTGTTGAAATAAACACACTTCAGCCCATTAGTACAAGTGTGTTCATTAACCTGTCTTTGTCTGTCCTTCCTTTTGGATTTATTGATTCTAACACCTACCTTCACTTCAATCTCTCCACTTCCTGATCTGCTGCTCTGTTTTCCAGCTGAAATGAACCGGTTTGTTTCGTGACTGCAATTAATGTTAATCTCCATCGATTCTATCTGTGACCCTGGAGTAATTCACTTTTTTGTTAAAACAGGCTCATTTCAAAGCGACATTCCATAGAGTCAGTGGCAGCATCACATCCAACACTCAACAGCTCCAGACACGGTGAAAGGAGAGATTAGAATCTGAGAATAAAGTTGGCTGGAATATTTCATCAATGAAACAGAATCTAATAATGCTGGACATGAATGTTACAGAAATGGACAGGACTGTATACTGGGATCTGTTGGCCCTTTCTGCTTTTTATGATAAGATTCCATTGTCGCTGTGAATGCGATACATAGTGTACATGACTGAATTCTTTTGTTATCCTATCCTGGCTATTGTTGGCATTCCTGGTAAGTCTCACTGCCTGGTTGCTATTTCTATCAACCATGGTTAATTGTATTGTTATTCTCTCTGTTTATTCTACTGTCCGTGTTGCCATTAATACTGCTGATGAGACTCTGAATTCATCTTCCACTCTGCAAACCCTTGCTAACTGTCTGTCTTCTCATTGATTCTGGTCGACACACAAGAGAGTGATTGCTCAGCTGTATCTGTAAACTACGAATCATTGCGTTCCTGTCATCATTCTTTACATATTAGGAACCATGGTTAATTGTATTGTTATTCTTTCTGTTTATTCTACTGTTAAATCTTGCAGTGTCTGCAGTTTAAAATTCTCACACACGTGAAGACATCTGTTCATCATATCGCTCTCTGTCTCGTTCTGTCTTTTTCCCAAATCTCTGAGAGTTGTTTATGTTTAAACTGATTTCCCTCTGCTCCGTCTCTAATAGTGATTTTCACATCTGCACTCCCTCAGTACTTGTATTTTGCTGCTGTTTCACAGATACAGAGACATGAACGCATGGAAGCACCACTTCAGTCATTTGCAGCTGGACCTGGAAATTTCCCCATGCTAGGCCACTATCACATTCCTGATGAAGGGCTCCGGCTTGAAACATCAGTTTTCCTGCCCCTCGGATGTTGCCTGTCCTGTTGTGTTTTTCCAGCAAAACAGTCTCAACTCTGATCACCAGCATCTGCAGACCTCACTGTCTCCACTCACCACTGCAGGTATATGGAGCAAGAGAGTGATCTATGCCCATGTACGATCTGCAAATAGTCCACCTCATTAACCAGTGCATCAACGCGATCTACAAAGTGTCTTCTGCCTGGTTTGGTTACTCTCGACTCGTTCTGCTAGGTGGATTCAAGTTACTACATAACTGATCATTTCACATGATGTCGCAGTCTCATTATTTAATTGTTTCATTTTGCAATTGGACACCTGAAGGCCGCACTCCCCCAGTTAGTCCAAATACACGGATTGTTCCCCATATTTCTGCAACCATTCTGCAGTAATTAATAAGGTGAATGGTTTTCCTTGCTGTATCTTTCCCTATCCTCGTTCTTTTGCTCCTGTGATGCAGTGCTGTGTTATGAAGCTCAGAAAAAATGAAATTGAATGTGTTGTGGTATCACCCTATTCATCATGAGCTGGATGTAAAGCTCCATATTGGAAAAGGGTTTCAGCCGGACATTGATTCACAGGTTTAAAACTAGCTCTGTGCCTGTCCACTGAACGCCTGTTACTCTGAGCTGATCATGTATTCAGCAACATGTTGAAGCCCTTCATGTATTATTGCTACGGACCCATCAAATAAATTGCTGGAAATAGGCATTTCAATTAATTCTGTTTCTGGAAAGATACTGGAAGGACTTGAATGTTTTTGCTGGAGTTTGTGGTGTGAACTGCTGGAGATATTTCAGGGAGACCGTAGAGTTTGAAAACACAATTCAGAATGAATTTTTAGGAATGTGGTTACAATGTATCTTGGCTTTGAACATGCACAATAAAATGGAGCAGAGGCTGCAGAGTGTGGAAGCTCTGAGACCACAGCCTGAGTGGGTGTGGGGGAAGAGATCTGCCGGATCCATTTCGGGTTTGCAAGAAAGCTTACCACGCTACAGCAAACTCAGGAACAAAATAGAAAAGAACCCTGGAAAGATGGGATCTTCCTCTGTGGTCACCTCTGTGCTGTATCAAACAACAAATGACTTCAGTTTCGATGATTTCACAAGAGATTATTGTTGGAAACTGTGAGAAGATCATTTCCTTGGACCATGGAACACGTCTCGTCAAACCCAGCCAATGTGGCAGATCATTACACATAGCAGTTGGGAGTAGGAGTAGGACATTCTAAGTGTGCCTGAACAATTAGTATAATTCTGGATGATTGGCCATCTCAGTAGACTGCTCTTACTTCCTTCTCAGATCCTTTGATTCCCATAGAATCATAGAGTCATAGAGATGTACAGCATGGAAACAGACCCTTCGGTCCAACCCGTCCATGCCGACCAGATATCCCAACCCAATCTAGTCCCACCTGCCAGCACTCGGCCCCTATCCCTTCACACCCTTCCTATTCATATCCCTATCCAAATGCCTCTTAAATGTTGCAATTGTACCAGCCTAATGTGATCTATAGACTATTTCAGAAGCCTTCATGAATGTTTTCGCCTGAACAGCCTTTTTGCCGAAGAATTACATAGACTCAACACTCTCTGGGTGCAGAAATTTCCACTTATTTCAGTGTTGAATAGCTTATGCCCTCACCATCGACTGTGACAACGATTCTGGACTCACAGGTCATTAGAAACGTCCTCCATCTGTTAACCTGCCCAGGCCTATTTCCAATGTTAGAAATTTGATGCAATCCCTTCTCATCCATCTGAAGGCCAGTGAGTATAATCTTAATTGATAGCCTCTCTTCATGCCACTGTTCTGCTATGCCAGGGATTAATGCAATAGTGGTAGATAATTACGCTTTGTACTGGAATCCTCTCGCCATGAGAGCCAACATGTCACTTCTCTTCTTCTCCTTCCACTCATCTGCATGTTAATCTTCATGAGGTTTCAGGTCTCATTGCACCTCCCACTTTATCAATCTGTCAATATATGACTAATAATCTGCCTTTCTGATTTGCGAAATTGGTAACCTCACAATTATCCACATTTTACGTTATCTGTCATAAATTTCTCCATCCATTCAACTTATACAAAACACACTGAAACATCTCTGCTGACTCCTCAAAGCCTACAATCCCAACAAACTTTGTGTTGTCTGCAGTGCCAGAGATAAGACGTTAAGTGCCCTCTTTTAAAACATTAATATGTATTGTGAACAGATGAGGTCAATTATGGATCCCTGTGCTACCTGACCAGTCATTGCCTGCCTCTCAGATGAAATCCAATGGACTTCAAGATTTTCACCACTAATGGTGTCAGTCTATCCAGTCAATAATTACCTTTGACTGCATGTAGAAAACAAAAGTGGTGTCCCATTTCTCAACTTGCAATTCGTAGGAACTATTCCAGAATGTCAGAATTTTAAAAGACAACCACCAATGCACTGATATTTCCAAGGTCAATTCCTTAGTGTTCCTTGATGCACCTTATTGGCCCTGGGGATTATGGGGGTTTATTCTCATCAAGTTCCCCACCACCTTTTGCCTAGCAATCAGTCAGTTCCTCTCCCTTCAAGGAATCTGTGTTTGCCAACAGTTGTATTGTCTTGTTTGTGTCTTTCTTAGTGAGGACGAAATCAAGTTATCATGTGAAGATGAAGAAAGTGTATGAATTGAAGTCTCTGATAAAATAAACACCTTCACAATTACGCCTGTGAGATGATGATTTTTTTTTAAAAAACTAAACACAAAGGGAATAATTGAGCTGTAAGCGCTGCTGCTGTAACAATTGTGCATGATTTAACTTCACAAAACTTTCACAAATCGAAATGTAAAAGGCAGAATTAAGAACTGATTTAGACAACCATTTTTTGTGGAATATAGCTGTCACTGGCTGGCCAGCATTTATAGCACACCCCTGGTTGCTCTTGAGAAGATGGTACTGAGTTGCCTTCTTGAACTGTTGCAGTCAATATACAGTGAGTGAAGCCAAATGCCATTAGCTTCAATGTTTTGATTCAGTAACAATGGAAGAACGGCAATATATTTTCAAGACAGAATGGTAAGAAGCTTGGCATCAGGATTTTATGGTGTGGGGTGAAATTGAAAGTGTTGATGGTCCTGTGTATTTGCTGCTCTTGTCCTTGACAGAAGTGGCTGTGAGTTTAGATGATGCTATCTGAGGTGCTTTGGTGACTTTCTGCAGCCCATCTTGTGGATGTTACACTTTGTGGTCACTGAGCGTTTGTGGTGGAGGGAGTGAATCCTTGTTGATGTAACGTTAATCAAGCCTGCTGCTTTGACCTGAATGGTATCAGGTTCTTTGAGTGTTGTTGGAGCTACAGCATGCAGGCAAGTAGGAGGTATTCCACCACACTTTGACTTGTTCCTTGCAGATGATGGACGGGCTGAAGGGATACAGGTGGTGAGTTACTCGCATCAGTATTCCGAGCCTTGGTCTGTTTGTGTAGCCAATGTGTCGAGTCCAGTTGACGTTCTGTTCAGTAATAACAGCCAGGCTGTTGATCGCAGGAGAATCATTGACAATAACATCATTGAATGTCACAGGGCAGTCTGAGGTGACTGACCTGCAGTAACTTCAACCTTCGTTCTATATGTCAGGTATGACACTAATGAGCAGAACGTGTGTCCCCTGATATCCGTTGTTTTCATTTTTACAAGGGTTCCTTGATGCCACCCTCAGATAGTTTTGACTGAGGACAGTTTTCAAAGTTTGGGAGAAGATTTGTAGCTCGGATGCTCGTTGTTGTGGTTCTGTTCGCCGAGCCGGGAATTTGTCTTGCAAACGTTTCGTCCCCTGTCTAGGTGACATCCTCAGTGCTTGGGAGCCTCCTATGAAGCGCTTCTGTGCAGTTGCCTCCGGCATTTATAGTGGCCTGTATCTGCCGCTTCCGGTTGTCAGTTGGAGCTGTCCACTGTAGTGGCCGGTATATTGGGTCCAGGTTGATGTGTTTGTTGATAGAGTCTGTGGATGAGTGCCATGCCTTTAGGAAATTCCCTGGCTGTTCTCTGTTTGCCTTGCCCTATAATGGTAGTGTTGTCCCAGTCGAATTCATGTTGCTTGTCGTCTGTGTGTGTAGCTACGAAGGATACCTGGTCGTGTCGTGTCGTGGCTAGTTGGTGTTCGTGTATACGGATCGTTAACTGTCTTCCTGTTTGTCCGATGTCGTGTTTTGTGCAGTCCTTGCATGGGATTTTGTACACTACATTCGTTTTGCTCATGTTGGGTATCGGGTCCTTTGTTCTGGTGAGTTGTTGTCTGAGCGTGGCTGTTGGTTTGTGCGCTGTTATGAGTCCTAGTGGTTGCAGTAGTCTTGCTGTCAGTTCAGAAGTGCTCCTGATGTATACCAGGAATAAATAGGCTGTTGATTAGTAAAGGGACCAAGAGCAACAGGGAGAAGGCAGGAGAATGAGTTTGAGGAATACATTAGCCATGATTGATTGGAAGAGGAGACACAATGAGGTGAATGGCTAGTTCTGCTTCTCGATCTTGTTGCCTTATTTTGCGCTTATGGATACACTGCAGTTATTGCAGAAAATTAAAGCTCAGTCCAGCGGTAACATATTGGCAATGGATCGACGATTCACTGGCTCATAAGAAGCAGTAGGCTGAGAGAAATTAGTCATTTTCCAGTTGGCAAGATGGAATGGGTGGTGTGCCACAGGGATACAGTGGTCAGTTTCTGATCTGTTATAATTGAGAGAATGACATTAATGAAGCGACCAATGTCACGTTGGTAATGTTACAGATGTCACAAAGACATAAGGAAAGGAAGTTACAAAGCAAAGCTAAACATAAAGGATGATTACGGATTGAAAAGCTAATATAGAGAGTTCAATTCAGTTTGCAAGGATGTAGCAAATGAAGCATAATATGGGAAAATAAGAAAACTTCCATTATGACTGGAAGAATAAAATAGAAATGATGGGAGATTGCAGAGCTCTGAGTTACAGAAGGATTTCGGTATCTTCCTGCATAAACTGCAAAATGTTGAAATGAAGGTTCAGCAAATGACGAGGGAAGTTTAAAAGATGCTTTTGTTTATTATAAGAGGAATTAAATACAAAATTGGTGAGATGATATTTAATCTATAAAAGACATTACCAATACCGCATCTGGAACAGAGTAAAGCATTGAGATCCTTATTTGAGGAAGGATGTAAATGCACTGAAGCAGCTTAGAGAATGTTCCAAATAATAGCTGGAATGGACAGATTGTCTTATGAGGTCAGTTTGAGCCGGTGATGTTTTTATCGGCTGGAGTTTAGGCAAGTTACAGATGACTTGAATTGAACCACTATAGTGTGGAGACAGGCCATTCACCCCAACAAGTCCACACCAACCCTTAGAACATTCCAGACCCATTCTTGTAACCTTTTACTCTATATTTCCCTTGACAAAGCACCTAACCTACACATCCCTGAACACATTAGGCAATTTTGCATGGCCAATACACCAAACCATCTTTGGATTGCAGGAGGAAGCCCATGCAGACATGGGGAGAATGTGCAAACTCCACACAAACAGTCACCGAAGGCTGGAATCAAACCCAAGTCCTGGGCGCTGTGAGCCACTGTGCTGCCCTTGATTGAAACATCTAAGTTCCTGACTGGTCTTCACAGGGTGGACATGAAGATGGTGTTTCCTCTAGTTGGAGAATCTGGAATTAGGCAACACTGTTTAAAAATTAGGTGCCTCCTCTTTAAGGCAGAGATTAGTCTTTGGAAATCCCTTTCTCAAAAGTTGTTTGAAACAGAGTAAAATGAATCATTATAAGGCAGCAGTCGGTACATCCTGTGACACTGGATAGGGTGTGCTGTTGGCGGATGGGCAAAAATGTGGAACAATCTGATACGTCATGATCTTAGTGAATGATGGAACAGCTTCGACCTACTCCTGCTATTAATTTGCACAATCATATAAAATTACATGGAAATTATGCTTTGCTAAAAGCTATATCTGATGACATGATATAATATTGGGATGTCAGTGTGAGTGTGCAGATTTTACACGTGATATAGCAAATATGGGGAAATATGTTTTAATCCGCAGTGAATAGTGGCTCCCAGCTGTTCTCAGCAACATGAGAACAGAATACAACTGACAGATGTTTGATCACAGCAGAATGACACAACATTAGAGTGATCTAGGAATTGACACTTCACGTTTCAACTGACTTTCAGACAACTCAGGCGAGAATAAAACATGTCAGTGTCTCACAGAAGCAGTAAATTTCAAGAAAGACTGGAAATATATGAAAATAACCATAAGATGAAGGCAGGTGAACAGAAAGCTGGGTGATTTTACATTCTACACATGAACTTGAATTGAGAGAGATGATCCGCAGATGGTGGCAATGAATGAAGTCTACAGTTATGGCATTTTAGCAGAAATGTTTTAAAATGTTTCTAAAGGACAAGTCAAGTGTTTGTGTTCCTGATTCGGATCATTTTCATGGATGTTAGTAATCTGAGATTAGAAATTGTTCAGTAAATTAGAAATCAATTGCGAGAATTTGTTAAGAAGATTCCTTTCTTGAGGATCAGAGATTTATAGGAAAATTGTTCTTCGATGCTTTCCCTTTCTGTCTTAACTCTCTCTCAGTCTTCCTCTGTTAATTAGACTATTTTCTCTCAATGAGTTCCGAACAAGTTAAGTTCCCATCTAGTTCAGGTCCCAGTGTATGCTGAAATAACCTTCTTCATTGACCAATAAACTGACCAATTTGATGTAATTTGCAAACTTATTAATCATGCCCCTAATATTATCATGCAAATCATTTCTATAAATGATGAAAAGCAGTGGACCCAGCAGTGATTCTTGTGGCAAACGGCTTGTCACTGGATTCAACCTGAAAAGCAACCCTCCACCACCACCTTTCGCCTCTGACCTTCAAGCCCATTTTGTATACAATTGGCTCACTGTCTCTGGATCCCATGTGACCTCGACTTGCTGATCCATCTGACATGCAGAACCTTGCTGAATGCCTTTCATCAATGCAGAGAACCATTACCAAACTGCCTTCATCAGTTTTCTCTGTGACGTCTTTGAAAAGTTCAATCTAGTTAGTGAGACATGATTTCCCATGCACAAAGCCATGCTGACTGTCCCAAAACAACTCTTCTCTTTCCAAATGCATGTAAATCTTTTCTCTCAAAATGCCCTCCAAAAACTTCCCCACTACTAACACCAGGCTTACCTGTCTATAGGTCTGTGGGTTTTCCAGTCATTATTTCCTTTTCTACTCCCAGTCCTCCACTGGTCGCAGCAAATTTTAAATGTAGTCAGATGACCAATAATATAGATCTCAGACTGGGTTGGGGTCAGTGTTTGGAACAAGCCAGGCCAATTTGTTTAAGCTGCTAAATTAGCAAGTTTATGACCAAAATAAAGTTTCTCAAATAGTGATGGAACAATGAATGACAAGCAGTTTGGAAATTTCAAATATATGCATATATATTTACCTTTCTAAACAAAACTGAGGAACACACACACAAACACACGTATATAAACACACACACACACACACACACACAAAATCACACATATACACACACAAACACATACACACAAACACACACACACGTACGTTTGATTAGAAACAGAAATACAAAATCTCTGCATATTGTTAAGTTGAACGACCAATGGCCAAATTTTCGATGAACTCATCACAAAAGGAAAATGGAGAGATTGTCCCAGATATTATTTTAGTTCTGACGTGATTCTGTTCACTCAAGCTGCTGGCAATGGAATTTCATCCTGGAGCAGTTGGAATTTGCTGAATTCCCTTTTCTTCATGCAGTGGGGGACTGCAATGATTCGCTGTCAGGAATACTCCACAAGTGGTAAAGATGACGAAGTGGTTTTTAGCTCGCATATGTTGCCGTGAGGAGGAACAAGGAAAGAGAAAGCGGGCAATAGGCCGTTGCTTCTTTGGCAGGTTACATTTGCTCCCTCACTGAGCTAAATTTACAATAATGTTATCGTCTCCAAACTAGCCCATATAAGGTCTTCAGGAACATCATCTAAACCGTATGATCCGATCATATTCCCTGCTCCATGTAGATGCATCATAACTGCTGTCATACACAGAGCCATTTCCTGAGCAAATAGTGGCCGCAATTGATTTGAAGATATGTTTATATGTGCCTGCAAAATTAAAAAATGAAAGTTTAATGGCTTCACTAAGATGTGTTCACATGAATGCATCATATCCTAAATTCCTTTCTCAGTTTTTCTTTAATCCTATACTAGAGGAAATACCTGTTCAGTGTTTACCAGCTATGCTCTCCTCAAGATCTGTTACATTCGATAAGGGCTTCTCTCTTTCTTAGGCCTAATCTGTTACTGCTTCATAATTAATGTCTTCATCCCAAGAATGAATAAAAATAAACATCTTTGAAATGGTTTGAAATAAGAAATGTTTTCGTTTTCAGTTTATGGGAATAAAACTGCTCATTGTACATCTGCCATGATCTTATCAATGCCCTGTACAGATTCAGAAGATCACACCCAATACCCTTTGTAAGAAACAACATCATTCTATTTATCTTCCAAAATCACTTGCTGCATCTTCAGACTAACTTTATGTGAGTCACACACCAGTACATTCCTCTGCATCCTCTCTCCATTTAAATAATTTTCTGTTGCTTTAGTCTTTCCCCAAAATACAAACTTCCCATCACTCACATTGTTCTGTTTTTTTTTTAATGCTGGTTTTCTCCTTAACCTCCCCTGTCTATATCCCATTGCAGACGTTCTTTGTCCAGTTGACATCTTATTGAATGGCTATGCTGGTTTATTAGCGAATTGACCTCTAATCTAGTTAGCTCCTTCATCCAAATCGTTCAGCTAGAATGTAAATAGTTGATGACCTCACAGTTATCAATGAGGGATCCCCTTCAACACAGCTTTCCAACCTGAATGTGCGTATTTATCTGTACTCTGTATTTCCTGTTAGCTAACCAGGGATCCCCTGGTCGTGTGCAGAGAACTAGAAAGATTGCATGGCCTCATCCTGTGCTGTCTAATGTTCTGAAAGGACTGAATACTTCATTCTCTTCCAGCATAACTCCTCGGAGGGGCAGAAATGTGTTGTTCTGTCTCAATGTAACAACCCTGACTGGTTGACTGTGGCCTTTCATTGTAACAGCTTTGAGGTGTTAAGTGAGAAAAAAAATAATGGAATAGGACCTGCAGTTGGCCATTCAGACCCCCGGGACTGCTGCTCAATTTAGAAAGATCATGGTTGGTCTGATTGTGGTTGAATGCTACTTTTCTGCTAATTCCCAATAAACACTGATTCCCTCATCCATCAAAGATCAGTCAAGCTCTGCCTTGAATATCTTTAATGACCCAGTCTTCTCTGTTCCCTGGGGAAGAGAACATAACTGACAGTACAATATTAAAGAGAAAGAAATATCCTTTTCTTAATCTTAAATGGTGGATGACACATTTTTCATGTATTAATCTCACAATAAATTACCTTGTCTGTTGAGAAATAAGGGTGCAAAAAATAGGAACAGACACAGACCATTCAACCCCTCAAACACAATAATTCACTTCAGTAATATACCTATCCATATCAGCGTCCACTGCACTCTTGCGAATCCATGAGACCATAGAGCAGAAGAAATTAGAGCAGAATTCGGCCATTTGGCCAATTGTGCCTGCTCTGTTGTTCGATCCGGATGGACATGTTTCATAACAAAATTCTCTTGCATTCTCATCATAACCTTAATCCTCTAAATAATGAAAACACATCTATCTCTGTTTTGAAGAAATTATTTTGTCTGTGCCTCTGTGTTCCTGTATGTATGTGTACACCTCTGTGTGTTTCTGGGGAATGGCAGGGTGCTCATGGATGTTTTTTTTTAATCAGCCAGGAGGTCTGTGACCATACTTACTGTACAGGGATTGGTGCTGGATCTACATTTGTTTGCCAGTTACATCAAGAACTGAGATGATAATATGGAAGTAGGTTTGCAGATGACGTAACAATTGATGGTATAACGGAGAGTGAAGAAGACTATCTAAGATTACAAAGAGATCTTGATCAATTGGATCAATTAATCATCAACTGGTACAGCATGGAAACAGAACCTTTGATCCAAGTCGTCCATGCCAAACAGCTATCCTAAATTAATCTCTTTTAATTTGTCAGTATTTGGCCCATATCCCTCTAAACCCTTCCTATTCATAGAAGTAAACAGATGCCTTTTAATTGTTGCAATTTTACCAGCCTCATCCACTATATCTGGCAATTCATTCCATACATACACCACCCTCTGCAGAAAAAAAGTGTTCCTTCAGCCCCATTTATGTATTTCACATCTCACGTGAATCGCATGCCATCTATGTTTGAACTCCCATACCCTTTAAAAACAGATTTCAACCTATCAATGCTACTCATGATTTTAAAGACATCTATAAAGTCTCCAGTCAATCTCCAACGGTCCAGACAAAATAGTTCTATTCTTTTCCCCCTTAACCCAAACCCTCTAATCCAAGTGACATCCATGTAAATCTTTTATGCACCCTTTAAAGTTTAACAGTATCTTTAAATTTTACAGCAGGGAGATCACAATTGAACGCAATATTCCAAAAGTATCATCACTATGTCCTGTTTAGATGCGTTACAGCATCCAAACGTCTATTATCAAAACACTGAACAATAAAGGCAAAAGGTTCCAAATGCCTTCACCACTACCTATTAACCTGTTACTGCACTTCCAAGAATCTGTGGAACTGTACCACGATAGTTAGCACATGTGTGGAGTATGCACATTCTCCTCGTGTCTGCCTGGGCTTTGTTCAGCTGGTCCAGTTTCCTTCCCCAGTCCAAAGGTGTGCAGGTTAGGTGTATTGTGCGTGCTAAATGACCCATTATGTGCAGGCTTGATGGGTGAGCTATGGAAGTTGCATGGTTGCAAGGAAATGGTAGGAGTGTGTCTGTTCGGATGTTCTTCCGTGGGTCAGTGTGGACTCCATGCACTGAATGACATGTTTCCACGCTGTAGGTTTTCTGTGAATGGCTCTTTATTTCGCAACACTCTCCAGGATTCTATCATTAAGTCGAGAAGTCCTGCCATGATTTGCATTACCAAAATGTGACGTCGCATTTATCTAAAATAAACTCCACCTGTCACTCCTCAGCCCATCAATCCATTTGATCGAGGTCCCGTTGTACTATGAGATTGAAGATATAGACCCCTCCAGAGAGGTCTCTTGGTCTCAAGATCTGTCAAAAGAATCAAAGAAATGCGGTCTGTACGAAGCAAGGTCATTAGTTTAATAAAGTAAGGCAGCCTTATGCACTTTTGTCCAGCAACACAGAGCTTAAACCTTCTGTGCTCCGTGGTGAAATTGTGCAATTACATTTGAGCAATAAGCATTTTTTATGTTTTTCATGAATCAGTACAGCCTTAATTAAAATCAACTGTAATGTGGTGACATGATTGACAAAAGGCTAATCCAATGAGATTCCCTGAGAAAGGATTCGTGATTACCAGAAAGGTCCAATCAATTGTATTATGGTGAAATGATTGACAGCAGGCTCATCCAATCGGCTATCCTGGGAATCGGTTCTTGGCTCACATGAATCGTCACCCCATGCGAGCATATCAAGGTTACTTCGAATGGTTAATTAATGTGTCAGTATTCATTTTATGAAAACGTCATTGTTTGCTTTATCTTCTTTTTCAGCTAATTCAGCAAAGCAGCAGTACAGGTTCACACTGTCAAATTATAACTTGAAGCAATTTTTTTGTGTTATTTTAAATTGAAAAGTCATTTTATGGTTAATTAAAACCTACATATGTTTGTTGCTTCTGACAACAGCCTAAGTTCAAATTTTAAATCCTCAAGATAACTTTCTTCGCTGTCAGCTACACCACCAATTTTGGTAACATTTGTTAACTTACTAGCCATACCTCCAATCATTTATATAAATGGTGAAAACTAATCAATCCGATAAGGATCCTTGTTGAACAGTAATGGTCACGGGCTTCCAAATTGAAAAGCAATCCTTCACCTCAAGCCAAATTTGTACCCAAATGGTCACCTCTCCCTGGATTTCATGTGATCTGACCTGGCTTACCGTTATCCCATGTGGAAACTTTCTGAAGCCGATTGACTTTCAGTTTCAGAATTTGCCCTGCGCATGGACTTCAGCGGTCCCTGCAGAAGAAAACAACATAATTGCAGGGGAAATAACATATCGTGTAGGGGGAGATCATTCAGCCTGCTGGTCAATATTTACTCTCTGCTGATTTTGCTTATAACGAAAAGAGATTAACCAGAGATTGTGGTCAAGTTGGGACCAATAATATCTATAAAAAGGACGGGGCCCTACAAACATTCAGCTGGTCTATTCTGTATTCCTTGCCTTATGAATATAAGGCACTAAGAGTAACCGTGAGATTATTACCTTTGGAGTTTTGCTTTTTAAATTTATGTTCCAGCTTTCTTTACAAGGTCTTTGCAGGAACCTCAACTCCTTCAGTTTTCTCTTTAGTTTTTGGTTTTTGCTGTGACTTGTGATAGTGGGATTTGGTTACTACACATTCTGGAAAGATAACAGGATATTCCTGTTTTAACTCCTCAGTTTCTTGGTCTTCCTTGGGTTTCTCTACAACAAGGGTTGTCACTCCCACCTTGGACTTTGCCAAATCATTCCCAAGGACAAACTGAATTCCTGGAAATGACACTCTATCAATCACTCCCACTGTTAGTTTCCCAGTCTTGAGTTGGCACTCCAACCTGATCTATTCCACAAATTACCACAATGTCAGGCAACAGATCGGAAAGGGTGCATTTTTGCTCATGCCTTATGATCAGCGACTGGTTAGATCCTGCATCTCTCGAAATTATAACTTCTTGCCCACTCACCCTGTTCTTTCTCAGTAAACTTTACTCACGGAGGCAAATTCTTTATAGAGATCTGGTAGTACCTCCATACCCGGCCCTTGCCTCGGCTGTGCACTCTCCTGCAACTCTTTGGCTCTTCTCCTTTACTGCTTTCACTAATGCCACCTGTTCAAATCACGAATCCGAGACACAAACTGTACAAATCTTGATGACGAGCCCCCAATATGTTGTGGTACAGGTTTAACCCCTCTGCTCATTTCTACCAGCAACACAGAAAAAAAAATCACCCAGTGCTGCAATTTGTTAAAATTCGAGAGGCAAAGAACTATCCCAAAAGTTACTGTTTCAAGCAAAAATTAACAATTTTTGTCTAACAAACAATATTTACTAACAACTCTTTACAACTCCTTTCTTTTAAGCCTGTCTTTTTCCTCCCCCTCTACTATAACAGGTTAATAAAAAATCCTGATTAAGATTTTAAAAAGAGCTTCTTATTTTAAAACCAGGCAGCTTTCGGTTCTTCTCTGTATGCCTGTTGTCATTTCTTCTTCCTGCGGATTCAGCTTCCCAGGTCTTTGATAGATAAAGGTACATTTCAGAGAGCAGATCCTTCTGCAAGCAGTCTTGTTGGTGCCCGCTATTCATTGCTGTCTTGGCTAAATGTCCAAAATGTTTGATGTTTGTACTCCAATACATCGGATCATTTCATTGGTTTGACGCCATCTAAAATAGTAAGATTCAAATTCGACTGGACTTTTGTATCTGGGACATCTATAAAAGATTGACCAAATTTTGAATTTGGTTCTCTATCCTGACAACATCACACCAGATATGTGTTTCAACCCTAATGTTACATTTTTAAATATTTAACACACTTTGTGATAGCCATAAATATCAGCTCCCTGAAATGTACACTGTTCCCACAACTTCATAACCGTACTATGAGAGTACGGGAGACAAGAGTCAGGGAATTCAAGGTGGAAATAAAAGATAAGAAAATGAAAGCAGAGGAAAAAAGGAGGCTATCAAAGTTTTTCAATCTTTTCAGGTGTCGGGGTGTGGTGTTGTGAGGATGGAGTCAATGCAACACTGAGAACAGATACTGTAGCAAGGAAATCTCGATGGAATCAGTCTGGTGCATTCAAGAAGAGACAAGGGGCAGAACGCACTTGTGGAAGTTCTTCCTGGGCCTCCAGACAGTACTGATGAGGTAGAATATTGTAGAAAATTAGAAATTCATACAACAAGGATGCTACAGTTACCATCATTTTAATGTACATAAAGACTGGCAAACTATATTCATACTAATATTGTGACAATGAATTGTTGGAGTTTGTACATGATGAGTTTTTACATCAGGACGCTGAGGAACAAACTTGGGGACAGATTATTTTAGATTTGGGTTGTTGCCACGATGTGGAGTTAATTAATAATCTTGTTGGGACAGGTGCTTCTGGGAAAGGTCCATAACATGTCAGAATTGTTCATTGGGATAGTACATGATGTAGTTCAGAATGAACCCATGGTCCGAAATCTAAACAAAGAAAATTACAAACAAATGAGGGGTGAGTTGGCTGTGCTGCACTTGGTGACTTCACTAAAAGGCATGACAGAAAGGGCACACACTTGGCTAAGAAAAGAAATTGAGGATGATACTGACCTCAAACAGGAACCATATAAAGTTATCAGAGAAACTATGAAGCCTGAGGTTTGGGAGCAGGGGAAAATTCAGCAAAGGATGTCCAAAAAGTTGATTAAGAGGGTGAACATTAAGTGTGAGAAGTAAATTTGTAAGGAATATAAAAAAAACTGATGTTTTTTTCTTCATTCATTCATAGGAATGAGGCCGTCGCTGGCAGGACGGCATTTATTAACCATTCCTCATTGCCAAAAGTGCGTTTAAAATTCAACTACATTGTTGTGTGTCTGGAGTCGCATGTAAACCAGAGCAGGTAAGAACAGCAGTTTCATTCCCTGAAGGACATTAGTGAACCAGGTGGGTTTTTCGTATAATCGATAATGAATTCATGGTCATCATTAGACACTTTTTTTTCAGGCTGTAGGATCTTCCAGAAGCATGATAAAGATTTTTCGAGACTCTTCATACTTATCGTCTGAAATCAGGTGAACAGATAATGAGAAACAAGGAAATTATAGAGCAATTAACAACTACATTAGTTCACCTTCACAACCCTTTAAGAAAAGTGAATTCTCCTCACACTTGTTTGAAATCTGCTCTGCCTTATTCTAAACGATAATCTCTTGTTCTAGACTTGCCCACCTGAGGAAATATTCACTCCACATTTACATTGTCACTCACCTTTAATATCGTATCGACCTCAATGAGATCTCCTCTCATTCTTCTAAACTCCAGACAGTCTACACCTGAACTGCTCAATTTTTCTTCATAAGAAAAATGCCTCATCTCTGGAGTCATTCTCGTGAACAACTTCTGAACATGTCCAATGGAACTAAATCAATCCTTACGTCAGGGCGCTGAAACTGCAGAGAGTACTCCAGTTCTGATCCTATTAATTCCTTGCATACTTGCAGCAATACTATGCTACTTGCATCCAATTCCTTGAGACAGAGACACTGAAATTTCACTTCACTCTCTCATTACCTGGTCGACCTGCATGCTGGTTTTCTGTGACATGCGCAAGGGCACCCAGATCCCTCTGCACCAAACCACTCTGAGGTTTCTCTCCATTTACACAATAAGACGCCTTTCTATTCCTCTGAATAAATTGGATAACCTCATGTCCATGTCAAATTTCATCTGCAAAATATTCATCCATTCCCCTATTCACACCAAATACATTTGTATATTTCTCACATTTTCATTGCAACCTATCGTTCTACCTAATTTAGTGCCATTTGAAAATGCAGGTATGGTATTTTCTAGCCCCACAGCAAGTAATAACACAGATGCAAATACTGTGGCCAGGTGGCTGAAACTTATGGCATCCAAACTTTTGGCACCAGAAAATGTCGCAGCTATTTCACCTTGCTGTGTTTTATTGGTCAGTCAATCATCTATCCAAGCTAATAAATTACACCATACCCTATATATTCTTATTTTATGAATTAATATTTTGTGCACCATCTCGTTCAATGTCTTGTGCAAATCCAGACATAGAACATCAACAAGATCCCCATTATCCAGCTTGCTTGTCACATCTTTAAAGAACTCGAACAAATAATTCAAACATGTTTTATCCTTCATAAAAATATGCTGACTCTGATGGATTATGGTTTGACTTTGCAAATATCCTTTTATCATTTAATTTATTTATTGTCGCCTGTACCTCAGTACAATGAACAGCCTTGTTAATGAGCAGTACAGGCAGATTATGGTAAGCGAGGACAAGCAGATCATAGGATGAAAAAAATTTAGTCAGAGACATACAGATTATGTCACACTGGGAAATATTAATATTTACAAGATTGGCATTATTTAAAGGTCGAGATTTCATTCATTTGTCTAATAATGATCGGAACGAAGCTGTTCCTGAACCTGCTGGTGCATGTTTTCAACCTTCTGTACCTTCTGCCTGATGGAAAAGGTTGTAGGAGATTATTGCCGGGGTGTGATGCTTCTTTGGTGATGGTGTCAGCCTTTCTGCAGCAGCGAGCCATGTAAATATAGTGCATGAATGGAAGGTTGTTTTCTCTGATAACCTGGGCCTTGTAATCTCCTTTTTCAGTTTTTTACAGTCCTGGGCGGAGCATTTGCAACATCAGGCCGCTATGCAGCCGGTCAAGAAGCTTTCACTCGTCCGCATGTAAAAATCGGTGAGAGTCCTTATGGTCATGCCAAATTTCCTGACCCTACTGATGAAGAAGGCACATTGTTGTCCCTTCTTCACCATTGTATCCTCATCAGAAGTCTTGGGCATGTTGTCGGTTATCGTCACTCCTCGGATCTTGACAGTCTCCACCCTCTCAACCTCAGCCCTATGCATCAAGACAAATGGCGTATTGCCGTCCTTTCTTTCTGAAGTCAATCAGTTCTTTAGTTCAGTTGATATTGAGAGAGAGGTTGTTCTCACTGAACCAGGTTACCAAGCCCTCTATTTTCTTTCTGTATTTTGAATTGTCGTTGTTTGATATTTGTTCTATCACAGCCATGTCATTGGCAAGAGTGTGGATGGCGCTCATTTGGAATTTGGTAACAATGTCATGGGTATACCGGGAATAAGGTAAAATGCTGAGAAGGCATGTTGGCGGGTTCTCCAGTGTTGCATGTAATCGTGGAGGAAGTGCAACTTCTTGTACACCAGTCACTGAAAGCAATATTGCAGGAACAGAAAGCAGTTAGGAAGCAAATGGCGTGCTGATCTTCATTTCAGAAGGATTTGAGTATAGTATTTCTTACTTCAGCTGTACCTCATCAGGAACATTGTGCAGTGTTGTGTGCAGCTTTGGACTCCCTATCTAATAAAGAACTAACCTGAGATTGAGGGAGTGCAGTGAAAGGATGTCCAGACCGATTTCTGGTTTGACAGGCTTGTTGTGGGAGCACAGTTTGGATCGACTGGGTCTGTATTCCATGGGATTTAGCAAAGTAAGTGGAGATCTAAGGGAAATATATAAGACTCTGACAGGGTGTGACAGATTCGAAGCAGGAATGGTAATTCCCTGACTGGGACGTGAAAAACAAAGAACCACAGCATTAGGTACAGGCAGATCACCCTGCACTGAGATGAGAATAAATGTCTGCACTCAGACACTGGTGAACATGGGGAATTTTCGATCACATAAGTCTGCTGAATCCATGCACTGAATATAAATATGGATTTGTAGACACTATAGGAATGGGGAACGATGTATTGAGGAGATGTTCGGTTATGAACTAGAAAGGGGGAGGCTCAATGAGTTGAATGGCCTATGCCTTTCCTGATGTTTCTGTGTAGTCTGTGGGAAAGTTCTGTAAATGTTGTCACAAGCTCTCAGATATCAGGAACGAGGCCTCTGCAGGATCGACAGGAATGTGTTCACCGCCCACGTTTCTGATACCGAGGCTGGTGCGAGCTGTCCTGTTCAGGTTTGTCCATTAAGACCACGGAGCTGCTTGATACAATTGAATATCTTGCTTGGTTGTGTTAGGAACCATTGAAAAGTTTATCACACATCTGTGTGTCTGAAGTCACTTTTAGGCCAGACCAGGAAATCACATTAGATTTTCTTCCTGAAAGCACATTGGTGAAACAAATTGGTGTTTACAATCGACATTGGCTTCAAAGTCACCGTTATTGACACCAGATTTTAGTACGCAATATTTTTTAAATTGTTTTTAATTCCCACCAGCTGCCAAAGCATTAGGCTGGTCTGAATTAGTAATCCAGTGACAGTTCCACAACCATACCATCTCCACATGGACCCATCAGAAACCACTGTAAATAGGATTTTTCTGTGCTGCTTATCAAAAAGAAGTTGCAACAATTTGACTATCATGATGAGACAGAGCGTTTGAGAAATGGTCAGATTGTGATGACTTTCCTCTTAGGGGACTGTACAGAGAAGAACAACTTTCCACATTGTCAGGTAGACGTCAGAATTGGAGCTGGAATGAAACAGCTTTCCCACAGACTTGGCTTGATGTGCAGCACAAGTCTTCAGTCCTATTGCAGAAATGGTGTCATGGCCTATTGCCTTTGTCATATCTACTGTGTTTAGTTGCTACTTGATGTCATGTGCAGTGAATCAGATTGATTTTTTTGATTCTGTGGATATCATGATGAAAGTGAGGTGGACCACTGTCGGCTGCGGCTGGTATACAAAATACATCCTGAACTTTTAGATTAGATTAGATTACTTACAATGTGGAAACAGGCCCTTCGGCCCAACAAGTCCACACCGCCCCGCCGAAGCGTAACCCACCCATACCCCTACATCTACATCTACCCCTTACCTAACACTACGGGCAATTTAGCATGGCCAATTCACCTGACCTGCACATCTTTGGACTGTGGGAGGAAACCGGAGCACCCGGAGGAAACCCACGCAGACACGGGGTTGTTGCACTGTTGTTTCGGTCTGTTCCATGATTTATGGTTGAGATATTTGTGAGCACTTTCCTCCAGTGAGTTGTTTAATATTCCATCACCATTTATGACTGGATGTGGCATAATGACAGAGCTTAGATCTATTCTGTTGTTCTTGGAGTCATTTTGCTCTCTCAATCAGATATTAGTTCTGCTGTTTGGAATGCAAAGAATCAAGTGCGGAAGCTTTAATGGCTTGTCATCAGGTTTAGGTACACATGGTTCTGGACCTGGCATGTTAACCTGTACTCACCACTGAACCATAGTTCGGCTTGATGGTGATGGTAGACTGAGGGATTATCCCGGGCAAAAAGTTACAGGTTGTGTTTGAATATAGTTCTGCTTCTGCTGCGGCCGGCAACACCACATGAATGCTGAGTTTGAGCTGCAATACAAACCTTCTGCCTGTCTCCCCATTCACACCAAGACAAAGTCACCCCTCAGCCCTGTACGCATTGATCTGCTCTGGTTTCAGATGTGGTAACATTTCTATTTTAATATTACCATTTTTCTGTGGCTCTCTCCATGCTGTCATGCCTCCAATTTATCACATCCCTCAAAACCCTTTCAAATATTCATCTGAGCCTTTTCCCTTCTGTCGTGCCATTTTCGGCATTGAAAGTTAATGTGTTTCCCCCGTTTCACTCACTGACGATAGTTCAGAGCTCTGTATTGTCAGAGGTGCTAGCCGTACGTAGTTTCAGAACCAATGAATTTGTACACCTCTTGGTATCATTCACTTCCTGGTGAAGAGTGCTCCACATTTGACAGGACGTTTGCGTAGTTTTACCACACGTTTTTGAAACCTGTTCGAGAACAGAAATTGCTGGAGAAATGGAGCAGTTCTGTGGAGTGACAAGTTCAGTAACTCTCCTTCAAAGCTTCCAGTCTCTCCAGCAATTTTTGTTTTTGTTCTTGTTCCAGATTTCCAGTGTCCATGGGCCTCTGTTTTATAGAACATGTGTTCTGTGCCTATTCATCTCGAGAGAAACTGAACAGGTCTAGCAGCATTAGTGGAGACAGAGAAACAGAGATATAGCGTTTCAAGTCTGGAGTAACTTCTTCAGAAATGAAAAGGATTGGAAAATGGACTTTGTAATAACTTGCCAGAGGCGGAAGAGGAGTGACGGGAAACAGAATGTGGAGGTGCCGTGCAAAAGACAAATGAGCTTTTAATTGTGGTGAACGAGAAGCAATTGCAGAATTAGTGTAAGTTAAGATGAGAATGGGGGAAATGGGATCTCTTAATTGCATGCAAGATAACCAAGCTACAAACAAGGCAAGGTGATATTGACACCAGGAGGCAGAATGTATGAAAAAGGGAGAACAGTCATAATGGGTTGAGGTTGTGAAGATATAGAATTGAATATGAAGGCCTACAGGTGAGGGGTTACTCGAGCTTGGGTTATGCTTCATTGGAACATTGCAGAGGCCAAGACTGAGATGTTAGCATGAGAGCCAGGTAGGTTATTGAAATGAGAAGGTCAAGTTTATTCTTAAAATGTGGAAGTATTCCTGAAAGCAGTTTGGCCTGGCTAATGTGCAGGAGACTGCATTGTAAGCAGCAATGATAGTAGACTGGACTGAACAGGTCCAAGGGAAATGCTGCTTCACCTGAGAGGTGTGTGTTGGGTTGCAAAGAAATAAGAAATAAAACATAGAACAGTACATCCCAGAACAGGCCCTTCAGCCCACGATGTTGTGCCAACCGTTGATCCTCATGGAAGGTAAACCTAATGTATGAACCCTCACATTTCTGTGATCATACGCATGTCCAGCAGTCTCTTAAATATCCCCAATAACCTCGCTTCCACAACTGCTGCTGGCAACTCATTCCATGCTCTCACAACTCTCTGCATAAAGAACCCGCCTCTGACATCCCCTCTATACTTTCCGCCAAACAACTTAAAACTATTACCCCTTATGTTAACAATATCTGCTCTGGGCAAACGTCTCTGTCTACCAACTCTACCTATGCCTCTCATTATCTTGTACACCTCAATTAAGTCCCCTCTCTTCCTTCTTTTTTCCAATGAAAAATGTCCGCGCTCAATCAACCTCTCTTCGGAAGATAAGCCCTCCATTCCAGGCAGCGTCCTGGTAAACTTCCTCTGAACCCTCTCCAAAGCATCCACATCTTTCCTTTAACAGGCCAACCATATCCGGACACAGTATTCTAAGTGCGGTCTAACCAACGTTTTATAGAGCTGCAACAAGATCTCACGGCTCTTAAACTCAATCCCCCTGTTAATGAAAGCCAAAACACCATATGCTTTCTTAACAACCCTGTCCACTTGGGTGCCAATTTTAAGGGATCAATGTAGCTGCACACCAAGATCCCGCTGTTCCTCCACACTGCCAAGAATCCTGCCTTTAATCCTGTACTCAACTTTCAAGTTCGACCTTCCAAAATGCATCATTTCACATTTATCCAGGTTGAACTCCATCTGCCACCTCTCAGCCCATCTCTGCGTCCTGTCAGTGTCACACTGCAGCCTACAGCAGTCCTCTAAACTGTCAACGACACCTCCGACCTTTGTGTCGTCTGCAAACTTGCTAATCCCTCCTTCAATCTCCTCATCCAAGTAATTAATAAAAATTACAAAGACTAGAGGCCGAAGAACAGAGCCCTGTGGAGCACCACTCACCACTGCCTTCCAGGCAGAATACTTTCCTTCCACGACCACTCGCTGTCTTCTGTTGGCCAGCCAATTATACATCCAGACTGCTAGATTTCCCTCTATCCCATTCCTCTTGACCTTCTGAACGAGACTACCATGGGGAACCTTATCAAATGACTTTCTGAAGTCCATATACACCACATCCACCACTCGACCCTCATCAACTTGTCTAATAACATCCTCAAATAACTCAATAAGATTTGTGAGGCATGACCTGCCCCTCACACAGCCATGCTGACTTCATTTAATCAAGCCATGCTCTTCCACATGGTCATTAATCCTATCCCTCAGAATCCTTTCTAACACCTTGCAGACAGCAGACGTCAGACTAACTGGTCTGTAATTGTCAGGGATTTCCCTATTTCCTTTCTTGAAGAGAGGAATTACATTTGCCTCCCTCCAGTCCTCAGGTATGATTCTGATGGAGAGCGAGGATGCAAAGTTCTTCACAAGTGGTGAAGCAATCTCATTTCTCGCTTCCCAAAGCAGCCGAGGACAAATCTGGTCTGGCCCTGGCGACTTGTCAATCTTAATGTTTGTCAAAATGTTCAGCACATCAGCTTCATCAATCTCTATCCATTCCAGCATGCCTACCTGCTCCTCAATGGTTTCATTCACTACAAAGTCCTTTTCTTTAGTAAAGACAGAAGCTAAAAACTCATTTAGGGCTTCCACTACCTCCTCAGACTCTATACACAAGTTCCCTATGCAATCCCTGATCGGCCCTACTCTTTCTTTGACCATTCTCTTATTCCTCATAGCGTGTAAAATGCCTTTGGATTCTCCCTAATCCTTCGTGCCAAGACTTTTTTCGTGCCCCCTCCTGGTTCTCCTCAGACCATTTTGAGTTCCTTCCTCATCTGCCTGTAATCCTCTAGAGCTGAGCAAGACCCTTGCTTGCTCCGCCTTATGTAAGCTCCCTTCTTTCTTTTGACGAGAAGCTCCTCTGCTCTCATCATCCAAGGTTCATTTATCTTACCCCTTCTTGCCTGTCTCAGAGGAACACATTTATTCATCACTCACAACAACTGTTCCTTAAACAGTCTCCACATGTGTATAGTGCCCTTTCCATGGAACAATTTCTCCCAGTCCATGCTTC
The DNA here is from genome assembly GCF_047496795.1 of Chiloscyllium punctatum. Taxonomy (NCBI): domain Eukaryota; kingdom Metazoa; phylum Chordata; class Chondrichthyes; order Orectolobiformes; family Hemiscylliidae; genus Chiloscyllium; species Chiloscyllium punctatum. Next base: position 36,238,297 of record NC_092787.1, on the reverse strand, counting down.
CCAACTCATGTCTGATAGCATCATAGTTTCCTTTTCCCCAATTAAATATCCTCCCATTGTACCTCCTTCTCTCCTTCTCCATAGCTGTGTAGAATGTGAGGCAGTTGTGGTCACTATCACCAATATGCTCTCCCACCGCACGATCTGACACCTGCCCCGGCTCATTGCCAAGCACCAATCCAAAATGGCCTCTCCCCTCGTCGGCCTGTCAACGTACTCAGTTAGAAAAAACCCTCCTGTACACACCTTGCAAAAACAGCTCCTTCCAAACCATCTGCTCTAACGACGTTCCAATCAATATTGGGGAAGTTAAAGTCACCCATTACAACAACCCGACTACATTCACACTTTTCCAGAATCTGCCGGCCTATGCTTTCTTCAATCTCCCTGCTGCTATTGGGGAGCCTGTAGTAAACCCCTAATTATGTGACTGCTTCCTTACTGTTCCTAGTTTTCACCCATACTTACTCACTAGGCAGACCGTCCTCGACAATGTAACTTCTGCAGCTGTGGTACCCTCTATGATTTCCAGTGCTGCACCCCCTCCTCTCTTTACCCTCTTCCTATTCCTTTTAAATGTTCTAAACCCTGGAACATCCAGCAACTATTCCTGCCCCTGAGAGAACCACATCTCTGTTATGGCCACAACATCATAGCACCAGGTACTGATCCATGCTCTAAGCTCATCACTTTTATTCCTGATACTCCTTTCATTAAAGCTAACACACTTTAACCGATCCCTTGATTCTTTCCCAGGATGTTCCTTCCCAATGGCTGCGCTACCTCTTGCTATTGCCTCATCTCCATCATCTCTTACCACCAGTAAATAGATTAGGTTCCCACCCCCTGCCATACTTGTTTAAGCCCCCCTGAACCACTCGAGCAAACCTTCCACCCAGGACATTGGTCCCCTTCCAGTTCAGGTGCAACCCGTCCTTCATGTGCAGGTCCCACCTTCCCCAGAAGGCATCCCAATTATCTACATATCTGAAGCCCTCCCTCCTACATCAGCTGCGCAGCCACGTGTTAAGCTGCGCCCACTCCCTGTTCCTCACCTCACTATCTCATGGCACCAGTAGTAAACCCTAATGAGTTGGTAAATTTCAAATATTCAGCTTTATTTCTTCTTGTATGATAACGAGATAGCTGCAGACTGAGACCTTGGCAGAAACAAATTTAATTGTGTATTTTTCTTTTTTTTCCATCTATTTAGTCACAAGCTGTTCCCCACTTCCTAACAGTAAGGTCTAGGCAACAGTCTGTGTGTCATGTATGCTCCTGTATGCTTTGAACTGATTCCCTTTGTATCAACCATACTTGCAAGCCTGCTCTTCGCAATAGCATTTGTCGGTTTTAGGAGAAAGTGAGGACTGCAGAAGCAGGAGATCAGAGCTGAAAATGTATTGCTGGAATAGCGCAGCCGGTCAGCCAACATCCTGACCTGAAGAAGGGCTCATGCCCGAAACGTCAAATCTCCTGCTCCTTGGATGCTGCCTGACCTGCTGCGCTTTTCCAGCAACACATTTTCAGCATTTGTAAGTTTTACCCTTGTTATGCTGTTGCTTAATCACACAATTTTCAATATACTCCACAACTTGCTTGCCTTTGTTCTCCATACTTCTATGCACAAATGCAAGGATTCACTGAGCCTTCTTAACTCAAGTTTCAACTTGCCTGGTCACTTATATTTTCCAGTGGACTTGGGTGTGTGTGTGTGCGTGTGTGTGTGTGTGTGTAGTAGGTACTGTATGATTGTATGACTGTATCTGTGAACACACAGCTCAAACGCGGGAGGTAATGAGATGGATGTTTACATGGTTCTCAGGCTGAAACAAAACTGGTGTCCACGATGAGACAGGGTGAGAGGTTGATATTTCAAGACTAATTTACTTGTTATTATCATAACTGAAGCATGTGCATAGATTAATCAATAATTCTGCTTCAATGTAAGTAATATAGCTGTTAGAACTTGAATAACATTGAATACTGCTTCACCTCCCTTGACAATCAAATGACTATGTGATGGTGAATAGAATAAAGGGAACTCACTGGTATGTGTAAATGACAAGACCATTTGGAGACCAGGGTTCAATGCGTTTCCATTTCACAAAGACAGGTGGTGAAGACTTACCATCTTCAGGTTCCAATGAGTTTACATTTTCTGGCGCGAATGAACAGAAGGAGTTCAATTGAAAGAAATGTTGAGTTTTTCATTTTGTTTAGTTAAAGCAGGCTAAGACTTGTACAATTAATGGGAATGCCCTTAGGAGTGTTGTCTGGAAAACGAGACCAAGGGGTCAGATGAAAATTGAGTCACAGATAGACAGGATGGTGAAGAACATGTTTGACATGCATTGAATATAGTTATTATTGGGAGGTCACTTTGCTGCTGTACACGACATTGGTGGGGCCAGTTTGAGAATATTGCGTACAATTTGGCTCCCTCTGCCAAATAAGTATGAGGTTTTTACACATGAAAGGAGGCAGCAAAATTTCAAAAGAATGTGCCAGACTGGAGAGTTTGAGTGAGAGGGTCGGGCTGGACAGGCTGGTGTGTTTTTTCCTGGAACATTGGAGACTGAGAGATCATATTACAGAAGGTTATGAATTTAGGAGGGGCATGAATGGTATGAATAACCAAGATTTTTTCCTCAGGATAAGGGAGCCCAAGATTTGAGGGCATAGGTTTAAGGTGAGAGGGGAAAGATTTTAAAGGGACCAAAAAGACAGTTTTTTGACACAATGGGTCATATGTGCATGGAATGAGCTGTCAGAGGAAGTGGTGGAGGCTGATACAATCCCATGTTTAAAAGGCATCTGGATGGGGATATGAATAAGAAGAGTTCACAGGGATATGAAACAAATAATGGCAAATGAGACTATATCGACTATTTACCAATCTCTGGGAAAAAGAACTGGAAATGATATTACCCACTTTAACAGACCAAGACACAAGAATAGAAAACGGGACAGAACACCAGTGCTTCACCGGAGGCTCACTGATGATGTTACATAGCATGGTGACGAGACGTCTGAGAAAAAAACCTTCTAGCTTAGCGAGCAAACCTACAACCAGAAACTCAACCTGAGGTACAAATCTTCTCAAGTAATGAAATAGATCAGATTAGCATATCTCATCCGCATGGAAAAGTTGGACTAAGGTGTCTGTTTTCATGAATCTATGACAGTATTAAGAAGAATTCTAATTTCTTAAAAAATCCTTTCAAATGGGAATTTTCTTCCCAATACTTTTTTGGTGCCTCTCTGTTTAGATATATTCAAAGGTGATTTAGTTTAATAGTCGACAGACAAATGCGTGACAGATAACCGGATACAGATACAAAAGTGGGTCTGAAACTAAACTTTTGTTCCTGATGGAGCAGGCTAAAAGCATTTAATGACCCACTCCTGCTCCTCAGTCCTGTGTTCCTATGTTCATTCAGCACCTCAACTCCGCTGACAGGAGCAGTTGAAGGTCACTTACTCCAAGAACGTGATGTCCATAAACCAAGGAAACCATTCATCCCATTAATGCTGTCATTCACGCTTTGGATAGTTTGGATAATGTAATTGGAAAACTCAAGTTGGGTAGGAAAATGATCCCACATATCTCTTGACAGAGATTCCCTGTCTGCAACATGTGCTTCATTTGTTGGTCATGTTATAGACCCAGATTCACTGTGGATACAACTTCCGTACCTCAACCAGAGATGGATCACAAAATCTTCTGACTGCAACATTCAATAACAGAACTTCCAGGAAAATAGCACCCACTAACTTTCTGATAACAGAATATGAGTAAATAAGAACAGGACCAGGTGGTTAAGTCCCGCAATCTCAAGCCTGCCTTGCCCTACAATAAGATCATGGCTGATCTGCTTTTTGTCTCAGATCCTCTTTTATGCCTCATTCATCACAGCCCTCAACATGCTGGCAGATCAAAATCCATCTACCTACTCTTTAAGCACTTTCAGTGATTCAGAACCCCGAATTCTCAGACAAAGTACATTCCTGACATTCAATACCCTCCGTTTGAAACAAAAAAAACTCGCGGCTCATATACCATGACCTATTGATCTGAACAAAGGAGGTGAACACAGAGGCTCAGTAAGAGTGACTGGTCCTGATATCAAGGAAGATATTGACTCAGGATAGTGTCACGGAGTGGGACTAACTTGCACTTAATGTCAATCAGTTGTAAACTCTACACTGGTTGATGCGATTTAAAACACAAAGGAAGATGTTTCTGGTTAACGGTTATCAATTCTCTCAGTCTGAGATATTTCTGTGGGAGATCACTTCCTCAGCATAAACATCTTCAGTTGCTACATCAATGTCTTTTTCCCATCATAAGACAGGAGCGGGAATGCTCACTGAAGATCCCACAATGTTCACCTCAATGTGTCATCCTGAACCAGTCTGTGTCCATGTGCAGTAAGACCTGGACAACATTCAAGCTTCTTCTGTGAATGCATAGGTGACGGTCATGTAACAATACTGCTAGAAACTGCACGTTTGATTTGATGTATTTGATTTATTTATTGTCATTTGTACCGAATTACAGTGAAAAATTCTGTTTATGCGCATAGTAAGCAAGGATGTACAGATCAGAAAGACTTAGACAGAGACACACAGATTACATTGAACAGTGGCACTAGGGCGAGAGTGACTTTCCTGAGTAAAAGAGGAGCTCATTCAGAAACTCAAGCTTGGTTCACAGGAATATGAGGAAGCCATTCAGCTCATCTTAATTATTGTGAAAAAAGAGGAGAGACCATTCCGTCCCTTCGGAGTATTACACAGGAAGTGAAGGTGTCTCGTGTTATGGACCAGATGGGAGCCCCTCCAAAATAATTTAAGAACGTCACCCAGACCCTCACATTTTCTTACTTTGAAGGCCAATGTAAAATATCTGTTCCAAGTGCAATGGACCATTCAAACTACTTGCTGTGAAGCAAAACACCATTTATTTATACTCTGCGGATAAAATACTCCAAAGAAAGAGGAATTTAGAATAACTACTCTAAAGGAAAACTTAACAAAATAATACATACAGTAATTATTACTAATTAGCAGTTCCAATAGATGAACATCCCAAAAACACACCCCTTGGCAAAAAGGAAAATTCAGATGGAGATTCTCACATGCTGCTCTCCAATCCAGGAGGAAAATGAAATCTAGAGAAGGTGTAGAATGTGGCAGTCAGGAGACATTCACTGTTTTATATATATAAACATAAGCATACATATGTAGCTAAAGTAATTCAGGTGTTTCACTCCATCAGTTGCGATAAGCTTTTGTATTAAACAAATAAATCGGAGACATCATCATTTTTGAACCAGCTGCTGTGTCTCTTGCAAAGATGCGAAAGAACCTCAATTCAAAGACGAGAGAAGTGAAGAAACTTTGGACACCAAAGGAACCTCGCTGTCGTATCCAGGGGACCAATGTTATTTAACAGTTTCCGTTGTATTTGTTTTTTACTTTACAAACAGAACGTCAGTGTAACAACCTGTACAAATGTGTGCTCGAGAAATTCAGCGGACCTGCCATCATCGGCTGAGGGGGACACAGAATTCATGATTATAGACTGTTGTGACTGTTCTGAAGAAGAATTATACTGGATTCGAAATAGGAATTCTGGCTCCACCTCGTCAGATTCCCACAGAATGGTTCTGTTTCTCCAGAACTTCCAGAGTCTACATTAGATTTCTGACATATCCAATATTATACTTTGAAGTGAATGGTGTGTGTGTGTGTGTCTGTGTTCGTGCTTGTTTGTCTCACTGGGTGTTTAAGTGTTTCAGTGAATGTTATAATTTAAAGAGTCAAGTGACTTGACTCTTGAGAGTTGAAGGATACATGGAGTTAGCATGAGTGTGGCATTGTGCCCTGGTGTGGAACACCCAAAACCTAACTGATTGCCGGAGAAGTCTTGAGCAGCTGAATGGTCACTTCTGTTCCTATTCCTTACCTTCTTATCTTTTGTTATTGGAAAGTAATTTTATTCTCCTTGATGTCTTTCTGTGAAATGTTGCATTCAGGGAGACCAGCAGATTCGGATGAGTTAACCCAAGGTGACATATGGGGAGCTGTATTCACATTAAATTTGGATCTTCAGAATGGCCCGAAGGTACAGAGATGGGAAGGCTATAAAGTGGAATGAGTGGGCTCTCTCTGATCCAGCCTGGGTTTGTCAACTGCATTTTCCCAAACAAGACCAAACAATCAAACTGGCTTCGAACTGTTCCTGCTTAGCAGATTCGATGAGCTGAATGAATTGAAAGGAACTGAAATGATTTTATTGCCACCTGTGCTGGAATAAGAGCCATGCAAAATTTGCAATATTGCCACTTTGGTGCTATTGTAGATACAGGGTATCTTGGTCCGCATACTTCAGTATTTGTTATAGAGTTGAAAGAAAAGTGAATAATAGTCCAGACGAAAATGAAAGACTTTGTTTAAAGTGTTAAAATTCGATTCCTTTTCACTGAGTCTGTGCCAGTACCTAGCCTCTGGATTGCACTGGCAAAGTCTCCAGACCACGCGAGACTTCAAAACTTGAGGCAACATTTCCATTCCCCATGGACCACACCGCCCCTCCACCGGCCTCCAGTCAGGTCACCCCTACCTGGCCTTGTCTGGAACACTCCTCCTGCGCTAGATTGGTCTGGGACTCAATCCTGCATAGGTCTGACTTGGGACTCATTCCCATGCTCACTTCCACACTGGTTGGTCTGAGATTTGCTCCTGGTCTGGGACGCGCATCCCACACTGGCCTAGTCTGGGACCGACGCCCGCACTGGCCTGGTCTGGGAATCACTCCTGATGAAGGGCTTTTGCCCGAAACGTCGATTTCGAAGCTCCTTGGATGCTGCCTGAACTGCTGTGCTCTTCCAGCACCACTAATCTCGGATTTGGTTTCCAGCATCTGCAGTCATTGTTTTTACCTGCACTGTACTGGTCTGGGACTGACTCCCACAAAGGCCTGGTCTGGAACTCACTCCCACACATGTCTGGTCTGGGACTCCCTCCCACGCTGGTCTGGTCAGGGACTCCTCCCACGCTAGCGTTTTGTGTAATATTGTTCCTGCACTGGCCTGGTCTTAGTCTCACTCCCACGCTGGCCTGGACTGAGACTGGCTCCCGCGCTGGCCTGCTCTGAGAGTTACTGTCGTGATGGTCTTGTCGGGGATTTACTTCCGCATTGGCTTCGTCTGGGATTCTTTCCCGCGCTGGCGAGGTCTGGGACACGCTCCCATGCTAGTTTGGTCTGGGCTCCACTGCCATGCTGACCGCATCTGGGACTCCACTCCCATGCTGACATGGTCTACGTCTCGTCTCTGGAACATGCATCATTCCCTGGCCTGATCTGTGATTCATTTCTGGAAGTCGCCAGCGATGGCCTCCAGTCTGAGAGTCGTCCCCTTCATTGCCCTCCCAGTGAGGTTAAGTTGTTAAAATTTTGTAAAATAAACTAGAGAGAAGAGAAACATTTCGATTAAAAAGTTGAAGAAGGATGGAATAGCGGAGCTCTGAGTGGAGCGTCCTATCATGCCACTATCAGGGTAACATCAGAACATAGGACTGAACTGCACAAGTGGGTCATTCGACCCTTTTCACTACTTCCCCTTGAAATGAGATTGTGGTTCTAGCTACACTTTTCCTTTCAGACCGTGTTATCCCTGATTCACTCTCTATCGAAAATCTAACTAGGTCAACCTTGATATGATTTAATTCTCCAGCTTCCACGAACTACTGTTGAAGAGAGATCTCTCTTGAATGAACCTCCGAGAATGTCCCCTTGGCCCTCTTCAGGTTGGTGTTCGAGGATGACTGTGATCTTTTGTATTCCCGCTCTTCAACAATCATAACACATTTCAAATTTGACATGATCAATGATACAGGTCTCAGACTGGGCCAAGTTCACTGTTAAGAATAATGGAGGTGGGTTTCATTAGTCAACAACAAATAACTTGTTTATTACCAAGATAAAATTCTTTAAAACTGTCCACATCCTAACGACAATAAATAATGTTTAAACTGTACAAGTATACTTTGGGAATCCACATGTTGGACTGTCTTCAGTATGGCTCAATATGATCACCTCTTCGAAGATGTTAAAAGCAACAAGAAACTTTGCTAATACCTTCATACCATAACTCCGTCATCAAGGAAGTAGTGAAGTGACATATCTCTGAACTGTTTGTAATGTGGTCTCACTAATGCCCTGTACACATGAAGCAAATAATACTGAACATTTATATTCAATCACCTTCGCAAGAAATAGCAGAAAACTGTTTACCTGCAAATCAGTTGCTGTATCTGCATGCTAAGTTTATGTCATTCATATATCATCTGCACTGCTCAATTCTGCAATCTCACTCTGTTTAAAAGTGTACTGTTGATTTATCCTTCTGGCCAAAATGGATAAATTCTTATAAACCACGTCACACTGTTTCTGCAGAAAACTTCGTTCACTCACTACCCCTGTCCAATTTCCAACTTATTGAAGGATTTCCTTGGTACATTAGCAAATGGAGATCCAGTGCATTCTCAGTTTCAGACCATAGACTCAGATAACATTTGTTCAAAGACAATTACCATTCTACTGTTTCAGTCTTTCGTTAATTTCTCTAAAATAACAATTCAAACCAATGGACATTTAACATGAGGCAATCATATTATACAGAAATAAAGATTCATCCTCGTGTCAAAATAATATTTGAAAGTTCACTATAGCCAGAAAATGAGATTCTAATCTTGACAACTTAATAATGTAACCAATTATCTTAAACTATTTCCTTAAACTAAATGTAACACAGGAAAAGTGGGTACAAATTGCATGTTGTTTCCTAATTATCTTTTCTCCAATTGGCCTTATGCAACTAATTATAGCTGAGGGAAATTCTTACAAAAGATCTGTAAATTCTGACTTCAAATTAAAGTTTGGAATCAGTCTTTTTGTGAACATTAAAATGTCCTCACCATGAGAGAACACTGTAGCCTCTCCATCCCTTTAATCGATTTGGAATTTCCTTCTAAATTCTTCTTTCAGATCGGGAGGTCAGAATAATGCCATGAAGTCCAACACTAAATGCAACACCTAATTGTGTAAATTAACCTGACATCTCTTTGTTTTCAGCTGATGCAGAAACAGTAGATTCACATCCAACTTTCATATTTCTATGCATCTGAGAAATATGAATTCCTGTAAATTATAAATTCAATGTATCATAGTGTCCTCATATATAGGAACTGCAGGGGGGAAGAAAAGCATAGAAATCTAAACTGTTTTCAAATATGAACCACTGTACAAATATATGTAAGGTCAGGCCACAAAGAATTAACATTTATTTCAATGAATATTAGAACTTGAGACATTCCCAATCAGACAGAAACCCTTTTTTCTCACAACAGAATAAGACCACAAGCTGCTCGTCCACTTCGGTTTGGGATTCTTTCTTTTCACAGAATGAAGTGCTCTCGTTTTAGATAAGTTCTTGTAATTTCAGACTTTAATTTTGTTTCAATCTTTCTTACTGTGGGAGTCAGAGCTATGGAGATTTCTGCGATTGTATTCAGAAGTACAATTTATTGGACATGGTCACAATGCAGGAGATTACATCCACTCCTCTTCCCAGCTTTGACTAATATGTAATGTGTACAGAATTCCAACATCCTAAATTCAAACAGAGAATGATCTCCTTCTCCGTGAGAGTATCTCGAATTCCTGATGTGTGTTTCCTGACTTGTTATTCATTCTCTTCATCATGTCTTTGTTCTGTCTAAACAGAAAGATCCAAGGATGGTTCATTATGATACTTCTTTTCTTTGTCCTAACACATATCTTGTTACATGGGGATTGGAATTGGATTCCAGCTGTTCTTAAAACATCTGTTTTTCTCAATAGGTTCTTTATTTGTATCAGCAATCTCGTTAGTGCCATTTCTGGTGCCCATTCAAGTTCTCTTCCATTTGGTCAATTAGAGAGGCCTGATGGGGTTATTTCTCTGATTCTCACCTTAGCCTTCTTAATCGCGAAACATTCACACGCGATGGATACAAAGGATATTGTTAGGCTGGAATATTATTGGGGTGCCTGACAGTTCCTGGGATGGTACCGATTCTAACGCTATACGAGTAAAATAATAGACATATGGCGACTTCCCATTGGGTCTCCTGTGGCCTTTCTCAGGGGCAGGACAAAATGGTTGTCCGCTGAACCACTAACAGTGGTGATTTTTAAATAAACCACATAACAGCGCACTCGATTCTTGATTATTGAACTTGGGACATGTCACATGTTATAACTGCAAACAAAATGTTTTAAATCAGCTTGTACAGGATAAAAGGTGCTTCAGATAAACATACTCTCCTTCAAAGCAGTAGCAAATTGACTGTTTTTACAAACAGGAGAATGTGAGCACCGCAGATAGTGGAGAATTTTGTGCTGGAAAAACACATCAGGTCAGGCAACATATGAGGAGCAGGAGAATGGATTTTCTGGCATGATACCTTCAACAGGAATGAAGCTTGAGGGTCAAAGGGGTGCAGAGATAAATGGAAGGGGGATGGAGAAGGAGGAAAGGTAGCTGAGAGTGTGATAGGTAGATGGAGTGGGGGTAATGGTGACAGGTCAGAGAGGAGGATGGAGTGAATGGGTGTGATGGACGATGGACAGGTAGGACAGGTCATCAGGGTGGTGTTGAGATGGAAGGTTGTAACTGAGATAAAGCTGGGGGGAAGGGAAATGTGGCAAGTGATGAAATCAACATTGATCCCATGTAGTTAGAGGGCCCCAAAGCAGAAGATGAGGCATTCTGCCTCCAAGCGTCGGGTGTGAGGGAGTGGAGTTGGAGGAGGCCCAGAATGTGCATGCCCTTGGCAGAGTGGGAGGGCAGTTGAAGTGTTCAGCCACACAGTGTTGGGGTTGATTGGTGCAGGTGTCCCAGAGATGTTCTCTGAAGCGCTCTGCAAGTAGGCGTCCTGTCTCTCCAGTGTAGAGGAGACTGCATCGGAAGCAATGGATACAGTAAGTTACATATGTGGAAGGGCAGGTGAAACTTTGATGGATGAGGAAGGTTTCTTTGCGGCCTTGAATGGACTGAGGGGGAAGGTGTTGGCGTAGGTTTTACAAATCAAGAAGTGGCAGAGGAAGGTGCCAGCATAAGAGCGTGGGTTGGCGGGGGCTGTGGACTTGACCAGAGAATCACAGATGGAATGGTCTTTCTGGGGAGCGGATAGGGTGGGGAGGAAAATATATTTCTGGTGGTAGGGTACATTTGTAGTTTGGCGGAAATAGTGGAGGATAATGCAATGCATACGGAGTCTGGTGGAGTGAAAGGTAAAAATGGGGGAGGTTCTGTCCTTGTTGCAGTTGGAGGGCTGGGGTTCAAGGACAAAGGTTCAGAAAGTGCTGCTGGACACCATCGAACATGTGGAAGGGGAAATTGCAGTCTTTGACTTCGGAGGTGATCTGGTCCGTTCTGTGGTGAAAGTGGTCCTCCTGGCAGCAGCTGTGGTTGAGGTGGAGGAATTGGGAATGAGCAATAGCATTTTGCAGGAGGCTGGATGGGAGCAGATGTAGTCCAGGTAGTTTTAAGTGATATGGACTAGGTGCTGTCAGGTGGGACTAGATTGGATTGGGATATCTGGTCGGCATGGACATGTTGGACCGAAGGGTCTGTTTCCATGCTGTACATCACTATGATTCTATGTCTGTGTTGAGTCAGTCACTGCTGATGGAAATGGAGTGGTCCAGGGAGAGGAGGGAGTTGTCCGAATTGGTCGAGGTGAACTTAAGTTCCGAGTAGAATGTGTTGGTGAAGTGGATGAACTGTTCACCCTCCTCGTGGGAGCATGAGGTGGCGCGAACCCAGATATCAATTTAGTGGAGGAAAAGGTGGGGAATGGTGCAGGTGCAACTGCAGAAGATGGACTGCTTTACATAACCGACAAAGAGACAGGCCTAACTGGTGCCCATGGCTAACCTTTTCATCTGGTGGAATTGGGAGGATTCAACCGAAAACTTATTGAGGATGAGGACCTGTTCAGCTAAACGAGTGAGAGTGTCAGTAGAGGGTGACTGGTGGGGACATTCTGAGAGGAAGAAATGGAGGGCTTGGAGACCCCGGTCATTGCGAATACATGTATATAAGGTCTGGATGTCCATGATGAAGATGAGGTGTTGGGTTCAGCGAAATGTAAGTCTTGGAGGAGGTGGAGGCCGTGGGTGGTGTCCCAAACATATGCGAGAAGTTCCTGGATGGGGGGATAGTCTGGTATCGTGGTATGTGGAGATGGGTTCACTGGGGCATGAGCAGGCTGAGATGATGGGTTGGCTGCGGCAGTCAAGCGTGTGAATCTTAGAGGGTGGGCAGGAGACTTGGTGGAAAAATTAAGCTCGGAGGCAGAGGCTGTGAAATAAAAGTTCGATGTCACAACGCATTTTTGCAAGTAGTGTTAAATTGTATTCGAAAAAGCAAACTTTCAAATTAGCTGTCACTAAATAGCATGTGATGCACTAATTGGTTGGAAAGTGCAAGCGTAAACACTGACTTCAAGAATTTACACTGGTGTTTAACCCAGTCAGTGCATTGGATGTTACCACTAGGATTCAGAATTAAATCACATCAGTCTATGTAGATCCAATGTTAACTTTCAGAGTCCTACGTGTTTAATTATACCTGATCTCAATAAACTTAGAGTGTGCTTTTCTGTCATAACTGGCGGTATAGTGAAGGGAAAAGGTCACTCATTGCTCTTCCGCTCCTGCTCTTGGTCATCTGTCCTCTCTGTATTTGCAGTCTTTCAGCACTATAGGCTCTGTTGCTTTAAACATTACATCCTTCCTGTCTCTTATAACGCTGAGCTTTTATTATCTTTTGATTTACATCCTAACATTTCACCCTTCAGTGTGGAAATTTTACATGGACTGGAGCAATTCCTGAAGATGGTGAATGCTGAAGGACTGAGAGACCTTACAGTGACAGGGAATATTGAACATCCAAAGGAGGTTATAAAGAGGAGAATTGTGGTGTTCTGGAGAATGATGCAAAGTGAAGGAAGTTTACTGAGTTTCAAACAGGTTATAATGATACAAAGGACTGTAGGATGTAGACAAAGTTACAAAGATAAGGAGAGTATATATTTATGCGCGATGTCCACAACTGATAGGGTGTGTCCATGTTTGGATTTCATTACAAAAATGTAGAGGGCCACAGGGTCTGGACAGCTTTACAGCAGTATGGAGGACTGTAGAAGTGATGACAGCTTATTAATTAACAAAATGAATATGGAGAATTATCTGGAGATTGCACAAGTTATAGTTGAAGCAGGACATCACCGAAATAGAGAGCGTTTTTTATGCTTGAAGATGATTGCATGAGAACAGGGTTGCGTGGCCTCATGCAGTTCAATGTGATAGAGGTGGTTCTTGCATCTGGAAGATATTACTGACAGGGAAAGTAGAGGATTGTAAAGCATAGGTGAGATTGCAAATAATGAAATGTTTCATGTAATTATGGAACTGGTAAAAAAAATGTTTTTAACTTCAAGTCAATGGTTTGCAGAGACCTTCCAGACATCCTATGACATTGGGATCTAGTGTTTGTCGGACTCATGTTAAATGAGTGAGATAAAGACAACCTTTCAAGTTATTCATGATACAAACAGAGACAGCAGAGTAGGAATACTGGCGGGTGGTATTCATGGAATAATGATGATAAAACCATAAGACAGAGGAGCAGAATTATACCATTCAGTCAATTGAATTTCCATTCACTTGAGTTGATCTGATAATCCTCAAGTCCACTCTGCTGTCTTTGGCCAGATTGATAGCAATTAATTGTAAATCTGATGATGTTGACCATCTTGAACCAATCCAATAGGAAAGAAATCAATATGTTATCGCCGGGATAATGACAGGGCACTTGGACAGGGAGAGGACAGCCAATTGCCATCTGAAGAGATAAGAAACCTCGATACTCTCAGAAAAAAGAAACACAATTTATTCATGAAGTTAGACGGCACGTTTCATGAACATTCCTGACATCACAATTCAACCAAGAGAGGTGTTCAGAGCAGATGAATTCACAGGGAAAAGATCCCGAACAACAGAATCAGTGGAGATTTATAGGAATATTCTGGAAGACACATTCCGTGTGAGTTTTGAGAGAGTAAGCTTGAAATTATTGCTTATTTATTCGCTGGATGTATATCAATGGGACCTGCAGTTTTGAAGCAGCATACAAATAGAGTTTAATTCAGTGAGTGAATGGGTAGTATTGAGGATGCAACTGTTAAATTTGTTCAGAATTCTGTTACAACCTTATTCACTGTTGGAGTCAGGAAAATATATTTCTTTTTTTATTTCAGAGTGCCCAAAATAATTTCATTTCATTATTCAATTCTTTACAACAGATTGGGGAGTGAGAGGTAGGTTATAACCCTTCTCAGTCTTCTTTATTAGATAACAAGGTGAGGTGTTGCTCTCTGGGTGTTTTGGTTTTAATTATCAGAGGGATGACAACCTCCCCTTTGTTACAGTCGGCTTATCTCAAAGATTCAGATGCATATGATTCACGCTGACTTGGCTGTTTGGAATTAGAATTGCCATTGCTCATAGAAGATAGAGGGTAATGTTGGAAGGGGGTGATTCTTACTGGTGGACCATGAACAGTGGTATTCTGCAGTGATCTGCATTGTGCCTCTACTGTTTGTGATGTAAATGAATTACCTGTTTGAAAATCTAGATGGTTGGGTTAGTAGGTTTGCAGCCTTGATCGATTTGTGGATAATGTAGAAGGTTGGCAAAGGATTGTTCAGTTGGACATATGGGAGGAAAAAGAGCAGATGGAGTTTAATGTGGGTAAGTATGGGTACTGCACTTCAGAAAATCAAATACTAAGGAAATGTATCCAGTTAATGGCTGGAGCCTGAACAGCATTGATGTGGAAATGGAACTTGAGGTACAAGTTCAAATCTCCCAGGAAGTAGCCACACAGGCAGATAGGTGGGAAAGAAGGCCAAATGTATGCTTGCCTTTATTGTTCTAGGAATTGAGTGCAACTGTCAGGTTGTCATGGTGCAGTTTTATAGGGTTTTACTTAGGCCACACTTCAAGTATTGCATTCAGTTCTGGTTGTCACATTGTAAGTAGGATTTGGAGGCTTTAGAGAGGGTAAAGAAGAGGTTTACCAGGGTGTTGTCTGAATTAGATTGTATGAGGAACAAGGAGAGATTAAAAAAACTCGGGTTGCTTTCTCTGGTGCTGCGATGGATGTGGAGAGACTTGGAAGAGGTCTGTAAAATTATGGGATGCCGGGACACGTTTGACAGTCAGAAGATGTTTCCCAGAGTTGAAATGTCTAATACTGTGGGATATGCATTGAAGGTGAGTTGGGAAAGTTCAAAGGATCCCTGATGAGCAGGCTTTTTGCACAGAGTAAGAGAGGTCTTTGTTGGTGGTGGCATATACAGTCGGGACAATGAAAGGACTTTTGGATTATCAGATGAATACACCAGTAATGGATCTATGTCGATCAAAGGCAGGCAAAAGGAATTAACTTACTTTGTCATCATGTTCACCACAGCATCATGTCTCAAAGGACCCGTTTCTGTTCTGTATTGTCCTATGTTCTATGCAAGATTGCAAGATATTTTTAGATATCATAAAGGTTACAGAGAAGCAAGAGTAAATATTGCACCACTGGAAATGTACCGAGAGAAGTAGCAATAGAGAACAAAGATATGCTGGGGAAACCCTGCATCAGTTTTCCAAGTGGGTGACACCAGTAATTTACCAGAACCATAAGGAGTCTGGGCGAGGGTTGTGTGCATTAGCCAGTATTTAGGAGAAGGTGCTGGGAATGCTGAAAGGTTTGAAGGTGGATCAATAACCAGGTCTGGATAGGTTATATCACAGAGTTCCAACGGAGATAGCTGTGGAGATTGTAAAGGCATTGGTGATGATTCAGCAATCACTGGAGTCAGGTAGCATCGTAAGGACTGAAAATCGCTAATGTCAACATCCTGTTTAAGGAAGGAAAGTGTAAGAAGACAGATAACTATTGACTGGTAAGGTTAGCTTTGGTTATTTTTAGGACTTTAGTGTTTGTTTTCATGGTTGCATTTGGTGAGCTGATGATAAAATAGGGCAGAAATATCCAGAATTCTCAAGGTTCTGCCTGACAAATCTGTCAGAATTCTTTGAGGAGGAAATGAGTAGGTCAGACAGAGGACAGTCAGTGGACGTGTCTTTGACGAGAGCCATTAAATCCGCGAAAGTTGGAAATTTTTCTGCCTTCGCTTTAATATACTTATTGCTCGAACGTTGACAACCCGCTGTGTTAAACAGTTGCAGATATTAATTACCCTCTGAGAGATGAATGTCCTGTTCATCGCCATCTTAAGCATATGATTACCAGCAATAACTTGTTTGCTAAAACAATAGTCATACACTTAAAAATGCTGTTCACAAACCCCATTTGTTTTTATAAATGCACCATTTTGAGAATATAAAAGTGAAACTTATGAGTGATTCCTATTATTCCCTCCAAACAGTCCAGTCATTCTCCTCAGCACTCCAGTTCATGTCCTCTTCAACGAGTCACATTGTATGGTTTCCTTATTAATTCTTTTTTTTTCTTGACAGGAATTCTCTATTTACTGGTCTCCTCGTGACTTTCCCCTTGCTGCCTGTCCCATCACTGTAAGTTGTTCTGACTCCTATGTTTTTAACCCATGTTCCTCTCAAGTGAATATCTAACCCTTGACTGCCAGCTGTCTAACATGGGGTTTCATTCTGCTCACGTACTTCCTGTCCTCTGGTTGACAATGTTTATTCTTTACCCAGTTTTCTTCCATGCTGCTGATCCATAGCCCAGGCTTATTAACTGTTCTCAACCCCGTACATCCATTTACTTTCCATTGTTTAAAGCTATGTGAAGTTGTTTTTGTATCCCAGGGGTTAATACTTGCCTATTATTGTTTGGATATTTGCGCTGCTCTCAGTTATTTCGTCTATTCACAAATTTGTGAATAGATATTAGGGGATATTTCAACATGCTCTTCAACTGCTCTCTGAACTTGGACTGAGTAGCCACGTAAATAAATGTGTTTGTGCAACAACTTAAATTTCTCAGCATATAGGCAAGCACTTTAAACATCCCATCAGAACTGACTATGGAAACAACAACATCAAAAAAATATATAATGTAAACAAACCACAAGAGGATGAAGGTGCCCGATATGGTAAAGAGTAAAACCATCGACTTCCTTCTGCTCTCCATCTCTTGGTCAGTGTGTTTTTCATCTTTTTTGTGATGTTTCAATCCCATACGGGCTCGACTGACCATTAAAATGTGTCTGACTGTCATAATATTGAATAACAGAATTAAACTGAATGGTAATAATGGTGTTAAAACCTTTTCAAACATCCTAAATCCATTCCACCTTGGATGTCTAAAGTAGATTTGCTTATTAGAACAGCGCCATTCTACATTGTTAATTATCCACTTAGGTTTATATCTGAAGTAAATGGGAATGTTTTTTAAACACAGGAGAATGCCAGTTGTAGCTAGAACCACAGTTGCAGTTTTCTTGGTGCAATATTTCAATTTCAGTTTCCGGCAAGAAATGGCAACAAATCGATCAAAAGTGAAAGTCACGGTGAACCAGACAGAACAGTCTATGGCTACACGGATCACAACATAGAGGGGTCGACACACAGAAGTGAGCTTCACGACATTCAATGGGAAATAATAATTGTTGATTCGACGAAGTATGACCTCAGTGATAATGACCATGAGATCCATCAATGCCATGGCCACCAGGTAACGAGTGCTGCAAGTGGAAAGTCCACTCTTTCCCTGGGACAGGATGACAATTGCAATTAAGTTAACTGCAATAAATAAAGAAAGACCCGTTGAGAAAACTTAATTTTTCGTAGACAAATAAAATTTTTTCTGAGCTGAGAAACAGATTACGTCTGTAAAGAAAAATGTGCGCTGCGACCATGTCACAATTAAAAACAATCTCCAGCATTAATTTCGCTTTCTAAACCTGTTCTCTCACTGCTTTTGGGATGGATATATATCTCCAATGCATGTCACCTTGAGCAGTACATGGTCATTAACATCAAACAGAAAACAAATGGTTGTTACTGAAATTCAATGCGATTTTAAATTAAGAAATAATCCTAGTAATCCTCTGCAATAGCAGCACCAGCAGGGTCAGACCCACACTGCCGTCCTGCCTTCATGATCATTCCTCTGCAAACACTTGACACACAACTGTTGACACTTCAGGAAATAAAAATTGACCATTCCCAATCAGGATGCATTAACTCAGGTTTTTGTCTTTCAGGTTTCTTCAGAATTCAACAAGATTCATAACAAGGTGTAAGTTTCTCTTTTACGTTGTGAAGGTTCCATCATTATTTTTTCTATGTGTTTAGTGCATGTTAAACCATACTTTATATGTGAATACATATGAACTCTGACACCAGGTGACCTCAACATTATTGGTTAAATTAGCTTTCGCTGAGACAGATGGTAGCAATATATTTACAGCTCATCTGAAGAATATCATTTGACTTTAGCAATTCTGTACTTCAAAAATGTTTTCCGAATTTTGGAACTCCTTTTTCTGATCTACTGCTAGTTTCATGTCATCATCTAATATACGTCTCATATATCTTCTTGAAGAGTTATGGACCGTCTCCTTAAATGTTTCCATTTCTTCTTAGCCTTTATGTTTCCACATTCAAACTTTGTCACCACGTCTTCACCTTGTTGTAATGTATTATTTCAGGTTTATCTTATTCAAGTCTTTCCAATTTGAGACTGTATTGAATGCTACAGCATTTTATGTTCACTTCTGCCTCTAATACGATTTTAATATTATTCGTGCCACAATAATTTCCCAGCTCTAAAATAACTTGTTTGCTGGTAGTTTGAAACATGAGTTTTCATTGAAACTGTCCTCATTCAAAACTGTCTGAGTGTGGGATAAAGGAACCCTTGTAAATCTGAAATCACTGCATAATCAGGGGACACACTTTCTGCTGGTTAGAGCCATACCTGACATATAGAAAGATGGTTGTGGTTACTGGAGGTCAGTCATCTCAGACAATATAACCACTTCCAAGTGACATCCAATGATGTTACTGTCACTGATTCTCCTGCGATCAACAGCCTGGCTGTTACTACTGAACAGAACATCAACTGAATTCTGCACATAGACACATTGGCTACATGAACAGGTCATGGCTCGGAATACTGATGCGAATAACTCACCACTTGTATCCCTAAAGCCGATCCATCACCTGCAAGGAACAAATCAAAGTGTGGTGGAGTAATCCCACGTGCCTGAATGCTGGAGCTCCAACAACACTCAAGGAACCTGATACCATTCAGGACAAAGCAGCCGGCTTGATTAGCATTACATCAACAAGCATTCATTCCCTTCACCACAAACACTCAGTCACAGCAATTTATAACATCCACAAGATGGGCTGCAGAAATTCACCAAAGCTCCTCGGATAGCATCATGTAAATTCACAGCCACTTCTGTCAAGGACAAAAGCAGCAAATATACAGGAACCTCATCACTTTCAATTTCACCCCACACCGTAAAATCCTGATGCCAAGCTTCTTACCATTCTGTCTTGAAAATATACTGCCATTCTTCCATTGTCGCTGAATCAAAACATTGGACTTACCTTCCTAATGGCATTTGGCTTCATTCACTTCACATTGACTGCAGCAGTTCAAGAAGGCAACTCACTAACACCTTCTGAAGATCAACCAGGGGTGTGTTATAAATGCTGGCCAGCCAGTGACAGCTAGATCCCACAAAATGAATAACAGAAAGAATCGTTGTCTAAATCAGTTCTTAATTCTGCCTTTTCCATTTCGATTTGTGATGTGTTTTGTGAAGTTAAATCATCCACAATTGTTCCAAAAACAGCACTTACAACTCAATTATTCCCTTTATGTTTAGTTTTTTTTTAAAAATCATCATCTCACAGGCTTATTGTGAAGGTGTTTATTTTATCAGAGACTTTAATTAACTCACTTTCTTTTCATCTTCAATGATATCTTGGTTTCGTCTTCACTAAGAAAGACACGAACAAGACATGACAACTGTTGGCAAACACAGATTCCTTGAAGGGAGAGGAACTGACTGATTGCTAGGCAAAAGGTGGTGGGGAACCTGATGAGAGTGAATCCTGATAATCCTCAGGGCCAATGAAGGGCATCACAGAACACTCAGGAATTGAAATTAGGAATAGTCAGTGCATTGATGGTTGTCTTTCAAAATTCTGACATTCTGGAATATTTCCTACGAATTGCAAGTTGAGAAATGGAACACCACTTTCGTTTTCTAAATGCAGTCAAAGGGAATTGTTGACTGGTTAGACTGACACCATTAGTGGGGAAAGTCTTGAAGTCCATTGGAAAACATTTAATAGCAGTGACAAAGATCAGGTAAACTCAGCACGAATTTAAGAAAACTAATTCATCCTTGAAAATAATTTGAATTTTTGTGGACATAACTAATAAGGTGGGTCCAAGGAACCATTGTAAGGCTTAATTGGACTTTCAGAGTGCTTTTCAGAAGTTCCACATAGGGATGAGCTTGTAAAATAAAAGGGTGTCGAATTGAGGGAAGTGTACTGACACGACGAACGTGCCAATTGGAGGATGACAGAAAGGAAGCGGAAGAAACGGGATCTCATCTGAGAGGCAGGCAGTGACTGGACAGGTAGCACAGGGATCCATAACTGATCACATCTGTTCACAATACGTATCAATGTTTTAAATGAGGGAACTTAACGTCTTATCTCTGGCACTGTAGACAACACAATTTTTTTTGGCTGGTGAGCTTTGAGGAGTAAGCAGAGATGTTTCAGTGTGTTTTGTATAAGTTGAATGAATGGACAAAGTTATAACAGATAACGTATAATGTGGATAATTCTGAGGTTACCAATTTCGCAAATCAGAAAGGCAGATTATTAGTCATATATTGACAGATTGATAAAGTGGGAGGTGCAATGCAACCTCATTGCCCTTCTGTACCAGACAATGAAGGGTAACCTGCAGGTGAGCAGAAGGAGAAGAAGAGAAGTGACACGTTGGCTTTCATGGCGAGAGGATTCCAGTACAAAGCACAATTATCTACCATGATTGCATTAACCCCGGCATAGCAGAACAGTGGCATGAAGAGAGTCTATCAATTAAGATTATGTTCACTGGCCTTCAAAAGAATGAGAGGGGATCTCATCAAATTTCTAAGATCGGAAATAGGCCTGGGCAGGTTAACAGACGGAGGACGTTTCTAATGACCTGTGAGTCCAGAATCATTTGTCACAGTCTGCGGTACGGTAAGGTAATTCAGCACTGAAATAAGTGGAAATTTCTTCACGCAGAGAGTGGTGAGCCAGTGTAGTTCTTCGGCAAAAAGACTATTCAGGCGAAAATATTCATGAAGGCTTCCGAAATAGCTTATAGGTCGCAAGGCATCAAAAGATCTGAGAAGGATGTAAGAGAAGTCTGCCGAGACAGACGATCAGCCAGAATGAAACTAATTGTTCAGGCACACTCAGAATGTCCTACCCCTGCTTCCATTTGCTATGTATTAGAGTCTGCCAAATGGGCTGGGTTTGACAAGAGGTGTTCTGTGGCCATGGGAAATTATTTTATCACAGTTTCCAACAATAATGTCTTGTGAAATCATGGAAACTAAATTCAGGCGTTGCTTGATTCAGCACAGAGGTGACCACAGAGCTAGCTCCCATCCTTCCAGGGTCCCTTTCTACGTTGTGCCTCGGTTTGCTGGAGCTTGGTAAGCTGTTCCTCACAAACCCACGATGGACCCAGCAGATCCCTTTCCCCACACCAACTCAGATGGTGCTCTCAGAGCTTCCACACTCTGTACCCTCTGCTCCATTTGGTTGTGCATGTTCAAAACCAAGATATGTTGTAACTGCACTCCCAAATCTCATTCTGAATTGTGTTTTCAAACTCTGAGGTCTCCCTGAAATATCTCCAGCAGTTCACACCACAACTGCCAGAAAAAACTTTCAAGTCCTTCCAGGATCTTTCCAGGAACAGAATTAATTGAAATGCCTATTTGCAGCAAGTTACTTGATGGGTCCGTTACAATAATAATTGAAGGGCTTCAGTATATTGCTGAACATATGATCAACTCAGAGTAACTAACACAGGTGTTCAGTGGACAGGCACAGTGCTAGTTTTAAACCTGTGAATCAATGTGGGGTCGAAACCCCTTTCCAATATGGACCTGCACAGCCAGCTCCTGATGAATGGGTGATATCCCACACATTCAATTTCATTTTTTCTGAGCTTCATAACACAGCACTGCATCACAGGAGGAAAAGAACGGGAATAGGGAAAGATACAGCAAGGAAAATCATTCACCTTATAATAGAATAGGGCCATTAATTACTGCAGAATGGTTGCATTAATATAGGGAACAATCCGTGTATTTGGACTAACTGGAGGAGTGCGGTCTTCAGGTGTCCAATTGCAAAATGAAACAATTAAATAATGAGACTGCGACATCATGTGAAATGATCAGTTATGTAGTAATTTGAATCCACCTAGCAGAACGAGCCGAGACATAACCAAACCAGGCAGAAGATACTTTGTAGATCATGCTGATGCACTGGTCAGTGAAGTGGACTATTTGCGGATTGTACATGGGCATAGATCACTCTATTGCTTCATACACCTGCACTAGTGAGTGGAGACAGTGAGGTCTGCCGATGGTGGTGATCAGAGTTGCTGGAAAAACACAGCAGGGCAGGCAGCATCCAAGGAGCAGGAAAACTGATGTTTCAAGCCGGAACCCTTATTCAAGAATGTGATAGTGGCCAAGCATGGGGATATTTTCAGGTCCGGAAGTGGTGCTTCCATGCGTTCATGTCTCTGTATCTGTGAAACAGCAGCAAAATACAAGTACTGAGGGAGTGCAGATGTGAAAATCACTATTAGAGACGGAGCAGAGGAAAATCAGTTTAAACGTAAACAATTCTCAGAGATTTGAGAACAAGACAGAATGAGACAGAGAGCGATATCATGAACAATGTCATCACGTGTGTGAGAATTTTAAACTGGAGACACTGCAAGAGTTAACAGCAACATACATTGAAGCTGACAGGTATGACAAGGGGAATGGATTTCGGTGTAATCGCTGGAAAAGCTGTGGAATCTTTGGGTGAGCTTTGGTGATGCAGTTTTATGAACAGGGATGGGGTCAGCAGAGTCCTGGGAGTAAACAAACTGGATTTCACATTTTAAACTTTAAGCAGAGGCTGGGTTGATCTGGTGAAAAATGTTCTTGTGGGGTCAGTAAATAGAAGTAATAATGGTCAGGATTTGTGTCCAGGAAATCAGGCCTGGAAGAGAGGGATCACTGCATTTGTGGAAAAGCTGTTGAATCTTCATATATTGGCCAAGGATGGAATGGAGTCATATGATGGAAATGTAGTTTGTTTGCAAGAATAGAAGACAATGATTTTTATGTTTCTAATATGTAAAGAATGATGACAGGAACGCAATGAATCGTAGTTTACAGATGAAGCTGAGCAATGTCGCTCTTGTGTGTCGCCCAGAATCAAAAAGAAATCAAAGAGCGGCACGGGCAGTAGAATAAATAGAAAGAATGACGATAGAGTTAAACATGGTTTACAGAAATAACAATTGGGTAGTATGACTTACCAGGAACGCCAACAATAGCCAGGATAGGATAATGAAAGAATTCAGTCATGTACATTATGTAATGGATTCGCAGCGATACTGGAAACTTATCATAAATAGCAGAAAGGGCCAACAGATCCCAGTATACAGTCCTGTCCATTTCTGTAACATTCATGTTCATCATTATTAGATTCTGGTTCATTCCAGCCAACTTTATTCTCAGATTCTAATCTCTCCTTTCCTCATCTCTGGAGCTGTTGAGTGTTGAACGTGATGTAGCCTCTGACTCTATGGAATGTCACATTGAAATGAGCCTGTTTTTAACAGAAAAGCGAATTACTCCAGAGTCACAGGTCGAATCCATGGGGACTAACATTAATTGCAGTCACTAAACAAACAGGTTCATTTCAGCTGGAAAACAGAGCAGCAGATCAGGAAGTGGTGATATTGAAGTGAAGGTAGCTGTTGGAATCAATAAATCCAAAAGGAAGGACAGGCAGAGACAGGTTAATGAACATACTTGTACTAATGGACTGAAGTGTGTTTATTTCAACACAAAGAATACTATGGGTAAGTCAGATGAACTTAGAGCCTGGGTGAGGACAAAGTATTGCGACCATTACAAAGATTTGATTGAGACAGGAACGTGACTGGCTTGCTCACATTGTCAGGGTTTCATGTTTTAGATGAGTGAGACAAAAAGATGAAAGAGATGGAGTAGTTGCATTCCTATTTAGGGAGATTGTCACTGCTACACTCAGAGAGGAGATATCCACTGAGGAAATATGGGAAGAGCCCATAAATAAGATGGGTACAATCACACTAATATGATGATTCCATAAGCAGCCTCAGGCACTAACACGTTGATGAACACTTATGTAGGGGGTTTCTGGAATGACACAATAATAACAGGGTTGTCAGCGTGGTGACTTTGACTTCCCCACGATTGACTGGGACTCCATTAATGCAAGGGGCTTGGTTGAGACAGAATTTTTTAGGTCAATCCATGAGGGATCTTGAAATAGTATGCAAAAATTTCAACTAGAGGAGAGGCCTTACTGGACTTTGTACTGGCTAATGAGCTCGCCAGTTGACTGACCCACCAGGGGGAGAGCATTTTGAAAACAGTGATCAGAATTGGTTAAGGAAGAAATGGAGGGCTTGCAGACCCCAGTCATGGTGAACGAATATAAAAGGTCTGGATGTCCATGAAGAAGATGAAGTATTGGGTTCAGGGAAACAAACATAAGCCTTGGAGGAAGTGGAGGCTGTGGTTGTTGTCCCAAACATATGCAGGAAGCTCCTGGACCGGGGGTGGGGGGGAGGGGGTGGATAGCATGGTATTGTGGTATGTGGAGATGGGTTCAGTGAGGCAGGCGCAGGCTGAGGCGATGGGTTGGCTGGGGCGGTCAGGATTGTGAATCTATGAGGGTGGGCAGGAGTCTTGTTGGAAAAAGTAAGCTCGGAGGCAGAGGCTGTGAAAGAAAAGTTTGATGTCACAACGCATTTTTGCAAATAGTGTTACATTATATTCCAAATAACAAACTTTCTCAATAGTTATCACTAAGTAGCATGTGATGCACGAAATGGTTGGAAGGTGCAAGTGTAAATGCTGACTTCAAGAATTTACACTGGTGTTTAGCCCAGTCAGCGCAATGGGCGTTATCACCAGGATTCAGAATTAAATCACAACAGTTTATGCAGATCCAATGTTAACTTTCAGAGTCCTACGTGTTTAATTACACCTGATTTCAATAAACTTCGAGTGTGCTTTTCTGTCATAACTGTTGGTATAGTGAAGGTAAAAGGCCATTCAATGTGTCTTCAACTCCTGCTCTTGGTCATCTGTCTTCTCTGTATTTGCAGTCTTTCAGCGCCACGGGCTCTGCTGTTTTAATCAGTACATCCTTTCTGACACTTATAATGCTGAGCTTTTATTATCTTTTATTTTACTTCCTAACATTTCACCCTTCAGTGTGGTAATTTGACACAGACTGGAGGAATTCCTGAAGGTGGTTCGTGCTGAAGGAGACCTTACAGTGACAGGGAATGTTGAAAATGGGAAGGAGGTTATAAAGATAAGGAGAATTGTGGTGTTCTGGAGAACGATGCAAAGTGTAGGAAGTTTACTGAGTTCTCAAACAAGTTATAATTTTACAAAGGACTGTAAGATGTTGACAAGGTTACAAAGATAAGAAGAGTATATATTTATGCGCAATGTCCACAAATGAGAGGGTGTGTCCAGGTTTGGAGTTCGTTACAAAAATTTGAAGGACCACAGGGCCTGGGCAGCTTTACAGGGAGAGTGGAGGATTGTAAAGCATAGGGGAGATAACAAATAAAGAAATGTTTCGTGCAATTACAGAACTGGTAAAAGAAAATGCTTTTCACAAGTCAATGGTTTGCAGAGACCTTCCAGACCTCCTATGGCATTGGGATCTCGTGTTTGTCAGACTTGTGTTAAATGAGTGAGATAAAGACAAACTTTCGAGTTAATGCTAATAAAAATAGAGAGAGAATAGTCGGAATATGGGAGGGTGATATTCATGGGATTACTGACGATAGAACCATCAGACAGATGAGCAGAATTATACCATTCAGTCAATTGATTTTCCATTCAATTGAGTTGATCTGGTAGTCCACTTTACTGTCTTTGGCCAGATTGAAAGCAATTAATTGTAAATATGATGATATTGATAAGCTTGAACCAATCCAAACCAAACCAATCCTGGGATAATGACAGGGCACTTGGACAGAGAGAGGAGAAGAAATTGCCATCTGAAGTGATAAGAAACCTCGATACTCTCAAAAAAAAGAAACACAATTTATTCATGAAGGTAGACGGCACATTTAGCGAACATTCCTGACATCACAATTCAACCGAGAGAGGTGTTCAGAGCAGACGAATTCACAGAGAAAAGATCCCGAACAACAGAATCAGTGGAGAGGTAGAGGAATATACTGGAAGACACATTCCGTGTGAATATTGAGAGAGTAAGCTTTAAATTACGTTTTTTTATTCACTGGATTTATTCACTGGACCTTCAGTTTTGATGCAGTACATAAATAGAGCTTCAATCAGTGAGTGAATGGGTAGTAGTTAGGAAGTAATTGTTAAATTTATTCGGAATTCTGTTACAGTTTCGTTCACTGTTGGAGTCAGGAAAATAAATTGTTATTTGTTAACTTCAGAGTGAGCAAAATAATTTCATTTCATTATTCAATTCTTTACAACAGATTGGGGAGTGAGAGGTAGGTTATAACCTTTCTTCGTCTTCTTTATCAGATTACAATGTGAGGTGTTGCTCTCTGGGTGTTTCGGTTTTAATTATCAGAGGGATGACAACCTCCCCTTCGTAACAGTCGGTTCATCTAGAAGATTAAGGTGCATGGGATTCACGCTGACTTGGCTGTTTGGAAGCAGAATAGCTTTGCTCAGAGAAGATAGAGGGTAATATTGGAAGGGGGTGATTCAGACTGGCAGACCGTGAATGGTGGCACTCTGCGGTGATCCGTTTTGGGCTTCTACTGGTTGTGATGAAAATGAATGACCTGGATGAAAATCAAGATGGTTGGGTTAGTAGGTTTGCCGCCAATATAATGATTGAAGGATTGTGGATAATGTAGAAGTATGTCAAAGGATTGATCAGTTGGACATATGGGAGGAAAAAGAGCAGGTGGAGTTTAATCCGGGGAAGTAAGGGTACTGCACTTCGGAAAATCAAATACTAAGGAAAAGTAGCCAGTTTCTTGAGGTATAAGTTCAAAATTCCCAGGTTGTGGTCACACAGGTAGATATGGTGGGAAGGAAGGCCCAATGTATGCTTGCCTTTATTGTTTAATGAATTGAGTGCAACTGTCAGGTTGTCATGGTGCAGTTTTATAGGGAATTACTTAGGCCACACTTCAAGTATTGCATTCAGTTCGGGTTGTCACATTATAAGTAACAATTGGAGGCTTTGGAGAGGGTGTAGAAGAGGTTTACCAGGGTGTTGTCTGGGTTAGAATGTATGAGGAACAAGGAGAGGTGAGATAAACTCGGGTTGCTTTCTTTGATGCAGCGATGTACATGGAGAGACTTGTTAGAGGTCTCTAAAATTATGGGATGCCGGGATACGTTTGATAGTCAGAAGGTGTTTCCCAGAGTTGAAATGTCTAATACTATGGTTTATGCATTGAAGGTGAGATGGGAAAGTTCAAAGGAGCCATGAGGGGCAGGTTTTTACACAGAATAAGAGAAGTCTTTGTTGGTGGTGGCATATACAGTCGGGACAATGAAAGGACTTTTGGATTATCAGATGAAAACACAAGTAATGGATGTATGTTGATCAAAGGCATGCAGAAGAAATTAATTTATTTTGGCATCATGTTCGCCACAACATCATGTGTCAAAGGGCCCATTCCTGTTCTGTATTGTCCTATGTTCGATGCAAGATTGCAAGATTTGTTTAGATATCTGGTTGCAGAGAAGCAAGAGTAAATATTGAACCGCTGGAAATGTACCTGGAGAAGTAGCAATAGAGACCAAAGAAATACTGGGGAAACCTTGCTTCAGTTTTCCCAGTGGGCAACACCAGTAACTTACCAGAACCATAAGGAGTCTGGGAGGGTGTTGCGTGGAGTGTCCACTACTTAGGAAAAGGTACTGGGAATGCTGAAAGGTTGAAGGTGGATAAACGACCCAGACTGGATGGGTTACATCACAGGGTTCCAAAGGAGATAGCTGAGGAGATTGTAAAGGCATTAGTGACGATTCAGGAATCACTGGAATCAGGTAGCATCGTGACGACTGAAAATCGCTAATGTTGACATCCCAGTTTAATGAGGGAGAGAGGAAGAAGACATATAAGCATTGGATGGTAAGCCTGGTCTTGTTCATTTTAAGGACTTTAGTGTTTGTTTTCGTGGTTGCGATTGGTGAGCTCATGATAAAACGGGGCAGAAATGACAAGACTTTTCAAGGTTCTGCCGAACAAATCTGTCAGAATTCTTTGAGGAGGAAATGAGCAGGTCAGACAGAGGACAGTCAGTTGATGTGTCATTGACCAGAGCCATTTAATCCACGAATAATTGCAAATTTTTCTGGCTTCGCTTTAATATACTTATTGCTCTAACTTTGACAACCCGCTGTGTTAAACAGTTGCAGATATTAACTACCCTTTGAGAGGTGAATGTCCTGTTCATCGCCATCTTAAGCATATGATTACCAGTAATAACTTGTTTGCAAAAACAATAGTCATACACTTAAATAATATGCTGTTCACAAACCCCATTTGTTTTTATAAATGCACCATTTATAGAATGTAAGAGTGAAACCTGTGAGTGATTCTTATTATTCCTTCCAAACAGTCCAGTCATTCTCCTCATCACTCCAGTTCATGTCCTCTTCAACGAGTCACATTGTATATTTTCATTATTAATTCTGTTGTTTTGTTTTCTTGACAGCAGTTATCTATTTACTGGGCTCCACATGTTTGGGTTCAAGGAGGAAAGCAATTGGTCAAACCACATAATTTTAAACAAAACAGGATTTCCTTACAAGATTACCAAATGAAACCAAACAAAAAGAACAGAATACTGAATAACTTAACGTATCCGATAACCCAACAGATTATCCCAATTTCATGATGCTGTTCCAAATGCTTGCAACAATCCCCATAAACACGCTTTAGTATACAAGGTAAAATCAAACCCAGGGTCTTACAGGAGAGCACTCAGAGAGAGAGAGAGAGAGAGAGAGAGAACCAGCCTGGACCTGCTTCTTTGCCCCCAGCAGCTTCAGCTGCCTGACTGCATTCAGTGAATCGCCAGATTGCCAAACCAGAGCAATCTGAGCTGGGAGAACTGACCACTCCTCTTACATTGTGCAAGTTTTTTTTATTTTAAAGTTAAAACTATTTTGCCTGAGACAGTACCTGTTAGCTCTAATCAAACTAGCCCTTAAACCTTGAAATCTGTGCCTTTTATGACTTCACTATAAAAAACACAAGACCAACATAACCTTGTTAATGCATCAGCATCGTCACACAACAACTTTCTGTGCTGCACTTTGTCAACAGTCTTCTGGAAATCCAAACAGATCACGTCCACTGGCTCTCCTCTGTCTAACATTCTCATTCCCTCCTCAAAGAATTCTGACAAATTTGTCAGGCAGAACCTTGCAAAGTCTTGCTATTTCGGCAGTAATTTATCATGAGCTCACCAATCGCATTCATAAAATCAAACTCTAATGTCCTAAAAATGACCAAGGCCATGCTAACCAGCCAATAGTTATCTGTCTTCTTCCTCTCTCCCTCCTTAAACAGAGATGTCAACATTGGCCATTTTAAGTCCTCATGACGCTACCTGACTCCAGTGATTCCTAAATCACCACCAATGCCTTTACAATCTCCTCAGCGATCTCCTTTGGAATCCTGTGATGTAACCCATCCAGTCTGGGTTATTTATCCATCTTCAAAACTTTCAGCATTCCCAGCACCTTCTCCCATATAGTGGTCATTGCACTCTTTCCTCTCCCAGACCCCTCATGGTTCTGGTAAATTACTGGTGTCACCCACTGGGGTAAACTGAGGCAAGGTTTCTCCAACATTATTTTGTTCTCTCTTGCTACTTCTCTAGGTACATTTCCAGTGGTTCAATATCCACTCTCGCTTCCCTGTAACCTTTATGATATCTAAAAAATCTTGCAATCTTGCGTAGAACAAAGGACACAGGACAATACAGACCAGGAACGGGTCCTTTGACACATGATGTTGTGGCGAACATAACGCCAAATTAAATTAATTCCCTCTGCATGCCTTTGATTGACATACATCCATTACTTGTGTATTCATTTGATAATCCAAAAGTCCTTTCATTGTGCCAACTGTATTTGCCACCGCTAACAAAGATGTCTCTCACACTGTTTAAAAACCTGTCCCTCATGGCTCCTTTGAAATTTCCCATCTCACCTTAAATGCACGTCCCATAGTATTAGACATTTCATCTCTGGGAAACACATTCTGATTGTCAAACATATCCCGGCATCCCATAATTTTAGAGACCTCTACCAAGTCTTACCATATCCATCGCTGCACCAGAGAAAGCATCCCAAGTTTTTCTAACCTTTCCTTGTTTCTCATACATTCTAATCCAGACAACACACTGGTAAACCCCTTCTACAAACTCTTCAAAGCCTCCAAATCCTTCTTATATTGTGACAACCAGAACTGAATGCAATACTCGAAGTGTGGCCCAAGTAAAACCCTATAAAACTGCAACATGACACACAATTCCCTGAACAATAAAGACAAGCCTACATTGGCCTTCTTTCTCAAACTATCTACCTGCGGGGCCACTTTCTGGGAATTATGAACTTGTACCCCAAGATCCCTTGGCACATCAACGCTGTTCAGGCGAGTTATTAACTGGATACTTTTCCTTAGCATCTGATCTTTCTAAGTGCAGTACCTATACTTACCCGGATTAAACTCCGCCTGCTGTTTTCCTCCCATATGTGCAACTGATCTATCCTTTGACAACCTTCTACATTATCCACAAATGCATCAATTATTGTATTGGCTGCAAACCTAATAACCCAACAACGTAGATTTTCATCTAGGTCATTCATTTATATCACAAACAGCAGAGGTCCAATACAGATCATTAAATCCAATTCCAAACATCCAAGTCAGCGTGAATCCCATGCATCTTAATCTTCCAGATGAACCGACTGTTACGAAGAGAAGGTTGTCATCCCTCTGACAATTAAAACCGAAACACCCAGAACACCTCTCTCAGTCGAATTGTAATGTCAGGAATGCTCGATAAATGTGCCATGTACCTTCATAAATAAATTGTGTTTCTTTTTTCTGAGAGAATAGAGGTTTCTTATCTCTTCAGATGGCAATTGGCTCTCTTCCCTCCGTCCAAATGCCCTGTCACTTTCCCGCCGATAACATATTGATTTCCTTACAATTTGATTGGTTTAAACTTGTCAACATCATCAGATTTAAAATTAATTGCTTTCAATCGAGCCAAAGAGAGCAAAGTGGACTTGAGGATTTTCAGATCAACTCATTTGGATGGAAATTCAGTTGACTGATTGGTATAAATCTGCTCCTATGTCTTATGGTTTTATCATCATTCATTCCATGAATATCACCCTCCAGTATTCCTACGCTGCTGTCTCTGTTTGTATCGGCATTAACTCGAAAGTTTGTCTTTATCTCAGTCATTCAGCACAAGTCGACAAACACTAGATCCCGATGGCACAGGCTGCCTGGAAGGTCTCTGCAAACCATTGACTTGATGCTAAAAACATTTATTTATCTTTCTGTAATTACATGAAGCATTTCATTATTTTCTATCTCACCTATGCTTTACAATCCTCTACTCTCCCTGTCAGTAACATCTTCCTGATGTAAGAACAACCTCTATCACAGTGAACTGCATGATAGCAGCAACACAACGCTGCTCTCATGCAATCATCGTCAAATAAGAAAATGCTCCTTATTTCGGTGATGTCCTGATTTAACGATAACTTGTACAATCTCCAGATAATTCTCCAAATGCATCTTGTTAATTAATAAGCTGTCATCATTTCTACAATCCTCCATAGTGCCGTAAAGCTGTCCAGGCCCTGTGGCCCTCCATATTTTTGTAACAAACTCCAAACCCAGACACACCCTATCAGTTGAGGACATTGGCCATAAACATAAACTCTCCTTGTCTTTGTAACCCTGTCTGCATCCTACAGCTCTTTGCAACATTATAATCTGTTTGAGACTCAGTAAACCTCCTTCACTTTGCATCGTTCTCCAGAACACCCGTCTTTTATAACCTCCTTCAGATTTCAATATTCTCTGTATCTGTAACCTCTCTTAGTCCTTCAGCACTCACCATCTTCAGGGATTCATCCAGTCTGTGCAAAATTTCCACACTGAAGGATGAAATGTTAGGAAGTAAAATAAAAGATAATAAAATCTCAGCGTTATAAGTGACAGAAAGGATGTACTGATTAAAGCGACATAACCCATAGCGCTAAAAGACTGAAAATACAGAGAGGCCAGATGAACAAGAGCAGGAGTTGAAGACACATTGAATGGCCTTTTCCCTTCACTAGACTGACAGTTATGACATCAAAGCAGACCTAAAGTTTATTGAGATCAGGTGTAATTAAACACGTAGGACTCTGAAAGTTAACATTGAATCTGCACAAACTGTTGTGATTTAATTCTGAATCCTGGTGGTAACACCCAGTGCACTGACTGGGTTAAACACCAGTGTAAATTCTTGAAGTCAGTGTTAACGCTTACACCTTCCAACCAATTAGTTCATCACATGCTCTTTAGTGACAGCTAGTTAGAAGGTTTGTTATTTAGTATACAATGTAACACCATTGGAAAAAATGCGTTGTGACATTGAACTTTTCTTTCATAGCCTCTGCCTCTGAGCTTTCTTTTTCCACCAAGACTCCTGCCCACCCTCCAAGATTCACAAGCCTGACTGCCCCAGCCAATCCATCATCTCAGCCTGCTCCTGCCCCAGTGAACCCATCTTCACATACCGCGATACCGCACTATCAACCCCCGGTCCAGGGGCTTCCAGCATATGTTTGGGTCACCAGCCACGGCCTCCACCTCCTCCGAGACTTATGTTTCCCTGAACCCAACACCTCATCGTCATCATGGACATCCAGACCTTATATGTTAGTTCGTCATGACCGGGGTCTCCAAACCCTCAATTTCTTCCTTAACCAGTTCTGATCACAGTTTTCAACTTGCTCTCCCACTGGTGGGTCAGTCAACTGGTGAGCTCATTAGCCAGTACAAAGTCCAGTATGGCCCCGCCTCAAGTTGGAATTTTCACATACTATTTCAAGAAGCTCTCATGGATGTACTGTAAAATTCTGTCTCATCCAAGCCTCTTGCTTTAAGGGAATCCTAGTCAATCTTGGGGAAGTCAAAGTCACCTACGCTGACAACCCTGTTATTATTGTATCATTCCAGAAACCCCCTACATAGGTGTTCATCAACGTGTTAGTGCCTGTGGGGGCTTGTGAAATCATCATATTAGTGTGATTGTCCCCATCTTATTTATGAGCCCCTGCCATATTTCCTCATTGGATATCTCGTCTCTGAGTGCAGCAGTGACATTCTCCGTAATTAGGAATGCAAGTACTCCACTTCTTTTTTCTTCTTGTCATCCTCATCCAAAATATGAAACCCTAGAAATTTGAGCAGCCATTCGGTGTCCCTGTCTCAATAAAATCTTTGTAATGGTCGCAATACCACAGCCCCATGTCCTCACATGGGCTCTAAGTTAATCTGCCTTACTCATAGTATTCTTTGTGTTGAAATAAACACACTTCAGCCCATTAATACAAGTGTGTTCATTAACCTGTCTCTGTCTGTCCTTCCTTTTGGATTTATTCATTCTAACACCTACCTTCACTTCAATCTCTCCACTTCCTCACCTGCTGCTATGTTTTCCAGCTGAAATGAACCTGTTTGTTTAGTGACTGCAATTAATGTTAATCTCCATCGATTCTATCTGTGACCCTGGAGTAATTCACTTTTTTGTTAAAACAGGCTCATTTCAAAATGACATTCCATAGAGTCAGTGGCAGCATCACATCCGACACTCAACAGCTCCAGACACGGTGAAAGGAGAGATTAGAATCTGAGAATAAAGTTGGCTGGAATATTTCATCAATGAACCAGAATCTAATAATGCTGGACATGAATGTTACAGAAATGGACAGGACTGTATACTGGGATCTGTTGGCCCTTTCTGCTTTTTATGATAAGATTCCATTATCGCTGTGAATTCGATACATAGTGTACATGACTGAATTCTTTTATTATCCTATCCTAACTATTGTTGGCGTTCTTGGTAAGTCTCACTGCCTGGTTGGTATTTCTATAAACCATGTGTAACAGTATTGGTATTCTTTCTGTTATTCTACTGTCCGTGCTGCCATTAATACTGCTGATGAGAATCTGAATTCATCTTCCACTCTGCAAACCCTTGCTAACTGTCTGTCTTCTCATTGATTCTGGTCGACACACAAGAGGGTGATTGCTCAGCTGTATCTGTAAACTATGAATCATTGTGTTCCTGTCATCATTCGTTACATATTAGGAACATAAAATTCACTGTTTCCTATTCTGGCAAAAAAACGACATTTCCTTCATGTGAGTCCATTCCATCCCTGGCCAATATCTGAAAGTGCAACAGCGTTTCCACATATGCAGTGATTCCTCTCTCCCTGGGCTGATTTTCTGGCCACAAATCCTGACCATTATTAATTGTATTCACTAAGCCCACAAGAACATCTTTCACTGGATCAACCCAGCCCTTGCTTAAAGCATGAAATGTGAAATCCAGTTTCGGTATTCCCAGGTCTCTGCTGAACCCGTTCCCATTCACAAAACTGCATCACCAAAGCTCACCCAAAGATTCCGCAACTCTTCCCAGAGGTTAGACTGAAATCCGTTCACCTTGTCATTCCTGTGAACTTCAATGTATATTGCTGTTAAATCTTGCAGTGTCTGCAGTTTAAAATTCTCACACACGTGAAGACATCTGTTCATCATATCGCTCTCTGTCTCGTTCTGTCTTTTTCCCAAATCTCTGAGAGTTGTTTATGTTTAAACTGATTTCCCTCTGCTCCGTCTCTAATAGTGATTTTCACATCTGCACTCCCTCAGTATTTTGCTGCTGTTTCACAGAGACAGAGACATGAACGCATGGAAGTACCACTTCAGTCATTTGCAGCTGGACCTGGAAATTTCCCCATGCTAGGCCACTATCACATTCCTGATGAAGGGCTCCGGCTTGAAACATCAGTTTTCCTGCCCCTCGGATGTTGCCTGTGCTGTTGTGTTTTTCCAGCAAAACAGTCTCAACTCTGATCACCAGCATCTGCAGACCTCACTGTCTCCACTCACCACTGCAGGTATATGGAACAATCTATGCCCATGTACGATCTGCAAATAGTCCACCTCATTAACCAGTGCATCAACGTGATCTACAAAGTGTCTTCTGCCTGGTTTGGTTACTCTCGACTCGTTCTGCTAGGTGAATTCAAATTACTATATAACTGATCATTTCACATGATGTCGCAGTCTCATTATTTAATTGTTTCATTTTGCAATTGGACACCTGAAGGCCGCACTCCTCCAGTTAGTC
Source organism: Chiloscyllium punctatum (assembly GCF_047496795.1). Lineage (NCBI taxonomy): Eukaryota > Metazoa > Chordata > Chondrichthyes > Orectolobiformes > Hemiscylliidae > Chiloscyllium > Chiloscyllium punctatum. The sequence goes on along the minus strand of NC_092787.1, from coordinate 36,202,394 downwards.
CAAATACACGGATTGTTCCCCATATTTCTGCAACCATTCTGCAGTAATTAATGGCCCTATTCTATTATAAGGTGAATGGTTTTCCTTGCTGTATCTTTCCCTATCCTCGTTCTTTTGCTCCTGTGATGCAGTGCTGTGTTATGAAGCTCAGAAAAAATGAAATTGAATGTGTTGTGGTATCACCCTATACATCATGAGCTGGATGTAAAGCTCCATATTGGAAAAGGGTTTCAGCCGCACATTGATTCACAGGTTTAAAACTCGCTCTGTGCCTGTCCACGGAACGCCTTTTACTCTGATCTGATCATGTGTTCAGCAACATGCTGAAGCCCTTCAAGTATTATTGCTACGGACCCATCAAATAAATTGCTGGAAATAGGCATTTCAATTAATTCTGTTTCTGGAAAGATACTGGAAGGACTTGAATGTTTTTGCTGGAGTTTGTGGTGTGAACTGCTGGAGATATTTCAGGGAGACCGTAGAGTTTGAAAACACAATTCAGAATGAAGCTTTAGGAATGTGGTTACAATGTATCTTGGCTTTGAATATGCTCAGCAAAATGGAGCAGAGGCTGCAGAGTGTGGAAGCTCTGAGACCACAGCCTGAGTGGGTGTGGGGGAAGAGATCTGCCGGATCCATTTCGGGTTTGCGAGAAAGCTTACCACGCTACAGCAAACTCAGGAACAAAATAGAAAAGGACCCTGGAAAGATGGGATCTACCTCTGTGGTCACCTCTGTGCTGTATCAAACAACAAATGACTTTAGTTTCCATGTTTTCACAAGAGATTATTGTTGTAAACTTCGAGAAGATCATTTCCTTGGACCATGGAACACGTCTCGTCAAACCCAGCCAATGTGGCAGATCATTACACATAGCAGTTGGGAGCAGGAGTAGGACATTCTAAGTGTGCCTGAACAATTAGTATAATTCTGGATGATTGGCCATCTCAGTAGACTGCTCTTACTTCCTTCTCAGATCCTTTGATTCCCATAGAATCATAGAGTCATAGAGATGTACAGCATGGAAACAGACCCTTCGGTCCAACCCGTCCATGCCGACCAGATATCCCAACCCAATCTAGTCCCACCTGGCAGCACTCGGCCCCTATCCCTTCAAACCCTTCCTATTCATATCCCCATCCAAATGCCTCTTAAATGTTGCAATTGTACCAGCCGAATGTGATCTATAGACTATTTCAGAAGCCTTCATGAATGTTTTCGCCTGAACAGCCTTTTTGCCGAAGAATGACATGGACTCAACACTCTCTGGGTGAAGAAATTTCCACTTATTTCAGTGTTGAATAGCCTATGCCCTAACCATCGACTGTGACAACGATTCTGGACTCACAGGTCATTAGAAACGTCCTCCATCTGTTAACCTGCCCAGGCCTATTTCCAATGTTAGAAATTTGATGAGATCCCCTCTCATCCATCTGAAGGCCAGTGAGCATAATCTTAATTGATAGCCTCTCTTCTGCCACTGTTCTGCTATGCCAGGGATTAATGCAATAGTGGTAGATAATTACGCTTTGTACTGGAATCCACTCGTCGTGAAAGCCAACATGTCACTTCTCTTCTTCTCCTTCCGCTCATCTGCATGTTAATCTTCATGAGGTTTCAGGTCTCATTGCACCTCCCACTTTATCAATCTGTCAATGTATGACTAATAATCTGCCTTTCTGATTTGCGAAATTGGTAACCTCACAATTATCCACTTTTGCGTTATCTGTTATAAATGTCCATCCATTCAACTTATACAAAACACACTGAAACATCTCTGCTGACTCCTCAAAGCCTACAATCCCAACAAACTTTGTGTTGTCTGCAGTGCCAGAGATAAGACGTTAAGTTCCCTCTTTTAAAACATTAATATGTATTGTGAACAGATGAGGTCAATTATGGATCCCTGTGCTACCTGACCAGTCATTGCCTGCCTCTCAGATGAAATCCAATGGACTTCAAGATTTTTCCCACTAATGATGTCAGTCTATCCAGTCAATAATTCCCTTTGACTGCATGTAGAAAACAAAAGTGGTTTCCCATTTCTCAACATGCAATTCGTAGGAGCTATTCCAGAATGTCAGCATTTTAAAAGACAACCACCAATACACTGATTATTTCCAATCTCAATTCCTTAGTGTTCCTTGATGCACCTTATTGGCCATGAGGAATATGGGGGTTTATTCTCATCAAGTTCCCCACCACCTTTTGCCGAGCAATCAGTCAGTTCCTCTCCCTTCAAGGAATCTGTGTTTGCCAACAGTTGTATTGTCTTGTTTGAGTCTTTCTTAGTGAGGACGAAATCAAGTTACCATGTGAAGATGAAAAAAGTGTATTAATTGAAGTCTCTGATAAAATAAACACCTTCACAATAAGCCTGTGAGGTGTTGATTTTTTTTAAAAAAACTGAACACAAAGGGAATAATTGAGCTGTAAGTGCTGCTGCTGGAACAATTGTGGATGATTTAACTTCACAAAACTTTCACAAATCGAAATGTAAAAGGCAGAATTAAGAACTGATTTAGATAACCTTTCTTTCTGTTATTTATTTTGTGGAATATAGCTGTCACTGGCTGGCCAGCATTTATAGGACACCCCTGGTTGCTCTTGAGAAGATGGTGGTGAGTTGCCTTCTTGCACTGTTGCAGTCCATATGCAGTGAATGAAGCCAAATGCCATTAGCTTCAATGTTTTGATTCAGTAACAATGGAAGAACGGCAATATATTTTCAAGACAGAATGGTAAGAAGTTTGGCATCAGGATTTTATGGTGTGAGGTGAAATTGAAAGTGTTGATGGTCCTGTGTATTTGCTGCTCTTGTCCTTGACAGAAGTGGCTGTGAGTTTAGATGATGCGATCTGAGGTGCTTTGGTGACTTTCTGCAGCCCATCTTGTGGATGTTACATTTTGTGGTCACTGAGCGTTTGTGTTGGAGGGAGTGAATCCTTGTTGATGTAACGTTAATCAAGCCAGCTGCTTATTCTGAATGGTATCAGGTTCTTTGAGTGTTGTTGGAGCTACAGCATGCAGGCAAGTAGGAGGTATTCCACCACACTTTGACTTGTTCCTTGCAGATGATGGACGGGCTGAGGGGATACAGGTGGTGAGTTACTCGCATCAGTATTCCGAGCCTTGGTCTGTTTGTGTAGCCAATGTGTCGAGTCCAGTTGACGTTGTGTTTAGTAATAACAGCCAGGCTGTTGATCGCAGGAGAATCATTGACAGTAACATCATTGAATGTCACAGGGCAGTCTGAGGTGACTGACCTGCAGTAACCAAAACCTTCTTTCTATATGTCAGGTATGACACTAATGAGCAGAACGTGTGTCCCCTGATATCCGTTGTTTTCATTTTTACAAGGGTTCCTTGATGCCACCCTCAGATAGTTTTCACTGAGGACAGTTTTCAAAGTTTGGGAGAAGATTTGTAGCTCGGGTGTTCGTTGTTGTGGTTGTGTTCGCCGAGCTGGGAATTTGTCTTGCAAACGTTTCATCCCCTGTCTAGGTGACATTCCTCAGTGCTTGGGAGCCTCCTGTGAAGCGCTTCTGTGCTGTTTCCTCCGGCATTTATAGTGGCCTGTCTCTGCCTCTTCCGGTTGTCAGTTCGAGCTGTCCACTGTAGTGGCCGGTTTATTGGGTCCAGGTCGATGTGTTTGTTGATAGAGTCTGTGGATGAGTGCCATGCCTCTAGGAATTCCCTGGCTGTTCTCTGTTTGGCTTGCCCTATAATGGTAGTGTTGTCCCAGTCGAATTCATGTTGCTTGTCGTCTGTGTGTGTGGCTACTAAGGATACCTGGTCGTGTCGTTTCGTGGCTAGTTGGTGTTCGTGTATACGGATCGTTAACTGTCTTCCTGTTTGTCCGATGTAGTGTTTTGTGCAGTCTTTGCATGGGATTTTGTACACTACATTAGTTTTACTCATGTTGGGTATCGGACCCTTTGTTCTGGTGAGTTGTTGTCTGAGCGTGGCTGTTGGTTTGTGTGCTGTTAGGAGTCCGAGTGGTCGCAGTAGTCTGGCTGTCAGTTCAGAAATGCTCCTGATGTATACCAGGAATAAATAGGCTGTTGATTAGTAATGAGACCAAGAGCAACAGGGAGAAGGCAGGAGAATGAGTTTGAGGAATACATTAGCCATGATTGATTGGAAGAGGAGACTCAATGAGGTGAATGGCTAGTTCTGCTTCTCGATCTTGTTGCCTTATTTTGCGCTTATGGATACACTGCAGTTATTGCAGAAAATTAAAGCTCAGTCCAGCGGTAACATATTGGCAATGGATCGATGATTCACTGGCTCATCAGAAGCAGTAGGCTGTGAGAAATTAGTCATTTTCCAGTTGGCAAGATGGAATGGGTGGTGTGCCACCGGGATACAGTGGTCAGTTTCTGATCTGTTATAATTGTGAGAATGACATTAATGAAGCGAAAAATGTCACGGTTGGTAATGTTACAGATGTCACAAGGCATAAGGAAAGGAAGTTACAAAGCAAAGCTAAACATAAAGGATGATTACGGATTGAAAAGCTAATATAGAGAGTTTAATTCAGTTTGCAAGGATGTAGCAAATGAAGCATAATGTGGGAAAATAAGAAAACGTCCATTATGACTGGAAGAATTAAATAGAAATGATGGGAGATTGCAGAGCTCTGAGTTACAGAAGGATTTAGGTGTCTTCCTGCATAAACTGCAAAATGTTGAAATGAAGGTTCAGCAAATGACGAGGGAAGTTTAAAAGATGCTTTTTGTTTATTATAAGAGGAATTAAATACGAAATTGGTGAGATGATATTTAATCTATAAAAGACATTACCAATACCACATCTGGAACAGTGTAAAGCATTGAGATCCTTATTTGAGGAAGGATGTAAATGCACTGAAGCAGCTTAGAGAATGTTCCATATAATAGCTGGAATGGACAGATTGTCTTATGAGGTAAGTTTGAGCCGGTGATGTTTTTATCGGCTGGAGTTTAGGCAATTTACAGATGACTTGAATTGAACCACTATAGTGTGGAGACAGGCCATTCACCCCAACAAGTCGACACCAACCCTTAGAACATTCCAGACCCATTCTTGTAACCTTTTACTCTATATTTCCCCTGACAAATGCACCTAACCTACACATCCCTGAACACATTAGGCAATTTTGCATGGCCAATACACCAAACCATCTTTGGATTGCAGGAGGAAGCCCATGCAGACATGAGGAGAATGTGCAAACTCCACACATACAGTCACCCAAGGCTGGAATCAAACCCAAGTCCCGGGTGCTGTGAGCCACTGTGCTGCCCTTGATTGAAACATCGAAGTTCCTGACTGGTCTTCACAGGGTGGACATGAAGATGATGTTTCCTCTAGTTGGAGAATCTGGAATTCGGCAACACTGTTTAAAAATTAGGGGCCTCCACTTTAAGGCAGAGATGAGTCTTTGGAAATCCCTTTCTCAAAAGTTGTTTGAAACAGAGTAAAATGAATCATTATAAGGCAGCAGTCGGTACATCCTGTGACACTGGATAGGGTGTGCTGTTGGGGGATGGGCAAAAATGTGGAACAATCTGATACGTCATGATATTAGTGAATGATGGAACAGCTTCGACCTAGTCCTGCTATTAATTTGCACAATCATATAAAATTACATGGAAATTCTGCTTGGCAAAAAGCGATATCTGATGACATGATATAATATTGGGATGTCAGTGTGAGTGTGCAGATTTTACACGTGATATACCAAATATGGGGAAATATGTTTTAATCCGCAGTGAATAGTGGCTCCCAGCTGTTCTCAGCAACATGAGAACAGAATACAACTGACAGATGTTTGATAACAGCAGAATGACACAACATTAGAGTGATCGAGGAATTGACACTTCACGTTTCAACTGACTTTCAGACAACCCAGGCGAGAATAAAACATGTCAGTGTCTAACAGAAGAAGTAAATTTCAAGAAAGACTGGAAATATATGAAAATAACCACAAGGTGAAGGCAGGTGAACAGAAAGCTGGGTGATTTTACATTCTACACATGAACTTGAATTGAGAGAGATGATCCGTAGATGCTGGCAATGAATGAAGTCTACAGTTATGGCATTTTAGCAGAAATGTTTTAAAATGTTTCTAAAGGACAAGTCAAGTGTTTGTGTTCCTGATTCGGATCATTTTAATGGATGTTAGTAATCTGAGATTAGGAATTGTTCAGTAAATTAGAAATCAATTGCAAGAATTTATTAAGAAGATTCCTTTCTTGAGGATCAGAGATTTATAGGAAAACTGTTCTTCGATGCTTTTCCTTTCTGTCTTAACTCTCTCTCAGTCTTCCTCTGTTAATTAGACTATTTTCTCTCAATGAGTTCCGAACAAGTTAATTTCTCATCTAGTTCAGGTCCCAGTTTATGCTGAAATAACCTTCTTCATTGTCCAATAAACTGACCAATTTGATGTAATTTGCAAACTTAATAATCATGCCCCTAATATTATCATGCAAATCATTTCTATAAATGATGAAAAGCAGTGGACCCAGCAGTGATTCTTGTGGCAAACGGCTTGTCACTGGATTCAACCTGAAAAGCAACCCTCCACCACCACCTTTCGCCTCTGACCTTCAAGCCATTTTGTATACAATTGGCTCACTGTCTCAGGATCCCATGTGACCTCAACTTGCCAATCTATCTGACATGCAGAACCTTGCTGAATGCCTTGCATTCATGCAGAGAACCATTACCAATCTGTCTTCATCAGTTTTCGCTGTGACGTCTTTGAAAAGTTCAATCCAGTTAGTGAGACATGATTTCCCATGCACAAAGCCATGCTGACTGTCCCAAAACAACTCTTCTCTTTCCAAATGCATGTAAATCTTTTCTCTCAAAATACCTTCCAACAACTTCCCCACTACTAACATCAGGCTCACCAGTCTATAGGTCTTTGGGTTTTCCAGTCATTATTTCCTTTTCTACTCCCAGTCCTCCACTGGTCGCAGCAAATTTTAAATGTAGTCAGATGACCAATAATATAGATCTCAGACTGGGTTGGGTTCAGTGTTTGGAACAAGCCAGGCCAATTTGTTTAATCTGCTAAATTGGCAAGTTTATGACCAAAAAAAAGTTTCTCAAATAGTGATGGAACAATGAATGACAAGTAGTTTGGAAATTGCAAACATATGCATCGATATTTACCTTTCTAAAAAAAACTGAGGAACACACACACCAACACACACACACAAACACACACAAAATCACACATATACACACACACACAAACACAGACACACGTACGTTTGATTAGAAACAGAAATACAAAATCTCTGCATATTGTTAACTTGAAAGACCAATGGCCAAATATTAGCTGAACTCATGACAAAAGGAAAATGGAGAGATTGTCCCAGATATTAGTTTAGTTCTGACGTTATTCTGTTCACACAAGCGACTGGCAATGGAATTTCGTCCTGGAACAGTTGGATTTTGCTGAATTCCCTTTTCTTCACGCAGTGGGGGGACTGCAATGATTCGCTGTCAGGAATACTCCACAAGTGGTAAAGATGACTAAGGGGTTTTTAGCTCGCATATGTTGCCGTGAGGAGGAACAAGGAAAGAGAAAGCGGACAATAGGCCGTTGCTTCTTTGGCAGGTTACATTTGCTCCCTCTCTGAGCTGAATTTACAATAATGTTATCTGTCTCCAAACTAGCCCATATAAGGTCTTCATGAACATAATCTAAACCGTATGATCCAATCATATTCCCTGCTCCATGTAGATGCATCATAACTGCTGTCATACACAGAGCCATTTCCTGAGCAAATAGTGGCCGCAATTGATTTGAAGATATGTTTATATGTGCCTGCAAAATTAAAAAAAGAAAGTGTAATGGTTTCACTAAGATGTGTTAACATGAATGCATCATATCCTAAATATCTTTCCCAGTTTTATTTTTAATCCTATACTAGAGGAAATACCTGTTAGGTGTTTACCAGCTATGCTCTGCTCAAGATCTGTTACGTTCGACAAGGGCTTCTCTCTTTCTTAGGCCTAATCTGTTACTGCTTCATAATTATTGTCTTCATCCCAAGAATGAATAAAAATAAACATCTTTGAAATGTTTTGAAATCAGAAATGTTTTCGTTTTCAGTTTATGGGAATAGAACTGCGCATTGTACATCTGCCATGATCTTATCAATGACCTGTATAGAATCAGAAGATCACACCCAATACTCTTTGTAAGAAACAACATCTTTCTATTTATCTTCCAAAATCACTTGCTGCATCTTCAGACTAACGTTATGTGAGTCACACACCAGTACATTCCTCTGCATCTTCTCTCCATTTAAATAATTTTCTGTTGCTTTAGTCTTTCCCCAAAATACAAACTTCCCATCACTCACATTGTTCTGTGTTTTTTAAATGCTGGTTTTCTCCTTAACCTCCCCTGTCTATATCCCATTGCAGACGTTCTATGTCCAGTTGACATCTTATTGAATGACTATGCTGGTTTATTCGCGAATTGACCTCTAATCTAGGTAGCTCCTTCATCCAAATCGTTCAGCTAGAATGTAAATAGTTGATGACCTCACTGTAATCCCTGAGGGATCCCCTTCATCACAGCTTTCCAACCTGAATGTCAGTATTTATCTCTACTCTGTATTCCCTGTTAGCTAACCAGGGATCCCCTGGTCCTATGCAGAGAACTAGAAAGGTTGCATGGCCTCATCCTGTGCTGTCTAATGTTCTGAAAGGACTGAATACTTCATTCTCTTCTAGCATTACTCATCGGAGGGGCAGGAATGTGTTGTTCTATCTCAATGTAACAACCCTGACTGGTTGACTGTGGCCTTTCATTGTAACAGCTTTGAGGTGTTAAGTGAGAAAAAAAAAATAATGGAAGAGGACCTGTAGTTGGCCATTCAGACCCTCGGGACTGCTGCTCAATTTAGAAAGATCATGGTTGGTCTGATTGTGGTTGAATGCTACTTTTATGCTTATTCCCAATAAACACTGATTCCCTCATCCATCAAAGATCAGTCAACCTCTGCCTTGAATATCTTTAATGACCCAGTCTTCACTGTTCCCTGGGGAAGAGAACATAACAGACAGTACAGTATTAAAGAGAAAGAAATATCCTTTTCTTAATCTTAAATGGTGGATGATACATTTTTCATGTATTAATCTCACAATAAATTACCTTGTCTGTTGAGAAATAAGGGTGCAAAAAATAGGAACAGACGTAGACCATTCAACCCCCCAAACACAATAATTCACTTCAGTAATATACTTGTTCATCTCAGCATCCACTGCACTCTTGGGAAGCCATGAGACCATAGAGCAGAAGAAATTAGAGCAGAATTCGGCCATTTGGCCAATTGTGCCTGCTCTGTTGTTTGATCCGGATGGACATGTTTCATAACAAAATTCTCTTGCATTCTCATCATAACCTTAATCCTCTTAATAATGAAAACACATCTATCTCTGTTTTGAAGAAATTATTTTGTCTGTGCCTCTGTGTTCCTGTATGTATGTGTACACTTCTGTGTGTTTCTGGGGAATGTCAGGGTGCTCATGGAGGTTTGTTTATCAGCCAGGAGGTCTGTGACCATGCTTATTGTACAGGGATTGGTGCTGGATCTACTTTTGTTTGCCAGTTACATCAAGAACTGAGATGATAATATGGAAGTAGGTTTGCAGATGACGTAACAATTGATGGAATAACGGAGAGTGAAGAAGACTATCTAAGATTACAAAGAGATCTTGATCAATTGGATCAATTAATCATCAACTGGTACATCATGGAAACAGAACCTTTGATCCAAATCGTCCATGCCAAACAGCTATCCTAAATTAATCTCTTTTAATTTGTCAGTATTTGGCCCATATCCCTCTAAACCCTTCCTATTCATAGATCTAAACAGATGCCTTTTAATTGTTGCAATTTTACCAGCCTCCTCCACTATATCTTGCAATCCATTCCATACATACACCACCCTCTGCAGAAAAAGAGTGTTCCTTCAGCCCCATTTATGTCTTTCACCTCTCACATGAATCGCATGCCATCTATTTTTGAACTCCCATCCCCTTTAAAAACAGATTTCAACCTATCAATGCCACTCATGATTTTAAAGACATCTATAAAGTCTCCAGTCAATCTCCAACGCTCCAGACAAAATAGTATGGTCTTTTCCCCCTTAACCCAAACCCTCTAATCCAAGTGACATCCATGTAAATCTTTTATGCACCCTTTAAAGTTTAACAGTATCTTTAAGTTTTACAGCAGGGAGATCACAATTGAACGCAGTATTCCAAAAGTATCATCACTATGTCCTGTTTAGATGCGTTACAGCATCCAAACGTCTATTATCAAAACACTGAACAATAAAGGCAAATGTTCCAAATGCCTTCACCACTACCTATCGACCTATTACTGCACTTCCAAGAATCTGTGGAACTGTACCACGATAGTTAGCACATGTGTGGAGGATGCACATTCTCCTCGTGTCTGCCTGGGCTTTGTTCAGCTGGTCCAGTTTCCTTCCCCAGTCCAAAGGTGTGCAGGTTAGGTGGATTGTGCGTCCTAAATGGCCCATTATGTGCAGGCTTGATGGGTGAGCTATGGAAAACTGCATGGTTGCAAGGAAATGGTAGGAGTGTGTCTGCTAGGATGTTCTTCAGTGGGTCAGTGTGGACTCCATGCACTGAATGACATGTTTCCACGCTGTAGGTTTTCTGTGAATGGCTCTTTATTTCGCAACACTCTCCAGGATTCTATCATTAAGTCTATACGTCCTGCCATGATTTGCATTACCAAAATGTGACGTCGCATTTATCTAAAATAAACTCCACCTGTCACTCCTCAGCCCATCAATCCATTTGATCGAGGTCCCGTTGTACTATGAGATTGAAGATATAGACCCCTCCAGAGAGGTCTCTTGGTCTCAAGATCTGTCAAAAGAATCAAAGAAATGCGGTCTGTACGAAGCAAGGTCATTAGTTTAATAAAGTAAGGCAGCCTTATGCACTTTTGTCCAGCAACACAGAGCCTAAACCTTCTGTGCTCCGTGGTGAAATTGTGCAATTACATTTGAGCAAAAAGCAATTTTTATGTTTTTCATTAATCAGTACAGCCTTAATTAAAATCAACTGTAATATGGTGACATGATTGACAAAAGGCTAATCCAATGAGATTCCCTGAGAAAGGATTCGTAATTACAAGAAAAGTCCAATCAACTGTATTATGGTTAAATGATTGACAGCAGGCTAATCCAATGATATATCCTGGGAATCGGTTCTTGTCTCACATAAATCGTCATTCCATGCTAGCATATCAAGGTTAATTCGAATGGTCAGTATTCGTTTTATGAAAACGTCATTGTTTGCTTTATCTTCTTTTTCAGCTAATTCAGTAAGCAGCTGTACAGGTTCACACTATCAAATTATAACTTGAAGCAATTTTTTGTGTTATTTTAAATTGAAAAGTCATTTTATGGTTAATTAAAACCTACATATGTTTGTTGCTTCTGACAACAGCCTAAGTTCAAATTTTAAATCCTCAAGATAACTTTCTTCGCTGTCAGCTACACCACCAATTTTGGTAACATTTGTTAACTTACTAGCCATACCTCCAATCATTTATATAAATGATGAAAACTAATCAATCCGGTAAGGTTCCTTGTTGAACACTAATGGTCACGGGCTTCCAAATTGAAAAGCAATCCTCACCTCAAGCCAAATTTGTACCTCTGGCCAAATGGTCACCTCTCCCTGGATTTCATGTGATCTGACCTGGCTAACCGTTATCCCATGTGGAAACTTTCTGAAGCCAATTGACTTTCAGTTTCAGAATTTGCCCTGCGCATGGACTTCAGCAGCCCTGCAGAAGAAAAAAACCTAATTGCAGGGAAAATAACTTTTCGTGTAGAGGGGGTCATTCAGCCTGCTGGTCAATATTTACTCTCTGCTGGTTTTGCTTCTAACGAAAAGAGATTAACCAGAGATTGTGATCAAGTTGGGACCAATAATGTCTATAAACAGGATAGGGCTCCACAAACATTCAGCTGGTCTATTCTCTATTCCTTTCCTTATTAATATAAGGCACTAAGAGTAACCCTGAGATTATTACCTTTGGAGTTTTGCTTTTTAAATTTATGTTCCAGCTTTCTTTACAAGGTCTTTGCAGGAACCTCATCTCCTTCAGTTTTCTCTTTAGTTTTTGGTTTTTGCTGTGACGTGATAGTGGGATTTGGTTACTACATATTCTGGGAAGATAACTGGATATTCCTGTTTTAACTCCTTAGTTTCTTGGTCTTCCTTGGGTTTCTCTACAACAAGGGTTGTCACTCCCACCTTGGACTTTGCCAAATCATTCCCACGAACAAATTGAATTCCTGGAAATGACACTCTATCAATCACTCCCACAGTTAGTTTCCCAGTCTTGAGTTGGCACTCCAACCTGATCTATCCCACAAATTACCACACTGTCAGGCAACAGATCGGAAAGGGTGCATTTTTGCTCATGCCTTATTATCAGCGACTGGTTAGATCCTGCATCTCTTGAAATTATAACTTTTTGCCCTACTCACCGTGTTCTTTCTCAGTAAACTTTACTCACGGAGGCAAATTCTTTGTAGAGATCTGGTACTACCTCCATACCCGGCCCTTGCCTTGGCTGTGCAACTCTTTGGCTCTTCTCCTTTACTGCTTTCACAAATGCCACCGGCTTACCTTCTTTTGCCACATCTTCTCCCACAGTGTCTTTCGTTAATTGTGTCCCACTTTTCCACAGTGGAAACACCTGAGACCTTTCACCTCCTTTCCACTCTTTTGGGCTTCTTTATTAATCTGTGGTCAGCTCTTAACAGTGTTGTCTACTCTTTGTTTCATTGTGTAGGATCACCCCTTCTCCCAACCTCGATCCCTAACATGATGAAATTCTGGTCGGAAGCTTGTCTTATGCACCAACACGTACTCATCTGCCAATTCTGCTGCCCTTCTCACTTCCTGAGCTTTATGTTCCTCCACTTGAATTCTTGCCATCTCTTGAGTTTTTAAATTGAGTTTTTAAACTCCTCTTGCAGAATAATCTCTCTTCGAGCCTCAAAGGTCCTACCTATCATTAAGTACACACCAATCTATCAAAAAGTTTATGCTTAATTCTTTCAGACTCAACATTAGTCTGATCTGGTTCCTTCTTTATGTTTCTGAACGGCTGCAAATGCTTCTGGTACCAATTCATTAGCACTTAAAATAGCCTGTTTGACATCTTCATTATCTCTTGAATATTTATCTGACATCATGGCAAATACCTCACGAGCTCTGCCCGCCAGTTTAGTCTGAACTCGCATTACCCATAAATCCTCAGACCACTCCATCTGCCTAGCCAATTTTTCAAATGAAATAAGGAAGGCTTCAATATCTTTCTTATCAAAATGGGGCAGTGTTTTGACATAATTGTACAAACTACTACCTTCTCTTTTACTCTGCATCCTGTTAACTTGACTTTGCTGGCTAAGTCGCAACTTCTCAAGTTCAAATTCGCTCTCTTTTCCTTTTTCCACTCTCTCTCTCCTCTTTCTCTTTTTCTCTCCCTTTCTTCTCTCTCTCTCTTTCTGTCTCTTTTTTTCTCTCACTCCTTGCTCAGTTAAGAACCTTCTATCCCTTTTCATCTCTCTTTTCTCTCTCTTTCGTTTTCTCTCGCCCTTTGTTTATGTTATAACTCCATTTTCCTCAATTGTAATGTACGTTTTTTCACCTCTACTGCACTTGTCTGTTTATATAAAACACCTTAAGTGTTTGACTAATGTCCTTACAATTTCAGCATTACTTCTGTTTTTGGTTAAACCCAAATCTAACTTCTTTGCTAATTTTAAATGGATGATCTTTTTCTGTCCTTCAAAATGCTCTTGGCAAATTTGAGAAACAAATTCAATCCGAGAACCTCTTCAGCAAATTTAAGAGCCATTTCTCTCAGTTTTAATTTAACCAAATACAAGTCACTGAAAGACAACAATTTGTCTCACTTTTGTTTTATTTGAATATCTAGGATACTAAACTGCAAGTTTTTAAATCTATTGAGCTTTACTGTACCTCAAATCTATTCAAATCTGTTTAAAACTGTTGAAATCACGAATCCGAGACCCAAACTGCACAAATCTTGATGACGAGCCCCCAAACTGTTATGGTACAGGTTTAACCCCACTGCGCATTTCCACCAGCAACACAGAAAAAAAAATCACCCAGTGCTGCAATCTGTTAAAATTCGAGAGTCAAAAGTTACTGTATAAAGCAAAAATTAACAATTTTTGTCTAACAGAGAATATTTACTTACAACTATTTACAACTCCCTTCTTTTAAGCCTGTCTTTTTCCTCCCCCTCTACTATAACAGGTTAATAAAAAATCCTGATTAAGATTTTAAAACGAGCTTTTTATTTTAAAACCAGGCAGCTTTCGGTTTCTCTGTCTGCCTGTCGTCGTTTCTTCTTCCTGGGGATTCAGCTTCCCAGGTCTTTGATTGATAAAGGTACATTTCAGAGAGCAGATCCTTCCGCAAGCAGTCTTGTTGGTGCCCGCTATTCGTTGCTGTCTTGTCTAAAAGTCCAAAATGTTTATGTTTGCACTCCAAAACATCGGATCATTTCATTGGTTTGACGTCATCTAAAATAGTAAGATTCAAATTCGACTGGACTTTTGTATCTGGGACATCTTTAAATGATTGACCAAATTTTGAATTTGGTTCTCTATCCTGACAACACCACACCATATATGTGTTTCAACCCTAATGTTACATTTTAAAATATTTAACACACTTTGTGATAGCCATAAATGTCAGCTCCCTGAAATGTACACTGTTCCCACAACTTTATAACCGTAATATGAGAGTACGGGAGACAGGAGTCAGGGAATTCCAGTGGAAATAAAAGATAAGAAAGGGCAAATGAAAGCGGAGGAAAAAAGGAGGCTATCAAAGGTTTTCAATCTTTTCAGGTGTCGGGGTGTGGTGTTGTGAGGATGAAGTCAATACAACACTGAGAACAGATACTGTAGCAAGGAAATCTCGATGGAATCAGTCTAGTACATCTAAGAAGAGACAAGGGGCAGAAAACACTTGTGGAAGTTCTTCCTGGGCCTCCAGACAGTACTGATGAGGTAGAATATTGTAGAAAATTAGAAATTCATACAACAAGGATGCTACAGTTACCATCATTTTAATGTACATAAAGACTGGCAAACTATATTCATAATAATATTGTGACAATGAATTGTAGGAGTGTGTACATGATGAGTTGTTACACCAGGACGCTGAGGAACAAACTTGGGGACAGATTATTTTAGATTTGGGTTGTTGCCACGATGTGGAGTTAATTAATAATCTTGTTGGGACAGGTGCTTCTGGGAAAGGTCCATAACTTGTCAGAATTGTTCATTGGGATAGTACATGATGTAGTTCAGAATGAACCCATGGTCCTAAATCTAAACAAAGAAAATTACAAACAAATGAGGGGTGAGTTGGCTGTGCTGCACTTGGTGACTTCACTAAAAGGCATGACAGAAAGGGCACACACTTGACTAAGAAAATAAATTGAGGATGATACTGACCTCAAACAGGAACCATATAAAGTTATCAGAGAAACTATGAAGCCTGAGGTTTGGGAGCAGGGGAAAATTCAGCAAAAGGTGTCCAAAAAGTTGATTAAGAGGGTGAACATTAAGTGTGAGAAGTAAATTAGTAAGGAATATAAAAAAAACTGATGTTTTTTTCTTCATTCATTCACAGGAATGAGGTCGTCACTGGCTGGACAGCATTTATTAACCATCCCTCATTGCCGAAAGTGCATTTAAAATTCAACGACATTGTTGTGTGTCTGGAGTCGCATGTCAACCAGAGCAGGTAAGAACAGCAGTTTCCTTCCCTGAAGGACATTAGTGAACGAGGTGGGTTTTTCCTATAATCGATAATGAGTTCATGGTCATCATTAGACACTTTTCTTTCAGGCTGTAGGATGTTCCAGAAGCATGAAAAAGATTTTTCGAGACTCTTCATACTTATAGTCTGAAATCAGGTGAACAGATAATGAGAAACAAGGAAATTATAGAGCAGTTATCAACTACATTAGTTCGCTTTCACAACCCTTTAAGAAAAGTGAATTCTCCTCACACTTGTTTGAAATCTGCTCTGCCTTATTCTAAACGATGATCTCTTGTTCTAGACTTGCCCACCTATTGAAATATTAACTCCACATTTACATTGTCACTCACCTTTAGTATCGTATCGACCTCAATGAGATCTCCTCTCATTCTTCAAAACTCCAGATAGTCTACACCTGAACTGCTCAATTTCTCATCATAAGAAAAATGCCTCATCTCTGGAGTCATTCTCGTGAACAACTTCTGAACATGTCCAATGGAACTAAATCAATCCTTACGTCAGGGCACCGAAACTGCAGAGAGTACTCCAGTTGTGATCCTATTAATTCCTTGCATACTTGCAGCAATACTATGCTACTTGCATCCAATTCCTTGAGACAGAGACACTGAATTTGCACTTCACTCTCTCATCACTTGGTCGACCTGCATGCTGGTGTTCTGTGACATGCGCAAGGACACCCAGATCCTCTGCACCAAACCACTCTGAGGTTTCTCTCCATTTACACAATAAGACGCCTTTCTATTCCCCTGAATAAAATGGATAACCTCATGTCCATATTAAATTTCATCTGCAAAATATTCATACATTCCCCTACTCACACCAAATACATTTGTATATTTCTCACATTTTCATCGTAACCTATCGTTCTACCTACTTTAGTGCCATTTGAAAATGCAGGTATGGCATTTTCTAGCCCCACAGCAAGTAATAACACAAATGCAAATATTGTGGCCAGGTGGCTGAAACATATGGCATCCAAACTTTTGCCATCAGAAAATGTTGCAGCTAATTCACCTTGCTGTGTTTTGTTGGTCAGTCAATCATCTATCCAAGCCAATAAATTACACCATACCCTATATACTCTTACGTTATGAATTAATATTTTGTGCAGCATCTCGTACAATGTCTTGTGCAAATCCAGACATAGAACATCAACAAGATCCCCATTATCCAGCTTGCTTGTCACATCTTTAAAGAACTCGAACAAATAATTCAAACATGTTTTATCCTTCATAAACATATGCTGACTCTGATGGGTTATGGTTTGACTTTGCAAATTTCCTGGCATCATTTAATTTATTTATTGTCGCCTGGACCTGAGTACAATAAACAGCTTTGTCAATGAGCAGTACAGGCAGATTATGGTAAGCGAGGACAAGCAGATCATAGGATGAAAAAAATTTAGTCAGAGGCATACAGGTTATGTCACGCTGGGAAAGATCAATATTTAAAAGAGCGGCATTATTTAAAGGACGAGATTTCATTCATTAGTCTAATAATGATCGGAACGAAGCTGATCCTGAACCTGCTGGTGCATGTTTTCAACCTTCTGTACCTTCTACCTGATGGAAGAGGTTGTAGGAGATTATTGCCGGGGTGTGATGCATCTTTGGTGATGGTGTCAACCTTTCTGCAGCAGCGAGCCATGTAAATGTAGTGCATGAATGGAAGGCTGTTTTCTCTGATAACCTGGGCCTTGTAATCTCCTTTTTGAGTTTTTTACAGTTCTGGGCGGAGCATTTGCTACATCAGGCCGCTATGCAGCCGGACAAGAAGATTTCAGTAGTTTGCATGAAGATATCAGTGAGAGTTTTTATGGTCATGCCAAATTTCCTGACCCTCCTGATGAAGAAGGCACATTGTTGTCCCTTCTTCACCATTGTATCCTCATCAGAAGTCTCGGGCATGTTGTCGGTTATCGTCACTCCTCAGATCTTGACAGTCTCCACCCTCTCAACCTCAGCTCTATGCATCAAGACAAATGGCGTATTGCCGTCCTTTCTTTCTGAAGTCAATCAGTTCTTTAGTTCAGTTGATATTGAGAGAGAGGTTGTTCTCACTGAACCAGGTTACCAAGCCCTCTATTTTCTTTCTGTATTTTGAATTGTCGTTGTTTGATATTTGTTCTATCACAGCCATGTCATTGGCAAGAGTGTAGATGGCGCTCATTTGGAATTTGTAACAATGTCATGAGTATACCGGGAATAAGGTAAAAAGCTGAGAAGGCATGTTGGCGGGTTATCCAGTGTTGCATGTGATCGTGGAGGAAGTGCAACTTCTTGTACACCAGTCACTGAAAGCAATATTGCTGGAACAGAAAGCAGTTATGAAGCAACTGGCGTGCTGATCTTCATTTCAGAAGGATTTGAGTATAGTATGTCTTACTTCAGCTGTACCTCATCAGGAACATTGTGCAGTGTTGTGTACAGCTTTGGACTCCCGATCGTATAAAGGACAAACCTGAGATTAAGGGAGTGCAGTGAAGGATGACCAGACCGATTTCTGGGCTGACAGGCTTGTTGTGGGAGCACAGTTTGGATCGACTGGGTCTGTATTCCATGGGATTTAGCAAAATAAGTGGAGATCTAAGGGAAATACATAAGACTCTGACAGGGTGTGACAGATTCGAAGCAGGAATGGTAATTCCCTGACTGGGACGTGAAAAACAAAGAACCACAGCATTAGGTACAGGCAGATCACCCTGCACTGAGATGAGAATAAATGTCTGCACTCAGACACTGGTGAACATGGGGAATTTTCGATCACATACGTCTGCTGAATCCAAGCACTGAATATAAATATGGATTTGTAGACACTATAGGAATGGGGAACGATGTATTGAGGAGATGTTCGGTTATGAACTAGAAAGGGGGAGGCTCAATGAGTTGAATGGCCTTTGCCTTTCCTGATGTTTCTGTGTAGTCTGTGGGAAAGTTCTGTAAATGTTGTCACAAGTTCTCAGATATCAGGAAAGAGGCCTCTGCAGGGTCGACAGGAATGTGTTCACCACCCACGTTTCTGACACCGAGGCTGGTGCGAGCTGTCCTGTTCAGGTTTGTCCTTTAAGACCTCGGAGCTGCTTGACACAATTGAGTATCTTGCTTGGCTGTGTTAGGAACCATTGAAAAGTCTATCACAAATCCGTGTGTCTGAAGTCACTTTTAGGCCAGAC
This sequence comes from Chiloscyllium punctatum, assembly GCF_047496795.1. Classification (NCBI taxonomy): domain Eukaryota; kingdom Metazoa; phylum Chordata; class Chondrichthyes; order Orectolobiformes; family Hemiscylliidae; genus Chiloscyllium; species Chiloscyllium punctatum. The sequence continues at coordinate 36,183,325 of NC_092787.1, read as the reverse complement.
CAGGAAATCACATTAGATTTGCTTCCTGAAAGTACATTGGTGCAACAAATTGGTGTTTACAATCGACATTGGCTTCAAGGTCACCGTTATTGACACCGGATTTTAGAACGCAATATTTTTAAAATTGTTTTTAATTCCCACCAGCTGCCAAAGCATTAAGCTGGTCTGAATTAGTAATCCAGTGACAGTTCCACAACCACACCATCGCCACAAGGGACCCATCAGAAACCACTGTAAATAGGATTTTTCTGTGCTGTTTATCAAAAAGAAGTTGCAACAATTTGACTATCATGATGAGACTGAGCGTTTGAGAAATGGTCAGATTGTGATGACTTTCCTCTTAGGGGACTGTACAGAGAAGAACAACTTTCCACATTGTCAGGTAGACTTGAGAATTGGAGCTGAAATGAAACAGCTTTCCCAGAGACTTGGCTTGATGTGCAGCACAAGTCTTCAGTCCTATTGCAGAAATGGTGTCATGGCCTATTGCCTTTGTCATATCGACTGTGTTTAGCTGCTACTTGATGTCATGTGCAGTGAATCAGATTGATTTTTTTGATTCTGTGGATATCATGATGAAAGTGAGGTGGACCACTGTCGGCTGCGGCTGGTATAGATACTACATCCTGAACTTTTGCACTGTTGTTTCGGTCTGTTCCATGATTTATGGTTGAGATATTTGTGAGCACTTTCCTCCAGTGAGTTGTTTAATAGTCCATCACCATTTATGACTGGATGTGGCATAATGACAGAGCTTAGATCTATTCTGTTGTTCTTGGAGTCATTTTGCTCTCTCAATCAGATATTAGTTCTGCTGTTTGGAATGCAAGGAATCAAGTGTGGTAGCTTTAATGGCTTGTCATCAGGTTTAGGTACACATGGTTCTGGACCTGGCATGTTAACCTGTACTCACCACTGAACCATAGTTCGGCTTGATGGTGATGGTAGACTGAGGGATTATCGTGGGCAAAAAGTTACAGGTTGTGTTTGAATACAATTCTGCTTCTGCTGCTGCTGTGGCCTGCAAGACCACATGAATGCTGAGTTTGAGCTGCAATACAAACCTGCTGCCTGTCTCCCCATTCACACCAAGACAAAGTCACCCCTCAGCCCTGTACGCATTGATCTGCTCTGGTTTCAGATGTGGTAACATTTCTATTTTAATATTACCATTTTTCTGTGGCTCTCTCCATGCTGTCATGCCTCCAATTTATCACATCCCTCAAAACCCTTTCAAATATTCATCTGAGCCTTTTCCCTTCTGTAGTGCCATTTTCGGCATTGAAAGTTAATGTGTTTCCCCCGTTTCACTCACTGACGATGGTTCAGATCTCTGTATTGTCAGAGGTGATAGCCATACGTAGTTTCAGAACCAATGAATTTGTACACCTCTTGGTATCATTCACTTCCTGGTGAAGAGTGCTCCACATTTGACAGGACGTTTGAGTAGTTTTACCACACGTTTTTGAAACTTGTTCTAGAACAGAAATTGCTGGAGAAATGGAGCAGTTCTGTGGAGTGACAGGTTCAGTGACACTCCTTCAAAGCTTCCAGTCTCACCAGCAATTTTTGTTTTTGTTCCAGATTTCCAGTGTCCATGGGCTTCTGTTTTATAGAACATGTGTTCTGTGCCTATTCATCTCGAGAGAAACTGAACAGGTCTAGCAGCATTAGTGGGGACAGAGAAACAGAGATATCGCGTTTCAAGTCTGGAGTGACTTCCTCAGAAATGAAAAGGATTGTAAAATGGACTTTGTAATAACTTGCCAGAGGTGGAAGAGGAGTGACGGGAAACAGAGTGTGGAGGTGCAGTGCAAAAGACAAATGTGCTTTTAATTGTGGTGAACGAGAAGCGAATGCAGAATTAGTGTAAGTTAAGATGAGAATGGGGGAAATGGGATCTCTTAATTACATGCAAGATAACCAAGCTACAAACAAGGCAAGGTCATATTGACACCAGGAGGCAGAATGTATGAAAAAGGGAGAACACTCATAATGGGTTGAGGTTGTGAAGATATAGAATTGAATATGAAGGCCTACAGGTGAGGGGTTACTCGAGCTTGGGTTATGCTTCATTGGAACATTGCAGAGGCCAAGACTGAGATGTTAGCATGAGAGCCAGGTAGGTTATTGAAATGAGAAGGTCAAGTTTATTCTTAAAATGTGGAAGTATTCCTGAAAGCAGTTTGGCCTGGCTAATGTGCAGGAGACTGCATTGTAAGCAGCAATGATAGTAGACTGGACTGAACAGGTCCAAGGGAAATGCTGCTTCACCTGAGAGGTGTGTGTTGGGTTGCAAAGAAATAAGAAATAAAACATAGAACAGTACAGCACAGAACAGGCCCTTCAGCCCACGATGTTGTGCCAACCATTGATCGTCATGGAAGGTAAACCTAATGTATGAACCCTCACATTTCTGTGATTATACGCATATCCAGCAGTCTCTTAAATATCCCCAAAAACCTCGCTTCCACAACTGCTGCTGGCAACTCATTCCATGCTCTCACAACTCTCTGCATAAAGAACCCGCCTCTGACATCCCCTCTACACTTTCCGCCAAACAACTTAAAACTATTATCCCTCATGTTAACAATTGGTCCCCTCTCTTCCTTCTTTTTTCCAATGAAAAATGTCCGAGCTCAATCAACCTCTCTTCGGAAGATAAGCCCTCCATTCCAGGCAGCGTCCTTGTAAACTTCCTCTGAACCCTCTCCAAAGCATCCACATCTTTCCTTTAACAGGCCAACCAGAACTGGACACAGTATTCTAAGTGCGGTCTAACCAAAGTTTTATAGAGCTGCAACAAGATCTCACGGCTCTTAAACTCAATCCCGCTGTTCATGAAAGCCAAAACACCATATGCTTTCTTAACAACCCTGTCCACTTGGGTGCCAATTTTAAGGCATCTATGTACCTGCACACCAAGATCCCGCTGTTCCTCCACACTGCCAAGAATCCTGCCTTTAATCCTGTACTCAACTTTCAAGTTCGACCTTCCAAAATGCATCATTTCACATTTATCCAGATTGCACTCCATCTGCCACCTCTCAGCCCATCTCTGCATCCTGTCAGTGTCACACTGCAGCCTACAGAAGTCCTCTAAACTGTCAACGATATCTCCAACCTTTGTGTCGTCTGCAAACTTGCTAACCCATCCTTCAATCTCCTCATCCAAGTCATTAATAAAAATTACAAAGACTAATGGCCCCAGAACAGAGCCCTGTGGAGCACCACGCACCACTGACTTCCAGGCCGAATACTTTCCTTGCACTACCACTCGCTGTCTTCTGTTGGCCACCCAATTATACATCCAGACTGCTAGATTTCCCTCTATCTCATTCCTCTTGACCTTCTGAACGAGGCTACCATGGGGAACCTTATCAAATGACTTTCTGAAGTCCATATACACCACATACACTACTCGACCCTCATCAACTTGTCTAGTAACATCCACAAAGAACTCAATAAGATTTGTGAGGCATGACCTGCCCCTCACACAGCCATGCTGACTTCATTTAATCAAGCCATTCTCTTCCACATGGTCATTAATCCTATCCCTCAGAATCCTTTGTAACACCTTGCAGACAGCAGACGTCAGACTAACTGGTCTGTAATTGTCAGGGATTTCCCTATTTCCTTTCTTGAAGAGAGGAATTACATTTGCCTCCCTCCAGTCCTCAGGTATGACTCTGATGGAGAGCGAGGATGCAAAGATCTTCACAAGTGGCGAAGCAATCTCATTTCTCGCTTCCCAAAGCAGCCGAGGACAAATCTGGTCTGGCCCTGGCGACTTGTCAATCTTAATGTTTGTCAAAATCTTCAGCACATCAGCTTCCTCAATCTCTATCCATTCCAGCATGACTACCTGCTCCTCAATGGTTTCATTCACTACAAGGTCCTTTTCTTCAACAAAGACCGAAGCTAAAAACTCATTTAGGGGTTCCACTACCTCCTCAGACTCTATACACATGTTCCCTATGCTATCCCTGATCGGCCCTACTCTTTCTTTGACCATTCTCTTGTTCCTCATATATGTGTAAAATGCCTTTGGATTCTCCCTAATCCTTCCTGCCAAGCCTTTTTTCGTGCCCCCTCCTGGCTCTCCTCAGAGCATTTTTGAGCTCCTTCCTCATCGGCCTGTAATCCTCTAGAGCTGAGCAAGAACCTTGCTTTATCCACCTTAGGTAAGCTGCCTTCTTTCTTTTGACGAGAAGCTCCTCTGCTCTCATCATCCAAGGTTCATTTATCTTACCCCTTCTTGCCTGTCTCAGAGGAACACATTTATTCATCACACACAACAACTGTTCCTTCAACAGTCTCCACATGTCTATAGTGCCATTTCCATGGAACAATTGCTCCCAGTCCATGCTTCCTAACTCATGTCTGATAGCATCATAGTTTCCTTTTCCCCAATTAAATATCCTCCCATTGTACCTCCTTCTCTCCTTCTCCATAGCTGTGTAGAATGTGAGGCAGTTGTGGTCACTATCACCAATACGCTCTCCCACCGCAAGATCTGACACCTGCCCCGGCTCATTGCCAAGCACCAATCCAAAATGGCCTCTCCCCTCATCGGCCTGTCAACGTACTGAGTTAGAAAAACCCCTCCTGTACACACCTTACAAAAACAGCTCCTTCCAAACCATCTGCTCTAATGAGGTTCCAATCAATATTGGGGAAGTTAAAGTCACCCATTACAACAACCCTACTACATTCACACTTTTCCAGAATCTGCCGGCCTATGCTTTCTTCAATCTCTGTGCTGCTATTGGGGGGCCTGTAGCAAACCCCTAATTACGTGACTGCTCCCTTACTGTTCCTAATTTTCACCCATACTGACTCACTAGGTAGAACCTCCTCGACAATGGTAACTTCTGTAGCTGTGGTACCCTCTCTGATTAGCAGTGCTACTCCCCCTCCTCTTTTTCCCCTCTTCCTATTCCTTTTAAATGTTCTTAACCCTGGAACATCCAGCAACTATTCCTGCACCTGAGAGAACCACGTGTCTGTTATGGCCACAACATCATAGCACCAGGTACTGATCCATGCTCTAAGCTCATCACTTTTATTCCTGATACTCCTTGCATTAAAGCAAACACACTTTAACCGATCCCTTGATTCTTTCCCAGGAAGTTCCTTCCCAATAGCTGCGCTACCTCTTGCTATTGCCTCATCTCCATCATCTCTTACCAACAGTAAATAGATTAGGTTCCCACCCCCTGCCATACTAGTTTAAGCCCTCCTGATCCACTCGAGCAAACCTTCCACCCAGGACATTGGTCCCCTTCCAGTTCAGGTGCAACCCGTCCTTCATGTGCAGGTCCCACCTTCCCCAGAAGGCATCCCAATTATCTACATATCTGAAGCCCTCCCTCCTACATCAGCTGCGCAGCCATGTGTTAAGCTGCGCCCACTCCCTGTTCCTCACCTCACTATCTCATGGCACCAGTAGTAAACCCTAATGAGTTGGTAAATTTCAAATATTCAGCTTTATTTCTTCTTGTATGATGACGAGATAGCTGCAGACTGAGACATTGGCAGAAACAAGTTTAATTGTGTATTTTTCTTTTTTTTCATCTATTTAGTCACAAGCTGTTCCCCACTTCCTAACAGTAAGGTCTAGGCAACAGTCTGTGTGTCATGTCTGCTCCTGTCTGCTTTGAACTGATTCCCTTTGTATCAACCATACTTGCAAGCCTGCTCTTCGCAATAGCATTTGTAGGTTTTAGGAGAAAGTGAGGATTGCAGAAGCAGGAGATCAGAGCTGAAAATGTGTTGCTGGAAAAGCGCAGCTGGTCAGCCAACATCCTGACCTGAAGAAGGGCTCATGCCCGAAACGTCGATTCTCCTGCTCCTTGGATGCTGCCTGACCTGCTGCGCTTTTCCAGCAACACATTTTCAGCATTTGTAAGTTTTACCCTTGTTATGCTGTTGCTTAATTACACAATTTTCAATATACTCCACAACTTGCTTGCCTTTGTACTCTATACTTCTATGCACAAATGCAAGGATTCACTGAGCCTTCTTAACTCAAGTTTCAACTTGCCTGGTCACTTATATTTTCCAGTGGACTTGGTGTGTGTGTGTGTGTGTGTGTGTGTGTGTGTGTGTGTGTGTGTGTGTGTGTGTGTGTGTGTGTGTGTGTGTGTATGTGTGTGTGTGTGTGTGTGTGTGTGTATGATATGTGTGTGTAGTAGGTACTGTATGATTCTATGACTGTATCTGTGAACATACAGCTCAAACCCGGGAGTTAGTGAGCTTGATGTTTACATGGTTCTCAGGCTGAAACAAAACTGATGTCCACTACGAGACAGGGTGAGAGGTTGATATTTCAAGACTGATTTACTTGTTATTATCATAACTGAAACATGTACATAGATTAATCAATCATTCTGCTTCAATGTAAGTGATGTAGCTATTAGAACTTGAATAACATTGAATACTGCTTCACCTCCCTTGACAATCCAATGACTATGTGATGGTGAATAGAATAAAGGGAACTCACTGGCGTGAGAAAATTTCAAGATCATTTGGAGACCTGGGTTCACTGCGTTTCCATTTCATAAAGACATTTGGTGAGGACTTACAACCTTCAAGTTCCAATGAGGTTACATTTTCTGGCGCTAATGAACAGAAGGAGTTCAATTGAAATAAATGTTAAGTTTTGCATTTTGTTTAGTTCAAGCAGGCTAAGACTTATACAGTTAATGGGAATGCCCTTAGGAGTGTTGTGGGGAAAATGAGACCAAGGGGTCAGATGAAAATTGAGTCACAGATAGACAGAATGGTGAAGAACATGTTTGACATGCATTGAATATAGTTATTGGGAGGTCACTTTGCTGCTGTACACTGCATTGGTGGGGCCAGTTTGAGAATACTGCGTACAATTTGGCTCCCTCTGCCAAATAAGTATGAGGTTTTTACACATGAAAGGAGGCAGCAAAATTTCAAAAGAATGTGCCAGACTGGAGAGTTTGAGTGAGAGGGTCGGGCTGGACAGGCTGGTGTGTTTTTTTCCTGGAACATTGGAGGCTGAGAGATCATATTACAGAAGGTTATGAATTTAGGAGGGGCATGAATGGTATGAATAACCAAGATTTCTTTCCTCAGGATAAGGGAGCCCAAGATTTGAGGGCATCGGTTTAAGGTCAGAGGGGAAAGATTTTAAAGTCACCAAAAAGACATTTTTTTGACACATTGGGTCATATGTGCATGGAATGAGCTGTCAGAGGAAGTGGTGGAGGCTGATACAATCCGATGTTTAAAAGGCATCTTTTGGTGGGGATATGAATAAGAAGAGTTCACAGGGATATGAAACAAATAATGGCAAATGAGACTATATCGACTATTTACCAATCTCTGGGAAAAAGAATTGGAAATGATATTACCCACTTTAACAGATCAAGACACAAGAATAGAAAACGGGACAGAACACCAGTGCTTCACCGGAGGCTCACTGATGATGTTACATAGCATGGTGACGAGACGTCTGAGAAAAAAAACCTTCCAGCTTAGCGAGCAAACCTACAACCAGAAACTCAACCTGAGGTACAAATCTTCTCAAGTAATGAAATAGATCAGATTAGCATATCTCATCCGCATGGAAAAGTTGGACTAAGGTGTCTGTTTTCATGAATCTATAATAGTATTAAGAAGAATTCAAATTTCTTAAAAGACCCTTTCAAATGGGAAGTTTCTTCCCAATACTTTTTTGGTGCCTCTCTGTTTAGATATATTCAAAGGTGATTTAGTGTAATAGTCGACAGACAAATGAGTGACAGATAACCGGATACGGATACAAAAGTGGGGCTAAAACTAAACTTTAGTTCCTGATGGAGCAGGCTAAAAGCATTTAATGACCCACTCCTCCTCCTCAGTCCTGTCTTCCTATGTTCATTCAGCACCTCAAATCCACTGACAGGAGCAGTTGAAGGTCACTTACTCCAAGAACGTGATGTCCATGAACCAAGGAAACCATTCATACCATTAAGGCTGTCATTCATGCTTTGGATAGTTTGGATAATGTAATTGGAAAACTCAAGTTGGGTAGGAAAATGATGCCACATATCTCTTGACAGAGATTCCCTGTCTGCAACATGTGCTTCATTTGTTGGTCATGTTATAGGCCCAGATTCACTGTGGATACAACTTCCGTACCTCAACCAGAGATGGATCACAAAATCTTCTGACTGCAACATTCAAGAACAGAACTTCCAGGAAAATAGCACCCACTAACTTTCTGATAACAGAATATGAGTAAATAAGAACAGGACCAGGTGGTTAAGTCCCGCAATCTCAAGCCTGCCTTGCCCTACAATAAGATCATGGCTGATCTGCTTTTTGTCTCAGATCCTCTTTAATGCCTCATTCATCATAGCCCACAACATGCTGGCAGATCAAAATCCATCTACCTACTCTTTAAGTACTTTCAGTGATTCAGAATCCCGAATTCTCAGACAAAGTACATTCATGACATTCAATACCCTCTGTTTGAAACAAAAAAACCTCGCTGCTCCTATACCATGACCTATTGATCTGAACAAAGGAGGTGAACACAGAGGCTCAGTAAGAGTGACTAGTCCTGATATCAAGGAAGAACTTGACTCAGGATAGTATCACGGAGTGGGACTAACTTGCACTTAATGTCAATCAGTTGTAAACTATACACTGGTTGAAGTGATTTAAAACACAAAGGAAGATGTTTCTGGTTAACGGTTATCAACTCTCTCAGTCTGAGATATTTCTGTGGGAGATCTCTTCCTCAGCATAAACATCTTCAGTTGCTTCATCAATGTCTTTTTCCCATTATAAGACTGGAGCGGGAATGCTCACTGAAGATCCGAAAATGTTCACCTCATTGTGTCATCCGGAACCAGTCTGTGTCCATGTGCAGTAAGACGTGGACAACATTCAAGCTTCTTCTGTGAATGCGTAGGTGACGTTAATGTAACAATACTGCAAGAAACTGCACGTTTGATATGATATATTTGATTTATTTATTGTCATGTGTATTGAATTACAGTGAAAAATTCTGTTTATGAGCATAGTAAGCAAGGATGTACAGATCAGAAAGACTTAGACAGAGACGCACAGATTACATTGAACAGTGACACTAGGGCGAGAGTGACTTTCCTTAGTAAAAGAGGAGCTCATTCAGAAACTCAAGCTTGGTTCACAGGAATATGAGGAAGCCATTCAGCTCATCTTAATTATTGTGAAAAAAGAGGGAGAGACCATTCCGTCCCTTCACAGTATTACACAGGAAGTGAAGGTGGCGAGTGTTATGGACCAGATTGGAGCCCCTCCAAAATAACTTAAGAAAGTCACCCAGGCCCTCACATTTTCTTACTTTCAAGGCCAATGTAAAATATCTGTTCCAAGTGGAATGGACCATTCAATCTACTTGCTGTGAAGTAAAACACCATTTATTTAAACTGTGTGGATAAAATACTCCCAAAGAAAGAGTAATTTAGAATAACTACTCTAAAGGAAAACTTAACAAAATAATACATACAGTAATTATTACTAATTAGCAGTTCCGATAGATGAACATCCCATAACTACAACCCTTGGCAAAAAGGAAAATTCAGACTGAGATTCTCACATGCTGTTCTCCAATGTAGGAGGAAAAAGAAATCCAGAGAAGGTGTAGAATGTGGCAGCCAGGAGACATTCACTGTTTTATATATATGTATATATATATATATATATATATATATATAAATATAAGCATACGTATGTAGCTAAAGTAATTCAGGTGTTTCACTCCATCAGTTGCGATAAGCTTTTGTATTTAACAAATAAATCGGAGACATCATCATTTTTTAACCAGCTGCTGTGTCTCTTGCAAAGATGCGAAAGAACCTCAATTCAAAGACGAGAGAAGTGAAGAAATTTTGGACACCAAAGGGACCTCGCTGTCGTATCCTGGGGACCAATGTTATTGAACAGTTTCCCTTGTATTTGTTTTTGACCTTACAAACAGAACGTCAGTGTAACAACCTGTACAAATGTGTGCTCGAGAAATCCAGTGGACCTGCCATCATCGGCTGAGGGGGACACAGAATTCATGATGGGAGACTGTTGTGACTGTTCTGAAGAAGAATTATACTGAATTCAAAATATGAATACTGGCTCCACGTCGTCAGATTCCCACAGGATGGTTCTGTTTCACCAGAACTTCCAGAGTCTACATTAGATATCTGACATATCCAATGTTATACTTTGACGAGAATGGTGTGTGTGTGTGGGGGGGGAGGGGGGGCGGGGGGAGGTAGGTGGGTGGGTGAGTTCGTGCTTGTTTGTTTCACTGGGCGTTTAAGTGTTTAAGTGAATGTTATAATTTAAAGAGTCAAGTGAAATGCTGGCTTTTTGCGTTTGTTTATCTATGATTAGAATCCACCCATTTGCAGAACTCAGGTAACATTGTTAAGTACTGAAGCGTAGCCCGTGTTCTCCATTTATCTGAGTGTATTGTTTTGTTATTTCAAAGAGATTTCTGTCCTTCTGATGAAGGGTCACTGGACTGAAACGTTAATGCTGCTTCCTCTCCCAAGATGCTGCCAGACCTGCTGAATTTCTTTGGTATTTTTTGCTTTTTCCCGTGAACTTGATTTTAAAAAAACGTTTATGAAAGCTCCAAGAATGATTTCCAGTGAGCTACTCCAATGAGGCGGAAGAACAGGGAAAGCTTGTGAATACTGAGACAATTCCACAGAACAGGCTGCAGGTAATGTTCTGGGAGGTGATCATGTTTAAAGATATCAGACATTGAGCAGCTTATGTGTGAAATAGACGCTAAAATGTTGCTCACAGCCTCCACTGTGACAGAGATCACAGCTGGTGGATGAACAGTAAAACAGGAGAATATCATTATTAAGGTAGTGTCGAGAGATCATTTTTACTCTCTCATAGGGTCATGCTTTTGTGGAACACTCTTCCCACAGAGCTATGGAACATGAGTCATTGCATGTTGTTAAGGTAGACGGATATAGAGTATCGATTCAACAGATGCATTAAGAGTATAATACAAAGACAGGAATGTGTGAATGAGGCCATCGTCAGATCAGCCGCAATCATATCACATGGTAGAGGTCATTTAGGTGGGAAAATTGCTAATTCCTGATCCAAATTTCAACATTGTTGCTGTTTGTAGATATCAGCAAACAATCACATTCTTATAAATTGGAATTTTAAAACAACGCTCAGGAAAGTTGACAGTTTTGGGAAAAGGGTGGGCGATGTTGAATTGTAAACCTCACTGAAAGCACAACCAGCCAAATGAACATCCTCAGCAGATAAGAATATTTCTTTATTTTTCCTGTGAAGTGAGTTTCGTTGGAAAGGTCAGCATTTACTTTCTTTGTCTGCGATCCTTTCCAAGTATTGTGGTGGCCTCCTGCTGTACTTGCTTTGCAGGGACATCAATAGTTCAGTTTCTGATAGAGATACCGAATTCTGAACACGTGATCATGAAGGTGCAACGATACACATCCAGGAGGCTGTGTGACCTGGGAGCTGATGGTCATCACTCAGAGATGCTCAGTCGCCTTCAAATAGTGAGAACATATTTTCTCTCTTAAAAAAAACTCTTGCATTCTCAGTGAGCTGAGCTGTCGGTTGGTATTTCCTTTCACTAATTTTCTCTGCTTGAATTGAGTTCTGTGAATGCCTCACGTAACTTCAAAATCACAGAGGGTCTGGTAAAATTAAGAACAAAAATCATGTATTGTTCATGAATTATTGGAACTTCGTATTTTACATCAATGTTTTATTGAAATTATGACGTGTTTGTCTAGGCAGTAACTGCCCTCCATGAGTTACCATTGAGAAGCTTTAAACCCGTTGGAGCTGATTCACCCACAGTGCTATTGGGGAGGGAATTCCAATGGTTCACCTTGGAAGTTGGTGTTTCAGGGAGTGAGTGCTGCTGGTGGTGAATATTAGGCAGTGAACTTGGGAAATTCCATACCCTAGAGACTGTGAAGATGGATGGAAATTTGATCCATCAGAGAGTTGAAGGATACATGGAGTTAGCATGAATGTGGCATTGTGCCCTGGTGTGGAACACCCAAAACCTAACTGATTGCCGGAGAAGTCTTGAGCAGCTGAATGGTCACTTCTGTTCCTATTCCTTACCTTCTTATCTTTTGTTATTGGAAAGTAATTTTATTCTCCTTGATGTCTTTCTGTGAAATGTTGCATTCAGCGAGACCAGCAGATTTGGATGAGTTAACCCAAGGTGACATATGGGGAGCTGTATTCACATTAAATTTGGATCTTCAGAATGGCCCGAAGTTACAGAGACGGGAAGGCTATAAAGTGGAATGAGTGGGCTCTCTCTGATCCAGCCTGGGTTTGTCAACTGCATTTTCCCAAACAAGACCAAACAATCAAACTGGCTTCGAACTGTTCCCGCTTTGCAGATTCGATGAGCTGAATGAATTGAAAGGAACTGAAATGATTTTATTGCCACCTGTGCTGGAATAAGAGCCATGCAAAATTTGCAATATTGCCACATTGGTGCAATTGTAGATACAGGGTACCTTGGTCCGCATACTTCTGTATTTGTTATAGAGTTGAAAGAAAAGTGAATAATAGACCAGACTAAAATGAAAGACTTTGTTTAAAGTGTTAAAATTCGATTCCTTTTCACTGAGTCTGTGCCAGTACCGAGCCTCTGGATTGCACCGGCAAAGTCTCCAGACCACGCGAGACTTCAAAACTTGAGGCACCATTTCCATTCCCCATGTACCACACCGCCCCTCCACCGGCCTCCAGTCAGGTCACCCCTACCTGACCTTGTCTGGAACACTCCTCCTGTGCTAGCTTGGTCTCAGACTCTTTCCTGCATTGGTCTGACTTGGGACTCATTCCCATGCTCACTTCCACACTGGTTGGTCTGAGATTTGCTCCTGGTCTGGGACTCGCCTCCCACACTGGCCTAGTCTGGGACCGACGCCCGCACTGGCCTGGTCTGGGAATCACTCCTGATGAAGGGCTTTTGCCCGAAACGTCGATTTCGAAGCTACTTGGATGCTGCCTGAACTGCTGTGCTCTTCCAGCACCACTAATCCAGGATCTGGTTTCCAACATCTGCAGTCATTGTTTTTACCTGCACTGCATGTCTGGGACTGACTCCCACACTGGCCTGGTCTGGAACTCACACCCACACATGTCTGGTCTGGGACTCCCTCCCACGCTGGCCTGGTCAGGGACTCCTCCCATTCTAGCGTTTTGTGTAATAGTGTTCCTGCACTGGCCTGGTCTTAGTCTCACTCCCACGCTGGCCTGGACTGAGACTGGCTCCCGCGCTGGCCTGCTCTGAGAGTTACTGTCGTGATGGTCTTGTCGGGGATTTACTTCTGCATTGGCTTCGTCTGGGATTCTTTCCCACACTGGCGAGGTCTGGGACACGCTCCCATGCTAGTTTAGTCTGGCCTCCACTGCCATGCTGACCTGATCTGGGACTCCACTCCCATGCTGACATGGTCTACGTCTCGTCTCTGGAACATGCATCATTCCCTGGCCTGATCTGTGATTCATTTCTGGGAGTCGCCAGCGATGGCCTCCAGTCTGAGAGTCGTCCCCTTCATTGCCCTCCCAGTGAGGTTAAGTTGTTAAAATTTCGTAAAATAATCTAGAGAGAAGAGAAACATTTCGATTATAAAGTTGAAGAAGGATGGAATCGAGGAGCTCTGAGTGGAGCGTCCTATCATGCCACTATCAGGGTAACATCAGAACATAGGACTGAACTGCACAAGTGGGTATTCGACCCTTTTCACTACTTCCCCTTGAAATGAGATTGTGGTTCCAGCTACATCTTACCTTTCAGACCGTGTTATCCCTGATTCACTCTCTATCAAAAATCTAACTAGATCAACCTTGATCTGATTTAATTCTCCAGCTTCCACGAACTACTGTTGAAGAGAAATCTCTCTTGAATGAACCTCTGAGAATGTCCCCTTGGCCCTCTTCAGGTTGGTGTTTGAGGATGACTGTGATCTTTTGTATTCCCGCTCTTCAACAATCATAAACATTTCACATTTGACACGGGCAATGATACAGGTCTCAGACTGGGCCAAGTTCACTGTTAAGAATCATGGAGGTGGGTTTCATTAGTCAACAACAAATAACTTGTTTATTACCAAGATAAAATTCTTTAAAACTGTCCACATCCTAACGACAATAAATAGTGTTTAAACTGTACAAGTATACTTTGGGAATCCACATGTTGGACTGTCTTCAGTATGGCTCAATATGATCACCTCTTCGAAGTTGTTAAAAGCAACAAGAAACTTTGCTAATACCTTCATACCATAACTCCGTCATCAAGGAAGGAGTGAAGTAACATATCTCTGAACTGTTTGTAATGTGGTCTCACGAATGCCCTGTACACTTGAAGCAAATAATACTGAACATTTATATTCAATAAACTTCACAAGAAGTAGCAGAAAACTGTTTACCTGCAAATCAGTTGCTGTATCTGCATACTAAGTTTATGTCATTCATGTATCATCTGCACTGCTCAATTCTGCAATCTCACTCTGTTTAAAAGTGTACTGTTGATTTATCCTTCTGGCCAAAATGGATAAATTCTTATAAACCACGTCACACTGTTTCTGCAGAAAACTTCGTTCACTCACTACCCCTGTCTAATTTCCAACTTATTGAAGGATTTCCTTTGTACATTAGCTAATTGAGATCCAGTGCATTTTCAGTTTCTGATCATAGACTCAGATGGTTTATGTTCAAAGACAATTACCATTCTACTGTTTCAGTCTTTCGTTAATTTCTCTAAAATTACAGTTCAAACCAATGGACATTTAACATGAGGCAATCATATTATACAGAAATAAAGATTCATCCACATGTCAAAATAATATTCGAAAGTTCACTATAGCCAGAAAACGAGATTCTAATCTTGACAACTTAATAATGTAACCAATTATCTTAAACTATTTCCTTAAACTAAATGTAACACAGGAAAAGTGGGTACAAATTGCATGTTGTTTCCTAATTATCTTTTCTCCAATTGGCCTTATGCAACTAATTATAGCTGAGGGAAATTCTTACAAAAGATCTGTAAATTCTGACTTCAAATTAAAGTTTGGAATCAGTCTCTTTGTGAACAGTAAAATGTCCTCACCATGAGAGAACACTATAGCCTCTCCATCCCTTTAATCGATTTGGAATTTCCTTCTAAATTCTTCTTTCAGATCGGGAGGTCAGAATAATGCCATGAAGCCCAAGACTAAATGCAACACCCAATTCTGTAAATTAACCTGACATCTCTTTGTTTTCAGCTGATGCAGAAACAATTGATTCACATCCAACTTTCATATTTCTATGCATCTGAGAAATATGAATTCCTGTAAATTATAAATTCAATGTATCATAGTGTCCTCATGTACAGGAAATGCAGAGGGGAAGAAAAGCATGGAAATCTAAACTGTTTTCAAATATGAACCACTGTACAAATATATGTAAGGTCAGGCCATAAAGAATTAACATTTACTTCAATGAATATTAGAATTTGAGACATTCCCAATTAGACAGAAACCCTTTTTTCTCACAACAGAATAAGACCACAAGCTACTCGTCCACTTTGGTTTGGGATTCTTTCTTTTCACAGAATGAAGGGCTCTCCTTTTAGAGAAGTTCTTGTAATTTCAGACTTTAATTTTGTTTCAATCTTTCTTACTGTGGGAGTGAGAGTTATAGAGATTTCTGCGATTGTATTCAGAAGTACAATTTATTGGACATGGTCACAATGCAGGAGATTACATCCACCCCTCTTCCCAGCTTTGACTAATAAGTAATGTGTACAGAATTCCAACATCCTAAATTCAAACAGAGAATGATCTCCTTCTCCGTGAGAGTATCTCGAATTCCTGATGTGTGTTTCCTGACTTATTATTCATTCTCTTAGTCATGTCTTTGTTCTGTCTAAACAGAAAGATCCAAGGATGGTTCATTATGATCCTTCTTTTCTTTGTCCTAACACATATCTTGTTACATGGGGATTGGAATTGGATTCCAGCTGTTCTTAAAACATCTGTTTTTCTCAATAGGTTCTTTATTTGTATCAGCAATCTAGTTTGAGCCATTTCTGGTGCCCATTCAAGTTCTCTTCCATTTGGTCAATTCGAGAGGCCTGATGGGGTTATTTCTCTGATTCTCACCTTAGCCTTCTTAATAGCGAAACATTCACACGCGATGGATACAAAGGATATTGTTAGGATGGAATATTATTGGGGTGCCTGACAGTTCCTGGGATGTTACCGATTCTAACGCTATGCGAGTAAAATAATAGACATATGGCGACTTCCCATTGGGTCTCCTGTGGCCTTTCTCAGGAGCAGGACAAAATGGTTGTCCGCTGAGCCACTAACAGTGGTGATTTTTAAATAAACCACATAACAGCGCACTGGATTCTTGATTATTGAACTTGGGACATGTCACATGTTATAACTGCAAACAAAATGTTTTAAATCAGCCTGTACAGGATAAAAGGTGCTTCAGATAAATGTAGTCTCCTTCAAAACAGTAACAAATTGACTGTTTTTACAAACAGGAGAATGTGAGCACCGCAGGTAGTGGAGAATGTTGTGCTGGAAAAACACATCAGGTCAGGCAGCATATGAGGAGCAGGAGAATGGATTTTCTGGCAAGATCCCTTCAACAGGAATGAAGCTTGAGGGTCAAAGGGGTGGAGAGATAAATGGGAGGGGGATGGAGAAGGAGGAAAGGTAGCTGAGAGTGTGATAGGTAGATGGAGTGGGGGTAATGGTGACAGGTCAGAGAGGAGGATGGAGTGAATGGGTGGGATGGAAGATGGACAGGTAGGACAGGTCATCAGGGTGGTGTTGAGATGGAAGGTTGGAACTGAGGTAAAGTTGGGGGGAGTGGAAATGTGGCAAGTGATGAAATCAACATTGATCCCATGTAGTTAGAGGGCCCCAAAGCAGAAGATGAGGCATTCTGCCTCCAAGCGTCGGGCGTGAGGGAGTGGAGTTGGAGGAGGCCAAGTATGTGCTGTCCTTGGCAGAGTGGGAGGGCAGTTGAAGTGTTCAGCCACACAGTGTTGGGGTTGATTGGTGCAGGTGTCCCAGAGATGTTCTCTGAAGCGCTCTGCAAGTAGGCGTCCTGTCTCCCCAGTGTAGAGGAGACTGCATCGGAAGCAATGGATACATTAAGTTACATGTGTGGCAGGGCAGGTGAAACTTTGATGGATGAGGAAGGCTTCTTTGGGGCTTTGAACGGACTGAAGGGAAAGGTGTTGGTGTAGGTTTTACAAATCAAGACATGGCAGAGGAAGGTGCCAGCATAAGAGGGTGGGTTGGCGGGGGCTGTGGACTTGACCAGAGAATCGCAGATGGAATGGTCTTTCTGGGAAGCGGATAGGGTGGGGAGGAAAATATATTTCTGATGGTAGGGTCCATTTGTAGTCGGCGGAAATGGTGGAGTATAATGCAATGCATACGGAGTCTGGTGGAGTGAAAGGTCAAAATGGGTGAGGTTCTGTCCTTGTTGCAGTTGGAGGGCTGGGGTTCAAGGGCAAAGGTTCAGAAAGTGCTGCTGGACACCATAGACCATGTGGAAGGGGAAATTGCAGTCTTTGACTTCGGAGGTGATCTGGTCCATTCTGGAGTGAAAGTGGTACTCCTGGCAGCAGATGTGGTTGAGGTGGAAAAATTGGGAATAAGCAATAGCATTTTGCAGGAGGCTGGATGGGAGCAGATGTAGTCCAGGTAGCGATGAGCATCGGTGTTTTTAAGTGATATGGACTAGATGCTGTCAGGTGGGACTAGATTGGATTGGGATATCTGGTCGGCATGGACACGTTTGACCGAAGGGTCTGTTTCCATGCTGTACATCACTATGATTCTATGTCTGTGTTGAGTCGGTCACTGGTGATGGAAATGGAGTGGTCCAGGGAGAGGAGGGAGGTGTCCAAAATGGTCAAGGTGAACTTAAGTTCTGAGTAGAATGTGTTGGTGAAGTGGATGAACTGTTCACCCTCCTCGTGGGAGCATGAGGTGGCGCGAACACAGATATCAATTTAGTGGAGGAAAAGGTGGGGAATGGTGCAGGTGCAACTGCAGAAGATGGACTGCTTTACATAACCGACAAAGAGACAGGCCTAACTGGGGCTCATACGGGTGCCCATGGCTAACCTTTTCATCTGGTGGAAGAGGGAGGATTCAACCGAAAACTTATTGAGGATGAGGACCTGTTCAGCTAAACGGGTGAGAGTGTCAGTAGAGGGTGACTGGTGGGGACATTCTGAGAGGAAGAAATGGAGGGCTTGGAGACCCTGGTCATTGCGAATAAATGTATATAATGTCTGAATGTCCACGATGAAGATGAGGTGTTGGGTTCAGGGAAACGTAAGTCTTGGAGGAGGTGGAGGCCGTGGGTGGTGTCCCAAACATATGCGAGAAGTTCCTGGACGGGAGGATAGTATGGTGTCATGGCATGTGGTGATGGGTTCACTGGGACCGGAGCAGGCTGAGATGATGGGTTGTCTGGGGCAGTCAAGCGAGTGAATCCTGGAGGGTGGGCAGGAGTCTTGGTGGAAAAATTAAGCTTGGAGGCAGCGGCTGTGAAAGAAAAGTTCGATGTCACAACACATTTTTGCAAGTAGTGTTAAATCGTATTCCAAATAGCAAACTTTCAAATTAGCTGTCACTGAATAGCATGTGATGCACTAATTGGTTGGAAGGTGCAAGCGTAAAACACTGACTTCAAGAATTTACACTGGTGTTTAACCCAGTCAGTGCATTGGATGTTACCACTAGGATTCAGAATTAAATCACAACAGTATATGCAGATCCAATGTTAACTTTCAGAGTCCTACGTGTTTAATTATACCTGATCTCAATAAACTTAGAGTGTGCTTTGCTGTCATAACTGGCGGTATAGTGAAGGGAAAAGGTCACTCATTTTTCTTCCGTTCCTGCTCTTGGTCATCTGTCCTCTCTGTATTTGCAGTCTTTCAGCACTATAGGCTCTGTTGCTTTAAACATTACATCCTTCCTGTCTCTTATAACGCTGAGCTTTTATTATCTTTTGATTTACATCCTAGCATTTCACCCTTCAGTGTGGAAATTTTACACAGACTGGAGCAATTCCTGAAGATGGTGAATGCTGAAGGACTGAGAGACCTTACAGTGACAGGGAATATTGAACATCCAAAGGAGGTTATAAAGAGGAGAATTGTGGTGTTCTGGAGAATGATGCAAAGTGAAGGAAGTTTACTGAGTTTCAAACAGGTTATAATGATACAAAGGACTGTAGGATGTAGACAAAGTTACAAAGATAAGGAGAGTATATGTTTATGCGCGATGTCCACAACTGATAGGGTGTGTCCATGTTTGGATTTCATTACAAAAGTGTAGAGGGCCACAGGGCCTGGACAGCTTTACAGCACTATGGAGGACTGGAGAAGTGATGACAGCTTATTAATTAACAAAATGAATATGGAGAATTATCT
This sequence comes from Chiloscyllium punctatum, assembly GCF_047496795.1. Taxonomy (NCBI): domain Eukaryota; kingdom Metazoa; phylum Chordata; class Chondrichthyes; order Orectolobiformes; family Hemiscylliidae; genus Chiloscyllium; species Chiloscyllium punctatum. Next base: position 36,163,827 of record NC_092787.1, on the reverse strand, counting down.
GGAGATTGCACAAGTTATAGTTGAAGCAGGACATCACCGAAATAGAGAGCGTTTTTTATGCTTGAAGATGATTGCATGAGAACAGGGTTGCGTGGCCTCATGCAGTTCAATGTGATAGAGGTGGTTCTTGCATCTGGAAGATATTACTGACAGGGAAAGTAGAGGATTGTAAAGCATAGGTGAGATTGCAAATAATGAAATGTTTCATGTAATTATGGAACTGGTAAAAAAAATGTTTTTAACTTCAAGTCAATGGTTTGCAGAGACCTTCCAGACATCCTATGACATTGGGATCTAGTGTTTGTCAGACTCATGTTAAATGAGTGAGATAAAGACAACCTTTCAAGTTATTCATGATACAAACAGAGACAGCAGAGTAGGAATGCTGGCGGGTGGTATTCATGGAATAATGATGATAAAACCATAAGACAGAGGAGCAGAATTATACCATTCAGTCAATTGAATTTCCATTCACTTGAGTTGATCTGATAATCCTCAAGTCCACTCTGCTGTCTTTGGCCAGATTGAAAGCAATTAATTGTAAATCTGATGATGTTGACCATCTTGAACCAATCCAATAGGAAAGAAATCAATATGTTATCGCCGGGATAATGACAGGGCACTTGGACAGGGAGAGGACAGCCAATTGCCATCTGAAGAGATAAGAAACCTCGATACTCTCAGAAAAAAGAAACACAATTTATTCATGAAGTTAGACGGCACGTTTCATGAACATTCCTGACATCACAATTCAACCAAGAGAGGTGTTCAGAGCAGATGAATTCACAGGGAAAAGATCCCGAACAACAGAATCAGTGGAGAGTTAGAGGAAAATTCTGGAAGACACATTCCGTGTGAGTTTTGAGAGAGTAAGCTTGAAATTATTGCTTATTTATTCGCTGGATGTATATCAATGGGACCTGCAGTTTTGAAGCAGCATACAAATAGAGTTTAATTCAGTGAGTGAATGGGTAGTATTGAGGATGCAACTGTTAAATTTGTTCAGAATTCTGTTACAACCTTATTCACTGTTGGAATCAGGAAAATATATATTTTTTTATTTCAGAGTGCCCAAAATAATTTCATTTCATTATTCAATTCTTTACAACAGATTGGTGAGTGAGAGGTAGTTTATAACCCTTCTCAGTCTTCTTTATTAGATTACAAGGTGAGGTGTTGCTCTCTGGGTGTTTTGGTTTTAATTATCAGAGGGATGACAACCTCCCCTTTGTTACAGTCGGCTTATCTCAAAGATTCAGATGCATATGATTCACGCTGACTTGGCTGTTTGGAATTAGAATTGCCATTGCTCATAGAAGATAGAGGGTAATGTTGGAAGGGGGTGATTCTTACTGGTGGACCATGAACAGTGGTATTCTGCAGTGATCTGCATTGGGCCTCTACTGTTTGTGATGTAAATGAATTCCCTGTTTGAAAATCTAGATGGTTGGGTTAGTAGGTTTGCAGCCTTGATCGATTTGTGGATAATGTAGAAGGTTGGCAAAGGATTGTTCAGTTGGACATATGGGAGGAAAAAGAGCAGATGGAGTTTAATGTGGGTAAGTATGGGTACTGCACTTCAGAAAATCAAATACTAAGGAAATGTATCCAGTTAATGGCTGGAGCCTGAACAGCATTGATGTGGAAATGGAACTTGAGGTACAAGTTCAAAACTCCCAGGAAGTGGCCACACAGGCCGATAGGTGGGAAAGAAGGCCAAATGTATGCTTGCCTTTATTGTTCTAGGAATTGAGTGCAACTGTCAGGTTGTCATGGTGCAGTTTTATAGGGTTTTACTTAGGCCACACTTCAAGTATTGCATTCAGTTCTGGTTGTCACATTGTAAGTAGGATTTGGAGGCTTTAGAGAGGGTAAAGAAGAGGTTTACCAGGGTGTTGTCTGAATTAGATTGTATGAGGAACAAGGAGAGATTAAAAAAACTCGGGTTGCTTTCTCTGGTGCTGCGATGGATATGGAGAGACTTGGAAGAGGTCTCTAAAATTATGGGATGCCGGGACACGTTTGACAGTCAGAAGATGTTTCCCAGAGTTGAAATGTCTAATACTGTGGGATATGCATTGAAGGTGAGTTGGGAAAGTTCAAAGGATCCCTGATGAGCAGGCTTTTTGCACAGAGTAAGAGAGGTCTTTGTTGGTGGTGGCATATACAGTCGGGACAATGAAAGGACTTTTGGATTATCAGATGAATACACCAGTAATGGATCTATGTCGATCAAAGGCAGGCAAAAGGAATTAACTTACTTTGGCATCATGTTCACCACAGCATCATGTCTCAAAGGACCCGTTTCTGTTCTGTATTGTCCTATGTTCTATGCAAGATTGCAAGATATTTTTAGATATCATAAAGGTTACAGAGAAGCAAGAGTAAATATTGCACCACTGGAAATGTACCGAGAGAAGTAGCAATAGAGAACAAAGATATGCTGGGGAAACCCTGCATCAGTTTTCCAAGTGGGTGACACCAGTAATTTACCAGAACCAGAAGGGGTCTGGGCGAGGGTTGTGTGCATTAGCCACTATTTAGGAGAAGGTGCTGGGAATGCTGAAAGGTTTGAAGGTGGATCAATAACCAGGTCTGGATAGGTTATATCACAGAGTTCCAACGGAGATAGCTGTGGAGATTGTAAAGGCATTGGTGATGATTCAGCAATCACTGCAGTCAGGTAGCGTCGTAAGGACTGAAAATCGCTAATGTCAACATCCTGTTTAAGGAAGGAAAGAGTAAGAAGACAGATAACTATTGGCTGGTAAGCATGGCTTTGGTTATTTTTAGGACTTTAGTGTTTGTTTTCATGGTTGCATTTGGTGAGCTCATGATAAAATAGGGCAGAAATATCAAGATTTCTCAAGGTTCTGCCTGACAAATCTGTCAAAATTCTTTGAGGAGGAAATGAGTAGTTCAGACAGAGGACAGTCAGTGGACGTGTCTTTGACGAGAGCCATTAAATCCGCGAAAGTTGGAATTTTTTCTGTCTTCGCTTTAATATACTTATTGCTCGAACTTTGACAACCCGCTGTGTTAAACAGTTGCAGATATTAATTACCCTCTGAGAGATGAATGTCCTGTTCATCACCATCTTAAGCATATGATTACCAGCAATAACTTGTTTGCTAAAACAATAGTCATACACTTAAAGAATGCTGTTCACAAACCCCATTTGTTTTTATAAATGCACCATTTTGAGAATATAAAAGTGAAACTTATGAATGATTCCTATTATTCCCTCCAAACAGTCCTGTCATTCTCCTCAGCACTCCAGTTCATGTCCTCTTCAACGAGTCACATTGTATGGTTTCCTTATTAATTCTTTTTTTTTCTTGACAGCAATTCTCTATTTACTGGTCTCCTCGTGACCTTCCCCTTGCTGCCTGTCCCATCACTGTAAGTTGTTCTGACTCCTATGTTTTTAACCCATGTTCCTCTCAAGTGAATATCTAACCCTTGATTGCCAGCTGTCTAACATGGGGTTTCATTCTGCTGACGTACTTCCTGTCCTCTGGTTGACAATGTTTATTCTTTACCCAGTTTTCTTCCATGCTCCTGTCCATAGCCCAGGCTTATTAACTATGCTCAACCCCGTACATCCATTTACTTTCCATTGTTTAAAGCTATGTGAAGTTGTTTTTGTATCCCAGGGGTTAATACTTGCCTATTATTGTTTGGATATTTGCGCTGCTCTCAGTTGTTTCGTCTATTCACAAATTTGTGAATAGATATTAGGGGATATTTCAACATGCTCTTCAACTGCTCTCTGAACTTGGACTGAGTAGCCACGTAAATAAATGTGTTTGTGCAACAACTTAAATTTCTCAGCGTATAGGCAAGCACTTTAAACATCCCATCAGAACTGACTATGGAAACAACAACATCAAAAAAATATATCATGTAAACAAACCACAAGAGGATGAAGGTGCCCGATATGGTAAAGAGTAAAATCATCGACTTCCTTCTGCTCTCCATTTCTTGGTCAGTGTGTTTTTCGTCTTTTTTGTGATGTTTCAATCCCATACGGGCTCGACTGACCATTAAAATGTGTCTGACTGTCATAATATTGAATAACAGAATTAAACTGAATGGTAATAATGGTGTTAAAACCTTTTCAAACATCCTAAATCCATTCCACCTTGGATCTCTAAAGTAGATTTGCTTATTAGAGCAGCGCCATTCTACATTGTTAATTATCCATTTAGGTTTATATCTGAAGTAAATGGGAATGTTTTTTAAACACAGGAGAATGCCAGTTGTAGCTAGAACCACAGTTGCAGTTTTCTTGGTGCAATATTTCAATTTCAGTTTCCGGCAAGAAATGGCAACAAATCGATCAAAAGTGAAAGTCACGGTGAACCAGACAGAACAATCTATGGCTACACGGATCACAACATAGAGAGGTCGACACACAGAAGTGAGCTTCACGACATTCAATGGGAAATAATAATTGTTGATTCGACAAAGTATGACCTCAGTGATAATGACCAGGAGATCCGTCAATGCCATGGCCACCAGGTAACGAGTGGTGCAAGTGGAAAGTCCACACTTTCCCTGGGACAGGATGACAATTGCTATTAAGTTAACTGCAATAAATAAAGAAAGATCCGGTGGGAAAACTTAATTTTTCGGAGACAAATAAAATTTTTTCTGAGCTGAGAAACAGATTACTTCTGTAAAGAAAAATGTGCACTGCGACCCTGTCACAATTAAAAACAATCTCCAGCATTAATTTCGCTTTCTGAACCTGTTCTCTCACTGCTTTTGGGATGGATATATATCTCCAATGCATGTCATCTTGAGCAGTATATGGTCATTAACATCAAACAGAAAACAAATGGCTGTTACTGAAATTCAATGCGATTTTAGATTAAGAAATAATCCTCGTAATCCTCTGCAATAGCAACACCAGCAGGGTCAGACCCACACTGCCGTCCTGCCTTCATGATTATTCCTCTGCAAACACTTGACACACAACTGTTGACATTTCAGGAAATAAAAATTGACCATTCCCAATCAGGATGCATTAACTCAGGTTTTTGTCTTTCAGGTTTCTTCAGAATTCCACAAGATTCATAAGAAGGTGTAAGTTTCTATTTTACATTGTGAAGGTTCCATCATTATTTTTTCTATGTGTTTAGTGCATGTTAAACAATACTTTATATGTGAATACATATGAACTCTGACACCAGGTGACTTCAACATTATTGGTTAAATTAGCTTTCACTGAGACAGATGGTAGCAATATATTTACAGTTCATCTGAAGAATAGCATTTGACTTTAGCAATTCTGTACTTCAAAAATATTTTCCGAATTTTGGAGCTCCTTTTTCTGATCTACTGCTAGTTTCATGTCATCATCTAATATACGTCTCTTATATCTTCTTGAAGAGTTATGGACCGTCTCCTTAAATGTTTCCATTTCTTCTCAGCCTTTATGTTTCCACATTCAAACTTTGCCACCACGTCTTCACCCTGTTGTAATGTATTATTTCAGGTTTATCTTATTCAAGTCTTTCCAAATTGAGTCTGTATTAAATGCTACAGCATTTTATGTTCACTTCTGCCTCTAATACGATTTTAAAATTATTCGTGCCACAATAATTTCCCAGCTCTAAAATAACTTGTTTGCTGGAAGTTTGAAACAAGAGTTTTCATTGAAACTGTCCTCAATCAAAACTGTCTGAGTGTGGGATAAAGGAACCCTTGTAAATCTGAAATCACTGCATATCAAGGGACACACTTTCTGCTGGTTAGAGTCATACCTGACATATAGAAAGATGGTTCTGGTCACTGGAGGTCAGTCATCTCAGACAATATAACCACTGCCAAGTGACATCCAATGATGTTACTGTCACTGATTCTCCTGCGGTCAACAGCCTGGCTGTTAGTACTGAACAGAACATCAACTGGACTCGGCACATAGACACATTGGCTACATGAACACGTCATGGCTCGGAATACTGATGCGAATAACTCACCACTTGTATCCCTAAAGCCTATCCATCACCTGCAAGGAACAAATCAAAGTGTGGTGGAGTAATCCCACGTGCCTGAATGCTGTAGCTCCAACAACACTCAAGGAACCTGATACCATTCAGGACAAAGCAGCCGGCTTGATTAGCATTACATCAACAAGCATTCATTCCCTTCACCACAAACGCTCAGTGACAGCAATGTATAACATCCACAAGATGGACTGCAGAAATTCACCAAAGCTCCTCAGATAGCATCATGTAAATTCACAGCCACTTCTGTCAACGACAAAAGCAGCAAATATACAGGAACCTCATCACTTTCAATTTCACCCCACACCGTAAAATCCTGATGCCAAGCTTCTTACCATTCTGTCTTGAAAATATATTGCCGTTCTTCCATTGTCGCTGAATGAAAACATTGGACTTACCTTCCTAATGGCATTTGGCTTCATTCACTTCACATTGACTGCAGCAGTTCAAGAAGGCAATTCACTAACACCTTCTGAAGATCAACCAGGGGTGTGCTATAAATGCTGGCCAGCCAGTGACAGCTATATCCCACAAAATGAAGAACAGAAAGAATGGTTGTCGAAATCAGTTCTTAATTCTGCCTTTTACATTTCGATTTGTGAAGTGTTTTGTGAAGTTAAATCATCCACAATTGTTCCAAAAACAGCACTTACAGCTCAATTATTCCCTTTGTGTTTAGTTTTTTAAAAAAAATCATCATCTCACAGGCTAATTGTGAAGATTTTTATTTTATCAGAGACTTCAATTAACTCACTTTTTTTCATCTTCACATGATATCTTGGTTTCGTCTTCACTAAGAAAGACACAAACAAGACATTACAACTGTTGGCAAACACAGATTCCTTGAAGGGAGAGGAACTGACTGATTGCGAGGCAAAAGGTGGTGGGGAACCTGATGAGAATGAATCCTGATAATCCTCAGGGCCAATAAAGGGCATCACAGAACACTAAGGAATTAAAATTAGGAATAGTCAGTGCATTGATGGTTGTCTTTCAAAATTCTGACATTGTGGAATATTTCCTACGAATTGCAAGTTGAGAAATGGAACACCACTTTCGTTTTCTAAATGCAGTCAAAGGGAATTGTTGACTGGTTAGACTGACACCATTAGTGGGGAAAGTCTTGAAGTCCATTGGAAAACATTTAATAGCAGTGAAAAAGATCAGGTAAACTCAGCACGAATTTAAGAAAACTAATTCATCCTTGAAAATAATTTGAATTTTTGTGGACATAACTAATAAGGTGGGTCCAAGGAACCATTGTAAGGCTTAATTGGACTTTCAGAGTGCTTTTCAGAAGTTCCACATAGGGATGAGCTTGTAAAATAAAAGGGTGTGGAATTGAGGGAAGTGAACTGACACGATGAACATGCCAATTGGAGGATGACAGAAAGGAAGCGGAAGAAACGGGATTTCATCTGAGAGGCAGGCAGTGACTGGACAGGTAGCACAGGGATCCATAACTGACCTCATCTGTTCACAATACGTATCAATGTTTTAAATGAGGGAACTTAACGTCTTATCTCTGGCACTGTAGACAACACAAATTTTTTTGGCTGGTGAGCTTTGAGGAGTAAGCAGAGATGTTTCAGTGTGTTTTGTATAAGTTGAATGAATGGACAAATTAATAATAGATAACGTATAAGGTGGATAATTGTGAGGTTACCAATTTCGCAAATCAGAAAGGCAGATTATTAGTCATATATTGACAGATTGATAAAGTGGGAGGTGCAATGCAACCTCATTGCCCTTCTGTATCAGACAATGAAGGGTAACCTGCAGGTGAGCAGAAGGAGAAGAAGAGAAGTGACACGTTGGCTCTCATGGCGAGAGGATTCCAGTACAAAGTACAATTATCTACCACGATTGCATTAACCCCGGCATAGCAGAACAGTGGCATGAAGAGAGTCTATCAATTAAGATTATGTTCACTGGCCTTCAAAAGAATGAGAGGGGATCTCATCAAATTTCTAAGATCGGAAATAGGCCTGGACAGTTTAACAGACGGAGGACGTTTCTAATGACCTGTGAGTCCAGAATCACTTGTCAGAGTCTGCGGTACGGTAACGTAATTCAGCACTGAAATATGTGGAAATTTCTTCACGCAGAGAGTGGTGAGCTAGTGTAGTTCTTCGGCAAAAAGGTTATTCAGGCGAAAATATTCATGAAGGCTTCTGAAATAGCTTATATGTTGCAAGGCATCAAAAGATCTGAGAAGGATGTAAGAGAAGTCTGCCGAGACAGACGATCAGCCAGAATGAAACTAATTGTTCAGGCACACTCAGAATGTCCTACTCCTGCTTCCATTTGCTATGTATTAGGGTCTGCCAAATGGGCTGGGTTTGACAAGAGGTGATCTGTGGCCGTGGGAAAATATTTTATCACAGTTTCCAACAATAATATCTTGTGAAATCATGGAAACTAAATTCAGGTGTTGCTTTATTCAGCACAGAGGTGACCACAGAGCGAGCTCCCATCCTTCCAGGGTCCCTTTCTACATTGTGCCTGGGTTTGCTGGAGCTTGGTAAGCTGTTCCTCACAAGCCCACGATGCATCCGGCAGATCTCTTTCCCCACACCAACTCAGATGGTGCTCTCAGAGCTTCCACACTCTGTACCCTCTGCTCCATTTGGTTGTGCATGTTCAAAACCAAGATATGTTGTAACTGCACTCCCAAATCTCATTCTGAATTGTGTTTTCAAACTCTGAGGTCTCCCTGAAATATCTCCAGCAGTTCACACCGCAACTGCCAGCAAAAACTTTCAAGTCCTTTTAGGATCTTTCCAGGAACAGAATTAATTGAAATGCCTATTTGCAGCAAGTTACTTGATGGGTCCGTTACAATACTAATTGAAGGGCTTCAGTATATTGCTGAACAAATGATCAGCTCAGAGTAACTAACACAAGTGTTCAGTGGACAGGCACAGCGCTAGTTTTAAACCTGTAAATCAATGTGGGGTCGAAACCCCTTTCCAATATGGACCTGCACAGCCAGCTCCTGATGAATGGGTGATATCCCACACATTCAATTTCATTTTTTCTGAGCTTCATAACACAGCACTGCATCACAGGAGCAAAAGAACGGGGATAGGGAAAGATACAGCAAGGAAAATCATTCACCTTATAATAGAATAGGGCCATTAATTACTGCAGAATGGTTGCAGAAATATGGGGAACAATCCGTGTATTTGGACTAACTGGAGGAGTGCGGTCTTCAGGTGTCCAATTGCAAAATGAAACAATTAAATAATGAGACTGCGACATCATGTGAAATGATCAGTTATATAGTAATTTGAATCCACCTTGCAGAACGAGCCGAGACATAACCAAACCAGGCAGAAGACACTTTGTAGATCACGCTGATGCCCTGGTCAGTGAAGTGGACTATTTGCGAATTGTACATGGGCATAGATCAATCTATTGCTCCATATACCTGCAGTGGTGAGTGGAGACAGTGAGGTCTGCAGATGGTGGTGATCAGAGTTGCTGGAAAAACACAGCAGGACAGGCAGCATCCAAGGAGCAAGAAAACTGATGTCTCAAGCCGGAACCCTTATTCAAGAATGTGATAGTGGCCTAGCGTGGGGATATTTTCAGGTCCGGAAGTGGTGCTTCCATGCGTTCATGTCTCTGTATCTGTGAAACAGCAGCAAAATACAAGTACTGAGGGAGTGCAGATGTGAAAATCACTATTAGAGACAGAGCAGAGGGAAATCAGTTTAAACGTAAACAATTCTCAGAGATTTGAGAACAAGACAGAACGAGACAGATAGCGATATCATGAACAATGTCATCACGTGTGTGAGAATTTTAAACTGGAGACACTGCAAGAGTTAACAGCAACATACATTGAAGCTGACAGGTATGACAAGGGGAATGGATTTCGGTCTAATTGCTGGAAAAGCTGTGGAATCTTTGGGTGAGCTTTGGTGATGCAGTTTTATGAACAGGGATGGGGTCAGCAGAGTCCTGGGAGTAAACAAACTGGATTTCACATTTTAAACTTTAAGCAGAGGCTGGGTTGATCTGGTGATAAATGTTCTTGTGGGGTCAGTAAATAGAAGTAATAATGGTCAGGATGTGTGTCCAGGAAATCATGCCTGGAAAGAGGGATCACTGCATTTGTGGAAAAGCTGTTGAATCTTCATATATTGGCCAAGGATGGAATGGAGTCATATGATGGAAATGTAGTTTTTTTGCCAGAATAGAAGACAATGATTTTTATGTTTCTAATATGCAAAGAATTATGACAGGAACGCAATGAATCGTAGTTTACAGATGAAGCTGATCAATGTCGCTCTTGTGTGCCGACCAGAATCAAAAAGAAATCAAAGAGCGGCACGGGCAGTAGAATAAATAGAAAGAATAACGATAGAGTTAAACATGGTTTACAGAAATAACAATTGGGTAGTATGACTTACCAGGAATGCCAACAATAGCCAGGATAGGATAATAAAAGAATTCAGTCATGTACATTATGTAATGGATTCGCAGCGATACTGGAAACTTATCATAAAAAGCAGAAAGGGCCAACAGATCCCAGTATACAGTCCTGTCCATTTCTGTAACATTCATGTTCATCATTATTAGATTCTGGTTCATTCCAGCCAACTTTATTTTCAGATTCTAATCTCTCCTTTCCTCATCCTTGGAGCTGTTGAGTGTTGAACGTGATGTAGCCGCAGACTCTATACAGTGTCACATTGAAATGAGCCTGTTTTTAAAAGAAAAGCGAATTACTCCACTGTCACAGGTTGAATCCATGGGGACTAACATTAATTGCAGTCACTAAACAAACAGGTTCATTTCAGCTGGAAAACAGAGCAGCAGATCAGGAAGTGGAGAGATTGAAGTCAAGGTAGCTGTTAGAATCAATAAATCCAAAAGGAAGGACAGACAGAGACAGGTTAATGAACACACTTGTACTAATGGGCTGAAGTTTATTTATTTCAACACAAAGAACACTATGGGTAAGTCAGATGAACTTAGAGCCTGGGTGAGGACAAACGGCTATGGTATTACGACCAATACAAAGATTTGATTGAGACAGGGATGTGACTGTCTGCTCACATTGTCAGGGTTTCATGTTTTAGATGAGCGAGACAAAAAGATGAAAGAGATGGAGTAGTTGCATTCCTATTTAGGGAGATTGTCACTGCTACACTCAGAGAGGAGATATCCACTGAGGAAATATGGGAAGAGCCCATAAATAAGATGGGTACAATCACACTAATATGATGATTCCACAAGCCCCCAACAGGCACCAACACATTGATGAATACCTATGTAGGCAGGTTCTGGAATGATACAATATAACAGGGTTGTCAGCGTGGTGACTTTGACTTCCCCACGATTGACTGGGACTCCATTAATGCAAGGGGCTTGGTTGAGACAGAATTTTTTAGGTCAATCCATGAGGGATCTTGAAATAGCATGCAAAAATTTCAACTAGAGGAGAGGCCTTACTGGACTTTGTACTGGCTAATGAGCTCGCCAGTTGACTGACCCACCAGGGGGAGAGCATTTTGAAAACAGTGATCAGAATTGGTTAAGGAAGAAATGGAGGGCTTGCAGACCCCGGTCATGGTGAACGAATATAAAAGGTCTGGATGTCCATGAAGAAGATGAAGTATTGGGTTCAGGGAAACATAAGCCTTGGAGGAAGTGGAGGCTGTGGTTGTTGTCCCAAACATATGCAGGAAGCTCCTGGACCGGGGGTGGGGGGGGAGGGGGTGGATAGCATGGTATTGTGGTATGTGGAGATGGGTTCAGTGGGGCAGGCGCAGGCTGAGACGATGGGTTGGCTTGGGCGGTCAGGATTGTGAATCTATGAGGGTGGGCAGGAGTCTTGTTGGAAAAAGTAAACTCGGAGGCAGAGGCTGTGAAAGAAACGTTTGATGTCACAACGCATTTTTGCAAATAGTGTTACATTATATTCCAAATAACAAACTTTCTCAATAGTGATCACTAAGTAGCATGTGATGCACGAAATGGTTGGAAGGTGCAAGTGTAAATGCTGACTTCAAGAATTTACACTGGTGTTTAACCCAGTCAGCGCAATGGGTGTTATCACCAGGATTCAGAATTAAATCACAACAGTTTATGCAGATCCAATGTTAACGTTCAGAGTCCTACGTGTTTAATTACACCTGATTTCAATAAACTTCGAGTGTGCTTTTCTGTCATAACTGTTGGTATAGTGAAGGTAAAAGGCCATTCAATGTGTCTTCAACTCCTGCTCTTGGTCATCTGTCTTCTCTGTATTTGCAGTCTTTCAGCGCTACGGGCTCTGCTGTTTTAATCAGTACATCCTTTCTGACACTTATAATGCTGAGCTTTTATTATCTTTTATTTTACTTCCTAACATTTCACCCTTCAGTGAGGTAATTTGACACAGACTGGAGAAATTCCTGAAGGTGGTTCGTGCTGAAGGAGACCTTACAGTGACAGGGAATATTGAAAATGGGAAGTAGGTTATAAAGATAAGGAGAATTGTGGTGTTCTGGAGAACGATGCAAAGTGTAGGAAATTTACTGAGTTCTCAAACAAGTTATAATTTTACAAAGGACTGTAAGATATTGACAAAGTTACAAAGATAAGAGGCGTATATATTTATGCGCAATGTCCACAAATGAGAGGGTGTGTTCAGGTTTGGAGTTTGTTACAAAAATTTGAAGGACCACAGGGCCTGGGCAGCGTTACAGGGAGAGTGGAGGATTGTAAAGCATAGGGGAGATAACAAATAATGAAATGTTTCGTGCAATTACAGAACTGGTAAAAGAAAATGCTTTTCACAAGTCAATGGTTTGCAGAGACCTTCCAGACCTCCTGTGGCATTGGGATCTAGTGTCTGTCGGACTTGTGTTAAATGAGTGAGATAAAGACAAACTTTCGAGTTAATGCTAATAAAAATAGAGAGAGAATAGTCGGAATATGGGAGAGTGATATTCATGGGATTACTGACGATAGAACCATAAGACAGATGAGCAGAATTATACCATTCAGTCAATTGAATTTCCATTCAATTGAGTTGATCTGGTTGTCCACTTTACTGTCTTTGGCCAGATTGAAAGCAATTAATTTTAAATATGATGATGTTGATAAGCTTGAACCAATCCAAACCAGAACCAATCCTGGGATAATGACAGGGCACTTGGACAGAGAGAGGAGAATAAATTGCCATCTGAAGTGATAAGAAACCTCGATACTCTCAAAAAAAGAAACACAATTTATTCATGAAGGCAGACGGCACATTTAGCGAACATTCCTGACATCACAATTCAACCGAGAGAGGTGTTCAGAGCAGACGAATTCACAGAGAAAAGATCCCGAACAACAGAATCAGTGGAGAGGTAGAGGAATATACTGGAAGACACATTCCGTGTGAATATTGAGAGAGTAAGCTTTAAATTACGTTTTTTGTATTCACTGGATGTATATAAGTGGGACCTTCAGTTTTGATGCAGTACATAAATAGAGCTTAAATCAGTGAGTGAATGGGTAGTAGTTAGGAAGTAATTGTTAAATTTATTCGGAATTCTGTTACAGTTTCGTTCACTGTTGGAGTCAGGAAAATAAATTGTTATTTGTTAATTTCAGAGTGAGCAAAATAATTTCATTTCATTATTCAATTGTTTACAACAGATTGGAGAGTGAGAGGTAGGTTATAACCTTTCTCCATCTTCTTTATTAGATTACAATGTGAGGTGTTGCTCTCTGGGTGTTTCGGTTTTAATTATCAGAGGGATGACAACCTCCCCTTCGTAACAGTAGGCTCATCTAGAAGATTAAGGTGCATGGGATTCACGCTGACTTGGCTGTTTGGAATCAGAATAGCTTTGCTCAGAGAAGATAGAGGGTAATATTGGAAGGGGGTGATTCAGACTGGCAGACCGTGAATGGTGGTACTCTGCAGTGATCCGTTTTGGGCCTCTACTAGTTGTGATGTAAATGAATGACCTGGATGAAAATCAAGATGGTTGGGTTAGTAGGTTTGCCGCCAATACAATGATTGATGGATTTGTGGATAATGTAGAAGTATGTCAAAGGATTGATCATTTGGACATATGGGAGGAAAAAGAGCAGGTGGAGTTTAATCTGGGTAAGTATGGGTACTGCACTTCGGAAAATCAAATACTAAGGAAAAGTAGCCTGTTTCTTGAGGTATAAGTTCAAAATTCCCAGGTTGTGGCCACACAGGTAGATATGGTGGGAAGGAAGGCCCAATGTATGCTTGCCTTTATTGTTTAATGAATTGAGTGCAACTGTCAGGTTGTCATGGTGCAGTTTTATAGCGCATTACTTCGGCCACACTTCAAGTATTGCATTCAGTTCGGGTTGTCACATTATAAGTAACAATTGGAGGCTATGGAGAGGGTGAAGAAGAGGTTTACCAGGGTGTTGTCTGGGTTAGAATGTATGAGGAACAAGGAGAGGTGAGATAAACTCGGGTTGCTTTTTTGATGCAGCGATGTATATGAAGAGACTTGGTAGAGGTCTCTAAAATTATGGGATGCCGGGATAAGTTTGATAGTCAGAAGGTGTTTCCCAGGGTTGAAATGTCTAATACTATGGGATATGCATTGAAGGTGAGATGGGAAAGTTCAAAGGAGCCATGAGGGGCAGGTTTTTACAAAGAATAAGAGAAGTCTTTGTTGGTGGTGGCATATACAGTCGGGAAAATGAAAGGACTTTTGGATTATCAGATGAAAACACAAGTAATGGATGGATGTTGATCAAAGGCTTGCAGAAGGAATTAATTTATTTTGGCATCATGTTCGCCACAACATCATGTGTCAAAGGGCCCATTCCTGTTCTGTATTGTCCGATGTTCGATGCAAGATTGCAAGATTTGTTTAGATATCTGGTTGCAGAGAAGCAAGAGTAAATATTGAACTGCTGGAAATGTACCTGGAGAAGGAGCAATAGAGACCAAAGAAATACTGGGGAAACCTTGCATCAGTTTTCCCAGTGGGCAACACCAGTAACTTACCAGAACCATAAGGAGTCTGGTACGGGATTGCGTGCAGTGTCCACTACTTAGGAAAAGGTACTGGGAATACTGAAAGGTTGAAGTGGATAAATGACCCAGACTGGATGGGTTACATCACAGGGTTCCAAAGGAGATAGCTGAGGAGATTGTAAAGGCATGAGTGACGATTCAGGAATCACTGGAATCAGGTAGCATCGTGACGACTGAAAAGCGCTAATGTTGACATCCCAGTTAATGAGGGAGAGAGGAAGAAGACATATAAGCATTGGATGGTAAGCCTGGTCTTGTTCATTTTAAGGACTTTAGTGTTTGTTTTCGTGGTTGCGATTGGTGAGCTCATGATAAAACGGGGCAGAAATGACAAGACTTCTCAAGGTTCTGCCTAACAAATCTGTCAGAATTCTTTGAGGAGGAAATGAGCAGGTCAGACAGAGGACAGTCAGTTGATGTGTCATTGACCAGAGCCATTTAATCCACGAATAATTGCAATTTTTTCTGGCTTCACTTTAATATACTTATTGCTCTAACTTTGACAACCCGCTGTGTTAAACAGTTGCAGATATTAACTACCCTCTGAGAGGTGAATGCCCTGTTCATCGCCATCTTAAGCATATGATTACCAGCAATAACTTGTTTGCAAAAACAATAGTCATACACTTAAAGAATATGCTGTTCACAAACCCCATTTGTTTTTACATATGCACCATTTTGAGAATGTAAGAGTGAAACCTGTGAGTGATTCTTATTATTCCTTCCAAACAGTCCAGTCATTCTCCTCATCACTCCAGTTCACGTCCTCTTCAACGAGTCATATTGTATATTTTCATTATTAATTCTGTTGTTTTGTTTTCTTGACAGCAGTTATCTCTTTACTGGGCTCCACATGTTTGGGTTCAAGGAGGAAAGCAATTGGTCATACCACATAATTTTAAACAAAACAGAATTTCCTTACAAGATTACCAGATGAAACCAAACAAAAAGAACAGAATACTGAATAACTGAACGTATCCGATAACCCAACAGATTATCCCAATTTAATGATGCTGTTCCAAATGCTTGCAACAATCCCCATAAACACGCTTTATTATACAAGGTAAAATCAAACCCAGGGTCTTGCAGGAGAGCACTCAGAGAGAGAGAGAGAGAGAGAGAGAGAGAGAGAGAGAGAACCAGCCTGGACCTGCTTCTTTGCCCCCAGCAGCTTCAGCTGCCTGACTGCATTCAGTGAATCGCCAGACTGCCAAACCAGAGGAATCTGAGCTGGGAGAACTGGCCACTCCTCTTACATTGCGCAAGTTTTTTTAAATTTTAAACTTAAAACCATTTTGCCTGTGACAGTACCTGTTAGCTGTAATCAAACTAGCCCTTAAACCTTGAAATCTGTGCCTTTTATGACTTCACTATAAAAAACACAAGACCAACATAACCTTGTTAATGCATCAGCATCGTCACACAACAACTTTCTGTGCTGCACTTTGTCAACAGTCTTCTGGAAATCCAAACAGATCACGTCCACTGGCTCTCCTCTGTCTAACTTTCTCATTTCCTCCTCAAAGAATTCTGACAAATTTGTCAGGCAGAACCTTGCAAAGTCTTGCTATTTCAGCACTAATTTATCATGAGCTCATCAATCGCATCCATAAAATCAAACTCTAATGTCCTAAAAATGACCAAGGCCATGCTAACCAGCCAATAGTTATCTGTCTTCTTCCTCTCTCCCTCCTTAAACAGAGATGTCAACATTGGCCATTTTCAGTCCTCACGACGCTACCTGACTCCAGTGATTCCTAAATCACCACCAATGCCTTTATAATCTCCTCAGCTATCTCCTTTGGAATCCTGTGATGTAACCCATCCAGTCTGGGTTATTTATCCATCTTCAAACCTTTCAGCATTCCCATCACCTTATCCCATATAGTGGTCACTGCACTCAGTTTATCCCAGTGGGTGACACCAGTAATTTACCAGAACCATGAGGGGTCTGGGAGAGGAAAGAGTGCAGTGACCACTAAATGGCAAGGTTTCTCCAGCATTATTTTGTTCTCTATTGCTACTTCTCCAGGTACATTTCCAGTGGTTCAATATCCACTCTCGCTTCCCTGTAACCTTTATGATATCTAAAAAATCTTGCAATCTTGCGTAGAACATAGGACACAGGACAATACAGACCAGGAACGGGTCCTTTGACACATGATGTTGTGGCGAACATAACGCCAAATTAAATTAATTCCCTCTGCATGCCTTTGATTGACATACATCCATTACTTGTGTATTCATTTGATAATCCAAAAGTCCTTTCATTGTGCTAACTGTATTTGCCACTGCCAACAAAGATGTCTCTCACACTGTTTAAAAACCTGTCCCTCATGGCTCCTTTGAAATTTCCCATCTCACCTTAAATGCACGTCCCATAGTATTAGACATTTCATCTCTGGGAAACACCTTCTGATTGTCAAACATATCCCGGCATCCCATAATTTTAGAGACCTCTACCAAGTCTTACCATATCCATCGCTGCACCAGAGAAAGCATCCCGAGTTTTTCTAACCTTTCCTTGTTTCTCATACATTCTAATCCAGGCAACACCCTGGTAAACCGCTTCTACACACTCTTCAAAGCCTCCAAATCCTACTTATATTGTGACAACCAGAACTGAATGCAATACTCGAAGTGTGGCCCAAGTAAAACACGATAAAACTGCAACATGACACACAATTCCCTGAACAATAAAGACAAGCCTACATTGGCCCTCTTTCCCAAACTATCTACCTGCGGGGCCACTTTCTGGGAATTATGAACTTGTACTCCAAAATCCCTTGGCACATCAACGCTGTTCAGGCTAGTTATTAACTGGATACTTTTCCTTAGCATCTGATCTTTCTAAGTGCAGTACCTATACTTACCCGGATTAAACTCCGCCTGCTGTTTTCCTCCCATATGTGCAACTGATCTATCCTTTGACAATCTTCTACATTATCCACAAATGCATCAATTATTGTATTGGCTGCAAACCTAATAACCCAACCACGTAGATTTTCACCGAGGTCATTCATTTATATCACAAACAGCAGAGGTCCAATACGGATCGGTAAATCCAATTCCAAACATCCAAGTCAGCGTGAATCCCATTCATCTTAATCTTCCAGATGAACCGACTGTTACGAAGGGGAGGTTGTCATCCCTCTGACAATTAAAACTGAAACACCCAGAACACCTCTCTCAGTCGAATTGTGATGTCAGGAATACTCGATAAATGTGCCGTGTACCTTCACAAATAAATTGTGTTTCTTTTTTCTGAGAGAATAGAGGTTTCTTATCTCTTCAGATGGCAATTGGCTCTCTTCTCTCCGTCCAAATGACCTGTCACTTTCCCGCCAATAACATATTGATTTCTTTACAATTTTATTGGTTTAAACTTGTCAACATCATCAGATTTAAAATTATTTGCTTTCAATCTAGCCAAAGAGAGCAAATTGGACTTGAGGATTATCAGATCAACTCATTTGGATGGAAATTCAATTGACTGATTGGTATAAATCTGCTCCTATGTCTTATGGTTTTATCATCATTAATTCCATGAATATCACCCTCCAGTATTCCTACACTGCTGTCTCTGTTTGTATCAGCATTAACTCGAAAGTTTGTCTTTATCTCAGTCATTTAGCACAAGTCCGACAAACACTAGATTCCGATGGCACAGGCTGTCTGGAAAGTCTCTGCAAACCATTGACTTGATGCTAAAAACATTTATTTATCTTTCTGTAATTAAATGAAGCATTTCAATATTTTCTATCTCACCTATGATTTACAATCCTCTCCTCTCCCTGTCAGTAACATCTTCCTGATGTAAGAACAACCTCTATCACAGTGAACTGCATGATAGCAGCAACACAACGCTGCTCTCATGCAATCATCTTCAAATAAGAAAACGCTCCTTATTTCGGTGATGTCCTGATTTAACTATAACTTGTACAATCTCCAGATAATTCTCCATATGCATCTTGTTAATCATTTCTACAATCCTCCATAGTGCCGTAAAGCTGTCCAGGCCCTGTGGCCCTCCATATTTTTGTAACACACTCCAAACCCAGACACACCCTATCAGTTGAGGACATTGGCCATAAACATAAACTCTCCTTGTCTTTGTAACCCTGTCTGCATCCTACAGCTCTTTGCAACATTATAATCTGTTTGAGACTCAGTAAACCTCCTTCACTTTGCATCGTTCTCCAGAACACCCATCTTTTATAACCTCCTTCAGATTTCAATATTCTCTGTATCTGTAACCTCTCTTAGTCCTTCAGCACTCACCATCTTCAGGGATTCATCCAGTCTGTGCAAAATTTCCACACTGAAGGATGAAATGTTAGGAAGTAAAATAAAAGATAATAAAAGCTCAGCGTTATAAGTGACAGAAAGGATGTACTGATTAAAGCGACATAACCCATAGCGCTAAAAGACTGAAAATACAGAGAGGCCAGATGAACAAGAGCAGGAGTTGAAGACACATTGAATGGCCTTTTCCCTTCACTAGACTGACAGTTATGACATCAAAGCAGACCTAAAGTTTATTGAGATCAGGTGTAATTAAACACGTAGGACTCTGAAAGTTAACCTTGAATCTGCATAAACTGTTGTGATTTAATTATGAATCCTGGTGGTAACACCCAGTGCACTGACAGGGTTAAACACCAGTGTAAATTCTTGAAGTCAGTGTTAACGCTTACACCTTCCAACCAATTAGTTCATCACATGCTCTTTAGTGACAGCTAGTTAGAAGGTTTGTTATTTAGTATACAATGTAACACCATTGGAAAAAATGCGTTGTGACATTGAACTTTTCTTTCATAGCCTCTGCCTCAGCGCTTTCTTTTTCCACCAAGACTCCTGCCCACCCTCCAAGATTCACAAGCCTCTCTGCCCCAGCCAATCCATCATCTTAGCCTGCTCCTGCCCCAGTGAACCCATCTTCACATACCGCGATACCGTACTATCAACCCCAGGTCCAGGGGTTTCCAGCATATATTTGGGTCACCAGCCACGGCCTCCACCTCCTCCAAGACTTACGTTTCCCTGAACCCAACACCTCATCGTCATCATGGACATCCAGACCTTATATGTTAGTTCATCATGTCCGTGGTCTGCAAACCCTCAATTTCTTCCTTAACTAGTTCTGATCACTGTTTTCAAATTGCTCTCCCACTGTTGGGTCAGTCAACTGGCGAGCTCATTAGCCAGTACAAAGTCCAGTATGGCCCCGCCTCAAGTTGGAATTTTCACATACTATTTCAAGAAGCCCTCATGGATGCACTTTAAAATTCTGTCTTACCCAAGCCTCTTGCTTTAAGGGAATCCTAGTCAGTCTTGGGGAAGTCAAAGACACCTACGCTGACAACCCTGTTATTATTGTATCATTCCAGAAACCCCCTACATAGGTGTTCATCAACGTGTTAGTGCTTGAGGGGGCTTGTGGAATCATCATATTAGTGTGATTGTACCCATCTTATTTATGAGCCCCTCCCATATTTCCTCATTGGATATCTCGTCTCTGAGTGCAGCAGTGACATTCTCCCTAATTAGGAATGCAAGTATTCCACCTCTTTTTTCTTCTTGTCATCCTCATCCAAAATATGAAACCCTAGAAATTTGAGCAGCCAGTCGGTGTCCCTGTCTCAATCAAATCTTTGTAATGGTCGCAATACCATAGCCCCATTTCCTCACATGGGCTCTAAGTTAATCTGCCTTACTCATAGTATTCTTTGTGTTGAAATAAACACACTTCAGCCCATTAGTACAAGTGTGTTCATTAACCTGTCTCTGTCTGTCCTTCCTTTTGGATTTATTGATTCTAACACCTACCTTCACTTCAATCTCTCCACTTCCTGACCTGCTGCTCTGTTTTCCAGCTGAAATGAACCTGTTTGTTTCGTGACTGCAATTAATGTTAATCTCCATCGATTCTATCTGTAACCCTGGAGTAATTCACTTTTTTGTTAAAACAGGCTCATTTCAAAATGACATTCCATAGAGTCAGTGGCAGCATCACATCCGACACTCAACAGCTCCAGACACGGTGAAAGGAGAGATTAGAATCTGAGAATAAAGTTTACTGGAATATTTCATCAATAAACCAGAATCTAATAATGCTGGACATGAATGTTACAGAAATTGACTGGGATCTGTTGGCCCTTTCTGCTTTTTATGATAAAATTCCTTTATCGCTGTTAATGCGATACATAGTGTACATGACTGAATTCTTTTATTATCCTATCCTGGCTGTTGTTGGTGTTACTGGTAAGTCTCACTGCCTGGTTGCTATTTCTATAAACCATGTGTAACTGTATTGTTATTCTTTCTGTTTATTCTACTGTCCGTGCTGCCATTAATACTGCTGATGAGACTCTGAATTCATCTTCCACTCTGCAAACCCTTGCTAACTGTCTGTCTTCTCATTGATTCTGGTCGACACACAAGAGGATGATTGCTCAGCTGTATCTGTAAACTATGAATCATTGTGTTCCTGTCATCATTCGTTACATATTAGGAACATAAAAATCACTGTCCCCTATTCTGGCAAAAAAAATGACATTTCCTTCATGTGAGTCCATTCCATCCCTGGCCAATATCTGAAAGTGCAACAGCGTTTCCACATATACAGTGATCCCTTTATCCCTGGGCTGATTTTCTGGCCACAAATCCTGACCATTATTAATTGTATTCACTAAGCCCACAAGAACATCTTTCACTGGATCAACCCAGCCCCTGCTTAAAGCATGAAATGTGAAATCCAGTTTTGGTATTTCCAGGACTCTGCTGACCCCGTTCCCATTCACAAAACTGCATCACCAAAGCTCACCCAAAGATTCCGCAGCTCTTCCCAGAGGTTAGACCGAAATCCGTTCCCCTTGTCATTCCTGTGAGCTTCAATGTATATTGCTGTTAAATCTTGCAGTGTCTGCAGTTTAAAATTCTCACACACGTGAAGACATCTGTTCATCATATCGCTCTCTGTCTCGTTCTGTCTTTTTCCCAAATCTCTGAGAGTTGTTTATGTTTAAACTGATTTCCCTCTGCTCCGTCTCTAATAGTGATTTTCACATCTGCACTCCCTCAGTACTTGTATTTTGCTGCTGTTTCACAGATACAGAGACATGAACGCATGGAAGCACCACTTCAGTCATTTGCAGCTGGACCTGGAAATTTCCCCATGCTAGGTCACTATCACATTCCTGATGAAGGGCTCCGGCTTGAAACATCAGTTTTCCTGCCCCTCGGATGTTGCCTGTCCTGTTGTGTTTTTCCAGCAAATACTCTCAACTCTGATCACCAGCATCTGCAGACCTCACTGTCTCCACTCACCACTGCAGGTTAATGTAACAATCTCTGCCCATGTACGATCTGCAAATAGTCCACCTCATTAACCAGTGCATCAACGTGATCTACAAACTGTCTTCTGCCTGGTTTGGTTACTCTCAACTCATTCTGCGAGGTGGATTCAAATTACGATATAACTGCTCATTTCACATGATGTCGCAGTCTCATTATTTAATTGTTTCATTTTGCAATTGGACACCTGAAGGCCGCACTCCTCCAGTTAGTCCAAATACACGGATTGTTCCCCATATTTCTGCAACCATTCTGCAGTAATTAATGGCCCTATTCTATTATACGGTGAATGGTTTTCCTTGCTGTATCTTTCCCTATCCTCGTTCTTTTGCTCCTGTGATGCAGTGCTATGTTATGAAGCTCAGAAAAAATGAAATTGAATGTGTTGTGGTATCACCCTATTCATCATGAGCTGGATGTAAAGCTTCATATTGGAAAAGGGTTTCAGCCGCACATTGATTGACAGGTTTAAAACTCGCTCTGTGCCTGTCCACTGAACGCCTGTTACTCTGAGCTGATCATGTATTCAGCAACATGCTGAAGCCCTTCAAGTATTATTGCTACGGACCCATCAAATAAATTGCTGGAAATAGGCATTTCAATTAATTCTGTTTCTGGAAAGATACTGGAAGGACTTGAATGTTTTTGCTGGAGTTTGTGGTGTGAACTGCTGGAGATATTTCAGGGAGACCGTAGAGTTTGAAAACACAATTCAGAATGAAGCTTTAGGAATGTGGTTCCAATGTATCTTGGCTTTGAATATGCAAAATAAAATGGAGCAGAGGCTGCATAGTGTGGAAGCTCTGAGACCACAGCCTGAGTGGGTGTGGGGGAAGAGATCTGCCGGATCCATTTCGGGTTTGCGAGAAAGCTTACCACGCTACAGCAAACTCAGGAACAAAATAGAAAAGGACCCTGGAAAGATGGGATCTACCTCTGTGGTCACCTCTGTGCTGTATCAAACAACAAATGACTTTAGTTTCCATGATTTCACAAGAGATTATTTTTGGAAACTGTGAGAAGATCATTTCCTTGGACCATGGAACACGTCTCGTCAAACACAGCCAATGTGACAGATCATTACACATAGCAGTTGGGAGCAGGAGTAGGACATTCTAAGTGTGCCTGAACAATTAGTATAATTCTGGATGATTGGCCATCTCAGTAGACTGCTCTTACTTCCTTCTCAGATCCTTTGATTCCCATAGAATCATAGAGTCATAGGAGATGTACAGCATGGAAACAGACCCTTCGGTCCAACCCGTCCATGCCGACCAGATATCCCAACACAATCTAGTCCCACCTGCCAGCACTCGGCCCCTGTCCCTCCAAACCCTTCCTATTCATATCCGCATCCAAATTTCTCTTAAATGTTACAATTGTACCAGCCTAATGTGATCTATAGACTATTTCAGAAGCCTTCATGAATGTTTTCGCCTGAACAGCCTTTTTGCCGAAGAATTACATAGACTCAACACTCTCTGGGTGAAGAAATTTCCACTTATTTCAGTGTTGAATAGCCTATGCCCTAACCATCGACTGTGACAATGATTCTGGACTCACAGGTCATTAGAAACGTCCTCCATCTGTTAACCTGCCCGGGCCTATTTCCACTGTTAGAAATTTGATGAGATCCCCTCTCATCCATCTGAAGGCCAGTGAGCATAATCTTAATTGATAGCCTCTCTTCATTCCACTGTTCTGCTATGCCAGGGATTAATGCAATAGTGGTAGATAATTACGCTTTGTACTGGAATCCTCTCGCCGTGAAAGCCAACATGTCACTTCCCTTCTTCTCCTTCCGCTCATCTGCATGTTAATCTTCATGAGGTTTCAGGTCTCATTGCACCTCCCACTTTATCAATCTGTCAATGTATGACTAATAATCTGCCTTTCTGATTTGCGAAATTGGTAACCTCACAATTATCCACTTTTCCGTTATCTGTTATAAATGTCCATCCATTCAACTTATACAAAACACACTGAAACATCTCTGCTGACTCCTCAAAGCCTACAATCCCAACAAACTTTGTGTTGTCTGCAGTGCCAGAGATAAGACGTTAAGTTCCCTCTTTTCAAACATTAATATGTATTGTGAACAGATGAGGTCAATTATGGATCCCTGTGCTACCTGACCAGTCATTGCCTGCCTCTCAGATGAAATCCAATGGACTTCAAGATTTTCCCCACTAATGGTGTCAGTCTATCCAGTCAATAATTCCCTTTGACTGCATGTAGAAAACAAAAGTGGTGTCCCATTTCTCAACTTGCAATTCGTAGGAACTATTCCAGAATGTCAGAATTTTAAAAGACAACCACCAATACACTGATTATTTCCAAGCTCAATTCCTTAGTGTTCCTTGATGCACCTTATTGGCCCTGAGGATTATGGGGGTTTATTCTCATCAAGTTCCCCACCACCTTTTGCCTAGCAATCAGTCAGTTCCTCTCCCTTCAAGGAATCTGTGTTTGCCAACAGTTGTATTGTCTTGTTTGAGTCTTTCTTAGTGAGGACAAAATCAAGTTATAATGTGAAGATGAAAAAAGTGTATTAATTGAAGTCTCTGATAAAATAAACACCTTCACAATAAGCCTGTGAGGTGCTGATTTTTTTTTAAAAAAACTAAACACAAAGGGAATAATTGAGCTGTAAGTGCTGCTGCTGTAACAATTGTGGATGATTTAACTTCACAAAACTTTCACAAATCGAAATGTAAAAGGCAGAATTAAGAACTGATTTAGATAACCATTCTTTCTGTTATTTATTTTGTGGAATATAGCTGTCACTGGCTGGCCAGCATTTATAGCACACCCCTGGTTGCTCTTGAGAAGATGGTGGTGAGTTGCCTTCTTGAACTGTTGCAGTCAATATGCAGTGAGTGAAGCCAAATGCCATTATCTTCAATGTTTTGATTCAGTAACAATGGAAGAACGGCAATATATTTTCAAGACAGAATGGTAAGAAACTTGGCATCAGGATTTTATGGTGTGAGGTGAAATTGAAAGTGTTGATGGTCCTGTGTATTGGCTACTCTTGTCCTTGACAGAAGTGGCTGTGAGTTTAGATGATGCTATCTGAGGTGCTTTGGTGACTTTCTGCAGCCCATCTTGCAGATGTTACACTTTGTGGTCACTGAGCGTTTGTGGTGGAGGGAGTGAATCCTTGTTGATGTCATGTTAATCAAGCCTGCTGCTTTGACCTGAATGGTATCAGGTTCTTTGAGTGTTGTTGGAGCTACAGCATGCAGGTAAGTAGGAGGTATTCCACCACACTTTGACTTGTTCCTTGCAGATGATGTACGGGCTGAGGGGATACAGGTGGTGAGTTACTCGCATCAGTATTCCGAGCCTTGGTCTGTTTGTGTAGCCAATGTGTCGAGTCCAGTTGACGTTCTGTTCAGTAATAACAGCCAGGCTGTTGATCGCAGGAGAATCATTGACAGTAACATCATTGAATGTCACAGGGCAGTCTGAGGTGACTGACCTGCAGTAACCAAAACCTTCTTTCTATATGTCAGGTATGACACTAATGAGCAGAACGTGTGTCCCCTGATATCCGTTGTTTTCATTTTTACAAGGGTTCCTTGATGCCACCCTCAGATAGTTTTGACTGAGGACAGTTTTCAAAGTTTGGGAGAAGATTTGTAGCTCGGGTGCTCGTTGTTGTGGTTGTGTTCGCCGAGCTGGGAATTTGTCTTGCAAACGTTTCATCCCCTGTCTAGGTGACATCCTCAGTGCTTGGGAGCCTCCTATGATGCGCTTCTGTGCTGTTTCCTCCTGCATTTATAGTGGCCTGTCTCTGCTACTTCCGATTGTCTGTTCGAGCTGTCCGTTGTAGTGGCCGGTATATTGGGTCCAGGTCGATGTGTTTGTCGATAGAGTCTGTGGATGAGTGCCATGCCTCTAGGAATTCCCTGGCTGTTCTCTGTTTGGCTTGCCCTATAATGGGAGTGTTGTCCCAGTCGAATTCATGTTGCTTGTCGTCTGTGTGTGTGGCTACTAAGGATAGCTGTTCGTGTCGTTTCGTGGCTAGTTGCTGTTCGTGTATACGGATCGTTAACTGTCTTTCTGTTTGTCCGATGTAGTGTTTTGTGCAGTCCTTGCATGGGATTTTGTACACTACATTAGTTTTGCTCATGTTGGGTATCGGGCCCTTTGTTCTGGTGAGTTGTTGTCTGAGCGTGGCTGTTGGTTTGTGTGCTGTTATGAGTCGTAGTGGTCGCAGTAGTCTGGCTGTCAGTTCAGAAATGCTCCTGATGTATACCAGGAATAAATAGGCTGTTGATTAGTAAAGAGACCAAGAGCAACAGGGAGAAGGCAGGAGAATGAGTTTGAGGAATATTTTAGCCATGATTGATTGGAAGAGGAGACTCAATGAGGTGAATGGCTAGTTCTGCTTCTCGATCTTGTTGCCTTATTTTGCACTTATGGATACACTGCAGTTATTGCAGAAAATTAAAGCTCAGTCCAGCGGTAACATATTGGCAATGGATCGACGATTCACTGGCTCATAAGAAGCAGTAGGCTATGAGAAATTAGTCATTTTCCAGTTGGCAAGATGGAATGGGTGGTGTGCCACCGGGATACAGTGGTCAGTTTCTGATCTGTTATAATTGAGAGAATGACATTAATGAAGCGACCAATGTCACGGTTGGTAATGTTACAGATGTCACAAAGACATAAGGAAAGGAAGTTACAAAGCAAAGCGAAACATAAAGGATGATTACGGATTGAAAAGCTAATATAGAGAGTTTAATTCAGTTTGCAAGGATGTAGCAAATGAAGCATAATGTGGGAAAATAAGAAAACTTCCATTATGACTGGAAGAATAAAATAGAAATGATGGGAGATTGCAGAGCTCTGAGTTACAGAAGGATTTAGGTGTCTTCCTGCATAAAGTGCAAAATGTTGAAATGAAGGTTCAGCAAATGACGAGGGAAGTTTAAAAGATGCTTTTTGTTTATTAAAAGAGGAATTAAATACAAAATTGGTGAGATGATATTTAATCTATAAAAGACATTACCAATACCACATCTGGAACAGTGTAAAGCATTGAGATCCTTATTTGAGGAAGGATGTAAATGCACTGAAGCAGCTTAGAGAATGTTCCAAATAATAGCTGGAATGGACAGATTGTCTTATGAGGTAAGTTTGAGCCGGTGATGTTTTTATCGGCTGGAGTTTAGGCAATTTACAGATGACTTGAATTGAACCACTAGAGTGTGGAGACAGGCCATTCACCCCAACAAGTCCACACCAACCCTTAGAACATTCCAGACCCATTCTTGTAACCTTTTACTCTATATTTCCCCTGACAAATGCACCGAACCTACACATCCCTGAACACATTAGGCAATTTTGCATGGCCAATACACCAAACCATCTTTGGATTGCAGGAGGAAGCCCATGCAGACATGGGGAGAATGTGCAAACTCCACACAAACAGTCACCCAAGGCTGCAATCAAACCCAAGTCCCGGGTGCTGTGAGCCACTGTGCTGCCCTTGATTGAAACATCTAAGTTCCTGACTGGTCTTCACAGGGTGGACATGAAGATGGTGTTTCCTCTAGTTGGAGAATCTGGAATTCGGCAACACTGTTTAAAAATTAGGGGCCTCCACTTTAAGGCAGAGATGAGTCTTTGGAAATCCCTTTCTCAAAAGTTGTTTGAAACAGAGTAAAATTAATCATTATAAGGCAGCAGTCGGTACATCCTGTGACACTGGATAGGGTGTGCTGTTGGGGGATGGGCAAAAATGTGGAACAATCTGATACGTCATGATCTTAGTGAATGATGGAACAGCTTCGACCTAGTCCTGCTATTAATTTGCACAATCATATAAAATTACATGGAAATTATGCTTGGCTAAAAGCTATATCTGATGACATGATATAATATTGGGATGTCAGTGTGAGTGTGCAGATTTTACACGTGATATACCAAATATGGGGAAATATGTTTTAATCTGCAGTGAATAGTGGCTCCCAGCTGTTCTCAGCAACATGAGAACAGAATACAACTGACAGATGTTTGATAACAGCAGAATGACACAACATTAGAGTGATCGAGGAATTGACACTTCACATTTCAACTGACTTTCAGACAACTCAGGCGAGAATAAAACATGTCAGTGTCTAACAGAAGCAGTAAATTTCAAGAAAGACTGGAAATATATGAAAATAACCACAAGGTGAAGGCAGGTGAACAGAAAGCTGGGTGATTTTACATTCTACACATGAACTTGAATTGAGAGAGATGATCCGCAGATGGTGGCAATGAATGAAGTCTACAGTTATGGCATTTTAGCAGAAATGTTTTAAAATGTTTCTAAAGGACAAGTCGAGTGTTTGTGTTCCTGATTCGGATTATTTTCATGGATGTTAGTAATCTGAGATTAGAAATTGTTCAGTAAATTAGAAATCAATTGCGAGAATTTATTAAGAAGATTCCTTTCTTGAGGATCAGAGATTTATAGGAAAACTGTTCTTCGATGCTTTTCCTTTCTGTCTTAACTCTCTCTCAGTCTTCCTCTGTTAATTAGACTATTTTCTCTCAATGAGTTCCGAACAAGTTAAGTTCCCATCTAGTTAAGGTCCCAGTGTATGCTGGAATCACCTTCTTCATTGTCCAATAAACTGACCAATTTAATGTAATTTGAAAACTTATTAATCATGCCCCTAATATTATCATGCAAATCATTTCTATAAATGATGAAAAGCAGTGGACCCAGCAGTGATTCTTGTGGCAAACGGCTTGTCACTGGATTCAACCTGAAAAGCAACCCTCCACCACCACCTTTCGCCTCTGACCTTCAAGCCCATTTTGTATACAATTGGCTCACTGTCTCAGGATCCCATGTGACCTCAACTTGCCAATCTATCTGACATGCAGAACCTTGCTGAATGCCTTGCATTCATGCAGAGAACCATTACCAATCTGCCATCATCAGTTTTCTCTGTGACGTCTTTGAAAAGTTCAATCTAGTTAGTGAGACATGATTTCCCATGCACAAAGCCATGCTGACTGTCCCAAAACAACTCTTCTCTTTCCAAATGCATGTAAATCTTTTCTCTCAAAATACCTTCCTTCCAACAACTTCCCCACTAGTAACATCAGGCTCACCAGTCTATAGGTCTTTGGGTTTTCCAGTCATTATTTCCTTTTCTACTCTCAGTCCTCCACTGGTCGCAGCAAATTTTAAATGTAGTCAGATGACCAATAATATAGATCTCAGACAGGGTTGGGGTCAGTGTTTGGAACAAGCCAGGCCAATTTGTTTAATCTGCTAAATTAGCAAGTTTATGACCAAAATAAAGTTTCTCAAATAGTGATGGAACAATGAATGACAAGTAGTTTGGAAATTGCAAACATATGCATCGATATTTACCTTTCGAAAAAAAACTGAGGAACACACACACCAACACGCACACACAAACAGACACAAAATCACACATATACACACACAGACACACGTACGTTTGATTAGAAACACAAATACAAAATCTCTGCATATTGTTAACTTGAAAGACCAATGGCCAAATATTAGCTGAACTCATGACAAAAGGGAAATGGAGAGATTGTCCCAGATATTGTTTTAGTTCTGACGTTATTCTGTTCACACGAGCGACTGGCAATGGAATTTCGTCCTGGAACAGTTGGATTTTGCTGAATTCCCTTTTCTTCACACAGTGGGGGGACTGCAATGATTCGCTGTCAGGAATACTCCACAAGTGGTAATGATGACTAAGGGGTTTTTAGCTCGCATATGTTGCCGTGAGGAGGAACAAGAAAAGAGAAAGCGGGCAATAGGCCGTTGCTTCTTTGGCAGGTTACATTTGCTCCCTCTCTGAGCTGAATTTACAATAATGTTATCTGCCTCCAAACTAGCCCATATAAGGTCTTCATGAACATAATCTAAACCGTATGATCCAATCATATTCCCTGCTCCATGTAGATGCATCATAACTGCTGTCATACACAGAGCCATTTCCTGAGCAAATAGTGGCCGCAATTGATTTGAAGATATGTTTATATGTGCCTGCAAAATTAAAAAAAGAAAGTGTAATGGTTTCACTAAGATGTGTTAACATGAATGCATCATATCCTAAATTTCTTTCCCAGTTTTTTTTTAATCCAATACTAGAGGAAATACCTGTTAGGTGTTTACCAGCTATGCTCTGCTCAAGATCTGTTACGTTCGATAAGGGCTTCTCTCTTTCTTCGGCCTAATCTGTTACTGCTTCATAATTATTGTCTTCATCCCAAGAATGAATAAAAATAAACATCTTTGAAATGTTTTGAAATCAGAAATGTTTTCGTTTTCAGTTTATGGGAATAGAACTGCGCATTGTACATCTGCCATGATCTTATCAATGACCTGTACAGAATCAGAAGATCACACCCAATACCCTTTGTAAGAAACAACATCATTCTATTTATCTTCCAAAATCACTTGCTGCATCTTCAGACTAACTTTATGTGAGTCACACACCAGTACATTAATCTGCATCCTCTCTCTATTTAAATAATTTTCTGTTGCTTTAGTCTTTCCCCAAAATACAAACTTCCCATCACTCACATTGTTCTGTTATTTTTTAATGCTGGTTTTCTCCTTAACTTCCCCTGTCTATATCCCATTGCAGACGTTCTATGTCCAGTTGACATCTTATTGAATGACTATGCTGGTTTATTCGCGAATTGACCTCTAATCTAGTTAGCTCCTTCATCCAAATCGTTCAGTTGGAATGTAAATAGTTGATGACCTCACTGTAATCCCTGAGGGATCCCCTTCATCACAGCTTTCCAACCTGAATGTCAGTATTTATCTCTACTCTGTATTCCCTGTTAGCTAACCAGGGATCCCCTGGTCCTGTGCAGGGAACTAGAAAGGTTGCATGGCCTCATCCTGTGCTGTCTAATGTTCTGAAAGGACTGAATACTTTATTCTCTTCCAGCATAACTCATCGGAGGGGCAGAAATGTGTTGTTCTGTCTCAATGTAACAACCCTGACTGGTTGACTGTGGCCTTTCATTGTAACAGCTTTGAGGTGTTAAGTGAGAAAAAAAAAAAATGGAATAGGACCTGCAGTTGGCCATTCAGACCCTCGGGACTGCTGCTCAATTTAGAAAGATCATGGTTGGTCTGATTGTGGTTGAATGCTACTTTTCTGCTAATTCCCAATAAACACTGATTCCCTCATCCATCAAAGATCAGTCAACCTCTGCCTTGAATATCTTTAATGACCCAGTCTTCACTGTTCCCTGGGGAAGAGAACATAACAGACAGTACAGTATTAAAGAGAAAGAAATATCCTTTTCTTAATCTTAAATGGTGGATGACACATTTTTCATGTATTAATCTCACAATAAATTACCTTGTCTGTTGAGAAATAAGGGTGCAAAAAATAGGAACAGACGTAGACCATTCAACCCCCCAAACACAATAATTCACTTCAGTAATATACTCGTTCATCTCAGCATCCACTGCACTCTTGGGAAGTCATGACACCATAGAGCAGAAGAAATTAGAGCAGAATTCGGCCATTTGGCCAATTGTGCCTGCTCTGTTGTTCGATCCGGATGGACATGTTCCATAACAAAATTCTCTTGCATTCTCATCATAACCTTAATCCTCTTAATAATGAAAACACATCTATCTCTGTTTTGAAGAAATTATTTTGTCTGTGCCTCTGTGTTCCTGTATGTATGTGTAGACTTCTGTGTGTTTCTGGGGAATGTCAGGGTGCTCATGGAGGTTTGTTTATCAGCCAGGAGGTCTGTGACCATGCTTATTGTACAGGGATTGGTGCTGGATCTACTTTTGTTTGCCAGTTACATCAAGAACTGAGATGATAATATGGAAGTAGGTTTGCAGATGACGTAACAATTGATGGTATAACGGAGAGTGAAGAAGACTATCTAAGATTACAAAGAGATCTTGATCAATTGGATCAATTAATCATCAACTGGTACATCATGGAAACAGAACCTTTGATCCAAATCGTCCATGCCAAACAGCTATCCTAAATTAATCTCTTTTAATTTGTCAGTATTTGGCCCATATCCCTCTAAACCCTTCCTATTCATAGATCTAAACAGATGCCTTTTAATTGTTGCAATTTTACCTGCCCTCTCCACTATATCTGGCAATTCATTCCATACATACACCACCCTCTGCAGAAAAAGAGTGTTCCTTCACCCCATTTATGTCTTTCACCTCTCACATGAATCACATGCCATCTATTTTTGAACTCCCATACCCTTTAAAAACAGATTTCAACCTATCAATGCCACTCATGATTTTAAAGACATCTATAAAGTCTCCACTCAATCTGCAACGCTCCAGACAAAATAGTTCTGGTCTTTTCCCCCTTAACCCAAACCCTCTAATCCAAGTGACATCCATGTAAATCTTTTATGCACCCTTTAAAGTTTAACAGTATCTTTAAGTTTTACAGCAGGGAGATCACAATTGAACGCAGTATTCCAAAAGTATCATCACTATGTCCTGTTTAGATGCGTTACAGCATCCAAACATCTATTATCAAAACACTGAACAATATAGGCAAATGTTCCAAATGCCTTCACCACTACCTATCGACCTATTACTGCACTTCCAATAATCTGTGGAACTGTACCACGATAGTTAGCACATGTGTGGAGGATGCACATTCTCCTCGTGTCTGCCTGGGCTTTGTTCAGCTGGTCCAGTTTCCTTCCCCAGTCCAAAGGTGTGCAGGTTAGGTGGATTGTGCATACGAAATGACCCATTATGTGCAGGCTTGATGGGTGAGCTATGGAAATTGCATGGTTGCAAGGAAATGGTAGGAGTGTGTCTGCTAGGATGTTCTTCAGTGGGTCAGTGTGGACTCCATGCACTGAATGACATGTTTCCACGCTGTGGGTTTTCTGTGAATGGCTCTTTATTTCGCAACACTCTCCAGAATTCTATCATTAAGTCTATAAGTCCTGCCATGATTTGCATTACCAAAATGTGACGTCGCATTTATCTAAAATAAACTTCACCTGTCACTCCTCAGCCCATCAATCCATTTGATCGAGGTCCCATTGTACTATGAGATTGAAGATATAGACCCCACCAGATGGGTCTCTTGGTCTCAAGATCTTGCAAAAGAATCAAAGAAATGCGGTCTGTACGAAGCAAGGTCATTAGTTTAATAAAGTAAGGCAGCCTTATGCACTTTTGTCCAGCAACACAGAGCTTAAACCTTCTGTGCTCCGTGGTGAAATTGTGCAATTACATTTGAGCAAAAAGCAACTTTTATGTTTTTCATGAATCAGTACAGCCTTAATTAAAATCAACTGTAATATGGTGACATGATTGACAAAAGGCTAATCCAATGAGATTCCCTGAGAAAGGATTCGTAATTACAAGAAAAGTCCAATCAACTGTATTATGGTGAAATGATTGACAGCAGGCAAATCCAATGATATATCCTGGGAATCGGTTCTTGTCTCACATAAATCGTCATTCCATGCTAGCATATCAAGGTTACTTCGAATGGTCAATTAATGTGTCAGTATTCATTTTATGAAAACGTCATTGTTTGCTTTATCTTCTTTTTCAGCTAATTCAGTAAGCAGCAGTACAGGTTCACACTGTCAAATTATAACTTGAAGCAATTTTTTGTGTTATTTTAAATTGAAAAGTCATTTTATGGTTAATTAAAACCTACATATGTTTGTTGCTTCTGACAACAGCCTAAGTTCAAATTTTAAATCCTCAAGATAACTTTCTTCGCTGTCAGCTACACCACCAATTTTGGTAACATTTGTTAACTTACTCGCCATACCTCCAATCATTTATATAAATGATGAAAACTAATCAATCCGGTAAGGTTCCTTGTTGAACACTAATGGTCACGGGCTTCCAAATTGAAAAGCAATCCTCACCTCAAGCCAAATTTGTACCGAAATGGTCACCTCTCCCTGGATTTCATGTGATCTGACCTGGCTAATCGTTATCCCATGTGGAAACTTTCTGAAGCCGATTGACTTTCAGTTTCAGAATTTGCCCTGCGCATGGACTTCAGTAGTCTCTGCAGAAGAAAAAAACCTAATTGCAGGGAAAATAACATTTCGTGTAGAGGGGGATCATTCAGCCTACTGGTCAATATTTACTCTCTGCTGGTTTTGCTTCTAACGAAAAGAGATTAACCGGAGATTGTGGTCAAGTTGGGACCAATAATGTCTATAAAATGGATAGGGCCCTAAAAACATTCAGCTGGTCTATTCTCTATTCATTGCCTTATTCATATAAGGCACTAAGAGTAACCCTGAGATTATTACCTTTGGAGTTTTGCTTTTTAAATTTATGTTCCAGCTTTCTTTACAAGGTCTTTGCAGGAACCTCAACTCCTTCAGTTTTCTCTTTAGTTTTTGGTTTTTGCTGTGACGTGATAGTGGGATTTGGTTACTCCACATTCTGGGAAGATAACTGGATATTCCTGTTTTAACTCCTCAGTTTCTTGGTCTTCCTTGGGTTTCTCTACAACAAGGGTTGTCACTCCCACCTTGGATTTTGCCAAATCAGTCCCAAGAACAAACTGAATTCCTGGAAATGACACTCTATCAATCACTCCCACTGTTAGTTTCCCAGTCTTGAGTTGGCACTCCAACCTGATCTATCCCACAAATTACCACACTGTCAGGCAACAGATCGGAAAGGATGCATTTTTGCTCATGCCTTATGATCAGCGACTGGTTAGATCCTGCATCTCTTGAAATTATAACTTTTTGCCCTACTCACCGTGATCTTTCTCAGTAAACTTTACTCACGGAGACAAATTCTTTATAGAGATCTGGTACTACCTCCATACCCAGCCCTTGCCTAGGCTGTGCAACTCTTTGGCTCTTCTCCTTTACTGCTTTCACAAATGCCACCGGCTTACCTTCTTTTGCCTCATCTTCTCCCACAGTGTCTTTCGTTAATTGTGTCCCACTTTACCACAGTGGAAACACCTGAGACCTTTCACCTCCTTTCCACTCTTTTGGGCGTCTTTATTAATCTGTGGTCAGCTCTTAACAGTGTTGTCTACTCTTTGTTTCATTGTGTAGGATCACCCCTTCTCCCAACCTCGATCCCTAACATGATGAAATTCTGGTCGGAAGCTTGTCTTATGCACCAACACGTACTCATCTGCCAATTCTGCTGCCCTTCTCACTTCCTGAGCTTTATGTTCCTCCACTTGAATTCTTACCATCTCTTGAGTTTTTAAACTCCTCTTGCAGAATAATCTCTCTTCGAGCCTCAAAGGTCCTACCTATCATTAAGTACACACCAATCTATCAAAAAGATTATGCTTAATTCTTTCAGACTCAACATTAGTCTGATCTGGTTCCTTCTTCATGTTTCTGAACGGCTGCATATGCTTCTGGTACCAATTCATTAGCACTTAAAATAGCCTGTTTGACATCTTCATTATCTCTTGAATACTTATCTGACATCATGGCAAATACCTCACGAGCTCTGCCTGCCAGTTTAGTCTGAACTCGCATTACCCATAAATCCTCAGACCACTCCATCTGCCTAGCCAATTTTTCAAATGAAATAAGGAAGGCTTCAACATCTTTCTCATCAAAATGGGGCAGTGGTTTGACATAATTGTACAAACTACTACCTTCTCTTTTACTCTGCATCCTGTTAACTTGACTTTGCTGGCTAAGTCGCAACTCCTCAAGTTCAAATTCGCTCTCTTTTCCTTTTTTCCACTCTCTCTCTCCTCTCTCTCTTTTTCTCTCCCTTTTTTTCTCTCTCTCTCTTTCTGTCTCTTTCTTCTCTCACTCCTTGCTCAGTTAAGAACCTTCTATCCCTTTTCATCTCTCTTTTCTCTCTCTTTCGTTTTCTCTCGCCCTATGTTTATGTTATAACTCAATTTTCCTCAATTGCAATGAACGTTTTTTTCACCTCTACTGCACTTGTCTGTTTATATAAAACACCTGAAGTGTTTGACTAATTTCCTTAATATTTCAGCATTACTTCTGTCTTTGGTTTAACCCAAATCTAACTTCTTTGCTAATTCTAAATGGATGATCTTTTTCTGTCCTTCAAAATGCTCTTGGCAAATTTGAAAATCAAATTCAATCCGAGAACCTCTTTAGCAAGTTTAAGAGCCATTTCTCTCAGTTTTATTTTAACCAAATACAAGTCACTGAAAGACAACAATTTGTCTCACATTTGTTTCATTTGAATATCTAGGATACTAAACTGCAAGTTTTTAAATCGATTGAGCTTTACTGTACCTCAAATCTATTCAAATCTGTTTAAACCTGTTCAAATCACGAATCCGAGACCCAAACTGTACAAATCTTGATGACGAGCCCCCAAACTGTTATGGTACAGGTTTAACCCCACTGCGCATTTCCACCAGCAACACAGAAAAAAAAATCACCCAGTGCTGCCATCTGTTAAAATTCGAGAGTCAAAGAACTATCCCAAAAGTTACTGTATAAAGCAAAAATTAACTATTTTTGTCTAACAGAGAATACTTACTTACAACAATTTACAACTCCTTTCTTTTAAGCCTGTCTTTTTCCTCCCACTCTACTATAATAGATTAATAAAAAATCCTGATTAAGATTTTAAAAAGAGCTTTTTATTTTAAAACCAGGCAGCTTTCGGTTCTTCTCGGTATGCCTGTCGTCGTTTCTTCTTCCTGGGGATTCAGCTTCCCAGGTCTTTGATTGATAAAGGTACATTTCAGAGAGCAGATCCTTCTGCAAGCAGTCTTGTTGGTGTCTGCTAATCCTTGCTGTCTTGGCTAAATGTCCAAAATGTTTATGTTTGCACTCCAAAACATCGGATCATTTCATTGGTTTGACGTCATCTAGAATAGTAAGATTCAAATTCGACTGGACTTTTGTATCTGGGACATCTTTAAATGATTGACCAAATTTTGAATTTGTTTCTCTATCCTGACAACACCACACCATATATGTGTTTCAACCCTAATGTTACATTTTAAAATATTTAACACACTTTGTGATAACCATAAATGTCAGCTCCCTGAAATGTACACTGTTCCCACAACTTCATAACCGTACTATGAGAGTACGGGAGACAGGAGTCAGGGAATTCCAGTGGAAATTAAAGATAAGAAAGGGCAAATGAAAGCGGAGGTAAAAAGGAGGCTATCAAAGGTTTTCAATCTTTTCAGGTGTCGGGGTGTGGTGTTGTGAGGATGGAGTCAATGCAACACTGAGAACAGATACTGTAGCAAGGAAATCTCGATGGAATCAGTCTGGTGCATCCAAGAAGAGACAAGGGGCAGAAAACACTTGTGGAAGTTCTTCCTGGGCCTCCAGACAGTACTGATGAGGTAGAATATTGTAGAAAATTAGAAATTCATACAACAAGGATGCTACAGTTAACATCATTTTAATGTACATAAAGACTGGCAAACTATATTCATAATAATATTGTGACAATGAATTGTTGGAGTTTGTACATGATGAGTTTTTACACCAGGACGCTGAGGAACAAACTTGGGGGCAGATTATTTTAGATTTGGGTTGTTGCCACGATGTGGAGTTAATTAATAATCTTGTTGGGACAGGTGCTTATGGGAAAGGTCCATAACTTGTCAGAATTGTTCATTGGGATAGTACATGATGTAGTTCAGAATTAACCCATGGTCCTAAATCTAAACAAAGAAAATTACAAACAAATGATGGGTGCGTTGGCTGTGCTGCACTTGGTGTCTTCACTAAAAGGCATGACAGAAAGGGCACACACTTGACTAAGAAAAGAAATTGAGGATGATACTGACCTCAAACAGGAACCATATAAAGTTATCAGAGAAACTATGAAGCCTGAGGTTTGGGAGCAGGGGAAAATTCAGCAAAAGGTGTCCAAAAAGTTGATTAAGAGGGTGAACATTAAGTGTAAGAAGTAAATTTGTAAGGAATATTAAAAAAACTGATGTTTTTTTCTTCATTCATTCACAGGAATGAGGCCGTCGCTGGCTGGACAGCATTTATTAACCATCCCTCATTGCCGAAAGTGCATTTAAAATTCAACTACATTGTTGTGTGTCTGGAGTCGCATGTAAACCAGAGCAGGTAAGAACAGCAGTTTCCTTCCCTGAAGGACATTAGTGAACCAGGTGGGTTTTTCCTATAATCGATAATGAGTTCATGGTCATCATTAGACACTTGTCTTTCATGCTGTAGGATCCTCCAGAAGCATGAAAAATTTTTTTCGAGACTCTTCATACTTACAGTCTGAAATCAGGTGAACAGATAATGAGAAACAAGGAAATTATAGAGCAATTAACAACTACATTAGTTCGCCTTCACAACCCTTTAAGAAAAGTGAATTCTCCTCACACTTGTTTGAAATCTGCTCTGCCTTATTCTAAACGATGATCTCTTGTTCTAGACTTGCCCACCTAATGAAATATTCACTCCACATTTACATTGTCACTCACCTTTAGTATCGTATCGACCTCAATGAGATCTCCTCCCATTCTTCAAAACTCCAGATAGTCTACACCTGAACTGCTCAATTTCTCTCCATAAGAAAAATGCCTCATCTCTGGAGTCATTCTCGTGAACAACTTCTGAACATGTCCAATGCAACTAAATCAATCCTTATGTCAGGGCACCGAAACTGCAGAGAGTACTCCAGTTGTGATCCTATTAATTCCTTGCATACTTGCGGCAATACTATGCTACTTGCATCCAATTCCTTGAGACAGAGACACTGAATTTGCACTTCCCTCTCTCATCACTTGATCGACCTGCGTGCTGGTTTTTCTGTGACATGCGCAAGGGCACCCAGATCCCTCTGCACCAAACCACTCTGAGGTTTCTCTCCATTTACACAATAAGACGCCTTTCTATTCCCCTGAATAAAATGGATAACCTCATGTCCATATTAAATTTCATCTGCAAAATATTCATCCATTCCCCTATTCACACCAAATACATTTGTATATTTCTCACATTTTCATTGCAACCTATCGTTCTACCTACTTTAGTGCCATTTGAAAATGCAGGTATGGTACTTTCTAGCCCCACAGCAAGTAATAACACAGATGCAAATACTGTGGCCAGTTGGCTGAAACTTATGGCATCCAAACTTTTGCCATCAGAAAATGTTGCAGCTATTTCACCTTGCTGTGTTTTGTTGTTCAGTCAATATTCTATCCAAGCCAATAAATTACACCATACCCTATATACTCTTACTTTATGAATTAATATTTTGTGCAGCATCTCGTTCAATGTCTTGTGCAAATCCAGACAGAGAACATCAACAAGATCCCCATTATCCAGCTTGCTTGTCACATCTTTAAAGAACTCGAACAAATAATTCAAACATGTTTTATCCTTCATAAACATATGCTGACTGTGATGGGTTATAGTTTGACTTTGCAAATTTCCTGTCATCATTTAATTTATTTATTGTCGCCTGTACCTCAGTACAATGAACAGCTTTGTTAATGAGCAGTACAGGCAGACAAGCGAGGACAAGCAGATCATAGGATGAAAAAAATTTAGTCAGAGGCATACAGGTTATGTCACGCTGGGAAAGATCAATATTTAAAAGAGCGGCATTATTTAAAGGTCGAGATTTCATTCATTTGTCTAATAATGATCGGAACGAAGCTGTTCCTGAACCTGCTGGTGCATGTTTTCAACCTTCTGTACATTCTGCCTGATGGAAGACGTTGTAGGAGATTATTGCCGGGGTGTGATGCATCTTTGGTGATGGTGTCACCCTTTCTGCAGCAGCGAGCCATGTAAATATAGGGCATGAATGGAAGGTTATTTTCTCTGAGAACCTGGGCATTGTAATCTCCTTTTTGAGTTTTTTACAGTCCTGGGCGGAGCATTTGCTACATCAGGCCGCTATGCAGCCGATCAAGAAGCTTTCACTCGTCCGCATGTAGAAATCGGTGAGAGTCCTTCTGGTCATGCCAAATTTCCTGACCCTCCTGATGAAGAAGGCACATTGTTGTCCCTTCTTCACCATTGTATCCTCATCAGAAGTCTCGGGCATGTTGTCGGTTATCGTCACTCCTCGGATCTTGACGGTCTGCACCCTCTCAACCTCAGCTCTATGCATCAAGACAAATGGCGTATTGCCATCCTTTCTTTCTGAAGTCAATCAGTTCTTTAGTTCAGTTGATATTGAGAGAGAGGTGGTTCTCACTGAACCAGGTTACCAAGCCCTCTATTTTCTTTCTGTATTTTGAATTGTCGTTGTTTGATATTTGTTCTATCACAGCCATGTCATTGGCAAGAGTGTAGATGGCTCTCATTTGGAATTTGGTAACAATGTCATGGGTATACCGGGAATAAGGTAAAAAGCTGAGAAGGCATGTTAGCGGGTTCTCCAGTGTTGCATGTAATCGTGGAGGAAGTGCAACTTCTTGTACACCAGTCACTGAAAGCAATATTGCAGGAACAGAAAGCAGTTAGGAAGCAAATGGCGTGCTGATCTTCATTTCAGAAGGATTTGAGTATAGTATGTCTTACTTCAGCTGTACCTCATCAGGAACATTGTGCAGTGTTGTGTGCAGCTTTGGACTCCCTATCGAATAAAGGACAAACCTGAGATTGAGGGAGTGCAGTGAAGGATGACCAGACCGATTTCTGGGCTGACAGGCTTGTTGTGGGAGCACAGTTTGGATCGACTGGGTCTGTATTCCATGGGATTTAGCAAAATAAGTGGAGATCTAAGGGAAATACATAAGACTCTGACAGGGTGTGACAGATTCGAAGCAGGAATGGTAATTCCCTGACTGGGACGTGAAAAACAAAGAACCACAGCATTAGGTACAGGCAGATCACCCTGCACTGAGATGAGAATAAATGTCTGCACTCAGACACTGGTGAACATGGGGAATTTTCGATCACATACGTCTGCTGAATCCAAGCACTGAATATAAATATGGATTTGTAGACACTATAGGAATGGGGAACGATGTATTGAGGAGATGTTCGGTTATGAACTAGAAAGGGGGAGGCTCAATGAGTTGAATGGCCTATGCCTTTCCTGATGTTTCTGTGTAGTCTGTGGGAAAGTTCTGTAAATGTTGTCACAAGTTCTCAGATATCAGGAAAGAGGCCTCTGCAGGGTCGACAGGAATGTGTTCACCGCCCACGTTTCTTATACCGAGGCTGGTGCGAGCTGTCCAGTTCAGGTTTGTCTTTTAAGACCTCGGAGCTGCTTGACACAATTGAGTATCTTGCTTGGCTGTGTTAGGAACCATTGAAAAGTTTATCACAAATCCGTGTGTCTGAAGTCACTTTTAGGCCAGACCAGGAAAGCACATTAGATTTGCTTCCTGAAAGTACATTGGTGCAACAAATTGGTGTTTACAATCGACATTGGCTTCAAGGTCACCGTTATTGACACCAGATTTTAGAACCCAATATTTTTAAAATTGTTTTTAATTCCCACCAGCTGCCAAAGCATTAAGCTGGTCTGAATTAGTAATCCAGTGACAGTTCCACAACCACACCATCTCCACAAGGGACCCATCAGAAACCACTGTAAATAGGATTTTTCTGTGCTGTTTTTCAAAAAGAAGTTGCAACAATTTGACTATCATGATGAGACTGAGCGTTTGAGAAATGGTCAGATTGTGATGACTTTCCTGTTAGGGGACTGTACAGAGAAGAACAACTTTCACATTGTCAGGTAGACCTTAGAATTGGAGCTGGAATGAAACAGCTTTCCCAGAGACTTGGCTTGATGTGCAGCACAAGTCTTCAGTCCTATTGCAGAAATGGTTTCATGGCGTATTGCCT
Organism: Chiloscyllium punctatum; assembly: GCF_047496795.1. Taxonomy (NCBI): domain Eukaryota; kingdom Metazoa; phylum Chordata; class Chondrichthyes; order Orectolobiformes; family Hemiscylliidae; genus Chiloscyllium; species Chiloscyllium punctatum. The sequence goes on along the minus strand of NC_092787.1, from coordinate 36,121,656 downwards.
TTGTCATATCGACTGTGTTTAGCTGCTACTTGATGTCATGTGCAGTGAATCAGATTGATTTTTTTGATTCTGTGGATATCATGATGAAAGTGAGGTGGACCACTGTCGGCTGCGGCTGGTATAGATACTACATCCTGAACTTTTGCACTGTTGTTTCGGTCTGTTCCATGATTTATGGTTGAGATATTTGTAAGCACTTTCCTCCAGTGAGTTGCTAATAGTCCATCACCATTTATGACTGGATGTGGCATAATGACAGAGCTTAGATCTATTCTGTTGTTCTTGGAGTCATTTTGCTCTCTCAATCTGATATTAGTTCTGAAATTTGGAATGCAAGGAATCAAGTGCGGTAGCTTTAATGGCTTGTCATCAGGTTGAGGTACACATGGTTCTGGACCTGGCATGTTAACCTGTACTCACCACTGAACCATAGTTCGGTTTGATGGTGATGGTAGACTGAGGGATTATCCCGGGCAAAAAGTTACAGGTTGTGTTTGAATACAATTATGCTTCTGCTGCTGCTGTGGCCTGCAACACCACATGAATGCTGAGTTTGAGCTGCAATACAAACCTGCTGCCTGTCTCCCCATTCACACCAAGGCAAAGTCACCCCTCAGCCCTGTACGCATTGATCTGCTCTGGTTTCAAATGTGGTAACATTTCTATTTTAATTATACCATTTTTCTGTGGCTCTCTCCTTGCTGTCATGCCTCCAATTTATCACATCCCTCAAAACACTTTCAAATATTCATCTGAGCTTTTTCCCTTCTGTAGTGCCATTTTCGGCATTGAAAGTTAATGTGTTTCCCCCGTTTCACTCACTGACGATGGTTCAGAGCTCTGTATTGTCAGAGGTGCTAGCCATACGTAGTTTCAGAACCAATGAATTTGTACACCTCTTGGTATCATTCACTTCCTGGTGAAGAGTGCTCCTCATTTGACAGGACGTTTGAGTAGTTTTACCACACGTTTTTGAAACTTGTTCTCGACCAGAAATTGCTGGAGAAATGGAGCAGTTCTGTGGAGTGACAGGTTCAGTGACTCTCCTTCAAAGCTTCCAGTCTCACCAGCAATTTTTGTTTTTGTTCCAGATTTCCAGTGTCCATGGGCCTCTGTTTTATAGAACATGTGTTCTGTGCCTATTCATCTCGAGAGAAACTGAACAGGTCTAGCAGCATTAGTGGAGACAGAGAAACAGAGATATAGCGTTTCAAGTCTGGAGTGACTTCTTCAGAAATGAAAAGGATTGTAAAATGGACTTTGTAATAACTTGCCAGAGGTGGAAGAGGAGTGACGGGAAACAGAGTGTGGAGGTGCAGTGCAAAAGACAAATGTGTTTTTAATTGTGGTGAACGAGAAGCGAATGCAGAATTAGTGTAAGTTAAGATGAGAATGGGGGAAATGGGATCTCTTAATTACATGCAAGATAACCAAGCTACAAACAAGGCAAGGTCATATTGACACCAGGAGGCAGAATGTATGAAAAAGGGAGAACACTCATAATGGGTTGAGGTTGTGAAGATATAGAATTGAATATGAAGGCCTACAGGTGAGGGGTTACTTGAGCTTGGGTTATGATTCATTGGAACATTGCAGAGGCCAAGACTGAGATGTTAGCAGGAGAGCAAGGTAGGTTATTGAAATGAGAAAGTCAAGTTTATTCTTAAAATGTGGAAGTATTCCTGAAAGCAGTTTGGTCTGGCTAATGTGTAGGAGACTGCATTGTAAGCAGCAATGATAGTAGACTGGACTGAACAGGTCCAAGGGAAATGCTGCTTCACCTGAGAGGTGTGTGTTGGGTTGCAAAGAAATAAGAAATAAAACATAGAACAGTACAGCACAGAAGAGGCCCTTCAGCCCACGATGTTGTGCCAACCATTGATCGTCATGGAAGGTAAACCTAATGTATGAACCCTCACATTTCTGTGATTATACGCATATCCAGCAGTCTCTTAAATATCCCCAAAAACCTCGCTTCCACAACTGCTGCTGGCAACTCATTCCATGCTCTCACAACTCTCTGCATAAAGAACCCGCCTCTGACATCCCCTCTACACTTTCCGCCAAACAACTTAAAACTATTATCCCTCATGTTAACAATTTCTGCTCTGCTCAAACGTCTATGGCTACCAACTCTATCTATGCCTCTCATTATCTTGTAATCCTCAATAAGGTCCCCTCTCTTCTTTCTTTTTTCCAATGAAAAATGTCCGAGCTCAATCAACCTCTCTTCGGAAGATAAGCCCTCCATTCCAGGCAGCGTCCTTGTAAACTTCCTCTGAACCCTCTCCAAAGCATCCACATCTTTCCTTTAACAGGCCAACCAGAACTGGACACAGTATTCTCAGTGCGGTCTAACCAAAGTTTTATAGAGCTGCAACAAGATCTCATGGCTCTTAAACTCAATCCCGCTGTTCATGAAAGCCAAAACACCATATGTTTTCTTAACAACCCTGTCCACTTGGGTGCCAATTTTAAGGCATCTATGTACCTGCACACTTAGATCCCGCTGTTCCTCCACACTGCCACGAATCCTGCCTTTAATCCTGTACTCAACTTTCAATTTCGACCTTCCAAAATGCATCATTTCACATTTATCCAGATTGAACTCCATCTGCCACCTCTCAGCCCATCTCTGCATCCTGTCAGTGTCACACTGCAGCCTACAGAAGTCCTCTAAACTGTCAACGACATCTCCGACCTTTGTGTCGTCTGCAAACTTGCTAACCCGTCCTTCAATCTCCTCATCCAAGTCATTAATAAAAATTACAAAGACTAAAATCCCAAGAACAGAGCCCTGTGGAGCACCACGCACCACTGACTTCCAGGCCGAATACTTTCCTTGCAATACCACTCGCTGTCTTCTGTTGGCCATCCAATTATGCATCCAGACTGCTAGATTTCCCTCTATCTCATTCCTCTTGACCTTCTGAACGAGGCTACCATGGGGAACCTTATCAAATGACTTTCTGAAGTCCATATACACCACATCCACCACTCGACCCTCATCAACTTGTCTAATAGCATCCTCAAAGAACTCAATAAGATTTGTGAGGCATGACCTGCCCCTCACACAGCCATGCTGATTTCATTTAATCAAGCCATTCTCTTCCACATGGTCATTAATCCTATCCCTCAGAATCCTTTGTGACACCTTGCAGACAGCAGACGTCAGACAAACTGGTCTGTAATTGTCAGGGATTTCCCTATTTCCTTTCTTGAAGAGAGGAATTACATTTGCCTCCCTCCAGTCCTCAGGTATGACTCTGATGGAGAGCAAGGATGCAAAGATCTTCACAAGTGGCGAAGCAATCTAATTTCTCGCTTCCCAAAGCAGCCGAGGACAAATCTGGTCTGGCCCTGGCGACTTGTCAATCTTAATGTTTGTCAAAATTTTCAGCACATCAGCTTCCTCAATCTCTATCCATTCCAGCATGCCTACCTGCTCCTCAATGGTTTCATTCAATACAAGGTCCTTTTCTTTAGGAAAGACAGAAGCTAAAAACTCATTTAGGGCTTCCACTACCTCCTCAGACTCTATACACAAGTTCCCTATGCTATCCCTGATCGGACCGACTCTTTCTTTGACCATTCTCTTATTCCTCATATACGTGTAAAATACCTTTGGATTCTCCCTAATCCTTCCTGCCAAGCCTTTTTTCGTGCCCCCTCCTGGCTCTCCTCAGAGCATTTTTGCGCTCCTTCCTCGTCTGCCTGTAATCCTCTAGAGCTGAGCAAGACCCTTGCTTCGTCCACCTTATGTAAGCTGCCTTCTTTCTTTTGACGAGAAGCTCCTCTACTCTTATCAACCAAGGTTCATTTATCTTACCCCTTCTTGGCTCTCTCAGAGGAACACATTCATTCATCACACACAACAACTGTTCCTTCAACAGTCTCCACATGTGTATAGTGCCCTTTCCATGGAACAATTGCTCCCAGTTCATGCTTCCTAACTCATGTCTGGTAGCATCATAGTTTCCTTTTCCCCAATTAAATATCCTCCCATTGTACCTCCTTCTCTCCTTCTCCATAGCTGTGTAGAATGTGAGGCAGTTGTGGTCACTATCACCAATATGCTCTCCCACCGCAAGATCTGACACCTGCCCCGGCTCATGCCAAGCACCAATCCAAAATGGCCTCTCCCCTCATCGGCCTGTCAACGTACTGGGTTAGAAAAAGCCCTCCTGTACACACCTTACAAAAACAGCTCCTTCCAAACCATCTGCTCTAATGAGGTTCCAATCAATATTGGGGAAGTTAAAGTCACCCATTACAACAACCCTACTACATTCGCACTTTTCCAGAATCTGCCGGTAATGCTTTCTTCAATCTCCCTGCTGCTATTGGGGGGCCGGTAGTACACCCCTAATTACGTGACTGCTCCCTTACTGTTCCTAATTTTCACCCATACTGACTCACTAGGTAGACCCTCCTCGACAATGGTGACTTCTGTAGCTGTGGTACCCTCTCTGATTAGCAGTGCTACTCCCCCTCCTCTTTTTCCCCTCTTCCTATACCTTTTAAATGTTCTTAACCCTGGAACATCGAGCAACTATTCCTGCTCCTGAGAGAACCACGTCTCTGTTATGGCCACAACATCATAGCACCAGGTACTGATCCATGCTCTAAGCTCATCACTTTTATTCCTGATACTCCTTGCATTAAAACAAACATACTTTAACCGATCCCTTGATTCTTTCCCAGGAAGTTCCTTCCCAATAGCTGCCCTACCTCTTGCTATTGCCTCATCTCCATCATCTCTTACCACCAGTAAATAGATTAGGTTCCCACCCCCTGCCATACTAGTTTAAGCCCTCCTGAACCACTCGAGCAAACCTTCCACCCAGGACATTAGTCCCCTTCCAGTTCAGGTGCAACCCGTCCTTCATGTGCAGGTCCCACCTTCCCCAGAAGGCATCCCAATTATCTACATATCTGAAGTTCTCCCTCCTACATCAGCTGCGCAGCCACGCATTAAGCTGCGCCCACTCCCTGTTCCTCACCTCACTATCTCATGGCACCAGTAGTAAACCCTAATGAGTTGGTAAATTTCAAATATTCAGCTTTATTTCTTCTTGTATGATGACGAGATAGCTGCAGACTGAGACATTGGCAGAAACAACTTTAATTGTGTATTTTTCTTTTTTTTCATCTATTCAGTCACAAGCTGTTCCCCACTTCCTAACAGTAAGGTCTAGGCAACAGTCTGTGTGTCATGTATGCTCCTGTCTGCTTTGAACTGATTCCCTTTGTATCAACCATACTTGCAAGCCTGCTCTTCGCAATAGCATTTGTAGGTTTTAGGAGAAAGTGAGGACTGCAGAAGCAGGAGATCAGAGCTGAAAATGTGTTGCTGGAAAAGCGCAGCTGGTCAGCCAACATCCTGACCTGAAGAAGGGCTCATGCCCGAAACGTCGATTCTCCTGCTCCTTGGATGCTGCCTGACCTGCTGCGCTTTTCCAGCAACACATTTTCAGCATTTGTAAGTTTTACCCTTGTTATGCTGTTGTCTAATCACACAACTTTCAATATACTCCACAACTTGCTTGCCTTTGTACTCTTTACTTCTATGCACAAATGCAAGGATTCACTGAGCCTTCTTAACTCAAGTTTCAACTTGCCTGTTCACTTATATTTTCCAGTGGTCTTGGTGTGTGTGTGTGTGTGTGTTATGTATTGTATGGTTCTATGACTGTATCTGTGAACATACAGCTCAAACGTGGGAGGTAATGAGCTTGATGATTACATGGTTCTCAGGCTGAAACAAAACTGGTGTCCACTATGAGACAGGGTGAGAGGTTGATATTTCAAGACTGATTTACTTGTTATTATCATAACTGAAACATGTACATAGATTAATCAATCATTCTGCTTCAATGTAAGTGATGTAGCTATTAGAACTTGAATAACATTGAATACTGCTTCACCTCCCTTGACAATCCAATGACTATGTGATGGTGAATAGAATAAAGGGAACTCACTGGCGTGAGAAAATTTCAAGATCATTTGGAGACCTGGGTTCACTGCGTTTCCATTTCATAAAGACATTTGGTGAGGACTTACAACCTTCAAGTTCCAATGAGGTTACATTTTCTGGCGCTAATGAACAGAAGGAGTTCAATTGAAATAAATGTTAAGTTTTGCATTTTGTTTAGTTCAAGCAGGCTAAGACTTATACACTTAATGGGAATGCCCTTAGGAGTGTTGTCGGGAAAACGAGAGCAAGGGGTCAGATGAAAATTGAGTCACAGATAGACAGAATGGTGAAGAACATGTTTGACATGCATTGAATATAGTTATTGGGAGGTCATTTTGCTGCTGTACACTGCATTGGTGGGGCCAGTTTGAGAATATTGCGTACAATTTGGCTTCCTCTGCCAAATAAGTATGAGGTTTTTACACATTAAAGGAGGCAGCAAAATTTCAAAAGAATGTGCCAGACTGGAGAGTTTGAGTGAGAGGGTCGGGCTGGACATACTGGTGTGTTTTTTTCCTGGAACATTGGAGGCTGAGAGATCATATTACAGAAGGTTATGAATTTAGGAGGGGCATGAATGGCATGAATAACCAAGATTTTTTTCCTCAGGATAAGGGAGCCCAAGATTTGAGGGCATCAGTTTAAGGTGAGAGGGGAAAGATTTTAAAGTGGCCAAAAATACATTTTTTTTCACATTGTTTCATATGTGCATGGAATGAGCTGTCAGAGGAAGTGGTGGAGGCTGATACAATCCCATGTTTAAAAGGCATCTGGATGGGGATATGAATAAGAAGAGTTCACAGGGATATGAAACAAATAATGGCAAATGAGACTATATCGACTATTTACCAATCTCTGGGAAAAAGAACTGGAAATGATATTACCCACTTTAACAGATCAAGACACAACAATAGAAAACGAGACAGAACACCAGTGCTTCACCGGAGGCTCACTGATGATGTTACATAGCATGGTGATGAGACATCTGAGAAAAAAACCTTCCAGCTTAGCGAGCAAACCTACAACCAGAAATTCAACCTGAGGTACAAATCTTCTCAAGTAATGAAATAGATCAGATTAGCATATCTCATCCGCATGGAAAAGTTGGACTAAAGTGTCTGTTTTCATGAATCTATCTCAGTATTAAGAAGAATTCTAATTTCTTAAAAGATCCTTTCAAATGGGAAGTTTCTTCCCAATACTTTTTTGGTGCCTCTCTGTTTAGATATATTCAAAGGAGATTTAGTGTAATAGTCGACAGACAAATGAGTGACAGATAACCGGATACGGATACAAAAGTGGGGCTAAAACTAAACTTTAGTTCCTGATGGAGCAGGCTAAAAGCATTTAATGACCCACTCCTCCTCCTCAGTCCTGTCTTCCTATGTTCATTCAGCACATCAAATCCGCTGAGAGGAGCAGTTGAAGGTCACTTACTCCAAGAACGTGATGTCCATAAACCAAGGAAACAATTCATCCCATTAAGGCTGTCATTCACGATTTGGATAGTTTGGATAATGTAATTGGAAAACTCAAGTTGGGTAGGAAAATGATCCCACATATCTCTTGACAGAGATTCCCTGTCTGCAACATGTGCTTCATTTGTTGGTCATGTTATAGACCCAGATTGACAGTGGATAGAACTTCCGTACCTCACCCAGAGATGGATCACAAAATCTTCTGACTGCAACATTCAATAACAGAACTTCCAGGAAAATAGCACACACTAACTTTCTGATAACAGAATATGAGTAAATAAGAACAGGACCAGGTGGTTAAGTCCCGCAATCTCAAGTTTGCCTTGCCCTACAATAAGATCATGGCTGATCTGCTTTTTGTCTCAGATCCTCTTTAATGCCTCATTCATCATAGCCCTCAACATGCTGGCAGATCAAAATCCATCTACCTACTCTTTAAGTACTTTCAGTGATTCAGAACCCCGAATTCTCAGACAAAGTACATTCCTGACATTCAATACCCTCTGTTTGAACCAAAAAAAACTCGCTGCTCCTATACCATGACCTATTGATCTGAACAAAGGAGGTGAACACAGAGGCTCAGTAAGAGTGACTGGTCCTGATATCAAGGAAGAACTTGACTCAGGATAGTATCACGGAGTGGGACTAACTTGCACTTAATGTCAATCAGTTGTAAACTCTACACTGGTTGAAGCGATTTAAAACACAAAGGAGGATGTTTCTGGTTAACGGTTATCAATTCTCTCAGTCTGAGATATTTCTGTGGGAGATCTCTTCCTCAGCATAAACATCTTCAGTTGCTTCATCAATGTCTTTTTCCCATCATAAGACTGGAGCGGGAATGCTCACTGAAGATCTGACAATGTTCACCTCAATGTGTCATCCTGAACCAGTCTGTGTCCATGTGCAGTAAGACCTGGACAACATTCAAGCTTCTTCTGTGAATGCGTAGGTGACGTTAATGTAACAATACTGCTAGAAACTGCACGTTTGATATGATATATTTGATTTATTTATTGTCATGTGTACCGAATTACAGTGAAAAACTCTGTTTATGAGCATAGTAAGCAAGGATGTACAGATCAGAAAGACTTAGACAGAGACACACAGATTACATTGAACAGTGGCACGAGGGCGAGAGTGACTTTCCTTAGTAAAAGAGGAGCTCATTCAGAAACTCAAACTTGGTTCACAGGAATATGAGGAAGCCATTCAGCTCATCTTAATTATTGTGAAAAAAGAGGGAGAGACCATTCCGTCCCTTCACAGTATTACACAGGAAGTGAAGGTGGCGAGTGTTATGGACCAGATTGGAGCCCCTCCAAAATAACTTAAGAAAGTCACCCAGGCCCTCACATTTTCTTACTTTCAAGGCCAATGTAAAATATCTGTTCCAAGTGGAATGGACCATTCAAACTACTTGCTGTGAAGTAAACCACCATTTATTTAATCTCTGTGGATAAAATACTCCCAAAGAAAGAGTAATTTTGAATAACTACTCTTAAGGAAAACTTAACAAAATAATACATACAGTAATTATTACTAATTCGCAGTTCCAATAGATGAACATCCCATAACCACAACCCTTGGCAAAAAGGAAAATTCAGACGGCGATTCTCACATGCTGTTCTCCAATGTAGGAGGAAAAAGAAATCCAGAGAAGGTGTAGAATGTGGCAGCCAGGAGACATTCACTGTTTTATATATATATATATATATATATATATAAATATAAGCATACGTATGTAGCTAAAGTAATTCAGGTGTTTCACTCCATCAGTTGCGATAAGCTTTTGTATTTAACAAATAAATCGGAGACATCATCATTTTTGAACCAGCTGCTGTGTCTCTTGCAAAGATGCGAAAGAACCTCAATTCAAAGACGAGAGAAGTGAAGAAACTTTGGACACCAAAGGAACCTCGCTGCCGTATCCTGGGGACCAATGTTATTGAACAGTTTCTGTTGTATTTGTTTTTTACTTTACAAACAGAACGTCAGTGTAACAAGCTGCACAAGTGTGTGCTCGAGAAATTCAGCGGACCTGCCATCATCGGCTGAGGGGGACACAGAGTTCATGATGGGAGACTGTTGTGACTGTTCTGAAGAAGAATTATACTGGATTCAAAATATGAATTCTGGCTCCACCTCGTCAGATTCCCACAGGATGGTTCTGTTTCACCAGAACTTCCAGAGTCTACATTGAATATCTGACATATCCAATATTATACTTTGACGAGAATGGTGTGTGTGTGTGGGGGGGGGGGGGGGGGAGGGGGGGCGGGGGGAGGTAGGTGGGTGGGTGAGTTCGTGCTTGTTTGTTTCACTGGGCATTTAAGTGTTTAAGTGAATGTTATAATTTAAAGAGTCGAGTGAAATGCTGGCTTTTTGCGTTTGTTTATCTATGATTAGAATCCACCCATTTGCAGAACTCAGGTAACATTGTTAAGTACTGAAGCGCAGCCCGTGTTCTCCATTTATCTGAGTGCATTGTTTTGTTATTTCAAAGAGATTTCTGTCCTTCTGATGAAGGGTCACTGGACTGAAACGTTAATGCTGCTTCCTCTCCCAAGATGCTGCCAGACCTGCTGAATTTCTTTGGTATTTTTTGCTTTTTCCGTGAACTTGATTTAAAAAAAACGTTTATGAAAGCTCCAAGAATGATTTCCAGTGAGCCACTCCAATGAGGCGGAAGAACAGGGAAAGGTTGTGAATACTGAGACAATTCCCCACAACAGGCTGTAGGTACTGTTCTGGGAGGTGATCATGTTTAAAGACATCAGACATTGAGCAGCTGATGTGTGAAATAGACGCTAAAATGTTGCTCACAGCCTCCACTGTGACAGAGATCACAGCTGGTGGATGAACAGTAAAACAGGAAAATATCATTGTTAAGGTAGTGTCAAGAGAGCATTTTTACTCTCTCATAGGGTCATGCTTTTGTGGAACACTCTTCCCACAGAGCTATGGAACATGAGTCATTGCATGTTGTTAAGGTAGACGTAGATAGAGTATCGATTCAACAGATGCATTAAGAGTATAATACAAAGACAGGAATGTGTGGATGAGGCCATCGTCAGATCAGCCGCAATGGTAGAGGTCATTTAGGTGGGAAAATTGCTAATTCCTGATCCAAATTTCAACATTGTTGCTGTTTGTAGATATCAGCAAACAATGACATTCTTATAAATTGGAATTTTAAAACAACGCTCAGGAAAGTTGAGAGTTTTGGGAAAAGGGTGGGCGATGTTGAATTGTAAATCTCACTGAAAGCACAACCAGCCAAATTAACATCCTCAGCAGATAAGAATATTTCTTAATTTTTCCTGTGAGGTGAGTTTCGTTGGAAAGGGCAGCATTTCTTTCTTTGTCTGCGATCCTTTCCGAGTATTGTGGTGGCCTCCTGCTGTACTTGCTTTGCAGGGACATCAGTCGTTCAGTTTCTGATAGAGATACCGAATTCTGAACACGTGATCATGAAGGTGCAACGATAGAGATCCAGGAGGCTGTGTGACCTGGGAGCTGATGGTCATCACTCAGAGATGCTCAGTCGCCTTCAAATAGTGAGAACATATTTTCTCTCTTCAAAAAAAATCTTGCATTCTCAGTGAGCTGAGCTGTCGGTTGGTATTTCCTTTCACTAATTTTCTCTGCTTGAATTGAGTTCTGCGAATGCCTCACATAACTTCAAAATCACAGAGAGTCTGGTAAAATTAAGAACAAAAATCATGTATTGTTCATGAATTATTGGAACTTCGTATTTTACATCAATGTTTTATTGAAATTATGACGTGTTTGTCTAGGCAGTAGAGAGACCAGGGAGACCAGCAGATTTGGATGAGTTAACCCAAGGTGACATATGGGGAGCTGTATTCACATTAAATTTGGATCTTCAGAATGGCCCGAAGTTACAGAGATGGGAAGGCTATAAAGTGGAATGAGTGGGCTCTCTGTGATCCAGCCTGGGTTTGTCAACTGCATTTTCCCAAATAAGACCAAACAATCAAACTGGCTTTGAACTGTTCCCGCTTAGCAGATTCGATGAGCTGAATGAATTGAAAGGAACTGAAATGATTTATTGCCATCTGTGCTGGAATAAGAGCCATGCAAAATTTGCAATATTGCCACATTGGTGCAATTGTAGATACAGGGTACGTTGGTCCGCATACTTCAGTATTTGTTATAGAGTTGAAAGAAAAGTGAATAATAGTCCAGACTAAAATGAAAGACTTTGTTTTAAGTGTTAAAATTCGATTCCTTTTCACTGAGTCTGTGCCAGTACCTAGCCTCTGGATTGCACTGGCAAAGTCTCCAGACCACGCGAGACTTCAAAACTTGAGGCACCATTTCCATTCCCCATGGACCACACCGCCCCTCCACCGGCCTCCAGTCAGGTCACCCCTACCTGGCCTTGTCTGGAACACTCCTCCTGTGCTAGCTTGGTCTCAGACTCTTTCCTGCATTCGTCTGACTTGGGACTCATTCCCATGCTCCCTTCCACACTGGTTGGTCTGAGATTTGCTCCTGGTCTGGGACTCGCCTCCCACACTGGCCTGGTCTGGGAATAACTCCTGATGAAGGGCTTTTGCCCGAAACGTCGATTTCGAAGCTACTTGGATACTGCCTGAACTGCTGTGCTCTTCCAGCACCACTAATCCAGGATCTGGTTTCCAACATCTGCAGTCATTGTTTTTACCTGCACTGCATGTCTGGGACTGACTCCCACACTGGCCTGGTCTGGAACTCACTCCCACACATGTCTGGTCTGGGACTCCCTCCCACGCTGGCCTGGTCAGGGACTCCTCCCATTCTAGCATTTTGTGTAATAGTGTTCCTGCACTGGCCTGGTCTTAGTCTCACTCCCACACTGGCCTGGACTGAGACTGGCTCCCGCGCTGGCCTGCTCTGAGAGTTACTGTCATGATGGTCTTGTCGGGGATTTACTTCCGCATTGGCTTCGTCTGGGATTCTTTCCCACACTGGCGAGGTCTGGGACACGCTCCCATGCTAGTTTAGTCTGGGCTCCACTGCCATGCTGACCGCATCTGGGACTCCACTCCCATGCTGACATGGTCTACGTCTCGTCTCTGGAACATGCATCATTCCCTGGCCTGATCTGTGATTCATTTCTGGGAGTCGCCAGCGATGGCCTCAAGTCTGAGAGTGGTCCCCTTCATTGCCCTCCCAGTGAGGTTAAGTTGTTAAAAGTTTGTAAAATAAACTAGAGAGAAGAGAAACATTTCGATAATAAAGTTGAAGAAGGATGGAATCGAGGACCTCTGAGTGGAGTGTCCTATCATGCCACTATCAGGGTAACATCAGAACATAGGACTGAACTGCACAAGTGGGTCATTCGACCCTTTTCACTACTTCCCCTTGAAATGAGATTGTGGTTCCAGCTACATCTTATCTTTCAGACCGTGTTATCCCTGATTCACTCTCTATCGAAAACCTAACTATGTCAACCTTGATCTGATTTAATTCTCCAGCTTCCACAAACTACTGTTGAAGAGAAATCTCTCTTGAATGAACCTCTGAGAATGTCCCCTTGGCCCTCTTCAGGTTGGTGTTTGAGGATGACTGTGATCTTTTGTATTCCCGCTCTTCAACCAATCATAAACATTTCACATTTGACACGGTCAATGATACAGGTCTCAGACTGGGCTAAGTTCACTGTTAAGAATGATGGAGGTGGGTTTCATTAGTCAACAACAAATAACTTGTTTATTACCAAGATAAAATTCTTTAAAACTGTCCACATCCTAACGACAATAAATAGTGTTTAAACTGTACAAGTATACTTTGGGAATCCACATGTTGGACTGTCTTCAGTATGGCTCAATATGATCGCCTCTTCGAAGTTGTTAAAATCAACAAGAAACGTTGCTAATACCTTCATACCATAACTCCGTCATCAAGGAAGGAGTGAAGTGACATATCTCTGAACTGTTTGTAATGTGGTCTCACGAATGCCCTGTACACATGAAGCAAATAATACTGAACATTTATATTCAATAAACTTCACAAGAAGTAGCAGAAAACTGTTTACCTGCAAATCAGTAGCTGTATCTGCATACTAAGTTTATGTCATTCATGTATCATCTGCACTGCTCAATTCTGCAATCTCACTCTGTTTAAAAGTGTACTGTTGATTTATCCTTCTGGCCAAAATGGATAAATTCTTATAAACCACGTCACACTGTTTCTGCAGAAAACTTCGTTCACTCACTACCCCTGTCTAATTTCCAACTTATTGAAGGATTTCCTTGGTACATTAGCTAATTGAGATCCAGTGCATTTTCAGTTTCACATCATAGACTCAGATGGTTTATGTTCAAAGACAATTACCATTCTACTGTTTCAGTCTTTCGTTAATTTCTCTAAAATTACAATTCAAACCAATGGACATTTAACATGAGGCAATCATATTATACAGAAATAAAGATTCATCCACATGTCAAAATAATATTCGAAAGTTCACTATAGCCAGAAAACGAGATTCTAATCTTGACAACTTAATAATGTAACCAATTATCTAAAACTATTTCCTTAAACTAAATGTAACACAGGAAAAGTGGGTACAAATTGCATGTAGTTTCCTAATTATCGTTTCTACAATTGGCCTTATGCAACTAATTATAGCTGAGGGAAATTCTTACAAAAGATCTGTAAATTCTGACTTCAAATTAAAGTTTGGAATCAGTCTTTTTGTGAACAGTAAAATGTCCTCACCATGAGAGAACACTGTAGCCTCTCCAAATCTTTAATCGATTTGGAATTTCCTTCTAAATTCTTCTTTCAGATCGGGAGGTCAGAATAATGCCATGAAGCCCAACACTAAATGCAACACCCAATTCTGTAAATTAACCTGACATCTCTTTGTTTTCAGCTGATGCAGAAACAATTGATCCACATCCAACTTTCATATTTCTATGCATCTGAGAAATATGAATTCCTGTAAATTATAAATTCAATGTATCATAGTGTCCTCATGAACAGGAAATGCAGAGGGGAAGAAAAGCATGGAAATCTAAACTGTTTTCAAATATGAACCACTGTACAAATATATGTAAGGTCAGGCCATAAAGAATTAACATTTATTTCAATGAATATTAGAATTTGAGACATTCCCAATCAGACAGAAACCCTTTTTTCTCACAACAGAATAAGACCACAAGCTACTCGTCCACTTTGGTTTGGGATTCTTTCTTTTCACAGAATGAAGTGCTCTCCTTTAAGATAAGTTCTTGTAATTTCAGACTTTAATTTTGTTTCAATCTTTCTTACTGTGGGAGTGAGATCTATAGAGATTTCTGCGATTGTATTAAGAAGTACAATTTATTGGACATGGTCACAATGCAGGAGATTACATCCACTCCCTTTCCCAGCTTTGACTAATATGTAATGTGTACAGAATTCCAACATCCTAAATTCAAACAGAGAATGATCTCCTTCTCCGTGAGAGTATCTCGAATTCCTGATGTGTGTTTCCTGACTTATTATTCATTCTCTTCATCATGTCTTTGTTCTGTCTAAACAGAAAGATCCAAGGATGGTTCATTATGATCCTTCTTTTCTTTGTCCTAACACATATCTTGTTACATGGGGATTGGAATTGGATTCCAGCTGTTCTTAAAACATCTGTTTTTCTCAATAGGTTCTTTATTTGTATCAGCAATCTAGTTAGTGCCATTTCTGGTGCCCATTCAAGTTCTCTTCCATTTGGTCAATTAGAGAGGCCTGATGGGGTTATTTCTCTGATTGTCACTTTGGCCTTCTTAATAGCGAAACATTCACACGCGATGGATACAAAGGATATTGTTAGGCTGGAATATTATTGGGGTGCCTGACAGTTCCTGGGATGTTACCGATTCTAACGCTATACGAGTAAAATAATAGACATATGGCGACTTCCCATTGGGTCTCCTGTGGCCTTTCTCAGGGGCAGGACAAAATGGTTGTCCGCTGAGCCACTAACAGTAGTGATTTTTAAATAAACCACATAACAGCGCACTCGATTCTTGATTATTGAACTTGGGACATGTCACATGTTATAACTGCAAACAAAATGTTTTAAATCAGCCTGTACAGGATAAAAGGTGCTTCCGATAAACAGACTCTCCTTCAAAGCAGTAGCAAATTGACTGTTTTTACAAACAGGAGAATGTGAGCACCGCAGGTAGTGGAGAATGTTGTGCTGAAAAAACACATCAGGTCAGGCAGCATATGAGGAGCAGGAGAATGGATTTTCTGGCAAGATCCCTTCAACAGGAATGAAGCTTGAGGGACAAAGGGGTGTAGAGATTAATGGGAGGGTGATTGAGAAGGAGGAAAGGTAGTTGAGAGTGTGATAGGTAGATGGAGTGGGGGTAATGGTGACAGGTCAGAGAGGAGGATGGAGTGAATGGGTGGGATGGAAGATGGACAGGTAGGACAGGTCATCAGGGTGGTGTTGAGATGGAAGGTTGGAACCGAGGTAAAGTTGGGGGGAAGGGAAATGTGGCAAGTGATGAAATCAACATTGATCCCATGTAGTTAGAGGGCCCCAAAGCAGAAGATGAGGCATTCTGCCTCCAAGCGTCGGGTGTGAGGGAGTGGAGTTGGAGGAGGCCAAGTATGTGCTGTCCTTGGCAGAGTGGGAGGGCAGTTGAAGTGTTCAGCCACACAGTGTTGGGGTTGATTGGTGCAGGTGTCCCAGAGATGATCTCTGAAGCGCTCTGCAAGTAGGCGTCCTGTCTCCCCAGTGTAGAGGAGACTGCATCGGAAGCAATGGATACATTAAGTTACATGTGTGGCAGGGCAGGTGAAACTTTGATGGATGAGGAAGGCTTCTTTGGGGCTTTGAACGGACTGAAGGGAAAGGTGTTGGCGTAGGTTTTGCAAATCAAGACATGGCAGAGGAAGGTGCCAGCATAAGAGGGTGGGTTGGCGGGGGCTGTGGACTTGACCAGAGAATTGCAGATGGAATGGTCTTTCTGGGAAGCGGATAGGGTGGGGAGGAAAATATATTTCTGATGGTAGGGTCCATTTATAGTTGGCGGAAATGGTGGAGGATAATGCAATGCATCCGGAGTCTGGTGGAGTGAAAGGTAAAAATGGGGGAGGTTCTGTCCTTGTTGCAGTTGGAGGGCTGGGGTTCAAGGGCAAAGGTTCAGAAAGTGCTGCTGGACACTATCGACCATGTGGAACGGGAAATTGCAGTCTTTGACTTCGGAGGTGATCTGGTCCATTCTGTAGTGAAAGTGGTACTCCTGGCAGCAGATGTGGTTGAGGTGGAAAAATTGGGAATAAGCAATAGCATTTTGCAGGAGGCTGGATGGGAGCAGATGTAGTCCAGGTAGCGATGAGCATCGGTGGTTTTAAGTGATATGGACTAGATGCTGTCAGGTGGGACTAGATTGGATTGGGATATCTGGTCGGCATGGACACGTTGGACCGAAGGGTCTGTTTCCATGCTGTACATCACTATGATTCTATGTCTGTGTTGAGTCGGTCACTGGTGATGGAAATGGAGTGGTCCAGGGAGAGGAGGGAGGTGTCCGAAATGGTCAAGGTGAACTTAAGTTCTGAGTAGAATGTGTTGGTGAAGTGGATGAACTGTTCACCCTCCTCGTGGGAGCATGAGGTGGCACGAACACAGATCTCAATTTAGTGGAGGAAAAGGTGGGGAATGGTGCAGGTGCAACTGCAGAAGATGGACTGCTTTACATAACCGACAAAGAGACAGGCCTAACTGGGGCTCATACGGGTGCCCATGGCTAACCTTTTCATCTGGTGGAAGAGGGAGGATTCAACCGAAAACTTATTGAAGATGAGGACCTGTTCAGCTAAACGGGTGAGAGTGTCAGTAGAGGGTGACTGTTGGGGACATTCTGAGAGGAAGAAATGGAGGGCTTGGAGACCCTGGTCATTGCGAATAAATGTATATAATGTCTGAATGTCCATGATGAAGATGAGGTGTTGGGTTCAGGGAAACGTAAGTCTTGGAGGAGGTGGAGGCCGTGGGTGGTGTCCCAAACATATGCGAGAAGTTCCTGGACGGGGGGATAGTATGGTGTCATGGCATGTGGTGATGGGTTCACTGGGGCCGGAGCAGGCTGAGATGATGGGTTGGCTGGGGCAGTCAAGCGAGTGAATCCTGGAAGGTGGGCAGGAGTTTTGGTGGAAAAATTAAGCTTGGAGGCAGCGGCTGTGAAAGAAAAGTTCGATGTCACAACACATTTTTGCAAGTAGTGTTAAATTGTATTCCAAATAGCAAACTTTCAAATTAGCTGTCACAAAATAGCATGTGATGCACTAATTGGTTGGAAGGTGCAAGCATAAAACACTGACTTCAAGAATTTACACTGGTGTTTAACCCAGTCAGTGCATTGGATGTTACCACTAGGATTCAGAATTAAATCACAACAGTATATGCAGATCCAATATTAACTTTCAGAGTCCTACGTGTTTAATTATACCTGATCTCAATAAACTTAGAGTGTGCTTTGCTGTCATAACTGGCGGTATAGTGAAGGGAAAAGGTCACTCATTTTTCTTCCGTTCCTGCTCTTGGTCATCTGTCCTCTCTGTATTTGCAGTCTTTCATCACTATAGGCTCTGTTGCTTTAAACATTACATCCTTCCTGTCTCTTATAACGCTGAGCTTTTATTATCTTTTGATTTACATCCTAGCATTTCACCCTTCAGTGTGGAAATTTTACATGGACTGGAGCAATTCCTGAAGGTGGTGAGTTCTGAAGGACTGAGAGACCTTACAGTGACAGGGAATATTGAACATCCAAAGGAGGTTATAAAGAGGAGAATTGTGGTGTTCTGGAGAATGATGCAAAGTGAAGGAAGTTTACTGAGTTTCAAACAGGTTATAATGATACAAAGGACTGTAGGATATAGACAAAGTTACAAAGATAAGGAGAGTATATGTTTATGCGCGACGTCCACAACTGATAGGGTGTGTCCATGTTTGGATTTCATTACAACAATATGGAGGGCCACAGGGCCTGGACAGCTTTACAGCACTATGGAGGACTGTAGAAGTGATGACAGCTTATTAATTAACAAAATGAATATGGAGAATTATCTGGAGATTGCACAAGTTAGAGTTGAAGCAGGAAATCACCGAAATAGAGAGTGTTTTCATGCTTGAAGATGATTGCATGAGAACAGGGTTGCGTGGCAGATAGAGGTTATTCCTGCATCTGGAAGATATTACTGACAGGGAAAGTAGAGGACTGTAAAGCATAGGTGAGATAGCAAACAATGAAATGTTTCATGTAATTATGGAACTGGTGAAAAAAAATGTTTTTAACATCAAGTCAATGGTTTGCAGAGACCTTCCAGACATCCTATGACATTGGGATCTAGTGTTTGTCGGACTCGTGTTAAATGATTGAGATAAATACAAACTTTCAAGTTATTCATGATACAGAGACAGCAGAGTAGGAATCTAGTGGCTGGTATTCATGGAATTAATGACGATAAAACAATAAGACAGAGGAGCAGAATTATACCATTCAGTCAATTGAATGTCCATTCACTTGAGTTGATCTGATAATCCTCAAATCCACTCTGCTGTCTTTGGCCAGATTGAAAGCAATTAATTGTAAATCTGATGATGTTGACCAGCTTGAACCAATCCAATAGGAAAGAAATCAATATGTTATCGCCGGGATAATGACAGGCCACTTGGATAGGGAGAGGACAGCCAAATGTCATCTGAAGAGATAAGAAACCTCGATACTCTCAGAAAAAAGAAACACAATTTATTCATGAAGTTAGACGGCACGTTTAGTGAACATTCCTGACATCACAATTCAACCAAGAGAGGTGTTCAGAGCAGACAAATTCACAGGGAAAAGATCCCGAACAACAGAATCAGTGGAGAGTTAGAGGAATATTCTGGAAGACACATTCCGTGTGAGTTTTGAGAGAGTAAGCTTTAACTTATTGTTTATTTATTCGCTGGATGTATATCAATGGGACCTGCAGTTTTGAAGCAGCATAAATATAGAGTTTAATTCAGTGAGTGAATGGGTAGAATTGAGGATGCAACTGTTAAATTTGTTCGGAATTCTGTTACAGCCTTTTTCACTGTTGGAGTCAGGAAAATATATTTCTTTTTTTATTTCAGAGTGCCCAAAATAATTTCATTTCATTACTCAATTCTTTACAACAGATTGGGGAGTTAGAGGTAGGTTATAACCCTTCTCAGTCTTCTTTATTAGATTACAAGGTGAGGTGTTGCTCTCTGGGTGTTTTGGTTTTAATTATCAGAGGGATGACAACCTTCCCTTCGTTACAGTCTGTTTATCTCAAAGATTCAGATGCATGTGATTCACGCTGACTTGGCTGTTTGGAATTAGAATTGCCTTGCTCATAGAAGATAGAGGGTAATGTTGGAAAGGGGTAATTCTTACTGGTGGACCATGAACAGTGGTATTCTGCAGTGATCTGCATGGGGCCTCTACTGTTTTTGATGTAAATGAATTACCTGTTTGAAAATCTAGATGGTTGGGTTAGTAGGTTTGCAGCCAATACAATAATTGATCGATTTGTGAATAATGTAGAAGGTTGGCAAAGGATTGTTCAGTTGGACATATGGGAGGAAAAAGAGCAGATGGAGTTTAATGTGGGTAAGTGTGGGTACAGCACTTCGGAAAATCAAGTGCAAAGGAAATGTATCCAGTTAATGGCAGGAGCCTGAGCAGCATTGATGTGGAAAGGGAACTTGGGTACAAGTTCAAAACGCCCAGGAAGTAGCCACACAGGCAGATAGGTGGGAAAGAAGGCCAAATGTATGCTTGCCTTTGTTGTTCGAGGAATTGAGTGCAACTGTCAGGTTGACATGGTGCAGTTTTATGTGGTATTACTTAGGCCACACTTCAAGTATTGCATTCAGTTCTGGTTGTCACATTATTAGTAGGATTTGGAGGCTTTAGAGAGGGTGAAGAAGAGGTTTACCAGGGTGTTGTCTGGATTAGATTGTATGAGAAACAACAGAGATTAAAAAAAACTCGGGTTGCTTTCTCTTGTGCTGCGATGGATATGGAGAGACTTGGAAGAGGTCTCTAAAATTATGGGATGCCGGGATACGTTTGACAGTCAGAAGATGTTTCCCAGAGTTGAAATGTCTAATACTGTGGGATATGCATTGAAGGTGAGTTGGGAAAGTTCAAAGGATCCATGGTGAGCAGGCTTTTTGCACAGAGTAAGAGAGGTCTTTGTTGGTGGTGGCATATACAGTCAGGACAATGAAAGGACTTTTGGATTATCAGATGAATACACCAGTAATGGATCTATGTCGATCAAAGGCAGGCAAAAGGAATTAACTTACTTTGGCATCATGTTCACCACAGCATCATGTCTCAAAGGACCCGTTTCTGTTCTGTATTGTCCTATGTTCTATGCAAGATTGCAAGATATTTTTAGATATCATAAAGGTTACAGAGAAGCAAGAGTAAATATTGCACCACTGGAAATGTACCGAGAGAAGTAGCAATAGAGAACAAAGATATGCTGGGGAAACCCTGCATCAGTTTTCCAAGTGGGTGACACCAGTAATTTACCAGAACCATAAGGAGTCTGGGCGAGGATTGTGTGCATTAGCCACTATTTAGGAGAAGGTGCTGGGAATGCTGAAAGGTTTGAAGGTGGATAAATAACCCGGTCTGGATAGGTTATGTCACAGAGTTCCAACGGAGATAGCTGTGGAGATTATAAAGGCATTGGTGATGATTCAGGAATCACTGGAGTCAGGTAGCGTCGTAAGGACTGAAAATCACTAATGTCGACATCCTGTTTAAGGAAGGAAAGAGGAAGAAGACAGATAACCTTTGGCTAGTAAGCATGGCTTTGGTCATTTTGAGGACTTTAGTGTTTGTTTTCATGGTTGCACTTGCTGAGCTCATGATAAAATAGGGCAGAAATATCAAGACTTCTCAAGGTTCTGCCTGACAAATCTATCAGAATTCTTTGAGGAGGAAATGAGCAGGTCAGACAGAGGGCAGTCAGTGGACGTGTCTTTGACCAGAGCCATTTAATCCTCGAAATTTGGAAATTTTTCTGGCTTCGCTTTAATATACTTATTGCTCTAACTTTGACAACCCGCTGTGTTAAACAGTTGCAGATATTAATTACCCTCTGAGAGATGAATGTCCTGTTCATCGCCATCTTAAGCATATGATTACCAGCAATAACTTGTTTGCTAAAACAATAGTCATACACTGAAAGAATATGTTGTTCACAAACCCCATTTGTTTTTATAAATGCACCATTTTGAGAATATAAAAGTGAAACTTGTGAGTGATTCTTATTATTCCTTCCAAACAGTCCAGTCATTCTCCTCAGCACTCCAGTTCATGTCCTCTTCAACGAGTCACATTGTTTGGTTTCCTTATTAATTCTTTTTTTTTCTTAACAGCAGTGCTCTATTTACTGGTCTCCTCGTGATCTTCCCCTTGCGGCCTGTCCCATCGTTGTAAGTTGTTCTGACTCCTATGTTTTTTACCCATGTTCCTCTCAATTGAATATCTAACCCTTGACTGCCAGCTGTCTAACATGGGGTTTCATTCAGCTCACGTACTTCCTGTCCTCTGGTTGACAATGTTTATTCTTTACCCAGTTTTCTTCCATGCTCCTGTCCATAGCCCAGGCTTATTAACTATGCTCAACCCCGTACATCCATTTACTTTCCATTGTTTAAAGCTATGTGAAGTTGTTTTTGTATCCCAGGGGTTAATACTTGCCTATTATTGTTTGGATATTTGCGCTGCTCTCAGTTGTTTCGTCTATTCACAAATTTGTGAATAGATATTAGGGGATATTTCAACATGGTGTTCAACTGCTCTCTGAACTTGGACTGAGTAGCCACGTAAATAAATGTGTTAGTGCAACAACTTAAATTTCTCAGCATATAGGCAAGCACTTCAAACATACCATCAGAACTGACGATGGAATCATCAAAATCAAAAAAATATATAATGTAAACAAACCACAAGAGGATGAAGGTGCCCGATATGGTAAAGAGTAAAATCATCGACTTCCTTCTGCTTTCCATCTCTTGGTCAGTGTGTTTTTCGTCTTTTTTGTGATGTTTCAATCCCATACGGGCTCGACTGACCATTAAAATGTGTCTGACTGTCATAATATTGAATAACAGAATTAAACTGAATGGTAATAATGGTGTTAAAACCTTTTCAAACATCCTAAATCCATTCCACCTTGGATCTCTAAAGTAGATTTGCTTATTAGAACAGCGCCATTCTACATTGTTAATTATCCACTTAGGTTTATATCTGAAGTAAATGGGAATGTTTTTTAAACACAGGAGAATGCCAGTTGTGGCTAGAACCACAGTTGCAGTTTTCTTGGTGCAATATTTCATTTTCAGTTTCCGGCAAGAAATGGCAACAAATCGATCAAAAGTGAAAGTCACAGTGAACCAGACAGAACAGTCTATGGCTACACGGATCACAACATAGAGGGGTCGACATATAGAAGTGAGCTTCACGACATTCAATGGGAAATAATAATTGTTGATTCGACGAAGTATGACCTCAGTGATAATGACCATGAGATCCATCAATGCCATGGCCACCAGGTAACGAGTGGTGCAAGTGGAAAGTCCACACTTTCCCTGGGACAGGATGACAATTGCAATTAAGTTAACTGCAATAAATAAAGAAAGACCCGGTGAGAAAACTTAATTTTTCGTAGACAAATAAATTTTTTTCTGAGAAACAGATTACATCTGTAAAGAAAAATGTGCACTGTGACCATGCCACAATTAAAAACAATCTCCAGCATTAATTTTGCTTTCTGAACCTGTTCTCTCACTGCTCTTGGGATGGATATATATCTCCAATGCATGTCATCTTGAGCAGTACATGGTCATTAACATCAAACAGACAACAAATGGCTGTTACTGAAATTCAATGCGATTTTAGATGAAGAAATAATCCTCGTAATCCTCTGCAATAGCAGCACCAGCATGGTCAGACCCACACTGCCGTCCTGCCTTCATGATCATTCCTCTGCAAACACATGACACACAACTGTTGACATTTCAGTAAATAAAAATTGACCATTCCCAATCAGGATGCATTAACACAGGTTTTTGTCTTTCAGGTTTCTTCAGAATTCCACAAGATTCATAACAGGGTGTAAGTTTCTATTTTACATTGTGAAGGTTCCATCATTATTTTTTCTATGTGTTTAGTGTATGTTAAACAATACTTTATATGTGAATACATATGAACTCAGACACCAGGTGACCTCAACATTATTGGTTAAATTAGCTTTCGCTGAGACAGATGGTAGCAATATAAATACAGCTCATCTGAAGAATAGCATTTGACTTTAGCAATTCTGTACTTCAAAAATGTTTTCCGAATTTTGGAACTCCTTTTTCTGATCTACTGCTAGTTTCATGTCATCATCTAATATACGTCTCTTATATCTTCTTGAAGAGTTTATGGACCGTCTCCTTAAATGTTTCCATTTCTTCTCAGCCTTTATGTTTCCACATTCAAACTTTGCCACCACATCTTCACCCTGTTGTAATGTATTATTTCAGGTTTATCTTATTCAAGTCTTTCCAAATTGAGTCTGTATTGAATGCTACAGCATTTTATGTTCACTTCTGCCTCTAATACGATTTTAATATTATTCTTGCCACAATAATTTCCCAGCTCTAAAATAACTTGTTTGCTGGTAGTTTGAAACAAGAGTTTTCATTGAAACTTTCCTCAATCAACACTGTCTGAGTGTGGGATAAAGGAACCCTTGTAAATCTGAAATCACTGCATATCAGGGGACACACTTTCTGCTGGTTAGAGCCATACCTGACATATAGAAAGATGGTTGTGGTTACTGGAGGTTAGTCATCTCAGACAATATAACCACTGCCCTGTAACATCCAATGATGTTACTGTCACTGATTCTCCTGCGATCAACAGATTGGTTGTTAGTACTGAACAGAACATCAACTGGACTCGGCACATAGACACATTGGCTACATGAACAGGTCATGGCTCGGAATACTGATGCGAAAAACTCACCACTTGTATCCCTAAAGCCTATCCATCACCTGCAAGGAACAAATCAAAGTGTGGTGGAGTACTCCCACTTGCCTGAATGCTGTAGCTCCAACAACACTCAAGGAACCTGATACCATTCAGGACAAAGCAGCCGGCTTGATTAGCATTACATCAACAAGCATTCATTCCCTTCACCACAAACGCTCAGTGACAGCAATGTATAACATCCACAAGATGGGCTGCAGAAATTCACCAAAGCTCCTCAGATAGCATCATGTAAACTCACAGCCACTTCTGTCAAGGACAAAAGCAGCAAATATACAGGAACCTCATCACTTTCAATTTCACCTCACACCGTAAAATCCTGATGCCAAGCTTCTTACCATTCTGTCTTGAAAATATATTGCCGTTCTTCCATTGTTACTGAATCAAAACATTGAACTTACCTTCCTAATGGCATTTGGCTTCATTCACTTCACAATGACTGCAGCAGTTCAAGAAGGCAACTCAATAACACCTTCTGAAGATCAACCAGGGGTGTGTTATAAATGCTGGCCAGCCAGTGACATCTATATCCCACAAAATGAATAACAGAAAGAATGGTGGTCTAAATCAGTTCTTAATTCTGCCTCTTACATTTCGATTTGTGAAGTGTTTTGTGAAGTTCAATCATCCACAATAGTTCCAAAAGCAGCACTTACAGCTCAATTATTCCCTTTGTGTTTAGTTTTTTAAAACAATCATCATTTCACAGCCTTATTGTGAAGGTGTTTATTTTATTAGAGACTTCAATTTACTCACTTTTTTTCATGTTCACATGATATCTTGGTTTCGTCTTCACTAAGAAAGACACAAATAAGACATTACAACTGTTGGCAAACACAGATTCCTTGAAGGGAGAGGAACTGACTGATTGCTAGGCAAAAGGTGGTGAGGAACCTGATGAGAATGAATCCTGATAATCCTCAGGGCCAATAAAGGGCATCACAGAACACTAAGGAATTGAAATTAGGAATAGTCAGTGCATTGATGATTGTCTTTCAAAATTCTGACATTCTGGAACATTTCCTACGAATTGTAAGTTGAGAAATGGAACACCACTTTCGTTTTCTAAATGCAGTCAAACGGAATTGTTGACTGGTTAGACTGACACCATTAGTGGGGAAAGTCTTGAAGTCCGTTGGAAAACATTTAATAGCAGTGGCAAAGATCAGGTAAACTCAGCAAGAATTTAAGAAAACTAATTCATCCTTGAAAATAATTTGAATTTTTGTGTACATAACTAATAAAGTGGGTCCAACGAACCATTGTAAGGCTTAATTGGACTTTCAGAGTGCTTTTCAGAAGTTCCGCACAGGGATTAGCTTGTAAAATAAAAGGGTGTGGAATTGAGGGAAGTGTACTGACACGATGAACGTGCCAATTGGAGGATGACAGAAAGGAAGCGGAAGAAACGGGATTTCATCTGAGAGGCAGGTAGTGACTGGACAGGTAGCTCAGGGATCCATAACTGACTTCATCTATTCACAATACATATTAATGTTTTAAATGAGGGAACTTAACGTCTTATCTCTGGCACTGTAGACGTCACAAAGATTGTTGGGCTGGTGAGCTTTGAGGAGTAAGCAGAGATGTTTCAGTGTGTTTTGTATAAGTTGAATGAATGGACAAATTAATAATAGATAACGTATAAAGTGGATAATTGTGAGGTTACCAATTTCGCAAATCAGAAAGGCAGATTATTAGTCATATATTGACAGATTGATAAAGTGGGAGGTGTAATGCAGCCTCATTGCCCTTCTGTACGAGACAATGAAGGGTAACCTGCAGGTGAGCAGAAGGAGAAGAAGAGAAGTGACACGATGGCTTTCATGGCGAAAGGATTCCAGTACAAAGCACAATTATCTACCACGATTGCATTAACCCCGGCATAGCAGAACAGTGGCATGAAGAGAGTCTATCAATTAAGATTATGTTCACTGGCCTTCAAAAGAATGAGAGGGAATCTCATCAAATTTCTAAGATCGGAAATAGGCCTGGGCAGGTTAACAGACGGAGGACGTTTCTAATGACCTGTGAGTCCAGAATCATTTGTCTGAGTCTGCGGTACGGTAAGGTAATTAGGCACTGAAATAAGTGGAAATTTCTTCACGCAGAGAGTGGTGAGCCAGTGAAGTTCTTCAGTAAGAAGGCTATTCAGGTGAAAATATTCATGAAGGCTTCCGAAATAGTTTATAGGTCGCAAGGCATCAAAAGATCTGAGAAGAATGTAAGAGAAGTCTGCCGAGACAGACGATCAGCCAGAATGAAACTAATTGTTCAGGCACACTCAGAATGTCCTACTCCTGCTTCCATTTGTTATTTATTAGGATCTGCCAAATGGGCTGGGTTTGACAAGAGGTGTTCTGTGGCCGTGGGAAATTATTTTATCACAGTTTCCAACAATAATATCTTGCGAAATCATGGAAACTAAATTCAGATGTTGCTTGATTCAGCACAGAGGTGACCACAGAGCTAAATCCCATCCTTCCAGGGTCCCTTTCTACATTGTGCCTGGGTTTGCTGGAGCTTGGTAAGCTGTTCCTCACAAACCCACGATGGATCCGGCAGATCTCTTTCCCCACACCAACTCAGATGGTGCTCTCAGAGCTTCCACACTCTGTACCCTCTGCTCCATTTGATTGTGCATGTTCAAAACCAAGATATGTTGTAACTGCACTCCCAAATCTCATTCTGAATTGTGTTTTCAAACTCTGAGGTCTCCCTGAAATATCTCCAGCAGTTCACACCACAACTGCCAGCAAAAACTTTCAAGTCCTTCCAGGATCTTTCCAGGAACAGAATTAATTGAAATGCCTATTTGCAGCAAGTTACTTGATGGGTCCGCTACAATACTAATTGAAGGGCTTCAGTGTATTGCTGAACATATGATCAGCTCAGAGGAACTGACACAGGTGTTCACTGGACAGGCACAGCGCTAGTTTTAACCTGTGAATCAATGTGGGCTTGAAACCTCTTTCCAATATGGACCTGCACAGCCAGCTCCTGATGAATGGGTGATATCCCACACATTCAATTTCATTTTTTCTGAGCTTCATAACACAGCACTGCATCAGAGGAGCAAAAGAACGAGGATAGGGAAAGATACAGCAAGGAAAGTCATTCACCTTATAATTGAATAGGGCCATTAATTAGTGCAGAATGGTTGCAGAAATATGGGGAACAATCCGTGTATTTGGACTAACTGGAGGAGTGCGGCCTTCAGGTGTCCAATTGCCAAATGAAACAATTAAATTATGAGACTGCGACATCATGTGAAATGATCAGTTATATAGTAATTTGAATCCACTTAGCAGAACGAGCCGAGACATAACCAAACCAGGCAGAAGACACTTTGTAGATCACGCTGATGCCCTGGTCAGTGAAGTGGACTATTTGCGGATTGTACATGGGCATAGATCACTCTCTTGCTCCATATACCTGCACTAGTGAATGGAGACAGTGAGGTCTGCCGATGGTGGTGATCAGAGTTGCTGGAAAAACACAGCAGGACAGGCAGCATCCAAGGAGCAGGAAAACTGATGTCTCAAGCCGGAACCCTTATTCAAGAATGTGATAGTGGCCAAGCATGGGGATATTTTCAGGTCCGGAAGTGGTGCTTCCATGCGTTCATGTCTCTGTATCTGTGAAACAGCAGCAAAATACAAGTACTGAGGGAGTGCAGTTGTGAAAATCACTATTAGAGACGGAGCAGAGGGAAATCAGTTTAAACGTAAACAATTCTCAGAGATTTGAGAACAAGACAGAACGAGACAGAGAGCGATATCATGAACAATGTCATCACGTGTGTGAGAATTTTAAACTGGAGACACTGCAAGAGTTAACAGCAACATAAAATGAAGCTGACAGGTATGACAAGGGGAATGGATTTCGGTCTAATCGCTGGAAAAGCTGTGGAATCTTTGGGTGAGCTTTGGTGATGCAGTTTTATGAACAGGGATGGGGTCAGCAGAGTCCTGGGAGTAAACAAACTGGATTTCACATTTTAAACTTTAAGCAGAGGCTGGGTTGATCTGGTGATAAATGTTCTTGTGGGGTCAGTAAATAGAAGTAATAATGGTCAGGATTTGTGTCCAGGAAATCAGGCCTGGAAGAGAGGGATCACTGCATTTGTGGAAAAGCTGTTGAATCTTCACATATTGGCCAAGGATGGAATGGAGTCAAATGTTGGAAATTTAGTTTTTTTGCCAGAATAGAAGACAATGATTTTTATGTTTCTAATATGTAAAGAATGATGACAGGAACGAAATAAATCGTAGTTTACAGATGAAGCTGAGCAATGTCGCTCTTGTGTGCCGACCAGAATCAAAAAGAAAACAGGCAGTTAGCAATGGTTTGCAGAGTGGAAGATATATTCAGAGTCTCATCAGCAGTAATAAGAGTGGCACGGGCAGTAGAATAAATAGAAAGAATAACGATAGAGTTAAACATGGTTTACAGAAATAACAATTGGGTCGTATGACTTACCAGGAACGCCAACAATAGCCAGGATAGGATAATAAAAGAATTCAGTCATGTACATTATGTAATGGATTCGCAGCGATACTGGAATCTTATCATAAAAAGCAGAAAGGGCCAACAGATCCCAGTATACAGTCCTGTCCATTTCTGTAACATTCATGTCCATCATTATTAGATTCTGGTTCATTCCAGCCAACTTTATTCTCAGATTCTAATCTCTCCTTTCCTCATCTCTGGAGCTGTTGAGTGTTGAACGTGATGTCGCCACTGACTCTATGGAATGTCACATTGAAATGAGCCTGTTTTTAACAGAAAAGCGAATTACTCCAGTGTCACAGGTCGAATCCATGGGGACTAACATTAATTGCAGTCACTAAACAAACAGGTTCATTTCAGCTGGAAAACAGAGCAGCAGGTCAGGAAGTGGAGAGATTGAAGTGAAGGTAGGTGTTAGAATCAATAAATCCAAAAGGAAGGACAGGCAGAGACAGGTTAATGAACATACTTGTACTAATGGGCTGAAGTGTGTTTATTTCAACAAAAAGAATACTATGGGTAAGTCAGATGAACTTAGAGCCTGGGTGAGGACAAAGGGCTATGGTATTGCGACCATTACAAAGATTTGATTGAGACAGGGACGTGACTGGCTGCTCACATTGTCAGGGTTTCATGTTTTAGATGAGTGAGACAAAAAGATGAAAGAGATGGAGTATTTGCATTCCTAATTAGGGAGATTGTCACTGGTACATTAACATGATGATTCCACATGACCCAAACAGGCACCAACACAATGATGAATACCTATGTAGGCAGGTTCTGGAATGATACAATATAACAGGGTTGTCAGCGTGGTGACTTCGACTTCCCCACGATTGACTGGGACTCCATTAATGCAAGGGGCTTGGTTGAGACAGAATTGTTTAGGTCAATCCATGAGGGATCTTGAAATAGCATGCAAAGATTTCAACTAGAGGAGGGGCCTTACTGGACTTTGTACTGGCTAATGAGCTCGCCAGTTGACTGACCCACCAAGGGGAGAGCATTTTGAAAACAGTGATCAGAATTGGTTAAGGAAGAAATAGAGGGCTTGCAGACCCCGGTCATGGTGAACGAATATAAAAGGTCTGGATGTCCATGAAGAAGATGAAGTATTGGGTTCAGGGAAACATAAGCCTTGGAGGAAGTGGAGGCTGTGGTTGTTGTCCCAAACATATGCAGGAAGCTCCTGGACCGGGGGTGGGGGGGAGGGGGTGGATAGCATGGTATTGTGGTATGTGGAGATGGGTTCAGTGAGGCAAGCGCAGGCTGAGGCGATGGGTTGGCTGGGGCGGTCAGGGTTGTTAATCTATGAGGGTGGGCAGGAGTCTTGTTGGAAAAAGTAAGCTCGGAGGCAGAGGCTGTGAAAGAAAAGTTTGATGTCAAAACGCATTTTTGCAAATAGTGTTACATTATATTCCAAATAACAAACTTTCTCAATAGCTATCACTAAGTAGCATGTGATGCACGAAATGGTTGGAAGGTGCAAGCGTAAATGCTGACTTCAAGAATTTACACTGGTGTTTAGCCCTGTCAGCGCAATGGGTGTTATCACCAGGATTCAGAATTAAATCACAACAGTTTATGCAGATCCAATGTTAACTTTCAGAGTCCTACGTGTTTAATTACACCTGATTTAAATAAACTTAGAGTGTGCTTTTCTGTCATAACTGTTGGTATAGTGAAGGTAAAAGGCCATTCAATGCTTTTCACAAGTCAATGGTTTGCAGAGACCTTCCAGACCTCCTATGGCATTGGGATCTCGTGTTTGACGGACTTGTGTTAAATGATTGCGATAAAGACAAACTTTCGAGTTGATGCTAATAAAAATAGAGAGAGAATAGTCGGAATATGGGAGGGTGATATTCATGGGATTCCTGATGATAGAACCATAAGACAGATGAGCAGAATTATACCATTCAGTCAATTGCATTTCCATTCAATTGAGTTGATCTGGTAGTCCACTTTACTGTCTTTGGCCAGATTGAAAGCAATTAATTGTAAATATGATGATGTTGATAAGCTTGAACCAATCCAAACCAAACCAATCCTGGGATAATGACAGGGCACTTGGACAGAGAGAGGAGAAGAAATTGCCATCTGAAGTGATAAGAAACCTCGATACTCTCAAAAAAAAGAAACACAATTTATTCATGAAGGTAGACGGCACATTTAGCGAACATTCCTGACATCACAATTCAACCGAGAGAGGTGTTCAGAGCAGACGAATTCACAGAGAAAAGATCCCGAACAACAGAATCAGTGGAGAGGTAGAGGAATATACTGGAAGACACATTCCGTGTGAATATTGAGAGAGTAAGCTTGAAATTACGTTTTTTTAATTCACTGGATTTATATAAGTGGGACCTTCAGTTTTGAAGCAGTACATAAATAGAGCTTAAATCAGTGAGTGAATGGGTAGTAGTTAGGAAGTAATTATTAAATTTATTCGGAATTCTGTTACAATTTCGTTCACTGTTGGAGTCAGGAAAATAAATTGTTATTTGTTAATTTCAGAGTGAGCAAAATAATTTCATTTCATTATTCAATTCTTTACAACAGATTGGGGAGTGAGAGTTAGGTTATAACCTTTCTTCGTCTTCTTTATTAGATTACAATGTGAGGTATTGCTCTCTGGGTGTTTCGGTTTTAATTATCAGAGGGATGACAACCTCCCCTTCGTAACAGTAGGCTCATCTTGAAGATTAAGGTGCATGGGATTCACGCTGATTTGGCTGTTTGGAATCAGAATAGCTTTGCTCAGAGAAGATAGAGGGTAATATTGGAAGGGGGTGATTCAGACTGGCAGACAGTGAATGGTGGTACTCTGCAGTGATCCGTTTTGGGCTTCTACTGGTTGTGATGCAAATGAATGACCTGGATGAAAATCAAGATGGTTGGGTTAGTAGGTTTGCCGCCAATACAATGATTGATGGATTTATGGATAATGTAGAAGTATGTCAAAGGATTGATGGGAGGAAAAAGAGCAGGTGGAGTTTAATCCGGGTAAGTATGGGTACTGCACTTCGGAAAATCAAATACTAAGGAAAAGTAGCAAGTTTCTTGAGGTATAAGTTCAAAATCCCAGGTTGTGGCCACACAGGTAGATATGGTGGGAAGGAAGGCCCAATGTATGCTTGCCTTTATTGTTTAATGAATTGAGTGTAACTGTCAGGTTGTCATGGTGCAGTTTTATAGGGCATTACTTCGGCCACACTTCAAGTATTGCATTCAGTTCGGGTTGTCACATTATAAGTAACAATTGGAGGCTTTGGAGAGGGTGTAGAAGAGGTTTACCAGGGTGTTGTCTGGGTTAGAATGTATGAGGAACAAGGAGAGGTGAGGTAAACTCGGGTTGCTTTCTTTGATGCAGCGATGTATATGGAGAGACTTGTTAGAGGTCTCTAAAATTATGGGATGCCGGGATAGGTTTGATAGTCAGAAGGTGTTTCCCAGGGTTGAAATGTCTAATACTATGGGATATGCATTGAAGGTGAGATGGGAAAGTTCAAAGGAGCCATGAGAGGCAGGTTTTTACACAGAATAAGAGAAGTCTTTGTTGGTGGTGGCATATACAGTTGGGACAATGGAAGGACTTTTGGATTATCAGATGAAAACACAAGTAATGGATGTATGTTGATCAAAGGCATGCAGAAGGAATTAATTTATTTTGGCATCATGTTCGCCACAACATCATTTGTCAAAGGGCCCATTCTTGTTCTGTATTGTCGTATGTTCGATGCAAGATTGCAAGATTTGTTTAGATATCTGGTTGCAGAGAAGCAAGAGTAAATATTGAACCGCTGGAAATGTACCTGGAGAAGTAGCAATTGAGAACAAAGAAATACTGGGGAAACCTTGCATCAGTTTTCCCAGTGGGCAACACCAGTAACTTACCAGAAACATAAGGAGTCTGGGAGGTGGTTGCGTGGAGTGTCCACTACTTAGGAAAAGGTACTGGGAATGCTGAAAGTTTGAAGGTGGATAAATGACCCAGACTGGATGGGTTACATCACAGGGTTCCAAAGGCGATAGCTGAGGAGATTGTAAAGGCATGAGTGACGATTCAGGAATCACTGGAATCAGGTAGCGTCGTGACGAGTGAAAATCGCTAATGTTGACATCCCAGTTTAATGAGGGAGAGAGGAAGAAGACATATAAGCATTGGATGGTAAGCATGGTCTTGTTCATTTTAAGGACTTTAGTGTTTGTTTTCGTGGTTGCGATTGGTGAGCTCATGATAAAACGGGGCAGAAATTACAAGACTTCTCAAGGTTCTGCCTAACAAATCTGTCAGAATTCTTTGAGGAGGAAATGAGCAGGTCAGACAGAGGACAGTCAGTTGATGTGTCATTGACCAGAGCCATTTAATCCACGAATAACTGCAATTTTTTCTGCCTTCGCTTCAATATACTTATTGCTCTAACTTTGACAACCCGCTGTGTTAAACAGTTGCAGATATTAACTACCCTCTGAGACGTGAATGTCCTGTTCATCGCCATCTTAAGCATATGATTACCAGCAATAACTTGTTTGCAAAAACAATAGTCATACACTTAAAGAATATGCTGTTCACAAACCCCATTTGTTTTTATAAATGCACCATTTTGAGAATGTAAGAGTGAAACCTGTGAGTGATTCTTATTGTTCCTTCCAAACAGTCCAGTCATTCTCCTCATCACTCCAGTTCATGTCCTCTTCAACGAGTCACATTGTATATTTTCATTATTAATTCTGTTGTTTTGTTTTCTTGACAGCAGTTATCTATTTACTGGGCTCCACATGTTTGGGTTCAAGGAGGAAAGCAATTGGTCAAACCACATAATTTTAAACAAAACAGAATTTCCTTACAAGATTACCAAATGAAACCAAACAAAAAGAACAGAATACTGAATAACTTAACGTATCCGATAACCCAACAGATTATCCAAATTTAATGATGCTGTTCCAAATGCTTGCAACAATCCCCATAAACACGCTTTAGTATACAAGGTAAAATCAAACCCAGGGTCTTACAGGAGAGCACTCAGAGAGAGAGCGAGAGAGAGAGAACCAGCCTGCTTCTTTGCCCCCAGCAGCTTCAGCTGCCTGACTGCATTCAGTGAATCGCCACACTGCCAAACCATAGATATCTGAGCTGGGAGAACTGACCACTCCTCTTACATTGTGCAAGTTTTTTTTTATTTTAAAGTTAAAACCATTTTGACTGTGACAGTACCTGTTCGCTCTAATCAAAGTAGCCCTTAAACCTTGAAATCTGTGCCTTTTCTGACTTCACTATAAAAAGCACAAAACCAACATAACCTTGTTAATGCATCAGCATCGTCACACAACAACTTTCTGTGCTGCACTTTGTCAACAGTCTTCTGGAAATCCAAACAGATCACGTCCACTGGCTCTCCTCTGTCTAACTTTCTCATTCCCTCCTCAAAGAATTCTGACAAATCTGTCAGGCAGAACCTTGCAAAGTCTTGCTATTTCGGCAGTAATTTATCATGAGCTCACCAATCGCATCCATAAAATCAAACTCTAATGTCCTAAAAATGACCAAGGCCATGCTAACCAGCCAATAGTTATCTGTCTTTTTCCTCTCTCCCTCCTTAAACAGAGATGTCAACATTGGCCATTTTCAGTCCTCACGATGCTATCTGACTCCAGTGATTCCTAAATCACCACCAATGCCTTTACAATCTCCTCAGCTATCTCCTTTGGAATCCTGTGATGTAACCCATCCAGTCTGGGTTATTTATCCATCTTCAAACCTTTCAGCATTCCCAGCACCTTCTCCTATATAGTGGTCACTGCACTCAATCCTCTACCAGACCCCTCATGGTTCTGGTAAATTACTGGTGTCACCCACTGGGATAAACTGAGGCAAGGTTTCTCCAGCAATGCTTTGTTCCCTATTGGTACTTCTCCAGGTACATTTCCAGTGGTTCAATATCCACTCTCGCTTCCCTGTAACCTTTAGGATATCTAAAAAATCTTGCAATCTTGCATAGAACATAGGACACAGGACAATACAGACCAGGAACGGGTCCTTTGACACATGATGTTGTGGCGAACATAACGCCAAATTAAATTAATTCCCTCTGCATGCCTTTGATCGACATACATCCATTACTTGTGTATTCATTTGATAATCCAAAAGTCCTTTCATTGTGCCAACTGTATTTGCCACCGCCAACAAAGATGTCTCTCACGCTGTTTAAAAACCTGTCCCTCATGGTTCCTTTGAAATTTCCCATCTCACCTTAAATGCACGTCCCATAGTATGAGACATTTCAACTATGGGAAACACCTTCTGATTGTCAAACATATCCTGGCATCCCATAATTTTAGAGACCTCTACCAAGTCTTACCATATCCATCGCTGTACCAAAGAAACCATCCCAAGTTTTTCTAACCTTTCCTTGTTTCTCATACATTCTAATCCAGACAACACCCTGGTAAACCGCTTCTACACACTCTACAAAGCCTCCAAATCCTACTTATATTGTGACAACCAGAACTGAATGCAATACTCGAAGTGTGGCCCAAGTAAAATACAATAAAACTGCAACATGACACACAATTCCCTGAACAATAAAGACAAGCCTTCTTTCCCAAACTATCTACCTGCGGGGCCACTTTCTGGGAAATATGAACTTGTACCCCAAGATCCCTTGGCACATCAAAGCTGTTCAGGCTAGTTATTAACTGGATACTTTTCCTTAGCATCTGATCTTTCTAAGTGCAGTACCTATACTTACCTGGATTAAACTCCGCCTGCTGTTTTCCACCCATATGGGGCAACTGATCTATCCTTTGACAATCTTCTACATTATCCACAAATGCATCAATTATTGTATTGGCTGCAAACCTAATAACCCAACCACGTAGATTTTCACCGAGGTCATTCATTTATATCACAAACAGCAGAGGTCCAATACGGATCGGTAAATCCAATTCCAAACATCCAAGTCAGCGTGAATCCCATGCATCTTAATCTTCCAGATGAGCCGACTGTTACGAAGGGAAGGTTGTCATCTCTCTGACAATTAAAACTGAAACACCCAGAACACCTCTCTCAGTCGAATTGTGATGTTAGGAATGCTCGATAAATGTACCGTGTACCTTCACAAATAAATTGTGTTTCTTTTTTCTGAGAGAATAGAGGTTTCTTATCTCTTCAGATGGCAATTGGCTCTCTTCTCTCCGTCCAAATGCCCTGTCACTTTCCCGCCAATAACATATTGATTTCTTTACAATTTGATTGGTTTAAACTTGTCAACATCATCAGATTTAAAATTAATTGCTTTCAATCTAGCCAAAGAGAGCAAAGTGGACTTAAGGATTATCAGATCAACTAATTTGGATGGAAATTCAATTGACTGATTGGTATAAATCTGCTCCTATGTCTTATGGTTTTATCATCATTAATTCCATGAATATCACCCTCCAGTATTCCTACTCTGCTGTCTTTGTTTGTATCAGCATTAACTCGAAAGTTTGTCTTTATTTCAGTCATTATCACAAGTCTAACAAACACTAGATCCCGATGGCACAGGCTGCCTGGAAGGTCTCTGCAAACCATTGACTTGATGCTAAAAACATTTATTTATCTTTCTTTAATTACATGAAGCATTTCATTATTTTCTATCTCACCTATGCTTTACAATCCTCTACTCTCCCTGTCAGTAACATCTTCCTGATGTAAGAACAACCTCTATCACAGTGAACTGCATGATAGCAGCAACACAACGCTGCTCTCATGCAATCATCTTCAAATAAGGAAACGCTCCTTATTTCGGTGATGTCCTGATTTAACGATAACTTGTACAATCTCCAGATAATTCTCCATATGCATCATGTTAATTAATAAGCTGTCATCATTTCTACAATCCTCGATAGTGCCGTAAAGCTGTCCAGGCCCTGTGGCCCTCCATATTTTTGTAACAAACTCCAAACCCAGACACACCCTATCAGTTGAGGACATTGGCCATAAACATAAACTCTCCTTGTCTTTGTAACCCTGTCTGCATCCTACAGCTCTTTGCAACATTATAATCTGTTTGAGACTCAGTAAACCTCCTTCACTTTGCATCGTTCTCCAGAACACCCGTCTTTTATAACCTCCTTCAGATTTCAATATTCTCTGTATCTGTAACCTCTCTTAGTCCTTCAGCACTCACCATCCTCAGGAATTCATCCAGTCTGTGCAAAATTTCCACACTGAAGGATGAAATGTTAGGAAGTAAAATAAAAGACAATAAGATCTCAGCGTTATAAGTGACAGAAAGGATGTACTGATTAAAGCGACATAACCCATAGCGCTAAAAGACTGCATATACAGAGAGGCCAGATGACCCAGAGCAGGAGTTGAAGACACATTGAATGGCCTTTTCCCTTCACTAGACTGACAGTTATGACATCAAAGCAGACCTAAAGTTTATTGAGATCAGGTGTAATTAAACACGTAGGACTCTGAAAGTTAACATTGAATCTGCACAAACTGTTGTGATTTAATTCTGAATCCTGGTGGTAACACCCAGTGCAATGACTGGGTTAAACACCAGTGTAAATTCTTGAAGTCAGTGTTAACGCTTACACCTTCCAACCAATTAGTTCATCACATGGTCTTCATTGACAGCCAGTTAGAAGGTTTGTTATTTAGTTTCCAATGTAACACCGTTTGCAAAAATGCGTTGTGACATTGAACTTTTCTTTCATAGCCTCTGCCTCTGAGCTTCCTTTTTCCACCAAGACTCCTGCCCACCCTCCAAGATTCACAAGCCTGACTGCCCCAGCCAATCCATCATCTCAGCCTGCTCCTGCCCCAGTGAACCCATCTTCACATACCGCAATACCGCCCTATCAACCCCCGGTCCAGGGGCTTCCAGCATATGTTTGGGTCACCAGCCACGGCCTCCACCTCCTCCGAGACTTATGTTTTTGAACCCAACACCTCATCGTCATCTTGGACATCCAGACCTTATATGTTAGTTCGTCATGACCGGTGTCTCCAAACCCTCAATTTCTTCATTAACCAGTTCTGATCACTGTTTTCAAATTGCTCTCCCACTGGTGGGTCAGTCAACTGGTGAGCTCATTAGCCAGTACAAAGTCCAGTATGGCCCCGCCTCAAGTTGGAATTTTCACATACTATTTCAAGAAGCTCTCATGGATGTACTGTAAAATTCTGTCTCATCCAAGCCTCTTGCTTTAAGGGAATCCTAGTCAATCTTGGGGAAGTCAAAGTCACCTACGCTGACAACCCTGTTATTATTGTATCATTCCAGAAACCCCCTACATAGGTGTTCATCAACGTGTTAGTGCCTGTGGGGGCTTGTGAAATCATCATAATAGTGTGATTGTCCCCATCTTATTTATGAGCCCCTGCCATATTTCCTCATTGGATATCTCGTCTCTGAGTGCAGCAGTGACATTCTCCCTAATTAGGAATGCAAGTACTCCACCTCTTTTTTCTTCTTGTCATCCTCATCCAAAATATGAAACCCTAGAAATTTGAGTAGCCATTCGGTGTCCCTGTCTCAATCAAATCTTTGTAATGGTCGCAATACCATAGCCCCATGTCCTCACATGGGCTCTAAGTTAATCTGCCTTACTCATAGTATTCTTTGTGTTGAAATAAACACACTTCAGCCCATTAATACAAGTGTGTTCATTAACCTGTCTCTGTCTGTCCTTCCTTTTGGATTTATTCATTCTAACACCTACCTTCACTTCAATCTCTCCACTTCCTCACCTACTGCTATGTTTTCCAGCTGAAATGAACCTGTTTGTTTAGTGACTGCAATTAATGTTAATCTCCATCGATTCTATCTGTGACCCTGGAGTAATTCACTTTTTTGTTAAAACAGGCTCATTTCAAAATGACATTCCATAGAGTCAGTGGCAGCATCACATCCGACACTCAACAGCTCCAGACACGGTGAAAGGAGAGATTAGAATCTGAGAATAAATTTGGCTGGAATATTTCATCAATGAACCAGAATCTAATAATGCTGGACATGAATGTTACAGAAATGGACAGGACTGTATACTGGGATCTGTTGGCCCTTTCTGCTTTTTATGATAAGATTCCATTATCGCTGTGAATTCGATACATAGTGTACATGACTGAATTCTTTTATTATCCTATCCTGGCTATTGTTGGCGTTCTTGGTAAGTCTCACTGCCTGGTTGCTATTTCTATAAACCATGTGTAACAGTATTGGTATTCTTTCTGTTATTCTACTGTCCGTGCCGCCATTAATACTGCTGATGAGAATCTGAATTCATCTTCCACTCTGCAAACCCTTGCTAACTGTCTGTCTTCTCATTGATTCTGGTCGACACACAAGAGGGTGATTGCTCAGCTGTATCTGTAAACTATGAATCATTGTGTTCCTGTCATCATTCGTTACATATTAGGAACATAAAAATTACTGTTTCCTATTCTGGCGAAAAAACGACATTTCCTTCATGTGAGTCCATTCCATCCCTGGCCAATATCTGAAAGTGCAACAGCGTTTCCACATATGCAGTGATTCCTTTCTCCCTGGGCTGATTTTCTGGCCACAAATCCTGACCATTATTAATTGTATTCACTAAGCCCACAAGAACATCTTTCACTGGATCAACCCAGCCCCTGCTTAAAGCATGAAATGTGAAATCCAGTTTCTGTATTCCCAGGACTCTGCTGACCCCGTTCCCATTCACAAAACTGCATCACCAAAGCTCACCCAAAGATTCCGCAACTCTTCCCAGAGGTTAGACTGAAATCCGTTCCCCTTGTCTTTCCTGTGAGCTTCAATGTATATTGCTGTTAAATCTTGCAGTGTCTGCAGTTTAAAATTCTCACACACGTGAAGACATCTGTTCATCATATCGCTGTCTGTCTCGTTCTGTCTTTTTCCCAAATCTCTGAGAGTTGTTTATGTTTAAACTGATTTCCCTCTGCTCCGTCTCTAATAGTGATTTTCACATCTGCACTCCCTCAGTACTTGTATTTTGCTGCTGTTTCACAGATGCAGAGACATGAACGCATGGAAGCACCACTTCAGTCATTTGCAGCTGGACCTGGAAATTTCCCCATGCTAGGCCACTATCACATTCCTGATGAAGGGCTCCGGCTTGAAACATCAGTTTTCCTGCCCCTCGGATGTTGCCTGTGCTGTTGTGTTTTTCCAGCAAAACAGTCTCAACTCTGATCACCAGCATCTGCAGACCTCACTGCCTCCACTCACCACTGCAGGTATATGGAACAATCTATGCCCATGTACGATCTGCAAATAGTCCACCTCATTAACCAGTGCATCAACGTGATCGACAAAGTGTCTTCTGCCTGGTTTGGTTACTCTCGACTCATTCTGCGAGGTGAATTCAAATTACTATATAACTGATCATTTCACATGATGTCGCAGTCTCATTATTTAATTGTTTCATTTTGCAATTGGACACCTGAAGGCCGCACTCCTCCAGTTAGTCCAAATACACGGATTGTTCCCCATATTTCTGCAACCATTCTGCAGTAATTAATGGCCCTATTCTATTATACGGTGAATGATTTTCCTTGCTGTATCTTTCCCTATCCTCGTTCTTTTGCTCCTGTGATGCAGTGCTATGTTATGAAGCTCAGAAAAAATGAAATTGAATGTGTTGTGGTATCACCCTATACATCATGAGCTGGATGTAAAGCTCCATATTGGAAAAGGGTTTCAGCCGCACATTGATTCACAGGTTTAAAACTCGCTCTGTGCCTGTCCACGGAACGCCTTTTACTCTGATCTGATCATGTGTTCAGCAACATGCTGAAGCCCTTCAAGTATTATTGCTACGGACCCATCAAATAAATTGCTGGAAATAGGCATTTCAATTAATTCTGTTTCTGGAAAGATACTGGAAGGACTTGAATGTTTTTGCTGGAGTTTGTGGTGTGAACTGCTGGAGATATTTCAGGGAGACCGTAGAGTTTGAAAACACAATTCAGAATGAAGCTTTAGGAATGTGGTTACAATGTATCTTGGCTTTGAATATGCACAATAAAATGGAGCAGAGGCTGCAGAGTGTGGAAGCTCTGAGACCACAGCCTGAGTGGGTGTGGGGGAAGAGATCTGCCTGATCCATTTCGGGTTTGTGAGAAAGCTTACCACGCTACAGCAAACTCAGGAACAAAATAGAAAAGGACCCTGGAAAGATGGGATCTACCTCTGTGGTCACCTCTGTGCTGTATCAAACAACAAATGACTTTAGTTTCCATGTTTTCACAAGAGATTATTGTTGTAAACTTCGAGAAGATCATTTCCTTGGACCATGGAACACGTCTCGTCAAACCCAGCCAATGTGGCAGATCATTACACATAGCAGTTGGGAGCAGGAGTAGGACATTCTAAGTGTGCCTGAACAATTAGTATAATTCTGGATGATTGGCCATCTCAGTAGACTGCTCTTACTTCCTTCTCAGATCCTTTGATTCCCATAGAATCATAGAGTCATAGAGATGTACAGCATGGAAACAGACCCTTCGGTCCAACCCGTCCATGCCGACCAGATATCCCAACCCAATCTAGTCCCACCTGCCAGCACTCGGCCCCTATCCCTTCACACCCTTCCTATTCATATCCCCATCCAAATGCCTCTTAAATGTTGCAATTGTACCAGCCTAATGTGATCTATAGACTATTTCAGAAGCCTTCATGAATGTTTTCACCTGAACAGCCTTTTTGCCGAAGAATTACATGGACTCAACACTCTCTGGGTGAAGAAATTTCCACTTATTTCAGTGTTGAAAAACCTATGCCCTAACCATCGACTGCGACAACGATTCTGGACTCACAGGTCATTAGAAACGTCCTCCATCTGTTAACCTGCCCAGGCCTATTTCCAATGTTAGAAATTTGATGAGATCCCCTCTCATCCATCTGAAGGCCAGTGAGCATAATCTTAATTGATAGCCTCTCTTCTGCCACTGTTCTGCTATGCCAGGGATTAATGCAACAGTGGTAGATAATTACGCTTTGTACTGGAATCCACTCGTCATGAAAGCCAACATGTCACTTCTCTTCTTCTCCTTCTGCTCATCTGCATGTTAATCTTCATGAGGTTTCAGGTCTCATTGCACCTCCCACTTTATCAATCTGTCAATATATGACTAATAATCTGCCTTTCTGATTTGCGAAATTGGTAACCTCACAATTATCCACTTTTACGTTATCTGTTATAAATGTCCATCCATTCAACTTATACAAAACACACTGAAACATCTCTGCTGACTCCTCAAAGCCTACAATCCCAACAAACTTTGTGTTGTCTGCAGTGCCAGAGATAAGACGTTAAGTTCCCTCTTTTAAAACATTAATATGTATTGTGAACAGATGAGGTCAATTATGGATCCCTGTGCTACCTGACCAGTCATTGCCTGCCTCTCAGATGAAATCCAATGGACTTCAAGATTTTCCCCACTAATGGTATCAGTCTATCCAGTCAATAATTCCCTTTGACTGCATGTAGAAAACAAAAGTGGTGTCCCATTTCTCAACTTGCAATTCGTAGGAGCTATTCCAGAATGTCAGCTTTTTAAAAGACAACCACCAATACACTGATTATTTCCAATCTCAATTCCTTAGTGTTCCTTGATGCACCTTATTGGCCATGAGGACTATGGGGGTTTATCCTCATCAAGTTCCCCACCACCTTTTGCCTAGCAATCAGTCAGTTCCTCTCCCTTCAAGGAATCTGTGTTTGCCAACAGTTGTATTGTCTTGTTTGAGTCTTTCTTAGTGAGGACGAAATCAAGTTATCATGTGAAGATGAAAAAAGTGTATTAATTGAAGTCTCTGATAAAATAAACACCTTCACAATAAGCCTGTGAGGTGTTGATTTTTTTTTGAAAAACTGACCACAAAGGGAATAATTGAGCTGTAAGTGCTGCTGCTGTAACAATTGTGGATGATTTAACTTCACAAAACTTTCACAAATCGAAATGTAAAAGGCAGAATTAAGAACTGATTTAGATAACCATTCTTTCTGTTATTTATTTTGTGGAATATAGCTGTCACTGGCTGGCCAGCATTTATAGGACACCCCTGGTTGCTCTTGAGAAGATGGTGGTGAGTTGCCTTCTTGCACTGTTGCAGTCAATATGCAGTGAATGAAGCCAAATGCCATTAGCTTCAATGTTTTGATTCAGTAACAATGGAAGAACGGCAATATATTTTCAAGACAGAATGGTAAGAAGTTTGGCATCAGGATTTTATGGTGTGAGGTGAAATTGAAAGTGTTGATGGTCCTGTGTATTTGCTGCTCTTGTCCTTGACAGAAGTGGCTGTGAGTTTAGATGATGCTATCTGAGGTGCTTTGGTGACTTTCTGCAGCCCATCTTGTGGATGTTACATTTTGTGGTCACTGAGCGTTTGTGTTGGAGGGTGTGAATCCTTGTTGATGTAACGTTAATCAAGCCAGCTGCTTATTCTGAATGGTATCAGGTTCTTTGAGTGTTGTTGGAGCTACAGCATGCAGGCAAGTAGGAGGTATTCCACCACACTTTGACTTGTTCCTTGCAGATGATGGACGGGCTGAGGGGATACAGGTGGTGAGTTATTCGCATCAGTATTCCGAGCCTTGGTCTGTTTGTGTAGCCAATGTGTCGAGTCCAGTTGACGTTGTGTTCAGTAATAACAGCCAGACTGTTGATCGCAGGAGAATCATTGACAGT
Source organism: Chiloscyllium punctatum (assembly GCF_047496795.1). Classification (NCBI taxonomy): domain Eukaryota; kingdom Metazoa; phylum Chordata; class Chondrichthyes; order Orectolobiformes; family Hemiscylliidae; genus Chiloscyllium; species Chiloscyllium punctatum. Next base: position 36,077,913 of record NC_092787.1, on the reverse strand, counting down.
AACATCATTGAATGTCACAGGGCAGTCTGAGGTGACTGACCTGCAGTAACCAAAACCTTCTTTCTATATGTCAGGTATGACACTAATGAGCAGAACGTGTGTCCCCTGATATCCGTTGTTTTCATTTTTACAAGGGTTCCTTGATACCACCCTCAGATAGTTTTCACTGAGGACAGTTTTCAAAGTTTGGGAGAAGATTTGTAGCTCGGGTGTTCGTTGTTGTGGTTGTGTTCGCCGAGCTGGGAATTTGTCTTGCAAACGTTTCATCCCCTGTCTAGGTGACATTCCTCAGTGCTTGGGAGCCTCCTGTGAAGCGCTTCTGTGCTGTTTCCTCCGGCATTTATAGTGGCCTGTCTCTGCCTCTTCCGGTTGTCAGTTCGAGCTGTCCACTGTAGTGGCCGGTTTATTGGGTCCAGGTCGATGTGTTTGTTGATAGAGTCTGTGGATGAGTGCCATGCCTCTAGGAATTCCCTGGCTGTTCTCTGTTTGGCTTGCCCTATAATGGTAGTGTTGTCCCAGTCGAATTCATGTTGCTTGTCGTCTGTGTGTGTGGCTACTAAGGATACCTGGTCGTGTCGTTTCGTGGCTAGTTGGTGTTCGTGTATACGGATCGTTAACTGTCTTCCTGTTTGTCCGATGTAGTGTTTTGTGCAGTCTTTGCATGGGATTTTGTACACTACATTAGTTTTACTCATGTTGGGTATCGGGCCCTTTGTTCTGGTGAGTTGTTGTCTGAGCGTGGCTGTTGGTTTGTGTGCTGTTAGGAGTCCGAGTGGTCGCAGTAGTCTGGCTGTCAGTTCAGAAATGCTCCTGATGTATACCAGGAATAAATAGGCTGTTGATTAGTAAAGAGACCAAGAGCAACAGGGAGAAGGCAGGAGAATGAGTTTGAGGAATACATTAGCCATGATTGATTGGAAGAGGAGACTCAATGAGGTGAATGGCTAGTTCTGCTTCTCGATCTTGTTGCCTTATTTTGCGCTTATGGATACACTGCAGTTATTGCAGAAAATTAAAGCTCAGTCCAGCGGTAACATATTGGCAATGGATCGATGATTCACTGGCTCATCAGAAGCAGTAGGCTGTGAGAAATTAGTCATTTTCCAGTTGGCAAGATGGAATGGGTGGTGTGCCACCGGGATACAGTGGTCAGTTTCTGATCTGTTATAATTGTGAGAATGACATTAATGAAGCGAAAAATGTCACGGTTGGTAATGTTACAGATGTCACAAAGACATAAGGAAAGGAAGTTACAAAGCAAAGCTAAACATAAAGGATGATTACGGATTGAAAAGCTAATATAGAGAGTTTAATTCAGTTTGCAAGGATGTAGCAAATGAAGCATAATGTGGGAAAATAAGAAAACGTCCATTATGACTGGAAGAATTAAATAGAAATGATGGGAGATTGCAGAGCTCTGAGTTACAGAAGGATTTCGGTGTCTTCCTGCATAAACTGCAAAATGTTGAAATGAAGGTTCAGCAAATGACGAGGGAAGTTTAAAAGATGCTTTTTGTTTATTATAAGAGGAATTAAATACGAAATTGGTGAGATGATATTTAATCTATAAAAGACATTACCAATACCACATCTGGAACAGTGTAAAGCATTGAGATCCTTATTTGAGGAAGGATGTAAATGCACTGAAGCAGCTTAGAGAATGTTCCAAATAATAGCTGGAATGGACAGATTGTCTTATGAGGTCAGTTTGAGCCGGTGATGTTTTTATCGGCTGGAGTTTAGGCAATTTACAGATGACTTGAATTGAACCACTATAGTGTGGAGACAGGCCATTCACCCCAACAAGTCCACACCAACCCTTAGAACATTCCAGACCCATTCTTGTAACCTTTTACTCTATATTTCCCCTGACAAATGCACCTAACCTACACATCCCTGAACACATTAGGCAATTTTGCATGGCCAATACACCAAACCATCTTTGGATTGCAGGAGGAAGCCCATGCAGACATGGGGAGAATGTGCAAACTCCACACATACAGTCACCCAAGGCTGGAATCAAACCCAAGTCCCGGGTGCTGTGAGCCACTGTGCTGCCCTTGATTGAAACATCGAAGTTCCTGACTGGTCTTCACAGGGTGGACATGAAGATGGTGTTTCCTCTAGAACATAGAACATAGAACATAGAACAATACAGCGCAGTACAGGCCCTTCGGCCCTCGATGTTGCGCCGATCAAAGCCCACCTAACCTACACTAACCCACTATCCTCCATATACCTATCCAATGCCCGCTTAAATACCCATAAAGAGGGAGAGTCCACTACTGCTACTGGCAGGGCATTCCATGATCTTACGACTCGCTGAGTGAAGAACCTACCCCTAACATCAGTCCTATATCTACCCCCCCTTAATTTAAAGCTATGCCCCCTTGTAATAGCTGACTCCATACGCGGAAAAAGGTTCTCACTGTCAACCCTATCTAACCCCCTAATCATCTTGTACACCTCTATCAAATCACCCCTAAACCTTCTTTTCTCCAAAGAAAACAACCCCAAGTGCCTCAGCCTTTCCTCATAGGATCTTCCTACCATACCAGGCAACATCCTGGTAAACCTCCTCTGCACCCGTTCCAGTGCCTCCACATCCTTCCTATAGTATGGCGACCAAAACTGCACACAATATTCCAGAAGCGGCCGCACCAGAGTCTTATACAACTGCAGCATGACCTCAGGACTCCGGAACTCAATTCCTCTACCAATAAAAGCCAGTACGCCATATGCCTTCTTCACTGCACTATTTACCTGGGTGGCAACTTTCAGAGATCTGTGTACATGGACACCAAGATCCCTCTGCTCTTCCACACTACCAAGTAGTCTACCATTAGCCCAGTAATCCATCTTTTTATTACTCTTACCAAAGTGAATCACTTCACACTTAGCTACATTGAACTCCATTTGCCACCTTTCTGCCCAGCTCTGCAGCTTCTCTATATCCCGCTGTAACCTGCCATATCCTTCCTCACTGTCTACAACTCCTCCGACTTTCGTATCATCCGCAAACTTGCTCACCCAACCTTCTAACCCTTCCTCCAGGTCATTTATAAAAATGACAAACAGCAATGGTCCCAAAACAGATCCTTGCGGAACACCACTAGTGACGGCACTCCAAGATGAATCTTTGCCATCAACTACTACCCTCTGTCTTCTTCCAGAGAGCCAATTCCTAATCCAAACCTCCAACTCACCCTCAATGCCATATCTCTGTATTTTCTGCAGTAGCCTACCATGGGGGACCTTATCAAACGCCTTACTAAAATCCATATATACTACATCTACCGCTTTCCCCTCATCTACCTCCTTCGTCACCTTCTCAAAGAATTCAATAAGGTTTGTGAGGCACGACCTGCCCTTCACAAAACCATGCTGACTATCCTTGATCACATCATTCTTATCCAGATGTGCATAAATCCTATCCCTTATAATTCTCTCTAAGACTTTGCCCACAACAGAAGTGAGACTCACTGGCCTATAGTTACTAGGATTATCCCTACTCCCCTTCTTGAACAAGGGAACCACGTTTGCTAGCCTCCAGTCCTCTGGCACTACTCCTGTAGACAAAGAGGTCACAAAAATCAAGGCCAATGGCTCTGCAATCTCCTCCCTTGCTTCCCAGAGAATCCTAGGATAAATGCAATCAGGCCCAGGGGACTTATCTATTTTCACCCTTGCCAGAATTTCCAACACCTCTTCTCTACATATCTCAAAGCCATCCATTCTACTTATTCGTGCCTCAGTATTCATATCGACAACAATGTCCTGTTCCTGAGTGAATACTGACGAAAAGTATAGTTGGAGAATCTGGAATTCGGCAACACTGTTTAAAAATTAGGGGCCTCCACTTTAAGGCAGAGATGAGTCTTTGGAAATCCCTTTCTCAAAAGTTGTTTGAAACAGAGTAAAATGAATCATTATAAGGCAGCAGTCGGTACATCCTGTGACACTGGATAGGGTGTGATGTTGGGGGATGGGCAAAAATGTGGAACAATCTGATACGTCATGATCTTAGTGAATGATGGAACAGCTTCGACCTAGTCCTGCTATTAATTTGCACAATCATATAAAATTACATGGAAATTCTGCTTGGCAAAAAGCGATATCTGATGACATGATATAATATTGGGATGTCAGTGTGAGTGTGCAGATTTTACACGTGATATACCAAATATGGGGAAATATGTTTTAATCCGCAGTGAATAGTGGCTCCCAGGTGTTCTCAGCAACATGAGAACAGAATACAACTGACAGATGTTTGATAACAGCAGAATGACACAACATTAGAGTGATCGAGGAATTGACACTTCACGTTTCAACTGACTTTCAGACAACCCAGGCGAGAATAAAACATGTCAGTGTCTAACAGAAGAAGTAAATTTCAAGAAAGACTGGAAATATATGAAAATAACCACAAGGTGAAGGCAGGTGAACAGAAAGCTGGGTGATTTTACATTCTACACATGAACTTGAATTGAGAGAGATGATCCGTAGATGCTGGCAATGAATGAAGTCTACAGTTATGGCATTTTAGCAGAAATGTTTTAAAATGTTTCTAAAGGACAAGTCAAGTGTTTGTGTTCCTGATTCGGATTATTTTCATGGATGTTAGTAATCTCAGATTAGAAATTGTTCAGTAAATTAGAAATCAATTGCAAGAATTTATTAAGAAGATTCCTTTCTTGAGGATCAGAGATTTATAGGAAAACTGTTCTTCGATGCTTTTCCTTTCTGTCTTAACTCTCTCTCAGTCTTCCTCTGTTAATTAGACTATTTTCTCTCAATGAGTTCCGAACAAGTTAATTTCTCATCTAGTTCAGGTCCCAGTTTATGCTGAAATAACCTTCTTCATTGTCCAATAAACTGACCAATTTGATGTAATTTGCAAACTTATTAATCATGCCCCTAATATTATCATGCAAATCATTTCTATAAATGATGAAAAGCAGTGGACCCAGCAGTGATTCTTGTGGCAAACGGCTTGTCACTGGATTCAACCTGAAAAGCAACCCTCCACCACCACCTTTCGCCTCTGACCTTCAAGCCATTTTGTATACAATTGGCTCACTGTCTCAGGATCCCATGTGACCTCAACTTGCCAATCCATCTGACATGCAGAACCTTGCTGAATGCCTTGCATTCATGCAGAGAACCATTACCAATCTGTCTTCATCAGTTTTCTCTGTGACGTCTTTGAAAAGTTCAATCCAGTTCGTGAGACATGATTTCCCATGCACAAAGCCATGCTGACTGTCCCAAAACAACTCTTCTCTTTCCAAATGCATGTAAATCTTTTCTCTCAAAATACCTTCCAACAACTTCCCCACTACTAACATCAAGCTCACCAGGCTATAGGTCTTTGGGTTTTCCAGTCATTATTTCCTTTTCTACTCCCAGTCCTCCACTGGTCGCAGCAAATTTTAAATGTAGTCAGATGACCAATAATATAGATCTCAGACTGGGTTGGGGTCAGTGTTTGGAACAAGCCAGGCCAATTTGTTTAATCTGCTAAATTGGCAAGTTTATGACCAAAAAAAAGTTTCTCAAATAGTGATGGAACAATGAATGACAAGTAGTTTGGAAATTGCAAACATATGCATCGATATTTACCTTTCTAAAAAAAACTGAGGAACACACACACCAACACACACACACAAACACACACAAAATCACACATATACACACACACACAAACACAGACACACGTACGTTTGATTAGAAACAGAAATACAAAATCTCTGCATATTGTTAACTTGAAAGACCAATGGCCAAATATTAGCTGAACTCATGACAAAAGGAAAATGGAGAGATTGTCCCAGATATCATTTTAGTTCTGACGTTATTCTGTTCACACAAGCGACTGGCAATGGAATTTCGTCCTGGAACAGTTGGATTTTGCTGAATTCCCTTTTCTTCACGCAGTGGGGGGACTGCAATGATTCGCTGTCAGGAATACTCCACAAGTGGTAAAGATGACTAAGGGGTTTTTAGCTCGCATATGTTGCCGTGAGGAGGAACAAGGAAAGAGAAAGCGGACAATAGGCCGTTGCTTCTTTGGCAGGTTACATTTGCTCCCTCTCTGAGCTGAATTTACAATAATGTTATCTGTCTCCAAACTAGCCCATATAAGGTCTTCATGAACATAATCTAAACCGTATGATCCAATCATATTCCCTGCTCCATGTAGATGCATCATAACTGCTGTCATACACAGAGCCATTTCCTGAGCAAATAGTGGCCGCAATTGATTTGAAGATATGTTTATATGTGCCTGCAAAATTAAAAAAAGAAAGTGTAATGGTTTCACTAAGATGTGTTAACATGAATGCATCATATCCTAAATATCTTTCCCAGTTTTTTTTTTAATCCTATACGAGAGGAAATACCTGTTAGGTGTTTACCAGCTATGCTCTGCTCAAGATCTGTTACGTTCGATAAGGGCTTTTCTCTTTCTTAGGCCTAATCTGTTACTGCTTCATAATTATTGTCTTCATCCCAAGAATGAATAAAAATAAACATCTTTGAAATGTTTTGAAATCAGAAATGTTTTCGTTTTCAGTTTATGGGAATAGAACTGCGCATTGTACATCTGCCATGATCTTATCAATGACCTGTATAGAATCAGAAGATCACACCCAATACTCTTTGTAAGAAACAACATCTTTCTATTTATCTTCCAAAATCACTTGCTGCATCTTCAGACTAACGTTATGTGAGTCACACACCAGTACATTCCTCTGCATCTTCTCTCCATTTAAATAATTTTCTGTTGCTTTAGTCTTTCCCCAAAATACAAACTTCCCATCACTCACATTGTTCTGTGTTTTTTAAATGCTGGTTTTCTCCTTAACCTCCCCTGTCTATATCCCATTGCAGACGTTCTATGTCCAGTTGACATCTTATTGAATGACTATGCTGGTTTATTCGCGAATTGACCTCTAATCTAGTTAGCTCCTTCATCCAAATCGTTCAGCTAGAATGTAAATAGTTGATGACCTCACTGTAATCCCTGAGGGATCCCCTTCATCACAGCTTTCCAACCTGAATGTCAGTATTTATCTCTACTCTGTATTCCCTGTTAGCTAACCAGGGATCCCCTGGTCCTATGCAGAGAACTAGAAAGGTTGCATGGCCTCATCCTGTGCTGTCTAATGTTCTGAAAGGACTGAATACTTCATTCTCTTCTAGCATTACTCATCGGAGGGGCAGAAATGTGTTGTTCTATCTCAATGTAACAACCCTGACTGGTTGACTGTGGCCTTTCATTGTAACAGCTTTGAGGTGTTAAGTGAGAAAAAAAAATAATGGAAGAGGACCTGTAGTTGGCCATTCAGACCCTCGGGACTGCTGCTCAATTTAGAAAGATCATGGTTGGTCTGATTGTGGTTGAATGCTACTTTTATGCTTATTCCCAATAAACACTGATTCCCTCATCCATCAAAGATCAGTCAACCTCTGCCTTGAATATCTTTAATGACCCAGTCTTCACTGTTCCCTGGGGAAGAGAACATAACAGACAGTACAGTATTAAAGAGAAAGAAATATCCTTTTCTTAATCTTAAATGGTGGATGACACATTTTTCATGTATTAATCTCACAATAAATTACCTTGTCTGTTGAGAAATAAGGGTGCAAAAAATAGGAACAGACGTAGACCATTCAACCCCCCAAACACAATAATTCACTTCAGTAATATACTTGTTCATCTCAGCATCCACTGCACTCTTGGGAAGCCATGACACCATAGAGCAGAAGAAATTAGAGCAGAATTCGGCCATTTGGCCAATTGTGCCTGCTCTGTTGTTTGATCCGGATGGACATGTTTCATAACAAAATTCTCTTGCATTCTCATCATAACCTTAATCCTCTTAATAATGAAAACACATCTATCTCTGTTTTGAAGAAATTATTTTGTCTGTGCCTCTGTGTTCCTGTATGTATGTGTAGACTTCTGTGTGTTTCTGGGGAATGTCAGGGTGCTCATGGAGGTTTGTTTATCAGCCAGGAGGTCTGTGACCATGCTTATTGTACAGGGATTGGTGCTGGATCTACTTTTGTTTGCCAGTTACATCAAGAACTGAGATGATAATATGGAAGTAGGTTTGCAGATGACGTAACAATTGATGGTATAACGGAGAGTGAAGAAGACTATCTAAGATTACAAAGAGATCTTGATCAATTGGATCAATTAATCATCAACTGGTACATCATGGAAACAAAACCTTTGATCCAAATCGTCCATGCCAAACAGCTATCCTAAATTAATCTCTTTTAATTTGTCAGTATTTGGCCCATATCCCTCTAAACCCTTCCTATTCATAGATCTAAACAGATGCCTTTTAATTGTTGCAATTTTACCAGCCTCCTCCACTATATCTTGCAATCCATTCCATACATACACCACCCTCTGCAGAAAAAGAGTGTTCCTTCAGCCCCATTTATGTCTTTCACCTCTCACATGAATCGCATGCCATCTATTTTTGAACTCCCATCCCCTTTAAAAACAGATTTCAACCTATCAATGCCACTCATGATTTTAAAGACATCTATAAAGTCTCCAGTCAATCTCCAACGCTCCAGACAAAATAGTATGGTCTTTTCCCCCTTAACCCAAACCCTCTAATCCAAGTGACATCCATGTAAATCTTTTATGCACCCTTTAAAGTTTAACAGTATCTTTAAGTTTTACAGCAGGGAGATCACAATTGAACGCAGTATTCCAAAAGTATCATCACTATGTCCTGTTTAGATGCGTTACAGCATCCAAACGTCTATTATCAAAACACTGAACAATAAAGGCAAATGTTCCAAATGCCTTCACCACTACCTATCGACCTATTACTGCACTTCCAAGAATCTGTGGAACTGTACCACGATAGTTAGCACATGTGTGGAGGATGCACATTCTCCTCGTGTCTGCCTGGGCTTTGTTCAGCTGGTCCAGTTTCCTTCCCCAGTCCAAAGGTGTGCAGGTTAGGTGGATTGTGCGTCCTAAATGGCCCATTATGTGCAGGCTTGATGGGTGAGCTATGGAAAACTGCATGGTTGCAAGGAAATGGTAGGAGTGTGTCTGCTAGGATGTTCTTCAGTGGGTCAGTGTGGACTCCATGCACTGAATGACATGTTTCCACGCTGTAGGTTTTCTGTGAATGGCTCTTTATTTCGCAACACTCTCCAGGATTCTATCATTAAGTCGAGAAGTCCTGCCATGATTTGCATTACCAAAATGTGACGTCGCATTTATCTAAAATAAACTTCACCTGTCACTCCTCAGCCCATCAATCCATTTGATCGATGTCCCGTTGTACTATGAGATTGAAGATATAGACCCCTCCAGAGAGGTCTCTTGGTCTCAAGATCTGTCAAAAGAATCAAAGAAATGCGGTCTGTACGAAGCAAGGTCATTAGTTTAATAAAGTAAGGCAGCCTTATGCACTTTTGTCCAGCAACACAGAGCCTAAACCTTCTATGCTCCGTGGTGAAATTGTGCAATTACATTTGAGCAAAAAGCAATTTTTATGTTTTTCATGAATCAGTACAGCCTTAATTAAAATCAACTGTAATATGGTGACATGATTGACAAAAGGTGAATCCAATGAGATTCCCTGAGAAAGGATTCGTAATTACAAGAAAAGTCCAATCAACTGTATTATGGTGAAATGATTGACAGCAGGCTAATCCAATGATATATCCTGGGAATCGGTTCTTGTCTCACATAAATCGTCATTCCATGCTAGCATATCAAGGTTAATTCGAATGGTCAGTATTCGTTTTATGAAAACGTCATTGTTTGCTTTATCTTCTTTTTCAGCTAATTCAGTAAGCAGCAGTACAGGTTCACACTATCAAATTATAACTTGAAGCATTTTTTTGTGTTATTTTAAATTGAAAAGTCATTTTATGGTTAATTAAAACCTACATATGTTTGTTGCTTCTGACAACAGCCTAAGTTCAAATTTTAAATCCTCAAGATAACTTTCTTCGCTGTCAGCTACACCACCAATTTTGGTAACATTTGTTAACTTACTAGCCATACCTCCAATCATTTATATAAATGATGAAAACTAATCAATCCGGTAAGGTTCCTTGTTGAACACTAATGGTCACGGGCTTCCAAATTGAAAAGCAATCCTCACCTCAAGCCAAATTTGTACCGAAATGGTCACCTCTCCCTGGATTTCATGTGATCTGACCTGGCTAACCGTTATCCCATGTGGAAACTTTCTGAAGCCAATTGACTTTCAGTTTCAGAATTTGCCCTGCGCATGGACTTCAGCAGCCCTGCAGAAGAAAAAAACCTAATTGCAGGGAAAATAACATTTCGTGTAGAGGGGGTCATTCAGCCTGCTGGTCAATATTTACTCTCTGCTGGTTTTGCTTCTAACGAAAAGAGATTAACCAGAGCTTGTGATCAAGTTGGGACCAATAATGTCTATAAAAAGGATAGGGCTCCACAAACATTCAGCTGGTCTATTCTCTATTCCTTTCCTTATTAATATAAGGCACTAAGAGTAACCCTGAGATTATTACCTTTGGAGTTTTGCTTTTTAAATTTATGTTCCAGCTTTCTTTACAAGGTCTTTGCAGGAACCTCATCTCCTTCAGTTTTCTCTTTAGTTTTTGGTTTTTGCTGTGACGTGATAGTGGGATTTGGTTACTACATATTCTGGGAAGATAACTGGATATTCCTGTTTTAACTCCTTAGTTTCTTGGTCTTCCTTGGGTTTCTCTACATCAAGGGTTGTCACTCCCACCTTGGACTTTGCCAAATCATTCCCACGAACAAATTGAATTCCTGGAAATGACACTCTTATCAATCACTCCCACAGTTAGTTTCCCAGTCTTGAGTTGGCACTCCAACCTGATCTATCCCACAAATTACCACACTGTCAGGCAACAGATTGGAAAGGGTGCATTTTTGCTCATGCCTTATTATCAGCGACTGGTTAGATCCTGCATCTCTTGAAATTATAACTTTTTGCCCTACTCACCGTGTTCTTTCTCAGTAAACTTTACTCACGGAGGCAAATTCTTTGTAGAGATCTGGTACTACCTCCATACCCGGCCCTTGCCTTGGCTGTGCAACTCTTTGGCTCTTCTCCTTTACTGCTTTCACAAATGCCACCGGCTTACCTTCTTTTGCCACATCTTCTCCCACAGTGTCTTTCGTTAATTGTGTCCCACTTTTCCACAGTGGAAACACCTGAGACCTTTCACCTCCTTTCCACTCTTTTGGGCTTCTTTATTAATCTGTGGTCAGCTCTTAACAGTGTTGTCTACTCTTTGTTTCATTGTGTAGGATCACCCCTTCTCCCAACCTCGATCCCTCACATGATGAAATTCTGGTCGGAAGCTTGTCTTATGCACCAACACGTACTCATCTGCCAATTCTGCTGCCCTTCTCACTTCCTGAGCTTTATGTTCCTCCACTTGAATTCTTGCCATCTCTTGAGTTTTTAAATTGAGTTTTTAAACTCCTCTTGCAGAATAATCTCTCTTCGAGCCTCAAAGGTCCTACCTATCATTAAGTACACACCAATCTATCAAAAAGTTTATGCTTAATTCTTTCAGACTCAACATTAGTCTGATCTGGTTCCTTCTTTATGTTTCTGAACGGCTGCAAATGCTTCTGGTACCAATTCATTAGCACTTAAAATAGCCTGTTTGACATCTTCATTATCTCTTGAATATTTATCTGACATCATGGCAAATACCTCACGAGCTCTGCCCGCCAGTTTAGTCTGAACTCGCATTACCCATAAATCCTCAGACCACTCCATCTGCCTAGCCAATTTTTCAAATGAAATAAGGAAGGCTTCAATATCTTTCTTATCAAAATGGGGCAGTGTTTTGACATAATTGTACAAACTACTACCTTCTCTTTTACTCTGCATCCTGTTAACTTGACTTTGCTGGCTAAGTCGCAACTTCTCAAGTTCAAATTCGCTCTCTTTTCCTTTTTCCACTCTCTCTCTCCTCTTTCTCTTTTTCTCTCCCTTTCTTCTCTCTCTCTCTTTCTGTCTCTTTTTTTCTCTCACTCCTTGCTCAGTTAAGAACCTTCTATCCCTTTTCATCTCTCTTTTCTCTCTCTTTCGTTTTCTCTCGCCCTTTGTTTATGTTATAACTCCATTTTCCTCAATTGTAATGTACGTTTTTTCACCTCTACTGCACTTGTCTGTTTATATAAAACACCTTAAGTGTTTGACTAATGTCCTTACAATTTCAGCATTACTTCTGTTTTTGGTTAAACCCAAATCTAACTTCTTTGCTAATTTTAAATGGATGATCTTTTTCTGTCCTTCAAAATGCTCTTGGCAAATTTGAGAAGCAAATTCAATCCGAGAACCTCTTCAGCAAATTTAAGAGCCATTTCTCTCAGTTTTAATTTAACCAAATACAAGTCACTGAAAGACAACAATTTGTCTCACTTTTGTTTTATTTGAATATCTAGGATACTAAACTGCAAGTTTTTAAATCTATTGAGCTTTACTGTACCTCAAATCTATTCAAATCTGTTTAAAACTGTTGAAATCACGAATCCGAGACCCAAACTGCACAAATCTTGATGACGAGCCCCCAAACTGTTATGGTACAGGTTTAACCCCACTGCGCATTTCCACCAGCAACACAGAAAAAAAAATCACCCAGTGCTGCAATCTGTTAAAATTCGAGAGTCAAAAGTTACTGTATAAAGCAAAAATTAACAATTTTTGTCTAACAGAGAATATTTACTTACAACTATTTACAACTCCCTTCTTTTCAGCCTGTCTTTTTCCTCCCCCTCTACTATAACAGGTTAATAAAAAATCCTGATTAAGATTTTAAAAAGAGCTTTTTATTTTAAAACCAGGCAGCTTTCGGTTTCTCTGTATGCCTGTCGTCGTTTCTTCTTCCTGGGGATTCAGCTTCCCAGGTCTTTGATTGATAAAGGTACATTTCAGAGAGCAGATCCTTCTGCAAGCAGTCTTGTTGGTGCCCGCTATTCGTTGCTGTCTTGTCTAAAAGTCCAAAATGTTTATGTTTGCACTCCAAAACATCGGATCATTTCATTGGTTTGACGTCATCTAAAATAGTAAGATTCAAATTCGACTGGACTTTTGTATCTGGGACATCTTTAAATGATTGACCAAATTTTGAATTTGGTTCTCTATCCTGACAACACCACACCAGATATGTGTTTCAACCCTAATGTTACATTTTAAAATATTTAACACACTTTGTGATAGCCATAAATGTCAGCTCTCTGAAATGTACACTGTTCCCACAACTTTATAACCGTAATATGAGAGTACGGGAGACAGGAGTCAGGGAATTCCAGTGGAAATAAAAGATAAGAAAGGGCAAATGAAAGTGGAGGAAAAAAGGAGGCTATCAAAGGTTTTCAATCTTTTCAGGTGTCGGGGTGTGGTGTTGTGAGGATGGAGTCAATACAACACTGAGAACAGATACTGTAGCAAGGAAATCTCGATGGAATCAGTCTAGTACATCTAAGAAGAGACAAGGGGCAGAAAACACTTGTGGAAGTTCTTCCTGGGCCTCCAGACAGTACTGATGAGGTAGAATATTGTAGAAAATTAGAAATTCATACAACAAGGATGCTACAGTTACCATCATTTTAATGTACATAAAGACTGGCAAACTATATTCATAATAATATTGTGACAATGAATTGTAGGAGTGTGTAGATGATGAGTTGTTACACCAGGACGCTGAGGAACAAACTTGGGGACAGATTATTTTAGATTTGGGTTGTTGCCACGATGTGGAGTTAATTAATAATCTTGTTGGGACAGGTGCTTCTGGGAAAGGTCCATAACTTGTCAGAATTGTTCATTGGGATAGTACATGATGTAGTTCAGAATGAACCCATGGTCCTAAATCTAAACAAAGAAAATTACAAACAAATGAGGGGTGAGTTGGCTGTGCTGCACTTGGTGACTTCACTAAAAGGCATGACAGAAAGGGCACACACTTGACTAAGAAAAGAAATTGAGGATGATACTGACCTCAAACAGGAACCATATAAAGTTATCAGAGAAACTATGAAGCCTGAGGTTTGGGAGCAGGGGAAAATTCAGCAAAAGGTGTCCAAAAAGTTGATTAAGAGGGTGAACATTAAGTGTGAGAAGTAAATTAGTAAGGAATATAAAAAAAAACTGATGTTTTTTTCTTCATTCATTCACAGGAATGAGGTCGTCACTGGCTGGACAGCATTTATTAACCATCCCTCATTGCCGAAAGTGCATTTAAAATTCAACGACATTGTTGTGTGTCTGGAGTCGCATGTCAACCAGAGCAGGTAAGAACAGCAGTTTCCTTCCCTGAAGGACATTAGTGAACCAGGTGGGTTTTTCCTATAATCGATAATGAGTTCATGGTCATCATTAGACACTTTTCTTTCAGGCTGTAGGATGTTCCAGAAGCATGAAAAAGATTTTTCGAGACTCTTCATACTTATAGTCTGAAATCAGGTGAACAGATAATGAGAAACAAGGAAATTATAGAGCAGTTATCAACTACATTAGTTCGCTTTCACAACCCTTTAAGAAAAGTGAATTCTCCTCACACTTGTTTGAAATCTGCTCTGCCTTATTCTAAACGATGATCTCTTGTTCTAGACTTGCCCACCTAATGAAATATTAACTCCACATTTACATTGTCACTCACCTTTAGTATCGTATCGACCTCAATGAGATCTCCTCTCATTCTTCAAAACTCCAGATAGTCTACACCTGAACTGCTCAATTTCTCTTCATAAGAAAAATGCCTCATCTCTGAAGTCATTCTCGTGAACAACTTCTGAACATGTCCAATGGAACTAAATCAATCCTTACGTCAGGGCACCGAAACTGCAGAGAGTACTCCAGTTCTGATCCTATTAATTCCTTGCATACTTGCAGCAATACTATGCTACTTGCATCCAATTCCTTGAGACAGAGACACTGAATTTGCACTTCACTCTCTCATCACTTGGTCGACCTGCATGCTGGTGTTCTGTGACATGCGCAAGGACACCCAGATCCTCTGCACCAAACCACTCTGAGGTTTCTCTCCATTTACACAATAAGACGCCTTTCTATTCCCCTGAATAAAATGGATAACCTCATGTCCATATTAAATTTCATCTGCAAAATATTCATACATTCCCCTACTCACACCAAATACATTTGTATATTTCTCACAATTTCATCGCAACCTATCGTTCTACCTACTTTAGTGCCATTTGAAAATGCAGGTATGGTATTTTCTAGCCCCACAGCAAGTAATAACACAAATGCAAATATTGTGGCCAGGCAGCTGAAACATATGGCATCCAAACTTTTGCCATCAGAAAATGTTGCAGCTAATTCACCTTGCTGTGTTTTGTTGGTCAGTCAATCATCTATCCAAGCCAATGAATTACACCATACCCTATATACTCTTACGTTATGAATTAATATTTTGTGCAGCAATTCGTTCAATGTCTTGTGCAAATCCAGACATAGAACATCAACAAGATCCCCATTATCCAGCTTGCTTGTCACATCTTTAAAGAACTCGAACAAATAATTCAAACATGTTTTATCCTTCATAAACATATGCTGACTCTGATGGGTTATGGTTTGACTTTGCAAATTTCCTGGCATCATTTAATTTATTTATTGTCGCCTGGACCTCAGTACAATAAACAGCTTTGTTAATGAACAGTACAGGCAGATTATGGTAAGCGAGGACAAGCAGATCATAGGATGAAAAAAATTTAGTCAGAGGCATACAGGTTATGTCACGCTGGGAAAGATCAATATTTAAAAGAGCGGCATTATTTAAAGGACGAGATTTCATTCATGAGTCTAATAATGATCGGAACGAAGCTGTTCCTGAACCTGCTGGTGCATGTTTTCAACCTTCTGTACCTTCTACCTGATGGAAGAGGTTGTAGGAGATTATTGCCGGGGTGTGATGCATCTTTGGTGATGGTGTCAACCTTTCTGCAGCAGCGAGCCATGTAAATATAGTGCATGAATGGAAGGCTGTTTTCTCTGATAACCTGGGCCTTGTAATCTCCTTTTTGAGTTTTTTACAGTTCTGGGCGGAGCATTTGCTACATCAGGCCGCTATGCAGCCGGACAAGAAGATTTCAGTAGTCTGCATGAAGAAATCAGTGAGAGTTTTTATGGTCATGCCAAATTTCCTGACCCTCCTGATGAAGAAGGCACATTGTTGTCCCTTCTTCACCATTGTATCCTCATCAGAAGTCTCGGGCATGTTGTCGGTTATCGTCACTCCTCGGATCTTGACAGTCTCCACCCTCTCAACCTCAGCTCTATGCATCAAGACAAATGGCGTATTGCCGTCCTTTCTTTCTGAAGTCAATCAGTTCTTTAGTTCAGTTGATATTGAGAGAGAGGTTGTTCTCACTGAACCAGGTTACCAAGCCCTCTATTTTCTTTCTGTATTTTGAATTGTCGTTGTTTGATATTTGTTCTATCACAGCCATGTCATTGGCAAGAGTGTAGATGGCGCTCATTTGGAATTTGGTAACAATGTCATGGGTATACCGGGAATAAGGTAAAAAGCTGAGAAGGCATGTTGGCGGGTTATCCAGTGTTGCATGTGATCGTGGAGGAAGTGCAACTTCTTGTACACCAGTCACTGAAAGCAATATTGCTGGAACAGAAAGCAGTTATGAAGCAAATGGCGTGCTGATCTTCATTTCAGAAGGATTTGAGTATAGTATGTCTTACTTCAGCTGTACCTCATCAGGAACATTGTGCAGTGTTGTGTGCAGCTTTGGACTCCCTATCGAATAAAGGACAAACCTGAGATTGAGGGAGTGCAGTGAAGGATGACCAGACCGATTTCTGGGCTGACAGGCTTGTTGTGGGAGCACAGTTTGGATCGACTGGGTCTGTATTCCATGGGATTTAGCAAAATAAGTGGAGATCTAAGGGAAATATATAAGACTCTGACAGGGAGTGACAGATTCGAAGCAGGAATGGTAATTCCCTGACTGGGACGTGAAAAACAAAGAACCACAGCATTAGGTACAGGCAGATCACCCTGCACTGAGATGAGAATAAATGTCTGCACTCAGACACTGGTGAACATGGGGAATTTTCGATCACATACGTCTGCTGAATCCAAGCACTGAATATAAATATGGATTTGTAGACACTATAGGAATGGGGAACGATGTATTGAGGAGATGTTCGGTTATGAACTAGAAAGGGGGAGGCTCAATGAGTTGAATGGCCTTTGCCTTTCCTGATGTTTCTGTGTAGTCTGTGGGAAAGTTCTGTAAATGTTGTCACAAGTTCTCAGATATCAGGAAAGAGGCCTCTGCAGGGTCGACAGGAATGTGTTCACCGCCCACGTTTCTGATACCGAGGCTGGTGCGAGCTGTCCTGTTCAGGTTTGTCCTTTAAGAGCTCGGAGCTGCTTGACACAATTGAGTATCTTGCTTGGCTGTGTTAGGAACCATTGAAAAGTCTATCACAAATCCGTGTGTCTGAAGCCACTTTTAGGCCAGACGAGGAAATCACATTAGATTTGCTTCCTGAAAGTACATTGGTGCAACAAATTGGTGTTTACTATCGACATTGGCTTCAAGGTCACCGTTATTGACACCAGATTTTAGAACGCAATATTTTTTAAATTGTTTTTAATTCCCACCAGCTGCCAAAGTATTAAGCTGGTCTGAATTAGTAATCCAGTGACAGTTCCATAACCACACCATCTCCACAAGGGACCCATCAGAAACCACTGTAAATAGGATTTTTCTGTGCTGTTTATCAAAAAGAAGTTGCAACAATTTGACTATCATGATGAGACAGAGCGTTTGAGAAATGGTCAGATTGTGATGACTTTCCTCTTAGGGGACTGTACAGAGAAGAACAACTTTCCACATTGTCAGGTAGACTTGAGAATTGGAGCTGGAATGAAACAGCTTTCCCAGAGACTTGGCTTGATGTGCAGCACAAGTCTTCAGTCCTATTGCAGAAATGGTGTCATGGCCTATTGCCTTTGTCATATCGACTGTGTTTAGCTGCTACTTCATGTCATGTGCAGTGAATCAGATTGATTTTTTTGATTCTGTGGATATCATGATGAAAGTGAGGTGGACCACTGTTGGCTGCGGCTGGTATAGATACTACATCCTGAACTTTTGCACTGTTGTTTCGGTCTGTTCCATGATTTATGGTTGAGATATTTGTGAGCACTTTCCTCCAGTGAGTTGTTTAATAGTCCATCACCATTTATGACTGGATGTGGCATAATGACAGAGCTTAGATGTATTCTGTTGTTCTTGGAGTCATTTTGCTCTCTCAATCAGATATTAGTTCTGCTGTTTGGAATGCAAGGAATCAAGTGCGGTAGCTTTAATGGCTTGTCATCAGGTTTAGGTACACATGGTTCTGGACCTGGCATGTTAACCTGTACTCACCACAGAACCATAGTTCGGCTTGATGGTGATGGTAGACTGAGGGATTATCGTGGGCAAAAAGTTACAGGTTGTGTTTGAATACAATTCTGCTTCTGCTGCTGCTGTGGCCTGCAACACCACATGAATGCTGAGTTTGAGCTGCAATACAAACCTTCTGCCTGTCTCCCCATTCACACCAAGACAAAGTCACCCCTCAGCCCTGTACGCATTGATCTGCTCTGGTTTCAGATGTGGTAACATTTCTATTTTAATATTACCATTTTTCTGTGGCTCTCTCCATGCTGTCAAGCCTCCAATTTATCACATCCCTCAAAACCCTTTCAAATATTCATCTGAGCCTTTTCCCTTCTGTAGTGCCATTTTCGGCATTGAAAGTTAATGTGTTTCCCCCGTTTCACTCACTGACGATGGTTCAGATCTCTGTATTGTCAGAGGTGCTAGCCATACGTAGTTTCAGAACCAATGAATTTGTACACCTCTTGGTATCATTCACTTCCTGGTGAAGAGTGCTCCACATTTGACAGGACGTTTGAGTAGTTTTACCACACGTTTTTGAAACTTGTTCTAGAACAGAAATTGCTGGAGAAATGGAGCAGTTCTGTGGAGTGACAGGTTCAGTGACACTCCTTCAAAGCTTCCAGTCTCACCAGCAATTTTTGTTTTTGTTCCAGATTTCCAGTGTCCATGGGCTTCTGTTTTATAGAACATGTGTTCTGTGCCTATTCATCTCGAGAGAAACTGAACAGGTCTAGCAGCATTAGTGGGGACAGAGAAACAGAGATATAGCGTTTCAAGTCTGGAGTGACTTCTTCAGAAATGAAAAGGATTGTAAAATGGACTTTGTAATAACTTGCCAGAGGTGGAAGAGGAGTGACGGGAAACAGAGTGTGGAGGTGCAGTGCAAAAGACAAATGTGCTTTTAATTGTGGTGAACGAGAAGCGAATGTAGAATTAGTGTAAGTTAAGATGAGAATGGGGGAAATGGGATCTCTTAATTGCATGCAAGATAACCAAGCTACAAACAAGGGAAGGTCATATTGACACCAGGAGGCAGAATGTATGAAAAAGGGAGAACACTCATAATGGGTTGAGGTTGTGAAGATATAGAATTGAATATGAAGGCCTACAGGTGAGGGGTTACTCGAGCTTGGGTTATGCTTCATTGGAACATTGCAGAGGCCAAGACTGAGATGTTAGCATGAGAGCAAGGTAGGTTATTGAAATGAGAAGGTCAAGTTTATTCTTAAAATGTGGAAGTATTCCTGAAAGCAGTTTGGCCTGGCTAATGTGCAGGAGACTGCATTGTAAGCAGCAATGATAGTAGACTGGACTGAACAGGTCCAAGGGAAATGCTGCTTCACCTGAGAGGTGTGTGTTGGGTTGCAAAGAAATAAGAAATAAAACATAGAACAGTACAGCACAGAACAGGCCCTTCAGCCCACGATGTTGTGCCAACCATTGATCGTCATGGAAGGTAAACCTAATGTATGAACCCTCACATTTCTGTGATTATACGCATATCCAGCAGTCTCTTAAATATCCCCAAAAACCTCGCTTCCACAACTGCTGCTGGCAACTCATTCCATGCTCTCACAGCTCTCTGCATAAAGAACCCGCCTCTGACATCCCCTCTACACTTTCCGCCAAACAACTTAATAATATTATCCCTCATGTTAACAATTGGTCCCCTCTCTTCCTTCTTTTTTCCAATGAAAAATGTCCGAGCTCAATCAACCTCTCTTCGGAAGATAAGCCCTCCATTCCAGGCAGCGTCCTTGCAAACTTCCTCTGAACCCTCTCCAAAGCATCCACATCTTTCCTTTAACAGGCCAACCAGAACTGGACACAGTATTCTAAGTGCGGTCTAACCAAAATTTTATAGAGCTGCAACAAGATCTCACGGCTCTTAAACTCAATCCCGCTGTTCATGAAAGCCAAAACATCATATGCTTTCTTAACAACCCTGTCCACTTGGGTGCCAATTTTAAGGCATCTATGTACCTGCACACCAAGATCCCGCTGTTCCTCCACACTGCCAAGAATCCTGCCTTTAATCCTGTACTCAACTTTCAAGTTCGACCTTCCAAAATGCATCATTTCACATTTATCCAGATTGCACTCCATCTGCCACCTCTCAGCCCATCTCTGCATCGTGTCAGTGTCACACTGCAGCCTACAGAAGTCCTCTAAACTGTCAACGACATCTCCAACCTTTGTGTCGTCTGCAAACTTGCTAACCCATCCTTCAATCTCCTCATCCAAGTCATTAATAAAAATTACAAAGACTAATAGCCCAAGAACAGAGCCCTGTGGAGCACCACGCACCACTGACTTCCAGGCCGAATACTTTCCTTGCAATACCACTCGCTGTCTTCTGTTGGCCACCCAATTATACATCCAGACTGCTAGATTTCCCTCTATCTCATTCCTCTTGACCTTCTGAACGAGGCTACCATGGGGAACCTTATCAAATGACTTTCTGAAGTCCATATACACCACATACACCACTCAACCCTCATCAACTTGTCTAGTAACATCCTCAAAGAACTCAATAAGATTTGTGAGACATGACCTGCCCCTCACAGCCATGCTGATTTCATTTAATCAAGCCATTCTCTTCCACATGGTCATTAATCCTATCCCTCAGAATCCTTTGTAACACCTTGCAGACAGCAGACGTCAGACTAACTGGTCTGTAATTGTCAGGGATTTCCCTATTTCCTTTCTTGAAGAGAGGAATTACATTTGCCTCCCTCCAGTCCTCAGGTATGACTCTGATGGAGAGCGAGGATGCAAAGATCTTCACAAGTGGCGAAGCAATCTCATTTCTCGCTTCCCAAAGCAGCCGAGGACAAATCTGGTCTGGCCCTGGCGACTTGTCAATCTTAATGTTTGTCAAAATTTTCAGCACATCAGCTTCCTCAATCTCTATCCATTCCAGCATGACTACCTGCTCCTCAATGGTTTCATTCACTACAAGCTCCTTTTCTTCAACAAAGACCGAAGCTAAAAACTCATTTAGGGGTTCCACTACCTCCTCAGACTCTATACACATGTTCCCTATGCTATCCCTGATCGGCCCTACTCTTTCTTTGACCATTCTCTTATTCCTCATATACGTGTAAAATGCCTTTGGATTCTCCCTAATCCTTCCTGCCAAGCCTTTTCTCGTGCCCCCTCCTGGCTCTCCTCAGAGCATTTTTGAGCTCCTTCCTCGTCTGCCTGTAATCCTCTAGAGCTGAGCAAGACCCTTGCTTTCTCCACCTTAGGTAAGCTGCCTTCTTTCTTTTGACGAGAAGCTCCTCTGCTCTCATCATCCAAGGTTCATTTTTCTTACCCCTTCTTGCCTGTCTCAGAGGAACACATTTATTCATCACACACAACAACTGTTCCTTCAACAGTCTCCACATGTCTATAGTGCCATTTCCATGGAACAATTGCTCCCAGTCCATGCTTCCTAACTCATGTCTGATAGCATCATAGTTTCCTTTTCCCCAATTAAATATCCTCCCATTGTACCTCCTTCTCTCCTTCTCCATAGCTGTGTAGAATGTGAGGCATTTGTGGTCACTATCACCAATATGCTCTCCCACCGCAAGATCTGACACCTGCCCCGGCTCATTGCCAAGCACCAATCCAAAATGGCCTCTCCCCTCATCGGCCTGTCAACGTACTGGGTGAGAAAACCCCCTCTTGTACACACCTTACAAAAACAGCTCCTTCCAAACCATCTGCTCTAATGAGGTTCCAATCAATATTGGGGAAGTTGAAGTCACCCATTACAACAACCCTACTACATTCACACTTTTCCAGAATCTGCCGGCCTATGCTTTCTTCAATCTCCGTGCTGCTATTGGGGGGCCTGTAGCAAACCCCTAATTACGTGACTGCTCCCTTACTGTTCCTAATTTTCACCCATACTGACTCACTAGGTAGACCCTCCTCGACAATGGTAACTTCTGTAGCTGTGGTACCCTCTCTGATTAGCAGTGCTACTCCCCCTCCTCTTTTTCCCCTCTTCCTATTCCTTTTAAATGTTCTAAACCGTGGAACATCCAGCAACATTTCCTGCCCCTGAGAGAACCACGTGTCTGTTATGGCCACAACATCATAGCACCAGGTACTGATCCATGCTCTAAGCTCATCACTTTTATTCCTGATACTCCTTGCATTAAAGCAAACACACTTTAACCGATCCCTTGATTCTTTCCCAGGAAGTTCCTTCCCAATAGCTGTGCTACCTCTTGCTATTGCATCATCTCCATCATCTCTTACCAACAGTAAATAGATTAGGTTCCCACCCCCTGCCATACTAGTTTAAGCCTTCCTGAACCACTCGAGCAAACCTTCCACCCAGGACATTGATCCCCTTCCAGTTCAGGTGCAACCCGTCCTTCATGTGCAGGTCCCACCTTCCCCAGAAGGCATCCCAATTATTTACATATCTGAAGCCCTCCCTCCTCCATCAGCTGCGCAGCCACGTGTTAAGCTGCGCCCACTCCCTGTTCCTCCCCTCACTATCTCATGGCACCAGTAGTAAACCCTAATGAGTTGGTAAATTTCAAATATTCAGCTTTATTTCTTATTGTATGATGACGAGATAGCTGCAGACTGAGACATTGGCAGAAACAACTTTAATTGTGTATTTTTCTTTTTTTCATCTATTTAGTCACAAGCTGTTCCCCACTTCCTAACAGTAAGGTCTAGGCAACAGTCTGTGTGTCATGTCTGCTCCTGTCTGCTTTGAACTGATTCCCTTTGTATCAACCATACTTGCAAGCCTGCT
Organism: Chiloscyllium punctatum; assembly: GCF_047496795.1. Taxonomy (NCBI): domain Eukaryota; kingdom Metazoa; phylum Chordata; class Chondrichthyes; order Orectolobiformes; family Hemiscylliidae; genus Chiloscyllium; species Chiloscyllium punctatum. The sequence goes on along the minus strand of NC_092787.1, from coordinate 36,054,691 downwards.
CGTCGCAATAGCATTTGTAGGTTTTAGGAGAAAGTGAGGATTGCAGAAGCAGGAGATCAGAGCTGAAAATGTGTTGCTGGAAAATCGCAGCTGGTCAGCCAACATCCTGACCTGAAGAAGGGCTCATGCCCGAAACGTCGATTCTCCTGCTCCTTGGATGCTGCCTGACCTGCTGCGCTTTTCCAGCAACACGTTTTCAGCATTTGTAAGTTTTACCCTTGTTATGCTGTTGCTTAATTACACAATTTTCAATATACTCCACAACTTGCTTGCCTTTGTACTCTATACTTCTATGCACAAATGCAAGGATTCACTGAGCCTTCTTAACTCAAGTTTCAACTTGCCTGGTCACTTATATTTTCCAGTGGACTTGGTGTGTGTGTGTGTGTGTGTGTGTGTGTGTAGCAGGTACTCTATGATTCTATGACTGTATCTGTGAACATACAGCTCAAACCCGGGAGTTAGTGAGCTTGATGTTTACATGGTTCTCAGGCTGAAACAAAACTGATGTCCACTACAAGACAGGGTGAGAGGTTGATATTTCAAGACTGATTTACTTGTTATTATCATAACTGAAACATGTACATAGATTAATCAATCATTCTGCTTCAATGTAAGTGATGTAGCTATTAGAACTTGAATAACATTGAATACTGCTTCACCTCCCTTGACAATCAAATGACTATGTGATGGTGAATAGAATAAAGGGAACTCACTGGCGTGAGAAAATTTCAAGATCATTTGGAGACCTGGGTTCACTGCGTTTCCATTTCATAAAGACATTTGGTGAGGACTTACAACCTTCAAGTTCCAATGAGGTTACATTTTCTGGCGCTAATGAACAGAAGGAGTTCAATTGAAATAAATGTTAAGTTTTGCATTTTGTTTAGTTCAAGCAGGCTAAGACTTATACAGTTAATGGGAATGCCCTTAGGAGTGTTGTGGGGAAAATGAGACCAAGGGGTCAGATGAAAATTGAGTCACAGATAGACAGAATGGTGAAGAACATGTTTGACATGCATTGAATATAGTTATTGGGAGGTCATTTTGCTGCTGTACACTGCATTGGTGGGGCCAGTTTGAGAATATTGCGTACAATTTGGCTCCCTCTGCCAAATAAGTATGAGGTTTTTACACATGAAAGGAGGCAGCAAAATTTCAAAAGAATGTGCCAGACTGGAGAGTTTGAGTTAGAGGGTCGGGCTGGACAGGCTGGTGTGTTTTTTTCCTGGAACATTGGAGGCTGAGAGATCATATTACAGAAGGTTATGAATTTAGGAGGGGCATGAATGGTATGAATAACCAAGATTTTTTTCCTCAGGATAAGGGAGCCCACGATTTGAGGGCATCGGTTTAAGGTGAGAGGGGAAAGATTTTAAAGTCACCAAAAAGACATTTTTTTGACACATTGGGTCATATGTGCATGGAATGAGCTGTCAGAGGAAGTGGTGGAGGCTGATACAATCCGATGTTTAAAAGGCATCTGGATGGGGATATGAATAAGAAGAGTTCACAGGGATATGAAACAAATAATGGCAAATGAGACTATATCGACTATTTACCAATCTCTGGGAAAAAGAATTGGAAATGATATTACCCACTTTAACAGATCAAGACACAAGAATAGAAAACGGGACAGAACACCAGTGCTTCACCGGAGGCTCACTGATGATGTTACATAGCATGGTGACGAGACGTCTGAGAAAAAAAAAACCTTCCAGCTTAGCGAGCAAACCTACAACCAGAAACTCAACCTGAGGTACAAATCTTCTCAAGTAATGAAATAGATCAGATTAGCATATCTCATCCGCATGGAAAAGTTGGACTAAGGTGTCTGTTTTCATGAATCTATAACAGTATTCAGAAGAATTCAAATTTCTTAAAAGACCCTTTCAAATGGGAAGTTTCTTCCCAATACTTTTTTGGTGCCTCTCTGTTTAGATATATTCAAAGGTGATTTAGTGTAATAGTCGACAGACAAATGAGTGACAGATAACCGGATACGGATACAAAAGTGGGGCTAAAACTAAACTTTAGTTCCTGATGGAGCAGGCTAAAAGCATTTAATGACCCACTCCTCCTCCTCAGTCCTGTCTTCCTATGTTCATTCAGCACCTCAAATCCACTGACAGGAGCAGTTGAAGGTCACTTACTCCAAGAACGTGATGTCCATGAACCAAGGAAACCATTCATACCATTAAGGCTGTCATTCATGCTTTGGATAGTTTGGATAATGTAATTGGAAAACTCAAGTTGGGTAGGAAAATGATCCCACATATCTCTTGACAGAGATTCCCTGTCTGCAACATGTGCTTCATTTGTTGGTCATGTTATAGGCCCAGATTCACTGTGGATACAACTTCCGTACCTCAACCAGAGATGGATCACAAAATCTTCTGACTGCAACATTCAATAACAGAACTTCCAGGAAAATAGCACCCACTAACTTTCTGATAACAGAATATGAGTAAATAAGAACAGGACCAGGTGGTTAAGTCCCGCAATCTCAAGCCTGCCTTGCCCTACAATAAGATCATGGCTGATCTGCTTTTTGTCTCAGATCCTCTTTAATGCCTCATTCATCATAGCCCTCAACATGCTGGCAGATCAAAATCCATCTACCTACTCTTTAAGTACTTTCAGTGATTCAGAATCCCGAATTCTCAGACAAAGTACATTCATGACATTCAATACCCTCTGTTTGAAACAAAAAAACCTCGCTGCTCCTATACCATGACCTATTGATCTGAACAAAGGAGGTGAACACAGAGGCTCAGTAAGAGTGACTAGTCCTGATATCAAGGAAGAACTTGACTCAGGATAGTATCACGGAGTGGGACTAACTTGCACTTAATGTCAATCAGTTGTAAACTATACACTGGTTGAAGTGATTTAAAACACAAAGGAAGATGTTTCTGGTTAACGGTTATCAACTCTCTCAGTCTGAGATATTTCTGTGGGAGATCTCTTCCTCAGCATAAACATCTTCAGTTGCTTCATCAATGTCTTTTTCCCATCATAAGACTGGAGCGGGAATGCTCACTGAAGATCCGACAATGTTCACCTCAATGTGTCATCCGGAACCAGTCTGTGTCCATGTGCAGTAAGACCTGGACAACATTCAAGCTTCTTCTGTGAATGCGTAGGTGACGTTAATGTAACAATACTGCTAGAAACTGCACGTTTGATATGATATATTTGATTTATTTATTGTCATGTGTATTGAATTACAGTGAAAAATTCTGTTTATGAGCATAGTAAGCAAGGATGTACAGATCAGAAAGACTTAGACAGAGACGCACAGATTACATTGAACAGTGACACTAGGGCGAGAGTGACTTTCCTTAGTAAAAGAGGAGCTCATTCAGAAACTCAAGCTTGGTTCACAGGAATATGAGGAAGCCATTCAGCTCATCTTAATTATTGTGAAAAAAGAGGGAGAGACCATTCCGTCCCTTCACAGTATTACACAGGAAGTGAAGGTGGCGAGTGTTATGGACCAGATTGGAGCCCCTCCAAAATAACTTAAGAAAGTCACCCAGGCCCTCACATTTTCTTACTTTCAAGGCCAATGTAAAATATCTGTTCCAAGTGGAATGGACCATTCAATCTATGCGAGTAAAATAATAGACATATGGCGACTTCCCATTGGGTCTCCTGTGGCCTTTCTCAGGGGCAGGACAAAATGGTTGTCCGCTGAGCCACTAACAGTGGTGATTTTTAAATAAACCACATAACAGCGCACTCGATTCTTGATTATTGAACTTGCGACATGTCACATGTTATAACTGCAAACAAAATGTTTTAAATCAGCCTGCACAGGATAAAAGGTGCTTCAGATAAACAGACTCTCCTTCAAAGCAGTAGCAAATTGACTGTTTTTACAAACAGGAGAATGTGAGCACCGCAGATAGTGGAGAATGTTGTGCTGGAAAAACACATCAGGTCAGGCAACATATGAGGAGCAGGAGAATGGATTTTCTGGCATGATACCTTCAACAGGAATGAAGCTTGAGGGTCAAAGGGGTGCAGAGATAAATGGAAGGGGGATGGAGAAGGAGGAAAGGTAGCTGAGAGTGTGATAGGTAGATGGAGTGGGGCTAATGGTGACAGGTCAGAGAGGAGGATGGAGTGAATGGGTGGGATGGAAGATGGACAGGTAGGACAGGTCATCAGGGTGGTGATGAGATGGAAGGTTGTAACTGAGATAAAGCTGGGGGGAAAGGAAATGTGGCAAGTGATGAAATCAACATTGATCCCATGTAGTTAGAGGGCCCCAAAGCAGAAGATGAGGCATTCTGCCTCCAAGCGTCGGGTGTGAGGGAGTGGAGTTGGAGGAGGCGCAGAATGTGCAAGTCCTTGGCAGAGTGGGAGGGCAGTTGAAGTGTTCAGCCACACAGTGTTGGGGTTCATTGGTGCAGGTGTCCGAGAGATGTTCTCTGAAGCGCTCTACAAGTAGGCGTCCTGTCTCTCCAGTGTAGAGGAGACTGCATCGGAAGCAATGGATACAGTAAGTTACATATGTGGAAGGGCAGGTGAAACTTTGATGGATGAGGAAGGTTTCTTTGCGGCCTTGAATGGACTGAGGGGGAAGGTGTTGGCGTAGGTTTTACAAATCAGGAAGTGGCAGAGGAAGGTGCCAGCATAAGAGCGTGGGTTGGCGGGGGCTGTGGACTTGACCAGAGAATCACAGATGGAATGGTCTTTCTGGGGAGCCGATAGGGTGGGGAGGAAAATATATTTCTGGTGGTAGGGTACATTTGTAGTTTGGCGGAAATAGTGGAGGATAATGCAATGCATACGGAGTCTGGTGGAGTGAAAGGTAAAAATGGGGGAGGTTCTGTCCTTGTTGCAGTTGGAGGGCTGGGGTTCAAGGACAAAGGTTCAGAAAGTGCTGCTGGACACCATCGAACATGTGGAAGGGGAAATTGCAGTCTTTGACTTCGGAGGTGATCTGGTCCGTTCTGTGGTGAAAGTGGTCCTCCTGGCAGCAGCTGTGGTTGAGGTGGAGGAATTGGGAATGAGCAATAGCATTTTGCAGGAGGCTGGATGGGAGCAGATGTAGTCCAGGTGGTTTTAAGTGATATGGACTAGGTGCTATCAGGTGGGACTAGATTGGATTGGGATATCTGGTCGGCATGGACATGTTGGCCCGAAGGGTCTGTTTCCATGCTGTACATCACTATGATTCTATGTCTGTGTTGAGTAGGTCACTGCTGATGGAAATGGAGTGGTCCAGGGAGAGGAGGGAGGTGTCCGAATTGGTCAAGGTGAACTTAAGTTCCGAGTAGAATGTGTTGGTGAAGTGGATGAACTGTTCACCCTCCTCGTGGGAGCATGAGGTGGCGCGAACCCAGATATCAATTTAGTGGAGGAAAAGGTGGGGAATGGTGCAGGTGCAACTGCAGAAGATGGACTGCTATTACAAGGGGGCATAGCTTTAAATTAAGGGGGGGTAGATATAGGACTGATGTTAGGGGTAGGTTCTTCACTCAGCGAGTCGTAAGTTCATGGAATGCCCTGCCAGTAGCAGTAGTGGACTCTCCCTCTTTATGGGTATTTAAGCGGGCATTGGATAGGTATATGGAGGATAGTGGGTTAGTGTAGGTTAGGTGGGCTTTGATCGGCGCAACATCGAGGGCTGAAGGGCCTGTACTGCGCTGTATTCTTCTATGTTCTATGTTCTATGTTCTATAACCGACAAAGAGACAGGCCTAACTGGGGCTCATACGGGTGCCCATGGCTAACCTTTTCATCTGGTGGAATTGGGAGGATTCAACCGAAAACTTATTGAGGATGAGGACCTGTTCAGCTAAACGAGTGAGAGTGTCAGTAGAGGGTGACTGTTGGGGACATTCTGAGAGGAAGAAATGGAGGGCTTGGAGACCCCGGTCATTGCGAATAAATGTATATAATGTCTGAATGTCCATGATGAAGATGAGGTGTTGGGTTCAGGGAAACGTAAGTCTTGGAGGAGGTGGAGGCCGTGGGTGATGTCCCAAACATATGCGAGAAGTTCCTGGATGGGGGGATAGACTGGAATCGTGGTATGTGGAGATGGGTTCACTGGGGCATGAGCAGGCTGAGATGATGGGTTGGCTGGGACAGTCAAGCGTGTGAATCTTAGAGGGTGGGCAGGAGACTTGGTGGAAAAATTAAGCTCGGAGGCAGAGGCTGTGAAAGAAAAGTTCGATGTCACAACGCATTTTTGCAAGTAGTGTTAAATTGTATTCCAAAAAGCAAACTTTCAAATTAGCTGTCACTAAATAGCATGTGATGCGCTAATTGGTTGGAAGGTGCAAGCGTAAACACTGACTTCAAGAATTTACACTGGTGTTTAACCCAGTCAGTGCATTGGATGTTACCACTAGGATTCAGAATTAAATCACATCAGTCTATGTAGATCCAATGTTAACTTTCAGAGTCCTACGTGTTTAATTATACCTGATCTCAATAAACTTAGAGTGTGCTTTTCTGTCATAACTGGCGGTATAGTGAAGGGAATAGGTCACTCATTGCTCTTCCGTTCCTGCTCTTGGTCATCTGTCCTCTCTGCATTTGCAGTCTTTCAGCACTATAGGCTCTGTTGCTTTAAACATTACATCCTTCCTGTCTCTTATAACGCTGAGCTTTTATTATCTTTTGATTTACATCCTAGCATTTCACCCTTCAGTGTGGAAATTTTACATGGACTGGAGCAATTCCTGAAGATGGTGAATGCTGAAGGACTGAGAGACCTTACAGTGACAGGGAATATTGAACATCCAAAGGAGGTTATAAAGAGGAGAACTGTGGTGTTCTGGAGAATGATGCAAAGTGAAGGAAGTTTACTGAGTTTCAAACAGGTTATAATGATACAAAGGACTGTAGGATGTAGACAAAGTTACAAAGATAAGGAGAGTATATGTTTATGCGCGATGTCCACAACTGATAGGGTGTGTCCATGTTTGGATTTCATTACAAAAATATGGAGGGCCACAGGGCCTGGACAGCTTTACAGCACTATGGAGGACTGTAGAAGTGATGACAGCTTATTAATTAATAAAATGAATATGGAGAATTATCTGGAGATTGCACAAGTTATAGTTGAAGCAGGAAATCACCGAAATAGAGAGTGTTTTCATGCTTGAAGATGATTGCATGAGAACAGGGTTGCGTGGCCTCATGCAGTTCAATGTGATCGAGGTTGTTCTTGCATCTGGAAGATATTACTGATCGGGAAAGTCGAGGATTGTAAAGCATAGGTGAGATCGCAAACAATGAAATGTTTCATGTAATTATGGAACTGGTGAAAAAATATGTTTTTAACATCAAGTCAATGGTTTGCAGAGACCTTCCAGACATCCTATGACATTGGGATCTAGTGTTTGTCGGACTCGTGTTAAATGAGTGAGATAAATACAAACTTTCAAGTTATTCATGAAACAAACAGAGACAGCAGAGTAGGAATCTGGTGGGTGGTGGTCATGGAATTAATGACGATAAAACAATAAGACAGAGGAGCAGAATTATACTATTCAGTCAATTGATTTTCCATTCACTTGAGTTGATCTGATAATCCTCAAGTCCACTCTGCTGTCTTTGGCCAAATTGAAAGCAATTAATTGTAAATCTGATGATGTTGACCTGCTTGAACCAATCCAATAGGAAAGAAATCAATATGTTATCGCCGGGCTAATGACACGGCACTTGGATAGGGAGAGGACAGCCAATTGCCATCTGAAGAGATAAGAAACCTCGATACTCTCAGAAAAAAGAAACACAATTTATTCATGAAGTTAGACGGCACGTTTCGTGAACATTCCTGACATCACAATTCAACCAAGAGAGGTGTTCAGAGCAGACAAATTCACAGGGAAAAGATCCCGAACAACAGAATCAGTGGAGAGTTAGAGGAATATTCTGGAAGACACATTCCGTGTGAGTTTTGAGAGAGTAAGCTTTAAATTATTGTTTATTTATTCGCTGGATGTATATCAATGGGACCTGCAGTTTTGAAGCAGCATAAAAATAGAGTTTAATTCAGTGAGTGAATGGGTAGTATTGAGGATGCAACTGTTAAATTTGTTCGGAATTCTGTTACAGCCTTTTTCACTGTTGGAGTCAGGAAAATATATTTCTTTTTTTATTTCAGAGTGCCCAAAATACTTTCATTTCATTACTCAATTCTTTACAACAGATTGGGGAGTTAGAGGTAGGTTATAACCCTTCGCAGTCTTCTTTATTAGATTACAAGGTGAGGTGTTGCTCTCTGGGTGTTTTGGTTTTAATTATCAGAGGGATGACAACCTTCCCTTCGTTACAGTCTGTTTATCTCAAAGATTCAGATGCATGTGATTCACGCTGACTTGGCTGTTTGGAATTAGAATTGCCTTGCTCATAGAAGATAGAGGGTAATGTTGGAAAGGGGTGATTCTTACTGGTGGACCATGAACAGTGGTATTCTGCAGTGATCTGCATTGGGCCTCTACTGTTTTTGATGTAAATGAATTATCTGTTTGAAAATCTAGATGGTTGGGTTAGTAGGTTTGCAGCCAATACAATAATTGATCGATTTGTGAATAATGTGGAAGGTTGGCAAAGGATTGTTCAGTTGGACATATGGGAGGAAAAAGAGCAGATGGAGTTTAATGTGGGTAAGTGTGGGTACAGCACTTCGGAAAATCAAGTGCTAAGGAAATGTATCCAGTTAATGGCAGGAGCCTGAGCAGCATTGATGTGGAAAGGGAACTTGGGTACAAGTTCAAAACGCCCAGGAAGTAGCCACTCAGGCAGATAGGTGGGAAAGAAGGCCAAATGTATGCTTGCCTTTATTGTTCTAGGAATTGATTGCAACTGTCAGGTTGTCATGGTACAGTTTTATAGGGTTTTACTTAGGCCACACTTCAAGTATTGCATTCAGTTCTGGTTGTCACATTATTAGTAGGATTTGGAGGCTTTAGAGAGGGTGAAGAAGAGGTTTACCAGGGTGTTGTCTGGATTAGATTATATGAGAAACAAGGAGAGATTAAAAAAAAAACTTGGGTTGCTTTCTATTGTGCTGTGATGGATATGGAGAGACTTGGAAGAGGTCTCTAAAATTATGGGATGCCGGGTTACGTTTGACAGTCAGAAGATGTTTCCCAGAGTTGAAATGTCTAATACTGTGGGATATGCATTGAAGGTGAGTTGGGAAAGTTCAAAGGATCCCTGATGAGCAGGCTTTTTGCACAGAGTAAGAGAGGTCTTTGTTGGTGGTGGCATATACAGTCGGGACAATGAAAGGACTTTGGGATTATCAGATGAATACACCAGTAATGGATCTATGTCGATCAAAGGCAGGCAAAAGGAATTAACTTATTTGGCATCATGTTCACCACAGCATCATGTCTCAAAGGACCCGTTTCTGGTCTGTATTGTCCTATGTTCTATGCAAGATTGCAAGATATTTTTAGATATCATAAAGGTTACAGAGAAGCAAGAGTAAATATTGCACCACTGGACATGTACCGAGAGAAGTAGCAATAGAGAACAAAGATATGCTGGGGAATCCCTGCATCAGTTTTCCAAGTGGGTGACACCAGTAATTTACCAGAACCATAAGGAGTCTGGGCGAGGATTGTGTGCATTAGCCACTATTTAGGAGAAGGTGCTGGGAATGCTGAAAGGTTTGAAGGTGGATAAATAACCCGGTCTGGATAGGTTATATCACAGAGTTCCAACGGAGATAGCTATGGAGATTATAAAGGCATTGGTGATGATTCAGGAATCACTGGAGTCAGGTAGCGTCGTAAGGACTGAAAATCACGAATGTCGACATTCTGTTTAAGGAAGGAAAGAGGAAGAAGACAGATAACCTTTGGCTGGTGAGCATGGCTTTCGTCATTTTGAGGACTTTAGTGTTTGTTTTCATGGTTGCACTTGGTGAGCTCATGATAAAATAGGGCAGAAATATCAAGACTTCTCAAGGTTCTGCCTGACAAATCTATCAGAATTCTTTGAGGAGGAAATGAGCAGGTCAGACAGAGGGCAGTCAGTGGACGTGTCTTTGACCAGAGCCATTTAATCCTCGAAAGTTGGAAATTTTTCTGCCTTCGCTTTAATATACTTATTGCTCCAACTTTGACCACCCCCTGTGTTAAACAGTTGCAGATATTAATTACCCTCTGAGAGATGAATGTCCTGTTCATCGCCATCTTAAGCATATGAGAACCAGCAATAACTTGTTTGCGAAAACAATAGTCATACACTTAAAGAATATGCTGTTCACAAACCCCATTTGTTTTTACATATGCACCATTTTGAGAATGTAAGAGTGAAACCTGTGAGTGATTCTTATTATTCCTTCCAAACAGTCCAGTCATTCTCCTCATCACTCCAGTTCACGTCCTCTTCAACGAGTCATATTGTATATTTTCATTATTAATTCTGTTGTTTTGTTTTCTTGACAGCAGTTATCTCTTTACTGGGCTCCACATGTTTGGGTTCAAGGAGGAAAGCAATTGGTCATACCACATAATTTTAAACAAAACAGAATTTCCTTACAAGATTACCAGATGAAACCAAACAAAAAGAACAGAATACTGAATAACTGAACGTATCCGATAACCCAACAGATTATCCCAATTTAATGATGCTGTTCCAAATGCTTGCAACAATCCCCATAAACACGCTTTATTATACAAGGTAAAATCAAACCCAGGGTCTTGCAGGAGAGCACTCAGAGAGAGAGAGAGAGAGAGAGAGAACCAGCCTGGACCTGCTTCTTTGCCCCCAGCAGCTTCAGCTGCCTGACTGCATTCAGTGAATCGCCAGACTGCCAAACCAGAGCAATCTGAGCTGGGAGAACTGGCCACTCCTCTTACATTGTGCAAGTTTTTTTAAATTTTAAACTTAAAACCATTTTGCCTGTGACAGTACCTGTTAGCTGTAATCAAACTAGTCCTTAAACCTTGAAATCTGTGCCTTTTATGACTTCACTATAAAAAACACAAGACCAACATAACCTTGTTAATGCATCAGCATCGTCACACAACAACTTTCTGTGCTGCACTTTGTCAACAGTCTTCTGGAAATCCAAACAGATCACGTCCACTGGCTCCCCTCTGTCTAACTTTCTCATTTCCTCCTCAAATAATTCTGACAAATTTGTCAGGCAGAACCTTGCAAAGTCTTGCTATTTCGGCACTAATTTATCATGAGCTCATCAATCGCATCCATAAAATCAAACTCTAATGTCCTAAAAATGACCAAGGCCATGTTAACCAGCCAATAGTTATCTGTCTTCTTCCTCTCTCCCTCCTTAAACAGAGATGTCAACATTGGCCATTTTCAGTCCTCACGACGCTACCTGACTCCAGTGATTGCTAAATCACCACCAATGCCTTTATAATCTCCTCAGCTATCTCCTTTGGAATCCTGTGATGTAACCCATCCAGTCTGGGTTATTTATCCATCTTCAAACCTTTCAGCATTCCCAGCACCTTCTCCCATATAGTGGTCACTGCACTCAGTTTATCCCAGTGGGTGACACCAGTAATTTACCAGAACCATGAGGGGTCTGGGAGAGGAAAGAGTGCAGTGACCACTAAATGGCAAGGTTTCTCCAGCATTATTTTGTTCTCTATTGCTACTTCTCCAGGTACATTTCCAGTGGTTCAATATCCACTCTCGCTTCCCTGTAACCTTTATGAAATCTGAAAAATCTTGCAATCTTGCATAGAACATAGGACACAGGACAATACAGACCAGGAACGGGTCCTTTGACACATGATGTTGTGCTGAACATAACGCCAAATTAAATTAATTCCCTCTGCATGCCTTTGATTGACATACATCCATTACTTGGGTATTCATTTGATAATCCAAAAGTCCTTTCATTGTGCCAACTGTATTTGCCACTGCCAACAAAGATGTCTCTCACACTGTTTAAAAACCTGTCCCTCATGGCTCCTTTGAAATTTCCCATCTCACCTTAAATGCACGTCCCATAGTATTAGACATTTCAACTCTGGGAAACACCTTCTGATTGTCAAACATATCCCGGCATCCCATAATTTTAGAGACCTCTACCAAGTCTTACCATATCCATCGCTGCACCAGAGAAAGCATCCCGAGTTTTTCTAACCTTTCCTTGTTTCTCATACATTCTAATCCAGGCAACACCCTGGTAAACCCCTTCTACACACTCTTCAAAGCCTCCAAATCCTACTTATATTGTGACAACCAGAACTGAATGCAATACTCGAAGTGTGGCCCAAGTAAAACACTATAATTCCCACTTTCTGGGAATTATGAACTTGTACTCCAAAATCCCTTGGCACATCAACGCTGTTCAGGCTAGTTATTAACTGGATACTTTTCCGTAGCATCTGATCTTTCTAAGTGCAGTACCTATACTTACCTGGATTAAACTCCGCCTGCTGTTTTCCTCCCATATGTGCAACTGATCTATCCTTTGACAATCTTCTACATTATCCACAAATGCATCAATTATTGTATTGGCTGCAAACCTAATAACCCAACCACGTAGATTTTCACCGAGGTCATTCATTTATATCACAAACAGCAGAGGCCCAATACAGATCGGTAAATCCAATTCCAAACATCCAAGTCAGCGTGAATCCCATTCATCTTAATCTTCCAGATGAGCCGACTGTTACGAAGGGGAGATTGTCATCCCTCTGACAATTAAAACTGAAACACCCAGAACACCTCTCTCAGTCGAATTGTGATGTCAGGAATACTCGATAAATGTGCCGTGTACCTTCACAAATAAATTGTGTTTCTTTTTTCTGAGAGAATAGAGGTTTCTTATCTCTTCAGATGGCAATTAGCTCTCTTCTCTCCGTCCAAATGCCCTGTCACTTTCCCGCCAATAACATATTGATTTCTTTACAATTTGATTGGTTTAAACTTGTCAACATCATCAGATTTAAAATTATTTGCTTTCAATCTAGCCAAAGAGAGCAAAGTGGACTTGAGGATTATCAGATCAACTCATTTGGATGGAAATTCAATTGACTGATTGGTATAAATCTGCTCCTATGTCTTATGGTTTTATCATCATTAATTCCATGAATATCACCCTCCAGTATTCCTACACTGCTGTCTCTGTTTGTATCAGCATTAACTCGAAAGTTTGTCTTTATCTCAGTCATTTAGCACAAGTCCGACAAACACTAGATTCCGATGGCACAGGCTGTCTGGAAAGTCTCTGCAAACCATTGACTTGATGCGAAAAACATTTATTTATCTTTCTGTAATTAAATGAAGCATTTCATTATTTTCTATCTCACCTATGATTTTCAATCCTCTACTCTCCCTGTCAGTAACATCCTCCTGATGTAAGAACAACCTCTATCACAGTGAACTGCATGATAGCAGCAACACAACGCTGCTCTCATGCAATCATCTTCAAATAAGAAAACGCTCCTTCTTTCGGTGATGTCCTGATTTAACTATAACTTGTACAATCTCCAGATAATTCTCCATATGCATCTTGTTAATCATTTCTACAATCCTCCATAGTGCCGTAAAGCTGTCCAGGCCCGTGGCCCTCCATATTTTTGTAACAAACTCCAAACCCAGACACACCCTATCAGTTGAGGACATTGGCCATAAACATAAACTCTACTGTCTTTGTAACCCTGTCTGCATCCTACAGCTCTTTGCAACATTATAATCTGTTTGAGACTCAGTAAACCTCCTTCACTTTGCATCGTTCTCCAGAACACCCGTCTTTTATAACCTCCTTCAGATTTCAATATTCTCTGTATCTGTAACCTCTCTTAGTCCTTCAGCATTCACCATCTTCAGGGATTCATCCAGTCTGTGCAAAATTTCCACATTGAAGGATGAAATGTTAGGAAGTAAAATAAAAGATAATAAAATCTCAGCGTTATAAGTGACAGAAAGGATGTACTGATTAAAGCGACATAACCCATAGTACTAAAAGACTGCAAATACAGAGAGGCCAGATGACCAAGAGCAGGATTTGAAGACACATTGAATGGCCTTTTCCCTTCACTATACTGACAGTTATGACATCAAAGCAGACCTAAAGTTTATTGAGATCAGGTGTAATTAAACACGTAGGACTCTGAAAGTTAACATTGAATCTGCATAAACTGTTGTGATTTAATTCTGAATCCTGGTGGTAACACCCAGTGCACTGACTGGGTTAAACACCAGTGTAAATTCTTGAAGTCAGTGTTAACGCTTACACCTTCGAACCAATTAGTTCATCACATGCTCTTTAGTGACAGCTAGTTAGAAGGTTTGTTATTTAGTATACAATGTAACACCATTTGCAAAAATGCCTTGTGACATTGAACTTTTCTTTCATAGCCTCTGCCTCTGAGCTTTCTTTTTCCACCAAGACTCCTGCCCACCCTCCAAGATTCACAAGCCTGACTGCCCCAGCCAATCCATCATCTCGGCCTGCTCCTGCCCCAGTGAACCCATCTTCACATACCGCGATACCGCACTATCAACCCCCAGTCCAGGGGCTTCCAGCATATGTTTGGGTCACCAGCCACGGCCTCCACCTCCTCCGAGACTTATGTTTCCCTGAACCCACCACCTCATCGTCATCATGGACATCCAGACCTTATATGTTAGTTCGTCATGACCGGGGTCTCCAAACCCTCAATTTCTTCCTTAACCAGTTCTGATCACTGTTTTCAAATTGCTCTCCCACTGGTGGGTCAGTCAACTGGTGAGCTCATTAGCCAGTACAAAGTCCAGTATGGCCCCGCCTCAAGTTGGAATTTTCACGTACTATTTCAAGAAGCTCTCATGGATGTACTGTAAAATTCTGTCTCATCCAAGCCTCTTGCTTTAAGGGAATCCTAGTCAATCTTGGGGAAGTCAAAGTCACCTACGCTGACAACCCTGTTATTATTGTATCATTCCAGAAACCCCCTACATAGGTGTTCATCAACGTGTTAGTGCCTGTGGGGGCTTGTGAAATCATCATATTAGTGTGATTGTCCCCATCTTATTTATGAGCCCCTGCCATATTTCCTCATTGGATATCTCGTCTCTGAGTGCAGCAGTGACATTCTCCCTAATTAGGAATGCAAGTACTCCACCTCTTTTTTCTTCTTGTCATCCTCATCCAAAATATGAAACCCTAGAAATTTGAGCAGCCATTCGGTGTCCCTGTCTCAATAAAATCTTTGTAATGGTCGCAATACCATAGCCCTTTGTCCTCACCCAGGCTCTAAGTTAATCTGCCTTACTCATAGTATTCTTTGTGTTGAAATAAACACACTTCAGCCCATTAATACAAGTGTGTTCATTAACCTGTCTCTGTCTGTCCTTCCTTTTGGATTTATTCATTCTAACACCTACCTTCACTTCAATCTCTCCACTTCCTCACCTGCTGCTATGTTTTCCAGCTGAAATGAACCTCTTTGTTTAGTGACTGCAATTAATGTTAATCTCCATCGATTCTATCTGTGACGCTGGAGTAATTCACTTTTTTGTTAAAACAGGCTCATTTCAAAATGACATTCCATAGAGTCAGTGGCAGCATCACATCCGCAACTCAACAGCTCCAGACACGGTGAAAGGAGAGATTAGAATCTGAGAATAAAGTTGGCTGGAATATTTCATCAATGAACCAGAATCTAATAATGCTGGACATTAATGTTACAGAAATGGACAGGACTGTATACTGGGATCTGTTGGCCCTTTCTGCTTTTTATGATAAGATTCCATTATCGCTGTGAATGCGATGCATAGTGTACATGACTGAATTCTTTTATTATCCTATCCTGGCTATTGTTGGCGTTCTTGGTAAGTCTCACTGCCTGGTTGGTATTTCTATAAACCATGTGTAACAGTATTGGTATTCTTTCTGTTATTCTACTGTCCGTGCTGCCATTAATACTGCTGATGAGAATCTGAATTCATCTTCCACTCTGCAAACCCTTGCGAACTGTCTGTCTTCTCATTGATTCTGGTCGACACACAAGAGGGTGATTGCTCAGCTGTATCTGTAAACTATGAATCATTGTGTTCCTGTCATCATTCGTTACATATTAGGAACACAAAAATCACTGTTTCCTATTCTGGCAAAAAAACGACATTTCCTTCATGTGAGTCCATTCCATCCTTGGCCAATATCTGAAAGTGCAACAGCGTTTCCACATATGCAGTGATTCCTCTCTCCCTGGGCTGATTTTCTGGCCACAAATCCTGACCATTATTAATTGTATTCACTAAGCCCACAAGAACATCTTTCACTGGATCAACCCAGCCCCTGCTTAAAGCATGAAATGTGAAATCCAGTTTCGGTATTCCCAGGTCTCTGCTGACCCCGTTCCCATTCACAAAACTGCATCACCAAAGCTCACCCAAAGATTCCGCAACTCTTCCCAGAGGTTAGACTGAAATCCGTTCCCCTTGTCATTCCTGTGAACTTCAATGTATATTGCTGTTAAATCTTGCAGTGTCTGCAGTTTAAAATTCTCACACACGTGAAGACATCTGTTCATCATATCGCTCTCTGTCTCGTTCTGTCTCGCAGCTGGACCTGGAAATTTCCCCATGCTAGGCCACTATCACATTCCTGATGAAGGGCTCCGGCTTGAAACATCAGTTTTCCTGCCCCTCGGATGTTGCCTGTGCTGTTGTGTTTTTCCAGCAAAACAGTCTCAACTCTGATCACCAGCATCTGCCGACCTCACTGTCTCCACTCACCACTGCAGGTATATGGAACAATCTATGCCCATGTACGATCTGCAAATAGTCCACCTCATTAACCAGTGCATCAACGTGATCTACAAAGTGTCTTCTGCCTGGTTTGGTTACTCTCGACTCATTCTGCTAGGTGAATTCAAATTACTATATAACTGATCATTTCACATGATGTCGCAGTCTCATTATTTAATTGTTTCATTTTGCAATTGGACACCTGAAGGCCGCACTCCTCCAGTTAGTCCAAATACACGGATTGTTCCCCATATTTCTGCAACCATTCTGCAGTAATTAATGGCCCTATTCTATTATAAGGTGAATGATTTTCCTTGCTGTATCTTTCCCTATCCTTGTTCTTTTGCTCCTGTGATGCAGTGCTGTGTTATGAAGCTCAGAAAAAATGAAATTGAATGTGTTGTGGTATCACCCTATACATCATGAGCTGGATGTAAAGCTCCATATTGGAAAAGGGTTTCAGCCGCACATTGATTCACAGGTTTAAAACTCGCTCTGTGCCTGTCCACGGAACGCCTTTTACTCTGATCTGATCATGTGTTCAGCAACATGCTGAAGCCCTTCAAGTGTTATTGCTACGGACCCATCAAATAAATTGCTGGAAATAGGCATTTCAATTAATTCTGTTTCTGGAAAGATACTGGAAGGACTTGAATGTTTTTGCTGGAGTTTGTGGTGTGAACTGCGGGAGATATTTCAGGGAGACCGTAGAGTTTGAAAACACAATTCAAAATGAAGCTTTAGGAATGTGGTTACAATGTATCTTGGCTTTGAATATGCACAATTAAATTGGAGCAAAGGCTAGAGAGTGTGGAAGCTCTGAGACCACAGCCTGAGTGGGTGTGGGGGAAGAGATCTGCCGGATCCATTTCGGGTTTGCAAGAAAGCTTACCACGCTACAGCAAACTCAGGAACAAAATAGAAAAGGACCCTGGAAAGATGGGATCTACCTCTGTGGTCACCTCTGTGCTGTATCAAACAACAAATGACTTTAGTTTCCATGTTTTCACAAGAGATTATTGTTGTAAACTTCGAGAAGATCATTTCCTTGGACCATGGAACACGTCTCGTCAAACCCAGCCAATGTGGCAGATCATTACACATAGCAGTTGGGAGCAGGAGTAGGACATTCTAAGTGCGCCTGAACAATTAGTATAATTCTGGATGATTGGCCATCTCAGTAGACTGCTCTTACTTCCTTCTCAGATCCTTTGATTCCCATAGAATCATAGAGTCATAGAGATGTACAGCATGGAAACAGACCCTTCGGTCCAACCCGTCCATGCCGACCAGATATCCCAACCCAATCTAGTCCCACCTGCCAGCACTCGGCCCCTATCCCTTCAAACCCTTCCTATTCATATCCCCATCCAAATGCCTCTTAAATGTTGCAATTGTACCAGCCTAATGTGATCTATAGACTATTTCAGAAGCCTTCATGAATGTTTTCGCCTGAACAGCCTTTTTGCCGAAGAATTACATGGACTCAACACTCTCTGGGTGAAGAAATTTCCACTTATTTCAGTGTTGAATAGCCTATGCCCTAACCATCGACTGTGACAATGATTCTGGACTCACAGGTCATTAGAAACGTCCTCCATCTGTTAACCTGCCCAGGCCTATTTCCAATGTTAAAAATTTGATGAGATCCCCTCTCATCCATCTGAAGGCCAGTGAGCATAATCTTAATTGATAGCCTCTCTTCTGCCACTGTTCTGCTATGCCAGGGATTAATGCAACAGTGGTAGATAATTACGCTTTGTACTGGAATCCACTCGTCGTGAAAGCCAACATGTCACTTCTCTTCTTCTCCTTCCGCTCATCTGCATGTTAATCTTCATGAGGTTTCAGGTCTCATTGCACCTCCCACTTTATCAATCTGTCAATATATGACTAATAATCTGCCTTTCTGATTTGCGAAATTGGTAACCTCACAATTATCCACTTTTATGTTATCTGTTATAAATGTCCATTCATTCAACTTATACAAAACACACTGAAACATCTCTGCTGACTCCTCAAAGCCTACAATCCCAACAAACTTTGTGTTGTCTGCAGTTCCCTCTTTTAAAACATTAATATGTATTGTGAACAGATGAGGTCAATTATGGATCCCTGTGCTACCTGACCAGTCATTGCCTGCCTCTCAGATGAAATCCAATGGACTTCAAGATTTTCCCCACTCATGATGTCAGTCTATCCAGTCAATAATTCCCTTTGACTGCATGTAGAAAACAAAAGTGGTGTCCCATTTCTCAACATGCAATTCGTAGGAGCTATTCCAGAATGTCAGCATTTTAAAAGACAACCACCAATACACTGATTATTTCCAAGCTCAATTCCTTAGTGTTCCTTGATGCACCTTATTGGCCATGAGGAATATGGGGGTTTATTCTCATCAAATTCCCCACCACCTTTTGCCTAGCAATCAGTCAGTTCCTCTCCCTTCAAGGAATCTGTGTTTGCCAACAGTTGTATTGTCTTGTTTGAGTCTTTCTTAGTGAGGACGAAATCAAGTTATCATGTGAAGATGAAAAAAGTGTATTAATTGAAGTCTCTGATAAAATAAACACCTTCACAATAAGCCTGTGAGGTGTTGATTTTTTTTTTAAAAAACTGAACACAAAGGGAATAATTGAGCTGTAAGTGCTGCTGCTGTAACAATTGTGGATGATTTAACTTCACAAAACTTTCACAAATCGAAATGTAAAAGGCAGAATTAAGAACTGATTTTGACAACCATTCTTTCTGTTATTTATTTTGTGGAATATGGCTGTCACTGGCTGGCCAGCATTTATAGGACACCCCTGGTTGCTCTTGAGAAGATGGTGCTGAGTTGCCTTCTTGAACTGTTGCCGTCAATATGCAGTGAGTGAAGCCAAATGCCATTAACTTCAAGGTTTTGATTCAGTAACAATGGAAGAACGGCAATATATTTTCAAGACAGAATGGTAAGAAGCTTGGCATCAGGATTTTATGGTGTGAGGTGAAATTGAAAGTGTTGATGGTCCTGTGTATTTGCTGATCTTGTCCTTGACAGAAGTGGCTGTGAGTTTAGATGATGCTGTCTGAGGTGCTTTGGTGACTTTCTGCAGCCCATCTTGTGGATGTTACACTTTGTGGTCACTGAGCGTTTGTGGTGGAGGGAGTGAATCCTTGTTGATGTCATGTTAATCAAGCCGGCTGCTTTGACCTGAATGGTATCAGGTTCTTTGAGTGTTGTTGGAGCTACAGCATGCAGGTAAGTAGGAGGTATTCCACCACACTTTGACCTGTTCCTTGCAGATGATGGATGGGCTGAAGGGATACAGGTGGTGAGTTACTCGCATCAGTATTCCGAGCCTTGGTCTGTTTGTGTAGCCAATGTGTCGAGTCCAGTTGACGTTGTGTTCAGTAATAACAGCCAGGCTGTTGATCGCAGGAGAATCATTGACAGTAACATCATTGAATGTCACAGGGCAGTCTGAGGTGACTGACCTGCAGTAATCAAAACCTTCTTTCTTTCTGTCAGGTATGACACTAATGAGCAGAACGTGTGTCCCCTGATATTATTTGTTTTCATTTTTACAAGGGTTCCTTGATGCCACCCTCAGATAGTTTTGACTGAGCACAGTTTTCAAAGTTTGGGAGAAGATTTGTAGCTCGGGTGCTCGTTGTTGTGGTTCTGTTCACCGAGCTGGGAATTTGTCTTGCAAACGTTTCGTCCCCTGCTAGGTGACATCCTCAGTGCTTGGGAGCCTCCTGTGAAGCGCTTCTGTGCTATTTCCTCCGGAATTTATAGTGGCCTGTCTCTGCCGCTGGTATAGTGGCATGTCTCTGGTCGCAGTAGTCTGGCTGTCAGTTCAGAAATGCTCCTGATGTATATCAGGAATAAATAGGCTGTTGATTAATAAAGAGACCAAGAGCAACAGGGAGAAGGCAGGAGAATGAGTTTGAGGAATACATTAGCCATGATTGATTGGAAGAGGAGACTCAATGAGGTGAATGGCTAGTTCTGCTTCTCGATCTTGTTGCCTTATTTTGCGCTTATGGATACACTGCAGTTATTGCAGAAAATTAAAGCTCAGGCCAGCGGTAACATATTGGCAATGGATCGATGATTCACTGGCTCATAAGAAGCAGTAGGCTGAGAGAAATTAGTTATTTTCCAGTTGGCAAGATGGAATGGGTGGTGTGCCACCGGGATACAGTGGTCAGTTTCTGACCTGTTATAATTGAGAGAATGACATTAATGAAGCGACCAATGTCACGGTTGGTCATGTTACAGATGTCACAAAGATATAAGGAAAGGAAGTTACAAAGCAAAGCTAAACATAAAGGATGATTACGGATTGAAAAGCTAATATAGAGAGTTTAATTCAGTTTGCAAGGATGTAGCAAATGAAGAATAATGTGGGAAAAGAAGAAAACGTCCATTATGACTGGAAGAATAAAATAGAAATGATGGGAGATTGCAGAGCTCTGAGTTACAGAAGGATTTCCGTGTTTTTCCTGCATAAACTGCAAAATGTTGAAATGAAAGTTCAGCAAATGACGAGGGAAGTTTAAAAGATGCTTTTGTTTATTATAAGAGGAATTAAATACAAAATTGGTGAAATGATATTTAGTCTATAAAAGACATTACCAATACCACATCTGGAACAGTGTAAAGCATTGAGATCCTTATTTGAGGAAGGATGTAAATGCACTGAAGCAGCTTAGAGAATGTTCCAAATAATAGCTGGAATGGACAGATTGTCTTATGAGGTCAGTTTGAGCCGGTGATGTTTTTATCGGCTGGAGTTTAGGCAAGTTACAGATGACTTGAATTGAACCACTATAGTGTGGAGACAGGCCATTCACCCCAACACGTCCACACCAACCCTTAGAACATTCCAGACTCATTCTTGTAACCTTTTACTCTATATTTCCCCTGACAAATGCACCTAACCTACACATCCCTGAACACATTAGGCAATTTTGCATGGCCAATACACCAAACCATCTTTGGATTGCAGGAGGAAGCCCATGCAGACATGGGGAGAATGTGCAAACTCCACACAAACAGTCACCCAAGGCTGGAATCAAACCCAAGTCCCGGGCGCTGTGAGCCACTGTGCTGCCCTTGATTGAAACATCTAAGTTCCTGACTGGTCTTCACAGGGTGGACATGAAGATGGTGTTTCCTCTAGTTGGAGAATCTGGAATTAGGCAACACTGTTTAAAAATTAGGTGCCTCCTCTTTAAGGCAGAAATGAGTCTTTGGAAATCCCTTTCTCAAAAGTTGTTTGAAACAGAGTAAAATGAATCATTATAAGGCAGCAGTCGGTACATCCTGTGACACTGGATAGGGTGTGCTGTTGGGGGATGGGCAAAAATGTGGAACAATCTGATACGTCATGATCTTAGTGAAGGATGGAACAGCTTCGACCTAGTCCTGCTATTAATTTGCACAATCATATAAAATTACATGTAAATTATGCTTGGCTAAAAGCTATATCTGATGACATGATATAATATTGGGATGTCAGTGTGAGTGTGCAGATTTTACACGTGATATAGCAAATATGGGGAAATATGTTTTAACCCGCAGTGAATAGTGGCTCCCAGCTGTTCTCAGCAACATGAGAACAGAATACAACTGACAGATGTTTGATAACAGCAGAATGAAACAACATTAGAGTGATCGAGGAATTGACACTTCACGTTTCAACTGACTTTCAGACAACTCAGGCGAGAATAAAACATGTCAGTGTCTAACAGAAGCAGTAAATTTCAAGAAAGACCGGAAA
Organism: Chiloscyllium punctatum; assembly: GCF_047496795.1. Taxonomy (NCBI): domain Eukaryota; kingdom Metazoa; phylum Chordata; class Chondrichthyes; order Orectolobiformes; family Hemiscylliidae; genus Chiloscyllium; species Chiloscyllium punctatum. The sequence continues at coordinate 36,032,219 of NC_092787.1, read as the reverse complement.
TATATGAAAATAACCACAAGGTGAAGGCAGGTGAACAGAAAGCTGGGTGATTTTACATTCTACACATGAACTTGAATTGAGAGAGATGATCCGCAGATGGTGGCAATGAATGAAGTCTACAGTTATGGCATTTTAGCAGAAATGTTTTAAAATGTTTCTAAAGGACAAGTCAAGTGTTTGTGTTCCTGATTCGGATCATTTTAATGGATGTTCGTAATCTGAGATTAGGAATTGTTCAGTAAATTAGAAATCAAATGCGAGAATTTATTAAGAAGATTCCTTTCTTGAGGATCAGAGATTTATAGGAAAACTGTTCTTCGATGCTTTTCCTTTCTTTCTTAACTCTCTCTCAGTCTTCCTCTGTTAATTAGACTATTTTCTCTCAATGAGTTCCGAACAAGTTAAGTTCCCATCTAGTTAAGGTCCCAGAGTATGCTGAAATAACCTTCTTCATTGTCCAATAAACTGACCAATTTGATGTAATTTGCAAACTTATTAATCATGCCCCTAATATTATCATGCAAATCATTTCTATAAATGATGAAAAGCAGTGGACCCAGCAGTGATTCTTGTGGCAAATGGCTTGTCACTGGATTCAACCTGAAAAGCAACCCTCCACCACCACCTTTCGCCTCTGACCTTCAAGCCATTTTGTATACAATTGGCTCACTGTCTCTGGATCCCATGTGACCTCAACTTGCTAATCCATCTGACATGCAGAAGCTTGCTGAATGCCTTGCATCCATGCAGAGAACCATTACCAATCTGCCTTCATCAGTTTTCTCTGTGACGTCTTTGAAAAGTTCAATCTAGTTAGTGAGACATGATTTCCCATGCACAAAGCCATGCTGACTGTCCCAAAACAACTCTTCTCTTTCCAAATGCATGTAAATCTTTTCTCTCAAAATACCTTCCAACAACTTCCCCACTAGTAACATCAGGCTCACCAATCTATAGGTCTTTGGGTTTTCCAGTCATTATTTCCTTTTCTACTCCCAGTCCTCCACTGGTCGCAGCAAATTTTAAATGTAGTCAGATGACCAATAATATAGATCTCAGACTGGGTTGGGGTCGGTGTTTGGAACAAGCCAGGCCAATTTGTTTAATCTGCTAAATTAGCAAGTTTATGACCAAAATAAAGTTTTTCAAATAGTGATGGAACAATGAATGACAAGTAGTTTGGAAATTGCAAACAGACGCATCGATATTTACCTTTCTAAGTAAAACTGAGGAACACACACACCAACACACACACACACACACACACACACAAAATCACACATATACACACACAAACACAAACACACACAAACACAGACACACGTACATTTGATTAGAAACAGAAATACAAAATCTCTGCATATTGTTAACTTGAAAGACCAATGGCCAAATTTTAGCTGAACTCATGACAAAAGGAAAATGGAGAGATTGTCCCAGATATCATTTTAGTTCTGACGTTATTCTGTTCACACAAGCGACTGGCAATGGAATTTTATCCTGGAACAGTTGGATTTTGCTGAATTCCCTTTTCTTCACGCAGTGGGGGGGACTGCAATGATTCGCTGTCAGGAATACTCCACAAGTGGTAAAGATGACTAAGGGGTTTTTAGCTCGCATATGTTGCCGTGAGGAGGAACAAGGAAAGAGTAAGCGAACAATAGGCCTTTGCTTCTTTGGCAGGTTACATTTGCTCCCTCTCTGAGCTGAATTTACAATAATGTTATCTGTCTCCAAACTAGCCCATATAAGGTCTTCATGAACATAATCTAAACCGTATGATCCAATCATATTCCCTGCTCCATGTAGATGCATCATAACTGCTGTCATACACAGAGCCATTTCATGAGCAAATAGTGGCCGCAATTGATTTGAAGATATGTTTATATGTGCCTGCAAAATTAAAAAAAGAAAGTTTAATGGTTTCACTAAGATGTGTTAACATGAATGCACCATATCCTAAATTTCTTTCAAAGTTTTTTTTTAATCCTGTACTAGAGGAAATACCTGTTAGGTGTTTACCAGCTATGCTCTCCTCAAGATCTGTTACGTTCGATAAGGGCTTCTCTCTTTCTTAGGCCTAATCTGTTACTGCTTCATAATTAATGTCTTCATCCCAAGAATGAATAAAAAAAAACATCTTTGAAATGTTTTGAAATCAGAAATGTTTTCGTTTTCAGTTTATGGGAATAGAACTGCGCATTGTACATCTGCCATGATCTTATCAATGACCTGTACAGAATCAGAAGATCACACCCAATACCCTTTGTAAGAAACAACATCTTTCTGTTTAACTTCCAAAATCACTTGCTGCATCTTCAGACTAACGTTATTTGAGTCACACACCAGTACATTCCTCTGCATCCTCTCTCCATTTAAATAATTTTCTGTTGCTTTAGTCTTTCCCCAAAATACAAACTTCCCATCACTCACATTGTTCTGTTATTTTTTAATGCTGGTTTTCTCCTTAACCTCCCCTGTCTATATCCCATTGCAGACGTTCTATGTCCAGTTGACATCTTATTGAATGACTATGCTGATTTATTCGCGAATTGACCTCTAATCCAGTTAGCTCCTTCATCCAAATCGTTCAGCTAGAATGTAAATAGTTGATGACCTCACTGTAATCCCTGAGGGATCCCCTTCATTACAGCTTTCCAACCTGAATGTCAGTATTTATCTCTACTCTGTATTCCCTGTTTTCTAACCAGGGATCCCCTGGTCCTGTGCAGAGAATTAGAAAGATTGCATGGCCTCATCCTGTGCTGTCTAATGTTCTGAAAGGACTGAATACTTCATTCTCTTCCAGCATTGCTCCTCGGAGGGGCAGAAATGTGTTGTTCTGTCTCAATGTAACAACCCTGACTGGTTGACTGTGGCCTTTCATTGTAACAGCTTTGAGGTGTTATGTGAGAAAAAAAAATGGAAGAGGACCTGCAGTTGGCCATTCAGACCCCCGGGACTGCTGCTCAATTTAGAAAGATCATGGTTGGTCTGATTGTGGTTGAATGCTACTTTTCTGCTAATTCCCAATAAACACTGATTCCCTCATCCATCAAAGATCAGTCAAGCTCTGCCTTGAATATCTTTAATGACCCAGTCTTCACTGTTCCCTGGGGAAGAGAACATAACAGACAGTACAGTATTAAAGAGAAAGAAATATCCTTTTCTTAATCTTAAATGGTGGATGACACATTTTTCATGTATTAATCTCACAATAAATTACCTTGTCTGTTGAGAAATAAGGGTGCAAAAAATAGGAACAGACATAGACCATTCAACCCCCCAAACACAATAATTCACTTCAGTAATATACTTGTTCATCTCAGCATCCACTGCACTCTTGGGAAGCCATGAGACCATAGAGCAGAAGAAATTAGAGCAGAATTCGGCCATTTGGCCAATTGTGCCTGCTCTGTTGTTCGATCCGGATGGATATGTTTCATAACAAAATTCTCTTGCATTCTCATCATAACCTTAATCCTCTTAATAATGAAAACACATCTATCTCTGTTTTGAAGAAATTATTTTGTCTGTGCCTCTGTGTTCCTGTATGTATGTGTACACTTCTGTGTATTTCTGGGGAATGTCAGGGTGCTCATGGAGGTTTGTTTATCAGCCAGGAGGTCTGTGAGCATGCTTATTGTACAGGGATTGGTGCTGGATCTACTTTTGTTTGCCAGTTACATCAAGAACTGAGATGATAATATGGAAGTAGGCTTGCAGATGACGTAATAATTGATGGTACAACGGAGAGTGAAGAAGACTATCTAAGATAACAAAGAGATCTTGATCAATTGGATCAATTAATCATCAACTGGTACATCATGGAATAGAACCTTTCTTCCAAATCGTCCATGCCAAACAGCTATCCTAAATTAATCTCTTTTAATTTGTCAGTATTTGGCCCATATCCCTCTAAACCCTTCCTATTCATAGATCTAAACAGATGCCTTTTAATTGTTGCAATTTTACCAGCCTCATCCACTATATCTGGCAATCCATTCCATACATACACCACCCTCTGCAGAAAAAGAGTGTTCCTTCAGCCCCATTTATGTCTTTCACCTCTCACATGAATCGCATGCCCTCTATTTTTGAACTCCCATACCCTTTAAAAACAGATTTGAACCTATCAATGACACTCATGATTTTAAAGACATCTATAAAGTCTCCACTCAATCTCCAACGCTCCAGACAAAATAGTTCTGGTCTTTTCCCCCTTAACCCAAACCCTCTAATCCAAGTGACATCCATGTAAATCTTTTATGCGCCCTTTAAAGTTTAACAGTATCTTTAAGTTTTACAGCAGGGAGATCGCAATTGAACGCAGTATGCCAAAAGTATCATCACTACGTCCTGTTTAGATGCGTTACAGCATCCAAAAGTCTATTATCAAAACACTGAACAATAAAGGCAAATGTTCCAAATGCCTTCACCACTACCTATCGACCTATTACTGCACTTCCAAGAATCTGTGGAACTGTACCACGATAGTTAGCACATGTGTGGAGTATGCACATTCTCCTCGTGTCTGCCTGGGCTTTGTTCAGCTGGTCCAGTTTCCTTCCCCAGTCCAAAGGTGTGCAAGTTAGGTGGATTGTGCGTACTAAATGACCCATTATGTGCAGGCTTGATGGGTGAGCTATGGAAATTGCATGGTTGCAAGGAAATGGTAGGAGTGTGTCTGTTCGGATGTTCTTCCGTGGGTCAGTGTGGACTCCATGCACTGAATGACATGTTTCCACGCTGTAGGTTTTCTGTGAATGGCTCTTTATTTCGCAACACTCTCCAGGATTCTATCATTAAGTCTATAAGTCCTGCCATGATTTGCATTACCAAAATGTGACGTCGCATTTATCTAAAATAAACTCCACCTGTCACTCCTCAGCCCATCAATCCATTTGATCGAGGTCCCGTTGTACTATGAGATTGAAGATATAGAACCCTCCAGAGGGGTCTCTTGGTCTCAAGATCTGTCAAAAGAATCAAAGAAATGCGGTCTGTACGAAGCAAGGTCATTAGTTTAATAAAGTAAGGCAGCCTTATGCACTTTTGTCCAGCAACACAGAGCTTAAACCTTCTGTGCTCCGTGGTGAAATTGTACAATTACATTTGAGCAATAAGCAATTTTTATGTTTTTCATGAATCAGTACAGCCTTAATTAAAATCAACTGTAATATGGTGACATGATTGACGAAAGGCTAATCCAATGAGATTCCCTGAGAAAGGATTCGTAATTACAAGAAAAGTCCAATCAACTGTATTATGGTGAAATGATTGACAGCAGGCAAATCCAATGATATATCCTGGGAATCGGTTCTTGCCTCACATAAATCGTCATTCCATGCTAGCATATCAAGGTTACATCGAATTGTCAATTAATGTGTCAGTATTCATTTTATGAAAAAGTCATTGTTTGCCTTATCTTCTTTTTCAGCTAATTCAGTAAGCAGCAGTACAGGTTCACACTGTCAAATTATAACTTGAAGCAATTTTTTGTGTTATTTTAAATTGAAAAGTCATTTTATGGTTAATTAAAACCTACATATGTTTGTTGCTTCTGACAACAGCCTAAGTTCAAATCTTAAATTCTCAAGATAACTTTCTTCGCTGTCAGCTACACCACCAATTTTGGTAACATTTGTTAACTTACTAGCCATACCTCCAATCATTAATATAAATGATGAAAACTAATCAATCCGGTAAGGATCGTTGTTGAACACTAATGGTCACGGGCTTCCAAATTGAAAAGCTACCTCACCTCAAGCCAAATTTGTACCCAAATGGTCACCTCTCCCTGGATTTCATGTGATCTGACCTGGCTAACCGTTATCCCATGTGGAAACTTTCTGAAGCCGATTGACTTTCAGTTTCAGAATTTGCCCTGCGCATGGACTTCAGCAGTCCCTGCAGAAGAAAAAAACATAATTGCAGGGAAAATAACATTTCGTGTAGAGGGGGATCATTCAGCCTGCTGGTCAATATTTACTCTCTGCTGGTTTTGCTTATAACGAAAAGAGATTAACCAGAGATTGTGGTCAAGTTGGGACCAATAATGTCTATAAAAAGGACGGGGCCCTACAAATATTCAGCTGGTCTATTCTCTATTTCTTGCCTTATTAATATAAGGCACTAAGAGTAACCCTGAGATTATTACCTTTGGAGTTTTGCTTTTTAAATTTATGTTCCAGCATTCTTTACAAGGTCTTTGCAGGAACCTCAACTCCTTCAGTTTTCTCTTTGGTTTTTGGTTTTTGCTGTGACGTGATAGTGGGATTTGGTTACTACACATTCTGGGAAGATAACTGGATATTCCTGTTTTAACTCCTCAGTTGCTTGGTCCTCCTTGGGTTTCTGTACAACAAGGGTTGTCACTCCCACCTTGGACTTTGCCAAATCATTCCCAAGAACAAACTGAATTCCTGGAAATGACACTCTATCAATCACTCCAACTGTTAGTTTCCCAGTCTTGAGTTGGCACTCCAACCTGATCTATCCCACAAATTACCACACTGTCAGGCAACAGATCGGAAAGGGTGCATTTTTGCTCATGCCTTATTATCAGCGACTGGTTAGATCCTGCATCTCTTGAAATTATAACTTTTTGCCCTCCTCACCCTGTTCTTTCTCAGTAAACTTTACTCACGGAGGCAAATTCTTTATAGAGATCTGGTACTACCTCCATACCCGGCCCTTGCCTAGGCTGTGCAACTCTTTGGCTCTTCTCCTTTCCTGCTTTCACAAATGCCACCGGCTTACCTTCTTTTGCCACATCTTCTCCCACAGTGTCTTTCGTTAATTGTGTCCCACTTTACCACAGTGGAAACACCTGAGACCTTTCACCTCCTTTCCACTCTTTTGGGCTTCTTTATTAATCTGTGGTCAGCTCTTAACAGTGTTGTCTACTCTTTGTTTCATTTTGTAGGATCACCCCTTCTCCCAACCTCGATCCCTCACATGATGAAATTCTGGTCGGAAGCTTGTCTTATGCACCAACACGTACTCATCTGCCAATTCTGCTGCCCTTCTGACTTCCTGAGCTTTATGTTCCTCCACTTGAATTCTTACCATCTCTTGAGTTTTTAAATTGAGTTTTTAAACTCCTCTTGCAGAATAATCTCTCTTCCAGCCTCAAAGGTCATACCTATCATTACGTACACACCAATCTATCAAAAAAATTATGCTTAATTCTTTCAGACTCAACATTAGTCTGATCTGGTTCCTTCTTCATGTTTGTGAACGGCTGCATATGCTTCTGGTACCAATTCATAAGCACTTAAAATAGCCTGTTTGACATCTTCATTATCTCTTGAATACTTATCTGACATCATGGCAAATACCTCACGAGCTCTGCCTGCCAGTTTAGTCTGAACTCGCATTACCCATAAATCCTCAGACCACTCCATCTGCCTCGCCAATTTTTCAAATGAAATAAGGAAGGCTTCAACATCTTTCTCATCAAAATGGGGCAGTGTTTTGACATAATTGTACAAACGACTACCTTCTCTTTTACTCTGCATCCTGTTAACTTGACTTTGCTGGCTAAGTTGCAACTTCTCAAGTTCAAATTTGCTCTCTTTTCCTTTTATCCACTCTCGCTCTCCTCTCTCTCTTTTTCTCTCCCTTTTTTCTCTCTCTCTCTTTCTGTCTCTTTCTTCTCTCACTCCTTGCTCAGTTAAGAACCTTCTATCCCTTTTCATCTCTCTTTTCTCTCTCTTTCGTTTTCTCTCGCCCTTTGTTTATGTTATAACTCAATTTTCCTCAATTGTAATGTACGTTTTTTCACATCTACTGCACTTGTCTGTTTATATAAAACACCTTAAGTGATTGACTAATTTCCTTACAATTTCAGCATTACTTCTGTCTTTGGTTTAACCCAAATCTAACTTCTTTGCTAATTCTAAATGGATGATCTTTTTCTGTCCTTCAAAATGCTCTTGGCAAATTTGCAAATCAAATTCAATCCGAGAACCTCTTTAGCAAGTTTAAGAGCCATTTCTCTCAGTTTTATTTTAACCAAATACAAGTCACTGAAAGACAACAATTTGTCTCACTTTTGTTTTATTTGAATATCTAGGATACTAAACTGCAAGTTTTTAAATCTATTGAGCTTTACTGTACTTCAAATCTATTCAAATCTGTTTAAACCTGTTCAAATCACGAATCCGAGACCCAAACTGTACAAATCTTGATGACGAGCCCCCAAACTGTTATGGTACAGGTTTAACCCCACTGCGCATTTCCACCAGCAACACAGAAAAAAAAATCACCCAGTGCTGCAATCTGTTAAAATTCGAGAGTCAAAGAACTATCCCAAAATTTACTGTATAAAGCAAAAATTAACATTTTTTGTCTAACAGAGAAGATTTACTTACAACTATTTCCAACTCCTTTCTTTTAAGCCTGTCTTTTTCCTCCCCCTCTACTATAACATGTTAATAAAAAATCCTGATTAAGATTTTAAAAAGAGCTTTTTATTTTAAAACGTGGCAGTTTTCGGTTCTTCTCTGTATGCCTGTCGTCGTTTCTTCTTCCTGGGGATTCAGCTTCCCAGGTCTTTGATTGATAAAGGTACATTTCAGAGAGCAGATCCTTCTGCAAGCAGTCTTGTTGGTGCCCACTATTCGTTGCTGTCTTGGCTAAATGTCCAAAATGTTTATGTTTGCACTCCAAAACATCGGATCATTTCATTGGTTTGACGTCATCTAAAATAGTAAGATTCAAATTCGACTGGACTTTTGTATCTGGGACATCTTTAAATGATTGACCAAATTTTCAATTTGGTTCTCTATCCTGACAACACCACACCATATATGTGTTTCAACCCTAATGTTACATTTTAAAATATTTAACACACTTTGTGATAACCATAAATGTCAGCTCCCTGAAATGTACACTGTTCCCACAACTTCATAACCGTACTATGAGAGTACCGGAGACAGGAGTCAGGGAATTCCAGTGGAAATAAAAGATAAGAAAGGGCAAATGAAAGCAGAGGAAAAAAGTAGGCTATCAAAGGTTTTCAATCTTTTCAGGTGTCGGGGTGTGGTGTTGTGAGGATGGAGTCAATGCAACACTGAGAACAGATACTGTATCAAGGAAATCTTGATGGAATCAGTCTGGTGCATCCAAGAAGAGACAAGGGGCAGAAAACACTTGTGGAAGTTCTTCCTGGGCCTCCAGACAGTACTGATGAGGTAGAATATTGTAGAAAATTAGAAATTCATACAACAAGGATGCTACAGTTAACATCATTTTAATGTACATAAAGACTGGCAAACTATATTCATAATAATATTGTGACAATGAATTGTTGGAGTTTGTACATGATGGGTTTTTACACCAGGACGCTGAGGAACAAACTTGTGGACAGATTATTTTAGATTTGGGTTATTGCCACGATGTGGAGTTAATTAATAATCTTGTTGGGACAGGTGCTTATGGGAAAGGTGCATAACTTGTCAGAATTGTTCATTGGGATAGTACATGATGTAGTTCAGAATGAACCCATGGTCCTAATTCTAAACAAAGAAAATTACAAACAAATGAGGGGTGAGTTGGCTGTGCTGCACTTGCTGAATTCACTAAAAGGCATGACAGAAAGGGCACACACTTGACTAAGAAAAGAAATTGAGGATGATACTGACCTCACACAGGAACCATATAAATTTATCAGAGAAACTATGAAGCCTGAGGTTTGGGAGCAGGGGAAAATTCAGCAAAAGGTGTCCAAAACGTTGATAGAGAGGGTGAACATTAAGTGTGAGAAGTAAATTTGTAAGGAATATAAAAAAACTGATGTTTTTTTCTTCATTCATTCACAGGAATGAGGCCGTCGCTGGCTGGACAGCATTTATTAACCACCCCTCATTGCCGAAAGTGCATTTAAAATTCAACTACATTGTTGTGTGTCTGGAGACGCATGTAAACCAGAGCAGGTAAGAACAGCAGTTTCCTTCCCTGAAGGACATTAGTGAACCAGGTGGGTTTTTCCTATAATCGATAATGAGTTCATGGTCATCATTAGACTCTTGTCTTTCAGGCTGTAGGATCTTCCAGAAGCATAAAAAGATTTTTCGAGACTCTTCATACTTACAGTCTGAAATCAGGTGAACAGATAATGAGAAACAAGGAAATTATAGAGCAATTAACAACTACATTTGTTCGCCTTCACAACCCTTTAAGAAAAGTGAATTCTCCTCACACTTGTTTGAAATCTGCTCTGCCTTATTCTAAACGATGATCTCTTGTTCTAGACTTGCCCACCTAATGAAATATTCACTCCACATTTACATTGTCACTCACATTTAGTATCGTATCGACCTCAATGAGATCTCCTCTCATTCTTCTAAACTCCAGATAGTCTACACCTGAACTGCTCAATTTCTCTTCATAAGAAAAATGCCTCATCTCTGGAGTCATTCTCGTGAACAACTTCTGAACATGTCCAGTGCAACTAAATCAATCCTTATGTCAGGGCACCGAAACTGCAGAGAGTACTCCAGTTCTGATCCTATTAATTCCTTGCATACTTGCAGCAATACTTTGCTACTTGCATCCAATTCCTTGAGACAGAGACACTGAAATTGCACTTCCCTCTCTCATCGCTTGATCGACTTGCATGCTGGTTTTTCTGTGACATGCGCAAGGCCACCCAGATCCCTCTGCACAAAACCACTCAGAGGTTTCTCTCCATTAACACAATAAGACGCCTTTCTATTCCCCTGAATAAAATGGATAACCTCATGTCCATATTAAATTTCATCTGCAAAATATTCATCCATTCCCCTATTCACACCAAATACATTTGTATATTTCTCACATTTTCATTGCAACCTATCGTTCTACCTACTTTAGTGCCATTTGAAAATGCAGGTATGGTATTTTCTAGCCCCACAGCAAGTAATAACACAGATGCAAATACTGTGGCCAGGTGGCTGAAACTTATGGCATCCAAACTTTTGCCATCAGAAAATGTTGCAGCTATTTCACCTTGCTGTGTTTTGTTGGTCAGTCAATCTTCTATCCAAGCCAATAAATTACACCATACCCTATATACTCTTACTTTATGAATTAATATTTTGTGCAGCATCTCGTTCAATGTCTTGTGCAAATCCAGACATAGAACATCAACAAGATCCCCATTATCCAGCTTGCTTGTCACATCTTTAAAGAACTCGAGCAAATAATTCAAACATGTTTTATCCTTCATAAACATATGCTGACTGTGATGGGTTATAGTTTGACTTTGCAAATTTCCTGTCATCATTTAATTTATTTATTGTCGCCTGTACCTCAGTACAATGAACAGCTTTGTTAATGAGCAGTACAGGCAGATTATGGTAAGCGAGGACAAGCAGATCATAGGATGAAAAAAATTTAGTCAGAGCCATACAGGTTATGTCACGCTGGGAAAGATCAATATTTAAATGAGCGGCATTATTTAAAGGACGAAATTTCATTCATTAGTCTAATAATGATCGGAACGAAGCTGTTCCTGAACCTGCTGGTGCATGTTTTCAACCTTCTGTACCTTTTGACTGATGGAAGAGGTTGTAGGAGATTATTGCCGGGGTGTGATGCATCTTTGGTGATGGTGTCAGCCTTTCTGCAGCAGCGAGCCATGAAATATAGTGCATGAATGGAAGGTTATTTTCTCTGAGAACCTGGGCCTTGTAATCTCCTTTTTGAGTTTTTTACAGTCCTGGGCGAAGCATTTGCTACATCAGGCCGCTATGCAGCCGGACAATAAGCTTTCAGTTGTCCGCATGGAGAAATCGGTGAGAGTCCTTATGGTCATGCCAAATTTCCTGACCCTACTGATGAAGAAGGCACATTGTTGTCCCTTCTTCACCATTGTATCCTCATCAGAAGTCTCGGGCATGTTGTCGGTTATCGTCACTCGTCGGATCCTGACAGTCTGCACCCTCTCAACCTCAGCTCTATGCATCAAGACAAATGGCGTATTGCCGTCCTTTCTTTCTGAAGTCAATCAGTTCTTTAGTTCAGTTGATATTGAGAGAGAGGTGGTTCTCACTGAACCAGGTTACCAAGCCCTCTATTTTCTTTCTGTATTTTGAATTGTCGTTGTTTGATATTTGTTCTATCACAGCCATGTCATTGGCAAGAGTAGATGGCGCTCATTTGGAATTTGGTAACAATGTCATGGGTATACCGGGAATAAGGTAAACAGCTGAGAAGGCATGTTAGCGGGTTCTCCAGTGTTGCATGTAATCGTGGAGGAAGTGCAACTTCTTGTACACCAGTCACTGAAAGCAATATTGCAGGAACAGAAAGCAGTTATGAAGCAAATGGCGTGCTGATCTTCATTTCAGAAGGATTTGAGTATAGTATGGCTTACTTCAGCTGTACCTCATCAGGAACATTGTGCAGTATTGTGTGCAGCTTTGGACTCCCTATCGAATAAAGGACAAACCTGAGATTGAGGGAGTGCAGTGAAGGATGACCAGACCGATTTCTGGGCTGACAGGCTTGTTGTGGGAGCACAGTTTGGATCGACTGGGTCTGTATTCCATGGGATTTAGCAAAATAGGTGGAGATCTAAGGGAAATATAGAAGACTCTGACAGGGTGTGACAGATTCGAAGCAGGAATGGTAATTCCCTGACTGGGACGTGAAAAACAAAGAACCACAGCATTAGGTACAGGCAGATCACCCTGCACTGAGATGAGAATTAATGTCTGCACTCAGACACTGGTGAACATGGGGAATTTTCGATCACATACGTCTGCTGAATCCAAGCACTGAATATAAATATGGATTTGTAGGCACTTTCGGAATGGGGAACGATGTATTGAGGAGATGTTCGGTTATGAACTAGAAAGGGGGAGGCTCAATGAGTTGAATGGCCTTTGCCTTTCCTGATGTTTCTGTGTAGTCTGTGGGAAAGTTCTGTAAATGTTGTCACAAGCTCTCAGATATCAGGAAAGAGGCCTCTGCAGGATCGACAGGAATGTGTTCACCGCCCACGTTTCTTATACCGAGGCTGGTGCGAGCTGTCCTGTTCAGGTTTGTCTTTTCAGACCTCGGAGCTGCTTGACACAATTGAGGGTCTTGCTTGACTGTGTTAGGAACCATTGAAAAGTTTATCACAAATCCGTGTGTCTGAAGTCACTTTTAGGCCAGACCAGGAAATCACATTAGATTTGCTTCCTGAAAGAAAATTGGTACAACAAATTGGTGTTTACAATCGACATTGGCTTCAAGGTAACCGTTATTGACACCAGATTTTAGAACGCAATATTTTTAAAATTGTTTTTAATTCCCACCAGCTGCCAAAGCATTAGGCTGGTCTGAATTAGTAATCCAGTGACAGTTCCACAACCACACCATCTCCACAAGGGACCCATCAGAAACCACTGTAAATAGGATTTTTCTGTGCTGCTTATCAAAAAGAAGTTGCAACAATTTGACTATCATGATGAGACAGAGCGTTTGAGAAATGGTCAGATTGTGATGACTTTCCTCTTAGGGGACTGTACAGAGAAGAACAACTTTCCACATTGTCAGGTAGACGTCAGAATTGGAGCTGGAATGAAACAGCTTTCCCACAGACTTGGCTTGATGTGCAGCACAAGTCTTCAGTCCTATTGCAGAAATGGTGTCATGGCCTATTGCCTTTGTCATATCTACTGTGTTTAGCTGCTACTTGATGTCATGTGCAGTGAATCAGATTGATTTTTTTGATTCTGTGGATATCATGATGAAAGTGAGGTGGACCACTGTCGGATGCGGCTGGTATAGACACTACATCCTGAACTTTTGCACTGTTGTTTCGGTCTGTTCCATGATTTATGGTTGAGATATTTCTGAGCACTTTCCTCCAGTGAGTTGTGTAATAGTCCATTACCATTTATGACTGGATGTGGCATAATGACAGAGCTTAGATCTATTCTGTTGTTCTTGGAGTCATTTTTGCTCTCTCAATCAGATATTAGTTCTGCTGTTTGGAATGCAAGGAATCAAGTGCGGAAGCTTTAATGGCTTGTCATCAGGTTTAGGTACACATGGTTCTGGACCTGGCATGTTAACCTGTACTCACCACAGAACCATAGTTCGGCTTGATGGTGATGGTAGACTGAGGGATTATCGCGGGCAAAAAGTTACAGGTTGTGTTTGAATACAATTCTGCTTCTGCTGCTGCTGTGTCCTGCAACACCACATGAATGCTGAGTTTGAGCTGCAATACAAACCTTCTGCCTGTCTCCCCATTCACACCAAGACAAAGTCACCCCTCAGCCCTGTACGCATTGCTCTGCTCTGGTTTCAGATGTGGTAACATTTCTATTTTAATATTACCATTTTTCTGTGGCTCTCTCCATGCTGTCATGCCTCCAATTTATCACATCCCTCAAAACCCTTTCAAATATTCATCTGAGCCTTTTCCCTTCTGTAGTGCCATTTTCGGCATTGAAAGTTAATGTGTTTCCCCCATTTCACTCACTGACGATGGTTCAGAGCTCTGTATTGTCAGAGGTGCTAGCCGTATGTAGTTTCAGAACCAATGAATTTGTACACCTCTCGGTATCATTCACTTCCTGGTGAAGAGTGCTCCACATTTGACAGGACGTTTGAGTAGTTTTACCACACGTTTTTGAAACTTGTTCTAGAACAGAAATTGCTGGAGAAATGGAGCAGTTCTGTGGAGTGACAGGTTCAGTGACTCTCCTTCAAAGCTTCCAGTCTCTTCAGCAATTTTTTTTTTTTGTTCCAGATTTCCAGTGTCCATGGGCCTCTGTTTTATAGAACATGTGTTCTGTGCCTATTCATCTCGAGAGAAACTGAACAGGTCTAGCAGCATTAGTGGGGACAGAGAAACAGAGATATAGCGTTTCAAGTCTGGAGTGACTTCTTCAGAAATGAAAAGGATTGTAAAATGGACTTTGTAATAACTTGCCAGAGGTGGAAGAGGAGTGACGGGAAACAGAGTGTGGAGGTGCAGTGCAAAAGACAAATGTGCTTTTAATTGTGGTGAACGAGAAGCGAATGCAGAATTAGTGTAAGTTAAGATGAGAATGGGGGAAATGGGATCTCTTAATTGCATGCAAGATAACCAAGCTACAAACAAGGCAAGGTCATATTGACACCAGGAGGCAGAATGTATGAAAACGGGAGAACTGTCATAATGGGTTGAGGTTGTGAAGATATAGAATTGAATATGAAGGCCTACAGGTGAGGGGTTACTCGAGCTTGGGTTGTGCTTCATTGGAACATTGCAGAGGCCAAGACTGAGATGTTAGCATGAGAGCAAGGTAGGTTATTGAAATGAGAAGGTCAAGTTTATTCTTAAAATGTGGAAGTATTCCTGAAAGCAGTTTGGCCTGGCTAATGTGCAGGAGACAGCATTGTTAGCAGCAATGATAGTAGACTGGACTGAACAGGTCCAAGGGAAATGCTGCTTCACCTGAGAGGTGTGTGTTGGGTTTCAAAGAAATAAGAAATAAAACATAGAACAGTACAGCACAGAACAGGCCCTTCAGCCCACGATGTTGTGCCAAACATTGATCCTCATGGATGGTAAACCTAATGTATGAACACTCACATTTCTGTGATTATACGCATGTCCAGCAGTCTCTTAAATATCCCCAAAAACCTCGCTTCCACAACTGCTGCTGGCAACTCATTCCATGCTCTCACAGCTCTCTGCATAAAGAACCCGCCTCTGACATCCCCTCTACACTTTCCGCCAAACAACTTAAAACTATTACCCCTCATATTAACAATTTCTGCTCTGGGCAAACGTCTCTGGCTACCAACTCTATCTATGCCTCTCATTATCTTGGACACCTCAATTAGGTCCCCTCTCTTCCTTCTTTTTTCCAATGAAAAATGTCCGAGCTCAATCAACCTCTCTTCGGAAGATAAGCCCTCCATTCCAGGCAGCGTCCTGGTAAACTTCCTCTGAACCCTCTCCAAAGCATCCACATCTTTCCTTTAACAAGCCAACCAGAACTGGACACAGTATTCTAAGTGCAGTCTAACCAAAGTTTTATACAGTTGCAACAAGATCTCATGGCTCTTAAACTCAATCTCCCTGTTCATGAAAGCCAAAACACCATATGCTTTCTTAACAACCCTGTCCACTTGGGTGCCAATTTTAAGGCATCTATGTACCTGCACACCAAGATCCCGCTGTTCTTCCACACTGCCAAGAATCCTTTCTTTAATCCTGTACTCAACTTTCAAGTTCGACCTTCCAAAATGCATCATTTCACATTTATCCATATTGAACTCCATCTGCCACCTCTCAGCCCATCTCTGCATCGTGTCAGTGTCACACTGCAGCCTACAGAATTCCACTAAACTGTCAAGGACATCTCCGACCTTTGTGTCGCCTGCAAATTTGCTAACCCATCCTTCAATCTCCTCATCCAAGTCATTAATAAAAATTACAAAGACTAATGGCCCAGGAACAGAGCCCTGTGGAGCACCATGCACCACTGACTTCCAGGCAGAATACTTTCCTTGCACTACCACTCGCTGTCTTCTGTTCGCCAGCCAATTATACATCCAGACTGCTAGATTTCCCTCTATCTCATTCCTCTTGACCTTCTGAACGATGCTACCATGGGGAACCTTATCAAATGACTTTCTGAAGTCCATATACACCACATCCACCACTCGAACCTCATCAACCTGTCTAGTAACATCCTCAAAGAACTCAATAAGATTTGTGTGGCATGACCTGCCCCTCACACTGCCATGCTGACTTCATTTAATCAAGCCATTCTCTTCCACATGGTCATTAATCCTATCCCTCAGAATCCTTTGTAACACCTTGCAGACAACAGACGTCAGACAAACTGGTCTGTAATTGTCAGGGATTTCCCTATTTCCTTTCTTGAACAGAGGAATTACATTTGCCTCCCTCCAGTCCACAGGTATGACTCTGATGGAGAGCGAGGATGCAAAGATCTTCACAAGTGGCGAAGCAATCTCATTTCTCACTTCCCAAAGCAGCCGAGGACAAATCTGGTCTGGCCCTGGCGACTTGTCAATCTTAATGTTTGTCAAAATTTTCAGCACATCAGCTTCCTCAATCTCTATCCATTCCAGCATGCCTACCTGCTCCTCAATGGTTTCATTCACTACAAGGTCCTTTTCTTCAGTAAAGACCGAAGCTAAAAACTCATTTAGGGCTTCCACTACCTCCTCAGACTCTATACACAAGTTCCCTATGCTCACCCTGATCGGCCCTACTCTGTCTTTGACCATTCTCTTATTCCTCATATACGTGTAAAATGCCTTTGGATTCTCCCTAATCCTTCCTGCCAAGCCTTTTTTCGTGCCCCCTCCTGGCTCTCCTCAGAGCATTTTTGAGCTCCTTCCTCATCTGCCTGTAATCCTCTAGAGCTGAGCAAGACCCTTGATTTCTCCACCTTCGGTAAGCTGCCTTCTTTCTTTTGACGAGAAGCTCCTCTGCTCTCATCATCCAAGGTTCACTTATCTTACCCCTTCTTGCCTGTCTCAGAGGAACACATTTATTCATCACACACAACAACTGTTCCTTAAACAGTCTCCACATGTCTATAGTGCCCTTTCCATGGAACAATTTCTCACAGTCCATGCTTCCTAACTCATGTCTGATATCATCATAGTTTCCTTTTCCCCAATTAAATATCCTCCCATTGTACCTCCTTCTCTCCTTCTCCATAGCTGTGTAGAATGTGAGGCAGTTGTGGTCACTATCACCAATACGCTCTCCCACCGCAAGATCTGACACCTGCCCCGGCTCATTGCCAAGCACCAATCCAAAATGGCCTCTCCCCTCATCGGCCTGTCAACGTACTGAGTTAGAAAAACCCCTCTTGTACACACCTTACAAAAACAGCTCCTTCCAAACCATCTGCTCTAATGAGTTTCCAATCAATATTGGGGAAGTTAAAGTCACCCATTACAATAACCCTACTACATTCACCCTTTTCCAGAATCTGCCGGCCTATGCTTTCTTCAATCTCCGTGCTGCTCTTGGGGGGCCTGTAGCAAACCCCTAATTACGTGACTGCTCCCTTACTGTTCCTAATTTTCACCCATACTGACTCACTAGGTAGACCCTCCTCGACAATGGTAACTTCTGTAGGTGTGGTCCCCTCTCTGATTAGCAGTGCTACTCCCCCTCCTCTTTTTCCCCTCTTCCTGTTCCTTTTAAATGTTCTTAACCCTGGAACATCCAGCAACTATTCCTGCCCCTGAGAGAACCACGTCTCTGTTATGGCCACAACATCATAGCACCAGGTACTGATCCATGCTCTAAGCTCATCACTTTTATTCCTGATACTCCTTGCATTAAAGCAAACACACTTTAACCGATCCCTTGATTCTTTCCCAGGAAGTTCCTTCCCAATAGCTGTGCTACCTCTTGCTATTGCCTCATCTCCATCATCTCTTACCAACAGTAAATAGATTAAGTTCCCACCCGCTGCCATACTAGTTTAAGCCCCCCTGAACCACTCGATCAAACCTTCCACCCAGGACATTGGTCCCCTTCCAGTTCAGGTGCAACCCGTCCTTCATGTGCAGGTCCCACCTTCCCCAGAAGGCATCCCAATTATTTACATATCTGAAGCCCTCCCTCCTACATCAGCTGCGCAGCCACGTGTTAAGCTGCGCCCACTCCCTGTTCCTCACCTCACTATCTCATGGCACCAGTAGTAAACCCTAATGAGTTGGTAAATTTCAAATATTCAGCTTTATTTCTTCTTGTATGATGACGAGATAGCTGCAGACTGAGACATTGGCAGAAACAACTTTAATTGTGTATTTTTCTTTTTTTTCATCTATTTAGTCACAAGCTGTTCCCCACTTCCTAACAGTAAGGTCTAGGCAACAGTCTGTGTGTCATGTCTGCTCCTGTCTGCTTTGAACTGATTCCCTTTGTATCAACCATACTTGCAAGCCTGCTCTTCGCAATAGCATTTGTAGGTTTTAGGAGAAAGTGAGGATTGCAGAAGCAGGAGATCAGAGCTGAAAATGTGTTGCTGGAAAAGCGCAGCTGGTCAGCCAACATCCTGACCTGAAGAAGGGCTCATGCCCGAAACGTCGATTCTCTTGCTCCTTGGATGCTGCCTGACCTGCTGCGCTTTTCCAGCAACACATTTTCAGCATTTGTAAGTTTTACCCTTGTTATGCTGTTGCTTAGTTACACAATTTTCAATATACTCCACAACTTGCTTGCCTTTGTACTCTATACTTCTATGCACAAATGCAAGGATTCACTGAGCCTTCTTAACTCAAGTTTCAACTTGCCTGGTCACTTATATTTTCCAGTGGACTTGGTGTGTGTGTGTGTGTGTGTGTGTGTGTGTGCGTGTGTGTGTGTGTGTGTGTGTGTGTGTGTGTGTGTAGTAGGTACTGTATGATTCTATGACTGTATCTGTGAACATACAGCTCAAACCCGGGAGTTAGTGAGCTTGATGTTTACATGGTTCTCAGGCTGAAACAAAACTGATGTCCACTACGAGACAGGGTGAGAGGTTGATATTTCAAGACTGATTTACTTGTTATTATCATAACTGAAACATGTACATAGATTAATCAATCATTCTGCTTCAATGTAAGTGATGTAGCTATTAGAACTTGAATAACATTGAATACTGCTTCACCTCCCTTGACAATCCAATGACTATGTGATGGTGAATAGAATAAAGGGAACTCACATGCGTGAGAAAATTTCAAGATCATTTGGAGACCTGGGTTCACTGCGTTTCCATTTCATAAAGACATTTGGTGAGGACTTACAACCTTCATGTTCCAATGAGGTTACATTTTCTGGCGCTAATGAACAGAAGGAGTTCAATTGAAATAAATGTTAAGTTTTGCATTTTGTTTAGTTCAAGCAGGCTAAGACTTATACAGTTAATGGGAATGCCCTTAGGAGTGTTGTGGGGAAAATGAGACCAAGGGGTCAGATGAAAATTGAGTCACAGATAGACAGAATGGTGAAGAACATGTTTGACATGCATTGAATATAGTTATTGGGAGGTCATTTTGCTGCTGTACACTGCATTGGTGGGGCCAGTTTGAGAATATTGCGTACAATTTGGCTCCCTCTGCCAAATAAGTATGAGGTTTTTACACATGAAAAGAGGCAGCAAAATTTCAAAAGAATGTGCCAGACTGGAGAGTTTGAGTGAGAGGGTTGGGCTGGACAGGCTGGTGTGTTTTTTTCCTGGAACATTGGAGGCTGAGAGATCATATTACAGAAGGTTATGAATTTAGGAGGGGCATGAATGGTATGAATAACCAAGATTTTTTTCCTCAGGATAAGGGAGCCCAAGATTTGAGGGCATCGGTTTAAGGTGAGTGGGGAAAGATTTTAAAGTGACCAAAAAGACATTTTTTTGACACATTGGGTCATATGTGCATGGAATGAGCTGTCAGAGGAAGTGGTGGAGGCTGATACAATCCCATGTTTAAAAGGCATCTGGATGGGGATATGAATAAGAAGAGTTCACAGGGATATGAAACAAATAATGGCAAATGAGACTATATCGACTATTTACCAATCTCTGGGAAAAAGAATTGGAAATGATATTACCCACTTTAACAGATCAAGACACAAGAATAGAAAACGGGACAGAACACCAGTGCTTCACCGGAGGCTCACTGATGATGTTACATAGCATGGTGACGAGACGTCTGAGAAAAAAAACCTTCCAGCTTAGCGAACAAACCTACAACCAGAAACTCAACCTGAGGTACAAATCTTCTCAAGTAATGAAATAGATCAGATTAGCATATCTCATCCGCCTGGAAAAGTTGGACTAAGGTGTCTGTTTTCATGAATCTATAACAGTATTAAGAAGAATTCAAATTTCTTAAAAGATCCTTTCAAATGGGAAGTTTCTTCCCAATACTTTTTTGGTGCCTCACTGTTTAGATATATTCAAAGGTGATTTAGTGTAATAGTCGATAGACAAATGAGTGACAGATAACCGGATACGGATACAAAAGTGGGGCTAAAACTAAACTTTAGTTCCTGATGGAGCAGGCTAAAAGCATTTAATGACCCACTCCTCCTCCTCAGTCCTGTCTTCCTATGTTCATTCAGCACCTCAAATCCACTGACAGGAGCAGTTGAAGGTCACTTACTCCAAGAACGTGATGTCCATGAACCAAGGAAACCATTCATCCCATTAAGGCTGTCATTCATGCTTTGGATAGTTTGGATAATGTAATTGGAAAACTCAAGTTGGGTAGGAAAATGATCCCACATATCTCTTGACAGAGATTCCCTGTCTGCAACATGTGCTTCATTTGTTGGTCATGTTATAGACCCAGATTCACTGTGGATACAACTTCCGTACCTCACCCAGAGATGGATCACAAAATCTTCTGACTGCAACATTCAATAACAGAACTTCCAGGAAAATAGCACCCACTAACTTTCTGATAACAGAATATGAGTAAATAAGAACAGGACCAGGTGGTTAAGTCCCGCAATCTCAAGCCTGCCTTGCCCTACAATAAGATCATGGCTGATCTGCTTTTTGTCTCAGATCCTCTTTAATGCCTCATTCATCATAGCCCTCAACATGCTGGCAGATCAAAATCCATCTACCTACTCTTTAAGTACTTTCAGTGATTCAGAACCCCGAATTCTCAGACAAAGTACATTCCTGACATTCAATACCCTCTGTTTGAAACAAAAAAACCTCGCTGCTCCTATACCATGACCTATTGATCTGAACAAAGGAGGTGAACACAGAGGCTCAGTAAGAGTGACTAGTCCTGATATCAAGGAAGAACTTGACTCAGGATAGTATCACGGAGTGGGACTAACTTGCACTTAATGTCAATCAGTTGTAAACTATACACTGGTTGAAGTGATTTAAAACACAAAGGAAGATGTTTCTGGTTTACGGTTATCAACTCTCTCAGTCTGAGATATTTCTGTGGGAGATCTCTTCCTCAGCATAAACATCTTCAGTTGCTTCATCAATGTCTTTTTCCCATCATAAGACTGGAGCGGGAATGCTCACTGAAGATCCGACAATGTTCACCTCAATGTGTCATCCTGAACCAGTCTGTGTCCATGTGCAGTAAGACCTGGACAACATTCAAGCTTCTTCTGTGAATGCGTAGGTGACGTTAATGTAACAATACTGCTAGAAACTGCACGTTTGATATGATATATTTGATTTATTTATTGTCATGTGTACTGAATTACAGTGAAAAATTCTGTTTATGAGCATAGTAAGCAAGGATGTACAGATCAGAAAGACTTAGACAGAGACACACAGATTACATTGAACAGTGACACTAGGGCGAGAGTGACTTTCCTTAGTAAAAGAGGAGCTCATTCAGAAACTCAAGCTTGGTTCACAGGAATATGAGGAAGCCATTCAGCTCATCTTAATTATTGTGAAAAAAGAGGGAGAGACCATTCCGTCCCTTCACAGTATTACACAGGAAGTGAAGGTGGCGAGTGTTATGGACCAGATTGGAGCCCCTCCAAAATAACTTAAGAAAGTAACCCAGGCCTTAAAATTTTCTTACTTTCAAGGCCAATGTAAAATATCTGTTCCAAGTGGAATGGACCATTCAAACTACTTGCTGTGAAGTAAAACACCATTTATTTAAACTCTGTGGATAAAATCCTCCCAAAGAAAGAGTAATTTAGAATAACTACTCTAAAGGAAAACTTAACAAAATAATACATACAGTAATTATTACTAATTAGCAGTTCCGATAGATGAACATCCCATAACTACAACCCTTGGCAAAAAGGAAAATTCAGACGGAGATTCTCACATGCTGTTCTCCAATGTAGGAGGAAAAAGAAATCCAGAGAAGGTGTAGAATGTGGCAGCCAGGAGACATTCACTGTTTTATATATATATATATATATATATATAAATATAAGCATACGTATGTAGCTAAAGTAATTCAGGTGTTTCACTCCATCAGTTGCGATAAGCTTTTGTATTTAATAAATAAATCGGAGACATCATCATTTTTTAACCAGCTGCTGTGTCTCTTGCAAAGATGCGAAAGAACCTCAATTCAAAGACGAGAGAAGTGAAGAAATTTTGGACACCAAAGGGTCCTCGCTGTCGTATCCTGGGGACCAATGTTATTGAACAGTTTCCCTTGTATTTGTTTTTGACCTTACAAACAGAACGTCAGTGTAACAACCTGTACAAATGTGTGCTCGAGAAATCCAGCGGACCTGCCATCATCGGCTGAGGGGGACACAGAATTCATGATGGGAGACTGTTGTGACTGTTCTGAAGAAGAATTATACTGGATTCAAAATATGAATACTGGCTCCACGTCGTCAGATTCCCACAGGATGGTTCTGTTTCACCAGAACTTCCAGAGTCTACATTAGATATCTGACATATCCAATGTTATACTTTGCCGAGAATGGTGTGTGTGTGTGGGGAGGGGGGGGTGGGGGGCGTAGGTGGGTGGGTGAGTTCATGCTTGTTTGTTTCACTGGGCTTTTAAGTGTTTAAGTGAATGTTATAATTTAAAGAGTCAAGTGAAATGCTGGCTTATTCGTTTGTTTATCTATGATTAGAATCCACCATTTGCAGAACTCAGGTAACATTGTTAAGTACTGAAGCGTAGCCCGTGTTCTCCATTTATCTGAGTGTATTGTTTTGTTATTTCAAAGAGATTTCTGTCCTTCTGATGAAGGGTCACTGGACTGAAACGTTAATGCTGCTTCCTCTCCCAAGATGCTGCCAGACCTGCTGAATTTCTTTGGTATTTTTTGCTTTTTCCCGTGAACTTGATTTAAAAAAAACGTTTATGAATGCTCCAAGAATGATTTCCAGTGAGCTACTCCAATGAGGCGGAAGAACAGGGAAAGCTTGTGAATACTGAGACAATTCCACAGAACAGGCTGTAGGTACTGTTCTGGGAGGTGATCATGTTTAAAGATATCAGACATTGAGCAGCTTATGTGTGAAATAGACGCTAAAATGTTGCTCACAGCCTCCACTGTGACAGAGATCACAGCTGGTGGATGAACAGTAAAACAGGAAAATATCATTGTTAAGGTAGTGTCGAGAGATCATTTTTACTCTCTCATAGGGTCATGCTTTTGTGGAACACTCTTCCCACAGAGCTATGGAACATGAGTCATTGCATGTTGTTAAGGTAGACGGATATAGAGTATCGATTCAAGAGATGCATTAAGAGTATAATACAAAGACAGGAATGTGTGGATGAGGCCATCGTCAGATCAGCCGCAATCATATCACATGGTAGAGGTCATTTAGGTGGGAAAATTGCTAATTCCTGATCCAAATTTCAACATTGTTGCTGTTTGTAGATATCAGCAAACAATCACATTCTTATAAATTGGAATTTTAAAACAACGCTCAGGAAAGTTGACAGTTTTGGGAAAAGGGTGGGCGATGTTGAATTGTAAACCTCACTGAAAGCACAACCAGCCAAATGAACATCCTCAGCAGATAAGAATATTTCTTTATTTTTCCTGTGAAGTGAGTTTCGTTGGAAAGTTGGTGTTTCAGGGAGTGAGTGCTGCTGGTGGTGAATATTAGGTAGTGAACTTGGGAAATTCCATACCCTAGAGACTGTGAAGATGGATGGAAATTTAATCCATCAGAGAGTTGAAGGATACATGGAGTTAGCATGAATGTGGCATTGTGCCCTGGTGTGGAACACCCAAAACCTAACTGATTGCCGGAGAAGTCTTGAGCAGCTGTCACTTCTGTTCCTATTCCTTACCTTCTTATCTTTTGTTATTGGAAAGTAATTTTATTCTCTTTGATGTCTTTCTGTGAAATGTTGCATTCAGGGAGACCAGCAGATTTGGATGAGTTAACCCAAGGTGACATATGGGGAGCTGTATTCACATTAAATTTGGATCTTCAGAATGGCCCGAAGTTACAGAGACGGGAAGGCTATAAAGTGGAATGAGTGGGCTCTCTCTGATCCAGCCTGGGTTTGTCAACTGCATTTTCCCAAACAAGACCAAACAATCAAACTGGCTTCGAACTGTTCCCGCTTTGCAGATTCGATGAGCTGAATGAATTGAAAGGAACTGAAATGATTTTATTGCCATCTGTGCTGGAATAAGAGCCATGCAAAATTTGCAATATTGCCACATTGGTGCAATTGTAGATACAGGGTACCTTGGTCCGCATACTTCAGTATTTGTTATAGAGTTGAAAGAAAAGTGAATAATAGACCAGACTAAAATGAAAGACTTTGTTTAAAGTGTTAAAATTCGATTCCTTTTCACTGAGTCTGTGCCAGTACCGAGCCTCTGGATTGCACCGGCAAAGTCTCCAGACCACGCGAGACTTCAAAACTTGAGGCACCATTTCCATTCCCCATGGACCACACCGCCCCTCCACCGGCCTCCAGTCAGGTCACCCCTACCTGATCTTGTCTGGAACACTCCTCCTGTGCTAGCTTGGTCTCAGACTCTTTCCTGCATTCGTCTGACTTGGGACTCATTCCCATGCTCACTTCCACACTGGTTGGTCTGAGATTTGCTCCTGGTCTGGGACTCGCCTCCCACACTGGCCTAGTCTGGGACCGACGCCCGCACTGGCCTGGTCTGGGAATCACTCCTGATGAAGGGCTTTTGCCCGAAACATCGATTTCGAAGCTACTTCGATGCTGCCTGAACTGCTGTGCTCTTCCAGCACCACTAATCCAGGATCTGGTTTCCAACATCTGCAGTCATTGTTTTTACCTGCACTGCATGTCTGGGACTGACTCCCACACTGGCCTGGTCTGGAACTCACACCCACACATGTCTGGTCTGGGACTCCCTCCCACGCTGGCCTGGTCAGGGACTCCTCCCATTCTAGCGTTTTGTGTAATAGTGTTCCTGCACTGGCCTGGTCTTAGTCTCACTCCCACGCTGGCCTGGACTGAGACTGGCTCCCGCGCTGGCCTGCTCTGAGAGTTACTGTCGTGATGGTCTTGTCGGGGATTTACTTCCGCATTGGCTTCGTCTGGGATTCTTTCTCACACTGGCGAGGTCTGGGACACGCTCCCATGCTAATTTAGTCTGGGCTCCACTCCCATGCTGACCTGATCTGGGACTCCACTCCCATGCTGACATGGTCTACGTCTCGTTTCTGGAACATGCATCATTCCCTGGCCTGATCTGTGATTCATTTCTGGGATTCGCCAGCGATGGCCACCAGTCTGAGAGTCGTCCCCTTCATTGCCCTCCCAGTGAGGTTAAGTTGTTAAAATATCGTAAAATAAACTAGAGAGAAGAGAAACATTTCGATTATAAAGTTGAAGAAGGATGGAATCGAGGAGCTCTGAGTGGAGCGTCCTATCATGCCACTATCAGGGTAACATCAGAACATAGGACTGAACTGCACAAGTGGGTCATTCGACCCTTTTCACTACTTCCCCTTGAAATGAGATTGTGGTTCCAGCTACATCTTACCTTTCAGACCGTGTTATCCCTGATTCACTCTCTATCAAAAATCTAACTAGGTCAACCTTGATCTGATTTAATTCTCCAGCTTCCACGAACTACTGTTGAAGAGAAATCTCTCTTGAATGAACCTCTGAGAATGTCCCCTTGGCCCTCTTCAGGTTGGTGTTTGAGGATGACTGTGATCTTTTGTATTCCCGCTCTTCAACAATCATAAACATTTCACATTTGACACGGGCAATGATACAGGTCTCAAACTGGGCCAAGTTCACTGTTAAGAATCATGGAGGTGGGTTTCATTAGTCAACAACAAATAACTTGTTTATTACCAAGATAAAATTCTTTAAAACTGTCCACATCCTAACGACAATAAATAGTGTTTAAACTGGACAAGTATACTTTGGGAATCCACATGTTGGACTGTCTTCAGTATGGCTCAATATGATCACCTCTTCGAAGTTGTTAAAAGCAACAAGAAACTTTGCTAATACCTTCATATCATAACTCCGTCATCAAGGAAGGAGTGAAGTGACATATCTCTGAACTGTTTGTAATGTGGTCTCACGAATGCCCTGCACACATGAAGCAAATAATACTGAACATTTATATTCAATAAACTTCACAAGAAGTAGCAGAAAACTGTTTACCTGCAAATCAGTTGCTGTATCTGCATACTAAGTTTATGTCATTCATGTATCATCTGCACTGCTCAATTCTGCAATCTCACTCTGTTTAAAAGTGTACTGTTGATTTATCCTTCTGGCCAAAATGGATAAATTCTTATAAACCACGTCACACTGTTTCTGCAGAAAACTTCGTTCACTCACTACCCCTGTCTAATTTCCAACTTATTGAAGGATTTCCTTTGTACATTAGCTAATTGAGATCCAGTGCATTTTCAGTTTCTGATCATAGACTCAGATGGTTTATGTTCAAAGACAATTACCATTCTACTGTTTCAGTCTTTCGTTAATTTGTCTAAAATTACAATTCAAACCAATGGACATTTAACATGAGGCAATCATATTATACAGAAATAAAGATTCATCCACATGTCAAAATAATATTCGAAAGTTCACCATAGCCAGAAAACGAGATTCTAATCTTGACAACTTAATAATGTAAACAATTATCTTAAACTATTTCCTTAAACTAAATGTAACACAGGAAAAGTGGGTACAAATTGCATGTTGTTTCCTAATTATCTTTTCTCCAATTGGCCTTATGCAACTAATTATAGCTGAGGGAAATTCTTACAAAAGATCTGTAAATTCTGACTTCAAATTAAAGTTTCGAATCAGTCTTTTTGTGAACAGTAAAATGTCCTCACCATGAGAGAACACTGTAGCCTCTCCATCCCTTTAATCGATTTGGAATTTCCTTCTAAATTCTTCTTTCAGATCGGGAGGTCAGAATAATGCCATGAAGCCCAAGACTAAATGCAACACCCAATTCTGTAAATTAACCTGACATCTCTTTGTTTTCAGCTGATGCAGAAACAATTGATTCACATCCAACTTTCATATTTCTATGCATCTGAGAAATATGAATTCCTGTAAATTATAAATTCAATGTATCATAGTGTCCTCATGTACATGAAATGCAGAGGGGAAGAAAAGCATGGAAATCTAAACTGTTTTCAAATAAGAACCACTGTACAAATATATGTAAGGTCAGGCCATAAAGAATTAACATTTACTTCAATGAATATTAGAATTTGAGACATTCCCAATCAGACAGAAACCCTTTTTTCTCACAACAGAATAAGACCACAAGCTACTCGTCCACTTTGGTTTGGGATTCTTTCTTTTCACAGAATGAAGGGCTCTCCTTTTAGAGAAGTTCTTGTAATTTCAGACTTTAATTTTGTTTCAATCTTTCTTACTGTGGGAGTGAGAGTTATAGAGATTTCTGCGATTGTATTCAGAAGTACAATTTATTGGACATGGTCACAATGCAGGAGATTACATCTACACCTCTTCCCAGCTTTGACTAATAAGTAATGTGTACAGAATTCCAACATCCTAAATTCAAACAGAGAATGATCTCCTTCTCCGTGAGAGTATCTCGAATTCCTGATGTGTGTTTCCTGACTTATTATTCATTCTCTTAGTCATGTCTTTGTTCTGTCTAAACAGAAAGATCCAAGGATGGTTCATTATGATCCTTCTTTTCTTTGTCCTAACACATATCTTGTTACATGGGGATTGGAATTGGATTCCAGCTGTTCTTAAAACATCTGTTTTTCTCAATAGGTTCTTTATTTGTATCAGCAATCTAGTTCGTGCCATTTCTGGTGCCCATTCAAGTTCTCTTCCATTTGGTCAATTAGAGAGGCCTGATGGGGTTATTTCTCTGATTCTCACCTTAGCCTTCTTAATCGCGAAACATTCACACGCGATGGATACAAAGGATATTGTTAGGCTGGAATATTATTGGGGTGCCTGACAGTTCCTGGGATGGTACCGATTCTAACGCTATGCGAGTAAAATAATAGACATATGGCGACTTCCCATTGGGTCTCCTGTGGCCTTTCTCAGGAGCAGGACGTAATGGTTGTCCGCTGAGCCACTAACAGTGGTGATTTTTAAATAAACCACATAACAGCGCACTCGATTCTTGATTATTGAACTTGGGACATGTCACATGTTATAACTGCAAACAAAGTGTTTGAAATCAGCTTGTACAGGATAAAAGGTGCTTCAGATAAACATACTCTCCTTCAAAGCAGTAGCAAATTGACTGTTTTTACAAACAGGAGAATGTGAGCATCGCAGATAGTGGAGAATTTTGTGCTGGAAAAACACATCAGGTCAGGCAACATATGAGGAGCAGGAGAATGGATTTTCTGGCAAGATCCTTTCAACAGGAATGAAGCTTGAGGGTCAAAGGGATGGAGAGATAAATGGGAGGGGATGGAGAAGGAGGAAAGGTAGCTGAGAGTGTGATAGGTAGATGGAGTGGGGGTAATGGTGACAGGTCAGAGAGGAGGATGGAGTGAATGGGTGGGATGGAAGATGGACAGTTGTGACAGGTCATCAGGGTGGTGTTGAGATGGAAGGTTGGAACTGGGATAAAGTTGGGGGGAAGGGAAATGTGGCAAGTGATGAAATCAACATTGATCCCATGTAGTTAGAGGGCCCCAAAGCAGAAGATGAGGCATTCTGCCTCCAAGCGTCGGGTGTGAGGGAGTGGAGTTGGAGGAGGCGCAGAATGTGCAAGTCCTTGGCAGAGTGGGAGGGCAGTTGAAGTGTTCAGCCACACAGTGTTGGGTTTGATGGGTGCAGGTGTCCCAGAGATGTTCTCTGAAGCGCTCTGCAAGTAGGCGTCCTGTCTCCGCAGTGTAGAGGAGACTGCATCGGAAGCAATGGATACTGTAAGTTACATGTGTGGAAGGGCAGGTGTAACTTTGATGGATGAGGAAGGCTTCTTTGAGGCCTTGAATGGACTGAGGGGGAAGGTGTTGACATAGGTTTTACAAATCAAGAAGAGGCAGAGGAAGGTGCCAGCATAAGCGCGTGGGTTGGCGGGGGCTGTGGACTTGACCAGAGAATCGCAGATGGAATGGTCCTTCTGGGGAGCGGATAGGGTGGGGAGGAAAATATATTTCTGGTGGTAGGGTACATTTGTAGTTGGCGGAAATAGTGGAAGATAATGCAATGCATCCGGAGTCTGGTGGAGTGAAAGGTAAAAATGGGGGAGGTTCTGTCCTTGTTGCAGTTGGAGGGCTGGGGTTCAAGGACTAAGGTTCAGAAAGTGCTGCTGGACACCATCGAAGATATGGAAGGGGAAATTGCAGTCTTTGACTTCGGAGGTGATCTGGTCCGTTCTGTGGTGAAAGTGGTCCTCCTGGCAGCAGCTATGGTTGAGGTGGAGGAATTGGGAATGAGCAATAGCATTTTGCAGGAGGCTGGTTGGGAGAAGATGTAGTCCAGGTGGTTTTAAGTGATATGGACGAGGTGCTGTCAGGTGGGACTAGATTGGATTGGGATATCTGGTTGGCATGGACACGTTGGACCGAAGGGTCTGTTTCCATGCTGTACATCACTATGATTCTATGTCTGTGTTGAGTCAGTCATTGCTGATGGAAATGGAGTGGTCCAGGGAGAGGAGGGAGGTGTCCGAATTGGTCAAGGTGAACTTAAGTTCTGAGTAGAATGTGTTGGTGATGTGGATGAACTGTTCACCCTCCTCGTGGGAGCATAAGGTGACGCGAACCCAGATATCAATTTAGTGGAGGAAAAGGTGGGGAATGGTGCAGGTGCAAATGCAGAAGATGGACTGCTTTACATAACCGACAAAGAGACAGGCCTAACTGGGGCTCATACGGGTGCCCATGGCTAACCTTTTCATCTGGTGGAAGAGGGAGGATTCAACCGAAAACTTATTGAGGATGAGGACCTGTTCAGCTAAACGGGTGAGAGTGTCAGTAGAGGGTGACTGTTGGGGACATTCTGAGAGGAAAAAATGGAGGGCTTGTAGACCCCGATCATTGCGAATAAATGTATATAAGGTCTGGATGTCCATGATGAAGATGAGGTGTTGGGTTCAGGGAAACGTAAGTCTTGGAGGAGGTGGAGGCCGTGGGTGGTGTCCCAAACATATGTGAGAAGTTCCTGGACGGGGGGATAGTATGGTGTCATGGTATGTGGTGATGGGTTCACTGGGGCATGAGCAGGCTGAGATGATGGGTTGGCTGGGGCAGTCAAGCGTGTGAATCTTAGAGGGTGGGCAGGAGTCTTGGTGGAAAAATTAAGCTTGGAGGCAGCGGCTGTGAAAGAAAAGTTCGATGTCACAACGCATTTTTGCAAGTAGTGTTAAATTGTATTCCAAATAGCAAACTTTCAAATTAGCTGTCACAAAATAGCATGTGATGCACTAATTGGTTGGAAGGTGCAAGCGTAAACACTGACTTCAAGAATTTACACTGGTGTTTAACCCAGTCAGTGCATTGGATGTTACCACTAGGATTCAGAATTAAATCACATCAGTATATGCAGATCCAATGTTAACTTTCAGAGTCCTACGTGTTTAATTATACCTGATCTCAATAAACTTAGAGTGTGCTTTGCTGTCATAACTGGCGGTATAGTGAAGGGAAAAGGTCACTCATTGCTCTTCCGTTCCTGCTCTTGGTCATCTGTCCTCTCTGTATTTGCAGTCTTTCAGCACTATAGGCTCTGTTGCTTTAAACATTACATCCTTCCTGTCTCTTATAACGCTGAGCTTTTATTGTCTTTTGATTTACATCCTAGCATTTCACCCTTCAGTGTGGAAATTTTACATGGACTGGAGCAATTCCTGAAGATGGTGAATGCTGAAGGACTGAGAGACCTTACAGTGACAGGGAATATTGAACATCCAAAGTAGGTTGTAAAGAGGAGAATTGTGGTATTCTGGAGAATGATGCAAAGTGAAGGAAGTTTACTGAGTTTCAAACAGGTTATAATGATACAAAGGACTGTAGGATGTAGACAAAGTTACAAAGATAAGGAGAGTATATGTTTATGCGCAATGTCCACAACTGATAGGGTATGTCCATGTTTGGAGTTCATTACAAAAATATGGAGGGCCACAGGGCCTGTACAGCTTTACAGCACTATGGAGGACTGTAGAAGTGATGACAGCTTATTAATTAACAAAATGAATATGGAGAATTATCTGGAGATTGCACAAGTTAGAGTTGAAGCAGGAAATCACCGAAATAGAGAGTGTTTTCATGCTTGCAGATGATTGCATGAGAACAGGGTTGCGTGGCAGATAGAGGTTGTTCTTGCATCTGGAAGATATTACTGACAGGAAAAGTAGAGGACTGTAAAGCATAGGTGAGATAGCAAACAATGAAATGTTTCATGTAATTATGGAACTGGTGAAAAAAAATATTTTTAACATCAAGTCAATGGTTTGCAGAGACCTTCCAGACATCCTATGACATTGGGATCTAGTGTTTGTCGGACTCGTGTTAAATGATTGAGATAAATACAAACTTTCAAGTTATTCATGATACAGAGACAGCAGAGTAGGAATCTAGTGGCTGGTATTCATGGAATTAATGACGATAAAACAATAAGACAGAGGATCAGAATTATACCATTCAATCAATTGAATTTCCATTCACTTGAGTTGATCTGATAATCCTCAAGTCCACTCTGCTGTCTTTGGCCAGATTGAAAGCAATTAATTGTAAATCTGATGATGTCGACCAGCTTGAACCAATCCAATAGGAAAGAAATCAATATGTTATCGCCGGGATAATGACAGGCCACTTGGATAGGGAGAGGACAGCCAAATGTCATTTGAAGAGATAAGAAACCTCGATACTCTCAGAAAAAAGAAACACAATTTATTCATGAAGTTAGACAGCACGTTTAGTGAACATTCCTGACATCACAATTCAACCAAGAGAGGTGTTCAGAGCAGACAAATTCACAGGGAAAAGATCCCGAACAACAGAATCAGTGGAGAGTTAGAGGAATATTCTGGAAGACACATTCCGTGTGAGTTTTGAGAGAGTAAGCTTTAAATTATTGTTTATTTATTCGCTGGATGTATATCAATGGGACCTGCAGTTTTGAAGCAGCATAAATATAGAGTTTAATTCAGTGAGTGAATGGGTAGAATTGAGGATGCAACTGTTAAATTTGTTCGGAATTCTGTTACAGCCTTTTTCACTGTTGGAGTCAGGAAAATATATTTCTTTTTTTATTTCAGAGTGCCCAAAATAATTTCATTTCATTACTCAATTCTTTACAACAGATTGGGGAGTTAGAGGTAGGTTATAACCCTTCGCAGTCTTCTTTATTAGATTACAAGGTGAGGTGTTGCTCTCTGGGTGTTTTGGTTTTAATTATCAGAGGGATGACAACCTTCCCTTCGTTACAGTCTGTTTATCTCAAAGATTCAGATGCATGTGATTCACCCTACTTGGCTGTTTGGAATTAGAATTGCCTTGCTCATAGAAGATAGAGGGTAATGTTGGAAAGGGGTGATTCTTACTGGTGGACCATGAACAGTGGTATTCTGCAGTGATCTGCATGGGGCCTCTACTGTTTTTGATGTAAATGAATTACCTGTTTGAAAATCTAGATGGTTGGGTTAGTAGGTTTGCAGCCAATACAATAATTGATAGATTTGTGAATAATGTAGAAGGTTGGCAAAGGATTGTTCAGTTGGACATATGGGAGGAAAAAGAGCAGATGGAGTTTAATGTGGGTAAGTGTGGGTACAGCACTTCGGAAAATCAAGTGCTAAGGAAATGTATCCAGTTAATGGCAGGAGCCTGAGCAGCATTGATGTGGAAAGGGAACTTGGGTACAAGTTCAAAACGCCCAGGAAGTAGCACACAGGCAGATAGGTGGGAAAGAAGGCCAAATGTATGCTTGCCTTTGTTGTTCTAGGAATTGAGTGCAACTGTCAGGTTGTCATGGTGCAGTTTTATATGGTATTACTTAGGCCACACTTCAAGTGTTGCATTCAGTTCTGGTTGTCACATTATTAGTAGGATTTGGAGGCTTTAGAGAGGGTGAAGAAGAGGTTTACCAGGGTGTTGTCTGGATTAGATTGTATGAGAAACAAGGAGAGATTAAAAAAAACTCGGGTTGCTTTCTCTTGTGCTGCGATGGATATGGAGAGACTTGGAAGAGGTCTCTAAAATTATGGGATGCCGGGATACGTTTGACAGTCAGAAGATGTTTCCCAGAGTTGAAATGTCTAATACTGTGGGATATGCATTGAAGGTGAGTTGGGAAAATTCAAAGGATCCCTGATGAGCAGGCTTTTTGCACAGAGTAAGAGAGGTCTTTGTTGGTGGTGGCATATACAGTCGGGACAATGAAAGGACTTTTGGATTATCAGATGAATACACCAGTAATGGATCTATGTCGATCAAAGGCAGGCAAAAGGAATTAACTTACTTTGGCATCATGTTCACCACAGCATCATGTCTCAAAGGACCCGTTTCTGTTCTGTATTGTCCTATGTTCTATGCAAGATTGCAAGATATTTTTAGATATCATAAAGGTTACAGAGAAGCAAGAGTAAATATTGCACCACTGGAAATGTACCGAGAGAAGTAGCAATAGAGAGCAAAGATATGCTGGGGAAACCCTGCATCAGTTTTCCAAGTGGGTGACACCAGTAATTTACCAGAACCATAAGGAGTCTGGGCGAGGATTGTGTTCATTAGCCACTATTTAGGAGAAGGTGCTGGGAATGCTGAAAGGTTTGAAGGTGGATAAATAACCCGGTCTGGATAGGTTATGTCACAGAGTTCCAACGGAGATAGCTATGGAGATTATAAAGGCATTGGTGATGATTCAGGAATCACTGGAGTCAGGTAGCGTCGTAAGGACTGAAAATCACTAATGTCGACATCCTGTTTAAGGAAGGAAAGAGGAAGAAGACAGATAACCTTTGGCTAGTAAGCATGGCTTTGGTCATTTTGAGGACTTTAGTGTTTGTTTTCATGGTTGCACTTGGTGAGCTCATGATAAAATAGGGCAGAAATATCAAGACTTCTCAAGGTTCTGCCTGACAAATCTGTCCGAATTCTTTGAGGAGGAAATGAGCAGGTCAGACAGAGGGCAGTCAGTGGACGTGTCTTTGACCAGAGCCATTTAATCCACGAATAATTGCAAATTTTTCTGGCTTCGCTTTAATATACTTATTGCTCTAACTTTGACAACCCGCTGTGTTAAACAGTTGCAGATATTAATTACCCTCTGAGAGATGAATGTCCTGTTCATCGCCATCTTAAGCATATGATTACCAGCAATAACTTGTTTGCTAAAACAATAGTCATACACTGAAAGAATATGTTGTTCACAAACCCCATTTGTTTTTATAAATGCACCATTTTGAGAATATAAAAGTGAAACTTGTGAGTGATTCTTATTATTCCTTCCAAACAGTCCAGTCATTCTCCTCAGCACTCCAGTTCATGTCCTCTTCAACGAGTCACATTGTATGGTTTCCTTATTAATTCTTTTTTTTTCTTGACAGCAGTGCTCTATTTACTGGTCTCCTCGTGATCTTCCCCTTGCGGCCTGTCCCATCGTTGTAAGTTGTTCTGACTCCTATGTTTTTAACCCATGTTCCTCTCAAGTGAATATCTACCCCTTGACTGCCAGCTGTCTAACATGGGGTTTCATTCTGCTCACGTACTTCCTGTCCTCTGGTTGACAATGTTTATTCTTTACCCAGTTTTCTTCCATGCTCCTGTCCATAGCCCAGGCTTATTAACTATGCTCAACCCCGTACATCCATTTACTTTCCATTGTTTAAAGCTATGTGATTTTGTTTTTGTATCCCAGGGGTTAATACTTGCCTATTATTGTTTGGATATTTGTGCTGCTCTCAGTTGTTTCGTCTATTCACAAATTTGTGAATAGATATTAGGGGATATTTCAACATGGTGTTCAACTGCTCTCTGAACTTGGACTGAGTAGCCACGTAAATAAATGTGTTTGTGCAACAACTTAAATTTCGCAGCATATAGGCAAGCACTTCAAACATATCTTCAGAACTGACTATGGAATCATCAAAATCAAAAAAATATATAATGTAAACAAACCACAAGAGGATGAAGGTGCCCGATATGGTAAAGAGTAAAATCATCGACTTCCTTCTGCTCTCCATCTCTTGGTCAGTGTGTTTTTCGTCTTTTTTGTGATGTTTCAATCCCATACGGGCTCGACTGACCATTAAAATGTGTCTGACTGTCATAATATTGAATAACAGAATTAAACTGAATGGTAATAATGGTGTTAAAACCTTTTCAAACATCCTAAATCCATTCCATCTTGGATCTCTAAAGTAGATTTGCTTATTAGAACAGCGCCATTCTACATTGTTAATTATCCACTTAGGTTTATATCTGAAGTAAATGGGAATGTTTTTTAAACACAGGAGAATGCCAGTTGTGGCTAGAACCACAGTTGCAGTTTTCTTGGTGCAATATTTCATTTTCAGTTTCCGGCAAGAAATGGCAACAAATCGATCAAAAGTGAAAGTCACAGTGAACCAGACAGAACAGTCTATGGCTACACGGATCACAACATAGAGGGGTCGACATATAGAAGTGAGCTTCACGACCTTCAATGGGAAATAATAATTGTTGATTCGACGAAGTATGACCTCAGTGATAATGACCATGAGATCCATCAATGCCATGGCCACCAGGTAACGAGTGGTGCAAGTGGAAAGTCCACACTTTCCCTGGGACAGGATGACAATTGCTATTAAGTTAACTGCAATAAATAAAGAAAGACCCGGTGAGAAAACTTAATTTTTCGTAGACAAATAAATTTTTTTCTGAGAAACAGATTACTTCTGTAAAGAAAAATGTGCACTGTGACCATGCCACAATTAAAAACAATCTCCAGCATTAATTTTGCTTTCTGAACCTGTTCTCTCACTGCTCTTGGGATGGATATATATCTCCAATGCA
This sequence comes from Chiloscyllium punctatum, assembly GCF_047496795.1. Classification (NCBI taxonomy): domain Eukaryota; kingdom Metazoa; phylum Chordata; class Chondrichthyes; order Orectolobiformes; family Hemiscylliidae; genus Chiloscyllium; species Chiloscyllium punctatum. Next base: position 35,995,368 of record NC_092787.1, on the reverse strand, counting down.
TGTCATCTTGAGCAGTACATGGTCATTTACATCAAACAGACAACAAATAGCTGTTACTGAAATTCAATGCGATTTTAGATGAAGAAATAATCCTAGTAATCCTCTGCAATAGCAGCACCAGCAGGGTCAGACCCACACTGCCGTCCTGCCTTCATGATCATTCCTCTGCAAACACATGACACACAACTGTTGACATTTCAGTAAATAAAAATTGACCATTCCCAATCAGGATGCATTAACTCAGGTTTTTGTCTTTCAGGTTTCTTCAGAATTCCACAAGATTCATAACAGGGTGTAATTTTCTATTTTACATTGCGAAGGTTCCATCATTATTTTTTCTATGTGTTTAGTGCATGTTAAACAATACTTTATATGTGAATACATATGAACTCAGACACCAGGTGACCTCAATATTATTGGTTAAATTAGCTTTCGCTGAGACAGATGGTAGCAATATAAATACAGCTCATCTGAAGAATAGCATTTGACTTTAGCAATTCTGTACTTCAAAAATGTTTTCCGAATTTTGGAACTCCTTTTTCTGATCTACTGCTAGTTTCATGTCATCATCTAATATACGTCTCTTATATCTTCTTGAAGAGTTATGGACCGTCTCCTTAAATGTTTCCATTTCTTCTCAGCCTTTATGTTTCCACATTCAAACTTTGCCACCACATCTTCACCCTGTTGTAATGTATTATTTCAGGTTTATCTTATTCAAGTCTTTCCAAATTGAGTCTGTATTGAATGCTTCAGCATTTTATGTTCACTTCTGCCTCTAATACGATTTTAATATTATTCTTGCCACAATAATTTCCCAGCTCTAAAATAACTTGTTTGCTGGTAGTTTGAAACAAGAGTTTTCATTGAAACTTTCCGCAATCAACACTGTCTGAGTGTGGGATAAAGGAACCCTTGTAAATCTGAAATCACTGCATATCAGGGGACACACTTTCTGCTGGTTAGAGCCATACCTGACATATAGAAAGATGGTTGTGGTTACTGGAGGTTAGTCATCTCAGACAATATAACCACTGCCCTGTAACATCCAATGATGTTACTCTCACTGATTCTCCTGCGATCAACAGACTGGTTGTTAGTACTGAACAGAACATCAACTGGACTCGGCACATAGACACATTGGCTACATGAACAGGTCATGGCTCGGAATACTGATGCGAAAAACTCACCACTTGTATCCCTAAAGCCTATCCATCACCTGCAAGGAACAAATCAAAGTGTGGTGGAGTACTCCCACTTGCCTGAATGCTGTAGCTCCAACAACACTCAAGGAACCTGATACCATTCAGGACAAAGCAGCCGGCTTGATTAGCATTACATCAACAAGCATTCATTCCCTTCACCACAAACGCTCAGTGACAGCAATGTATAACATCCACAAGATGGGCTGCAGAAATTCACCAAAGCTCCTCAGATAGCATCATGTAAACTCACAGCCACTTCTGTCAAGGACAAAAGCAGCAAATATACAGGAACCTCATCACTTTCAATTTCACCTCACACCGTAAAATCCTGATGCCAAGCTTCTTACCATTCTGTCTTGAAAATATATTGCCGTTCTTCCATTGTTACTGAATCAAAACATTGGACTTACCTTCCTAATGGCATTTGGCTTCATTCACTTCATAATGACTGCAGCAGTTCAAGAAGGCAACTCAATAACACCTTCTGAAGATCAACCAGGGGTGTGTTATAAATGCTGGCCAGCCAGTGACATCTATATCCCACAAAATGAATAACAGAAAGAATGGTGGTCTAAATCAGTTCTTAATTCTGCCTCTTACATTTCGATTTGTGAAGTGTTTTGTGAAGTTCAATCATCCACAATTGTTCCAAAAGCAGCACTTACAGCTCAATTATTCCCTTTGTGTTTAGTTTTTAAAAAAAATCATCATTTCACAGCCTTATTGTGAAGGTGTTTATTTTATCAGAGACTTCAATTAACTCACTTTTTTTCATGTTCACATGATATCTTGGTTTCGTCTTCACTAAGAAAGACACAAATAAGACATTACAACTGTTGGCAAACACAGATTCCTTGAAGGGAGAGGAACTGACTGATTGTTAGGCAAAAGGTGGTGAGGAACCTGATGAGAATGAATCCTGATAATCCTCAGGGCCAATAAAGGGCATCACAGAACACTAAGGAATTGAAATTAGGAATAGTCAGTGCATTGATGGTTGTCTTTCAAAATTCTGACATTCTGGAACATTTCCTACGAATTGCAAGTTGAGAAATGGAACACCACTTTCGTTTTCTAAATGCAGTCAAACGGAATTGTTGACTGGTTAGACTGACACCATTAGTGGGGAAAGTCTTGAAGTCCATTGGAAAACATTTAATAGCAGTGGCAAAGATCAGGTAAACTCAGCACGAATTTAAGAAAACTAATTCATCCTTGAAAATAATTTGAATTTTTGTGTACATAACTAATAAAGTGGGTCCAAGGAACCATTGTAAGGCTTAATTGGACTTTCAGAGTGCTTTTCAGAAGTTCCGCACAGGGATTAGCTTGTAAAATAAAAGGGTGTGGAATTGAGGGAAGTGTACTGACACGAAGAACGTGCCAATTGGAGGATGACAGAAAGGAAGCGGAAGAAACGGGATTTCATCTGAGAGGCAGGCAGTGACTGGACAGGTAGCACAGGGATCCATAACTGACCTCATCTGTTCACAATACATATTAATGTTTTAAATGAGGGAACTTAACGTCTTATCTCTGGCACTGTAGACAACACAAAGTTTGTTGGGCTGGTGAGCTTTGACGAGTAAGCAGAGATGTTTCAGTGTGTTTTGTATAAGTTGAATGAAGGGAAAAATTTATAACAGATAACGTATAATGAGGATAATTGTGAGGTTACCAATTTTGCAAATCAGAAAGGCAGATTATTAGTCATATCTTGACAGACTGATAAATTGGGAGGTGTAATGCAGCCTCATTGCCCTTCTGTACGAGACAATGAAGGGTAACCTGCAGGTGAGCAGAAAGAGAAGAAGAGAAGTGACACGATGGCTTTCATGGCGAGAGGATTCCAGTACAAAGCACAATTATCTACCACGATTGCATTAAACCCGGCATAGCAGAACAGTGGCATGAAGAGAGTCTATCAATTAAGATTATGTTCACTGGCCTTCAAAAGAATGAGAGGGGATCTCATCAAATTTCTAAGATCGGAAATAGGCCTGGGCAGGTTAACAGACGGAGGACGTTTCTAATGACCTGTGAGTCCAGAATCATTTGTCTGAGTCTGCGGTACGGTAAGGTAATTAGGCACTGAAATAAGTGGAAATTTCTTCACGCAGAGAGTGGTGAGCCAGTGAAGTTCTTCAGTAAGAAGGCTATTCAGGTGAAAATATTCATGAAGGCTTCCAAAATAGTTTATAGGTCGCAAGGCATCAAAAGATCTGAGAAGAATGTAAGAGAAGTCTGCCGAGACAGACGATCAGCCAGAATGAAACTAATTGTTCAGGCACACTCAGAATGTCCTACTCCTGCTTCCATTTGTTATTTATTAGGATCTGCCAAATGGGCTGGTTTTGACAAGAGGTGTTCTGTGGCCGTGGGAAATTATTTTATCACAGTTTCCAACAATAATATCTTGCGAAATCATGGAATCTAAATTCAGATGTTGCTTGATTCAGCACAGAGGTGACCACAGAGCTAACTCCCATCCTTCCAGGGTTCCTTTCTACATTGTGCCTGGGTTTGCTGGAGCTTGGTAAGCTGTTCCTCACAAACCCACGATGGATCCGGCAGATCTCTTTCCCCACACCAACTCAGATGGTGCTCTCAGAGCTTCCACACTCTGTACCCTTTGCTCCATTTGATTGTGCATGTTCAAAACCAAGATATGTTGTAACTGCACTCCCAAATCTCATTCTGAATTGTGTTTTCAAACTCTGAGGTCTCCCTGAAATATCTCCAGCAGTTCACACCACAACTGCCAGCAAAAACTTTCAAGTCCTTCCAGGATCTTTCCAGGAACAGAATTAATTGAAATGCCTATTTGCAGCAAGTTACTTGATGGGTCCGTTACAATACTAATTGAAGGGCTTCAGTGTATTGCTGAACATATGATCAGCTCAGAGGAACTGACACAGGTGTTCAGTGGACAGGCACAGCGCTAGTTTTAACCTGTGAATCAATGTGGTGTTGAAACCTCTTTCCAATATGGACCTGCACAGCCAGCTCCTGATGAATGGGTGATATCCCACACATTCAATTTCATTTTTTCTGAGCTTCATAACACAGCACTGCATCAGAGGAGCAAAAGAACGAGGATAGGGAAAGATATAGCAAGGAAAATCATTCACCTTGAAATTGAATAGGGCCATTAATTAGTGCAGAATGGTTGCAGAAATATGGGGAACAATCCGTGTATTTGGACTAACTGGAGGAGTGCGGCCTTCAGGTGTCCAATTACAAAATGAAACAATTAAATAATGAGACTGCGACATCATGTGAAATGATCAGTTATATAGTAATTTGAATCCACTTAGCAGAACGAGCCAAGACATAACCAAACCAGGCAGAAGACACTTTGTAGATCACGCTGATGCCCTGGTCAGTGAAGTGGACTATTTGCGGATTGTACATGGGCATAGATCACTCTCTTGCTCCATATACCTGCACTAGTGAATGGAGACAGTGAGGTCTGCAGATGGTGGTGATCAGAGTTGCTGGAAAAACACAGCAGGACAGGCAGCATCCAAGGAGCAGGAAAACTGATGTCTCAAGCCGGAACCCTTATTCAAGAATGTGATAGTGGCCTAACATGGGGATAGTTTCAGGTCCGGAAGTGGTGCTTCCATGCGTTCATGTCTCTGTATCTGTGAAACAGCAGCAAAATACAAGTACTGAGGGAGTGCAGTTGTGAAAATCACTATTAGAGACGGAGCAGAGGGAAATCAGTTTAAACGTAAACAATTCTCAGAGATTTGAGAACAAGGTAGAACGAGACAGAGAGCGATATCATGAACAATGTCATCACGTGTGTGAGAATTTTAAACTGGAGACACTGTAAGAGTTAACAGCAACATACATTGAAGCTCACAGGTATGACAAGGGGAATGGATTTCGGTCTAATCGCTGGAAAAGCTGTGGAATCTTTGGGTGAGCTTTGGTGATGCAGTTTTATGAACAGGGATGGGGTCAGCAGAGTCCTGGGAGTAAACAAACTGGATTTCACATTTTAAACTTTAAGCAGAGGCTGGGTTGATCTGGTGATAAATGTTCTTGTGGGGTCAGTAAATAGAAGTAATAATGGTCAGGATTTGTGTCCAGGAAATCAGGCCTGGAAGAGAGGGATCACTGCATTTGTGGAAAAGCTGTTGAATCTTCACATATTGGCCAAGGATGGAATGGAGTCAAATGTTGGAAATTTAGTTTTTTTGCCAGAATAGAAGACAATGATTTTTATGTTTCTAATATGTAAAGAATGATGACAGGAACGAAATAAATCGTAGTTTACAGATGAAGCTGAGCAATGTCGCTCTTGTGTGCCGACCAGAATCAAAAAGAAAACAGGCAGTTAGCAATGGTTTGCAGAGTGGAAGATATATTCAGAGTCTCATCAGCAGTAATAAGAGTGGCACGGGCAGTAGAATAAATAGAAAGAATAACGATAGAGTTAAACATGGTTTACAGAAATAACAATTGGGTCGTATGACTTACCAGGAACGCCAACAATAGCCAGGATAGGATAATAAAAGAATTCAGTCATGTACATTATGTAATGGATTCGCAGCGATACTGGAATCTTATCATAAAAAGCAGAAAGGGCCAACAGATCCCAGTATACAGTCCTGTCCATTTCTGTAACATTCATGTCCATCATTATTAGATTCCAGCCAACTTTATTCTCAGATTCTAATCTCTCCTTTCCTCATCTCTGGAGCTGTTGAGTGTTGAACGTGATGTCGCCACTGACTCTATGGAATGTCACATTGAAATGAGCCTGTTTTTAACAGAAAAGCGAATTACTCCAGTGTCACAGGTCGAATCCATGAGGACTAACATTAATTGCAGTCACTAAACAAACAGGTTCATTTCAGCTGGAAAACAGAGCAGCAGGTCAGGAAGTGGAGAGATTGAAGTGAAGGTAGGTGTTAGAATCAATAAATCCAAAAGGAAGGACAGGCAGAGACAGGTTAATGAACATACTTGTACTAATGGGCTGAAGTGTGTTTATTTCAACAAAAAGAATACTATGGGTAAGTCAGATGAACTTAGAGCCTGGGTGAGGACAAAGGGCTATGGTATTGCGACCATTACAAAGATTTGATTGAGACAGGGACGTGACTGGCTGCTCACATTGTCAGGGTTTCATGTTTTAGATGAGTGAGACAAAAAGATGAAAGAGATGGAGTATTTGCATTCCTAATTAGGGAGATTGTCACTGCTACATTAACATGATGATTCCACATGACCCAAACAGGCACCAACACAATGATGAATACCTATGTAGGCAGGTTCTGGAATGATACAATATAACAGGGTTGTCAGCGTGGTGACTTCGACTTCCCCACGATTGACTGGGACTCCATTAATGCAAGGGGCTTGGTTGAGACAGAATTGTTTAGGTCAATCCATGAGGGATGCAAAGATTTCAACTAGAGGAGGGGCCTTACTGGACTTTGTACTGGCTAATGAGCTCGCCAGTTGACTGACCCACCAAGGGGAGAGCATTTTGAAAACAGTGATCAGAATTGGTTAAGGAAGAAATAGAGGGCTTGCAGACCCCGGTCATGGTGAACGAATATAAAAGGTCTGGATGTCCATGAAGAAGATGAAGTATTGGGTTCAGGGAAACATAAGCCTTGGAGGAAGTGGAGGCTGTGGTTGTTGTCCCAAACATATGCAGGAAGCTCCTGGACCGGGGGTGGGGGGGAGGGGGTGGATAGCATGGTATTGTGGTATGTGGAGATGGGTTCAGTGAGGCAGGCGCAGGCTGAGGCGATGGGTTGGCTGGGGCGGTCAGGGTTGTGAATCTATGAGGGTGGGCAGGAGTCTTGTTGGAAAAAGTAAGCTCGGAGGCAGAGGCTGTGAAAGAAAAGTTTGATGTCAAAACGCATTTTTGCAAATAGTGTTACATTATATTCCAAATAACAAACTTTCTCAATAGCTATCACTAAGTAGCATGTGATGCACGAAATGGTTGGAAGGTGCAAGCGTAAATGCTGACTTCAAGAATTTACACTGGTGTTTAGCCCTGTCAGCGCAATGGGTGTTATCACCAGGATTCAGAATTAAATCACAACAGTTTATGCAGATCCAATGTTAACTTTCAGAGTCCTACGTGTTTAATTACACCTGATTTAAATAAACTTAGAGTGTGCTTTTCTGTCATAACTGTTGGTATAGTGAAGGTAAAAGGCCATTCAATGCTTTTCACAAGTCAATGGTTTGCAGAGACCTTCCAGACCTCCTATGGCATTGGGATCTCGTGTTTGACGGACTTGTGTTAAATGATTGCGATAAAGACAAACTTTCGAGTTGATGCTAATAAAAATAGAGAGAGAATAGTCGGAATATGGGAGGGTGATATTCATGGGATTCCTGATGATAGAACCATAAGACAGATGAGCAGAATTATACCATTCAGTCAATTGAATTTCCATTCAATTGAGTTGATCTGGTAGTCCACTTTACTGTCTTTGGCCAGATTGAAAGCAATTAATTGTAAATATGATGATGTTGATAAGCTTGAACCAATCCAAACCAAACCAATCCTGGGATAATGACAGGGCACTTGGACAGAGAGAGGAGAAGAAATTGCCATCTGAAGTGATAAGAAACCTCGATACTCTCAAAAAAAAGAAACACAATTTATTCATGAAGGTAGACGGCACATTTAGCGAACATTCCTGACATCACAATTCAACCGAGAGAGGTGTTCAGAGCAGACGAATTCACAGAGAAAAGATCCCGAACAACAGAATCAGTGGAGAGGTAGAGGAATATACTGGAAGACACATTCCGTGTGAATATTGAGAGAGTAAGCTTGAAATTACGTTTTTTTAATTCACTGGATTTATATAAGTGGGACCTTCAGTTTTGAAGCAGTACATAAATAGAGCTTAAATCAGTGAGTGAATGGGTAGTAGTTAGGAAGTAATTATTAAATTTATTCGGAATTCTGTTACAATTTCGTTCACTGTTGGAGTCAGGAAAATAAATTGTTATTTGTTAATTTCAGAGTGAGCAAAATAATTTCATTTCATTATTCAATTCTTTACAACAGATTGGGGAGTGAGAGTTAGGTTATAACCTTTCTTCGTCTTCTTTATTAGATTACAATGTGAGGTATTGCTCTCTGGGTGTTTCGGTTTTAATTATCAGAGGGATGACAACCTCCCCTTCGTAACAGTAGGCTCATCTTGAAGATTAAGGTGCATGGGATTCACGCTGATTTGGCTGTTTGGAATCAGAATAGCTTTGCTCAGAGAAGATAGAGGGTAATATTGGAAGGGGGTGATTCAGACTGGCAGACAGTGAATGGTGGTACTCTGCAGTGATCCGTTTTGGGCTTCTACTGGTTGTGATGCAAATGAATGACCTGGATGAAAATCAAGATGGTTGGGTTAGTAGGTTTGCCGCCAATACAATGATTGATGGATTCATGGATAATGTAGAAGTATGTCAAAGGATTGATGGGAGGAAAAAGAGCAGGTGGAGTTTAATCCGGGTAAGTATGGGTACTGCACTTCGGAAAATCAAATACTAAGGAAAAGTAGCAAGTTTCTTGAGGTATAAGTTCAAAATCCCAGGTTGTGGCCACACAGGTAGATATGGTGGGAAGGAAGGCCCAATGTATGCTTGCCTTTATTGTTTAATGAATTGAGTGTAACTGTCAGGTTGTCATGGTGCAGTTTTATAGGGCATTACTTAGGCCACACTTCAAGTATTGCATTCAGTTCGGGTTGTCACATTATAAGTAACAATTGGAGGCTTTGGAGAGGGTGTAGAAGAGGTTTACCAGGGTGTTGTCTGGGTTAGAATGTATGAGGAACAAGGAGAGGTGAGGTAAACTCGGGTTGCTTTCTTTGATGCAGCGATGTCTCTGGAGAGACTTGTTAGAGGTCTCTAAAATTATGGGATGCCGGGATAGGTTTGATAGTCAGAAGGTGTTTCCCAGGGTTGAAATGTCTAATACTATGGGATATGCATTGAAGGTGAGATGGGAAAGTTCAAAGGAGCCATGAGAGGCAGGTTTTTACACAGAATAAGAGAAGTCTTTGTTGGTGGTGGCATATACAGTTGGGACAATGGAAGGAATTTTGGATTATCAGATGAAAACACAAGTAATGGATGTATGTTGATCAAAGGCATGCAGAAGGAATTAATTTATTTTGGCATCATGTTCGCCACAACATCATTTGTCAAAGGGCCCATTCCTGTTCTGTATTGTCGTATGTTCGATGCAAGATTGCAAGATTTGTTTAGATATCTGGTTGCAGAGAAGCAAGAGTAAATATTGAACCGCTGGAAATGTACCTGGAGAAGTAGCAATTGAGAACAAAGAAATACTGGGGAAACCTTGCATCAGTTTTCCCAGTGGGCAACACCAGTAACTTACCAGAAACATAAGGAGTCTGGGAGGTGGTTGCGTGGAGTGTCCACTACTTAGGAAAAGGTACTGGGAATGCTGAAAGTTTGAAGGTGGATAAATGACCCAGACTGGATGGGTTACATCACAGGGTTCCAAAGGCGATAGCTGAGGAGATTGTAAAGGCATTAGTGACGATTCAGGAATCACTGGAATCAGGTAGCGTCGTGACGAGTGAAAATCGCTAATGTTGACATCCCAGTTTAATGAGGGAGAGAGGAAGAAGACATATAAGCATTGGATGGTAAGCATGGTATTGTTCATTTTAAGGACTTTAGTGTTTGTTTTCGTGGTTGCGATTGGTGAGCTCATGATAAAACGGGGCAGAAATTACAAGACTTCTCAAGGTTCTGCCTAACAAATCTGTCAGAATTCTTTGAGGAGGAAATGAGCAGGTCAGACAGAGGACAGTCAGTTGATGTGTCATTGACCAGAGCCATTTAATCCACGAATAACTGCAATTTTTTCTGCCTTCGCTTCAATATACTTATTGCTCTAACTTTGACAACCCGCTGTGTTAAACAGTTGCAGATATTAACTACCCTCTGAGAGGTGAATGTCCTGTTCATCGCCATCTTAAGCATATGATTACCAGCAATAACTTGTTTGCAAAAACAATAGTCATACACTTAAAGAATATGCTGTTCACAAACGCCATTTGTTTTTATAAATGCACCATTTTGAGAATGTAAGAGTGAAACCTGTGAGTGATTCTTATTGTTCCTTCCAAACAGTCCAGTCATTCTCCTCATCACTCCAGTTCATGTCCTCTTCAACGAGTCACATTGTATATTTTCATTATTAATTCTGTTGTTTTGTTTTCTTGACAGCAGTTATCTATTTACTGGGCTCCACATGTTTGGGTTCAAGGAGGAAAGCAATTGGTCAAACCACATAATTTTAAACAAAACAGAATTTCCTTACAAGATTACCAAATGAAACCAAACAAAAAGAACAGAATACTGAATAACTTAACGTATCCGATAACCCAACAGATTATCCAAATTTAATGATGCTGTTCCAAATGCTTGCAACAATCCCCATAAACACGCTTTAGTATACAAGGTAAAATCAAACCCAGGGTCTTACAGGAGAGCACTCAGAGAGAGAGCGAGAGAGAGAGAACCAGCCTGCTTCTTTGCCCCCAGCAGCTTCAGCTGCCTGACTGCATTCAGTGAATCGCCACACTGCCAAACCATAGATATCTGAGCTGGGAGAACTGACCACTCCTCTTACATTGTGCAAGTTTTTTTTTATTTTAAAGTTAAAACCATTTTGACTGTGACAGTACCTGTTCGCTCTAATCAAAGTAGCCCTTAAACCTTGAAATCTGTGCCTTTTCTGACTTCACTATAAAAAGCACAAAACCAACATAACCTTGTTAATGCATCAGCATCGTCACACAACAACTTTCTGTGCTGCACTTTGTCAACAGTCTTCTGGAAATCCAAACAGATCACGTCCACTGGCTCTCCTCTGTCTAACTTTCTCATTCCCTCCTCAAAGAATTCTGACAAATCTGTCAGGCAGAACCTTGCAAAGTCTTGCTATTTCGGCAGTAATTTATCATGAGCTCACCAATCGCATCCATAAAATCAAACTCTAATGTCCTAAAAATGACCAAGGCCATGCTAACCAGCCAATAGTTATCTGTCTTTTTCCTCTCTCCCTCCTTAAACAGAGATGTCAACATTGGCCATTTTCAGTCCTCACGATGCTATCTGACTCCAGTGATTCCTAAATCACCACCAATGCCTTTACAATCTCCTCAGCTATCTCCTTTGGAATCCTGTGATGTAACCCATCCAGTCTGGGTTATTTATCCATCTTCAAACCTTTCAGCATTCCCAGCACCTTCTCCTATATAGTGGTCACTGCACTCAATCCTCTACCAGACCCCTCATGGTTCTGGTAAATTACTGGTGTCACCCACTGGGATAAACTGAGGCAAGGTTTCTCCAGCAATGCTTTGTTCCCTATTGGTACTTCTCCAGGTACATTTCCAGTGGTTCAATATCCACTCTCGCTTCCCTGTAACCTTTAGGATGTCTAAAAAATCTTGCAATCTTGCATAGAACATAGGACACAGGACAATACAGACCAGGAACGGGTCGTTTGACACATGATGTTGTGGCGAACATAACGCCAAATTAAATTAATTCCCTCTGCATGCCTTTGATCGACATACATCCATTACTTGGGTATTCATTTGATAATCCAAAAGTCCTTTCATTGTGCCAACTGTATTTGCCACCGCCAACAAAGATGTCTCTCACGCTGTTTAAAAACCTGTCCCTCATGGTTCCTTTGAAATTTCCCATCTCACCTTAAATGCACGTCCCATAGTATGAGACATTTCAACTATGGGAAACACCTTCTGATTGTCAAACATATCCCGGCATCCCATAATTTTAGAGACCTCTACCAAGTCTTACCATATCCATCGCTGCACCAAAGAAAGCATCCCAAGTTTTTCTAACCTTTCCTTGTTTCTCATACATTCTAATCCAGACAACACCCTGGTAAACCGCTTCTACACACTCTACAAAGCCTCCAAATCCTACTTATATTGTGACAACCAGAACTGAATGCAATACTCGAAGTGTGGCCCAAGTAAAATACAATAAAACTGCAACATGACACACAATTCCCTGAACAATAAAGACAAGCCTTCTTTCCCAAACTATCTACCTGCGGGGCCACTTTCTGGGAAATATGAACTTGTACCCCAAGATCCCTTGGCACATCAAAGCTGTTCAGGCTAGTTATTAACTGGATACTTTTCCTTAGCATCTGATCTTTCTAAGTGCAGGACCTATACTTACCTGGATTAAACTCCGCCTGCTGTTTTCCACCCATATGGGGCAACTGATCTATCCTTTGACAATCTTCTACATTATCCACAAATGCATCAATTATTGTATTGGCTGCAAACCTAATAACCCAACCACGTAGATTTTCACCGAGGTCATTCATTTATATCACAAACAGCAGAGGTCCAATACGGATCGGTAAATCCAATTCCAAACATCCAAGTCAGCGTGAATCCCATGCATCTTAATCTTCCAGATGAGCCGACTGTTACGAAGGGAAGGTTGTCATCCCTCTGACAATTAAAACTGAAACACCCAGAACACCTCTCTCAGTCGAATTGTGATGTTAGGAATGCTCGATAAATGTACCGTGTACCTTCACAAATAAATTGTGTTTCTTTTTTCTGAGAGAATAGAGGTTTCTTATCTCTTCAGATGGCAATTGGCTCTCTTCTCTCCGTCCAAATGCCCTGTCACTTTCCCGCCAATAACATATTGATTTCTTTACAATTTGATTGGTTTAAACTTGTCAACATCATCAGATTTAAAATTAATTGCTTTCAATCTAGCCAAAGAGAGCAAAGTGGACTTAAGGATTATCAGATCAACTAATTTGGATGGAAATTCAATTGACTGATTGGTATAAATCTGCTCCTATGTCTTATGGTTTTATCATCATTAATTCCATGAATATCACCCTCCAGTATTCCTACTCTGCTGTCTCTGTTTGTATCAGCATTAACTCGAAAGTTTGTCTTTATTTCAGTCATTATCACAAGTCTAACAAACACTAGATCCCGATGGCACAGGCTGCCTGGAAGGTCTCTGCAAACCATTGACTTGATGCTAAAAACATTTATTTATCTTTCTGTAATTACATGAAGCATTTCATTATTTTCTATCTCACCTATGCTTTACAATCCTCTACTCTCCCTGTCAGTAACATCTTCCTGATGTAAGAACAACCTCTATCACAGTGAACTGCATGATAGCAGCAACACAACGCTGCTCTCATGCAATCATCTTCAAATAAGGAAACGCTCCTTATTTCGGTGATGTCCTGATTTAACGATAACTTGTACAATCTCCAGATAATTCTCCATATGCATCATGTTAATTAATAAGCTGTCATCATTTCTACAATCCTCCATAGTGCCGTAAAGCTGTCCAGGCCCTGTGGCCCTCCATATTTTTGTAACAAACTCCAAACCCAGACACACCCTATCAGTTGAGGACATTGGCCATAAACATAAACTCTCCTTGTCTTTGTAACCCTGTCTGCATCCTACAGCTCTTTGCAACATTATAATCTGTTTGAGACTCAGTAAACCTCCTTCACTTTGAATCGTTCTCCAGAACACCCGTCTTTTATAACCTCCTTCAGATTTCAATATTCTCTGTATCTGTTACCTCTCTTAGTCCTTCAGCACTCACCATCTTCAGGAATTCATCCAGTCTGTGCAAAATTTCCACACTGAAGGATGAAATGTTAGGAAGTAAAATAAAAGATAATAAGATCTCAGCGTTATAAGTGACAGAAAGGATGTACTGATTAAAGCGACATAACCCATAGCGCTAAAAGACTGCATATACAGAGAGGCCAGATGACCCAGAGCAGGAGTTGAAGACACATTGAATGGCCTTTTCCCTTCACTAGACTGACAGTTATGACATCAAAGCAGACCTAAAGTTTATTGAGATCAGGTGTAATTAAACACGTAGGACTCTGAAAGTTAACATTGAATCTGCACAAACTGTTGTGATTTAATTCTGAATCCTGGTGGTAACACCCAGTGCACTGACTGGGTTAAACACCAGTGTAAATTCTTGAAGTCAGTGTTAACGCTTACACCTTCCAACCAATTAGTTCATCACATGCTCTTCAGTGACAGCCAGTTAGAAGGTTTGTTATTTAGTTTCCAATGTAACACCGTTTGCAAAAATGCGTTGTGACATTGAACTTTTCTTTCATAGCCTCTGCCTCTGAGCTTTCTTTTTCCACCAAGACTCCTGCCCACCCTCCAAGATTCACAAGCCTGACTGCCCCAGCCAATCCATCATCTCAGCCTGCTCCTGCCCCAGTGAACCCATCTTCACATACCGCGATACCGCCCTATCAACCCCCGGTCCAGGGGCTTCCAGCATATGTTTGGGTCACCAGCCACGGCCTCCACCTCCTCCGAGACTTATGTTTTTGAACCCAACACCTCATCGTCATCTTGGACATCCAGACCTTATATGTTAGTTCGTCATGACCGGTGTCTCCAAACCCTCAATTTCTTCCTTAACCAGTTCTGATCACTGTTTTCAAATTGCTCTCCCACTGGAGGGTCAGTCAACTGGTGAGCTCATTAGCCAGTACAAAGTCCAGTATGGCCCCGCCTCAAGTTGGAATTTTCACATACTATTTTATGAAGCTCTCATGGATGTCCTGTAAAATTCTGTCTCATCCAAGCCTCTTGCTTTAAGGGAATCCTAGTCAATCTTGGGGAAGTCAAAGTCACCTACGCTGACAACCCTGTTATTGTTGTATCATTCCAGAAACCCCCTACATAGGTGTTCATCAACGTGTTAGTGCCTGTGGGGGCTTGTGAAATCATCATGTTAGTGTGATTGTCCCCGTCTTATTTATGAGCCCCTGCCATATTTCCTCATTGGATATCTCATCTCTGAGTGCAGCAGTGACATTCTCCCTAATTAGGAATGCAAGTACTCCACCTCTTTTTTCTTCTTGTCATCCTCATCCAAAATATGAAACCCTAGAAATTTGAGCAGCCATTCGGTGTCCCTGTCTCAATAAAATCTTTGTAATGGTCGCAATACCATAGCCCCATGTCCTCACATGGGCTCTAAGTTAATCTGCCTTACTCATAGTATTCTTTGTGTTGAAATAAACACACTTCAGCCCATTAGTACAAGTGTGTTCATTAACCTGTCTCTGTCTGTCCTTCCTTTTGGATTTATTGATTCTAACACCTACCTTCACTTCAATCTCTCCACTTCCTGACCTGCTGCTCTGTTTTCCAGCTGAAATGAACCTGTTTGTTTCGTGACTGCAATTAATGTTAATCTCCATCGATTCTATCTGTGACCCTGGAGTAATTCACTTTTTTGTTAAAACAGGCTCATTTCAAAATGACATTCCATAGAGTCAGTGGCAGCATCACATCCAACACTCAACAGCTCCAGACACGGTGAAAGGAGAGATTAGAATCTGAGAATAAAGTTGGCTGGAATATTTCATCAATGAACCAGAATCTAATAATGCTGGACATGAATGTTACAGAAATGGACAGGACTGTATACTG
Source organism: Chiloscyllium punctatum (assembly GCF_047496795.1). Taxonomy (NCBI): domain Eukaryota; kingdom Metazoa; phylum Chordata; class Chondrichthyes; order Orectolobiformes; family Hemiscylliidae; genus Chiloscyllium; species Chiloscyllium punctatum. Next base: position 35,979,617 of record NC_092787.1, on the reverse strand, counting down.
GGATCTGTTGGCCCTTTCTGCTTTTTATGATAAGATTCCATTATCGCTGTGAATGCGATACATAGTGTACATGACTGAATTCTTTTATTATCCTATCCTGGCTATTGTTGGCGTTCTTGGTAAGTCTCACTGCCTGGTTGGTATTTCTATAAACCATGTGTAACAGTATTGGTATTCTTTCTGTTATTCTACTGTGCGTGCTGCCATTAATACTGCTGATGAGAATCTGAATTCATCTTCCACTCTGCAAACCCTTGCGAACTGTCTGTCTTCTCATTGATTCTGGTCGACACACAAGAGGGTGATTGCTCAGCTGTATCTGTAAACTATGAATCATTGTGTTCCTGTCATCATTCGTTACATATTAGGAACATAAAAATCACTGTTTCCTATTCTGGCAAAAAAACGACATTTCCTTCATGTGAGTCCATTCCATCCCTGGCCAATATCTGAAAGTGCAACAGCGTTTCCACATATGCAGTGATTCCTCTCTCCCTGGGCTGATTTTCTGGCCACAAATCCTGACCATTATTAATTGTATTCACTAACCCACAAGAACATCTTTCACTGGATCAAACCAGCCCTTGCTTAAAGCATGAAATGTGAAATCCAGTTTCGGTATTCCCAGGTCTCTGCTGACCCCGTTCCCATTCACAAAACTGCATCACCAAAGCTCACCCAAAGATTCCGCAACTCTTCCCAGAGGTTAGACTGAAATCCGTTCCCCTTGTCATTCCTGTGAACTTCAATGTATATTGCTGTTAAATCTTGCAGTGTCTGCAGTTTAAAATTCTCACACACGTGAAGACATCTGTTCATCATATCGCTCTCTGTCTCGTTCTGTCTTTTTCCCAAATCTCTGAGAGTTGTTTATGTTTAAACTGATTTCCCTCTGCTCCGTCTCTAATAGTGATTTTCACATCTGCACTCCCTCAGTACTTGTATTTTGCTGCTGTTTCACAGATACAGAGACATGAACGCATGGAAGCACCACTTCAGTCATTTGCAGCTGGACCTGGAAATTTCCCCATGCTAGGCCACTATCACATTCCTGATGAAGGGCTCCGGCTTGAAACATCAGTTTTCCTGCCCCTCGGATGTTGCCTGTGCTGTTGTGTTTTTCCAGCAAAACAGTCTCAACTCTGATCACCAGCATCTGCAGACCTCACTGTCTCCACTCACCACTACAGGTATATGGAACAATCTATGCCCATGTACGATCTGCAAATAGTCCACCTCATTAACCAGTGCATCAACGTGATCTACAAAGTGTCTTCTGCCTGGTTTGGTTACTCTAGACTCGTTCTGCTAGGTGAATTCAAATTACTATATAACTGATCATTTCACATGATGTCGCAGTCTCATTATTTAATTGTTTCATTTTGCAATTGGACACCTGAAGGCCGCACTCCTCCAGTTAGTCCAAATACACGGATTGTTCCCCATATTTCTGCAACCATTCTGCAGTAATTAATGGCCCTATTCTATTATAAGGTGAATGGTTTTCCTTGCTGTATCTTTCCCTATCCTTGTTCTTTTGCTCCTGTGATGCAGTGCTGTGTTATGAAGCTCAGAAAAAATGAAATTGAATGTGTTGTGGTAGCACCCTATACATCATGAGCTGGATGTAAAGCTCCATATTGGAAAAGGGTTTCAGCCGCACATTGATTCACAGGTTTAAAACTCGCTCTGTGCCTGTCCACGGAACGCCTTTTACTCTGATCTGATCATGTGTTCAGCAACATGCTGAAGCCCTTCAAGTATTATTGCTACGGACCCATCAAATAAATTGCTGGAAATAGGCATTTCAATTAATTCTGTTTCTGGAAAGATACTGGAAGGACTTGAATGTTTTTGCTGGAGTTTGTGGTGTGAACTGCTGGAGATATTTCAGGGAGACCGTAGAGTTTGAAAACACAATTCAGAATGAAGCTTTAGGAATGTGGTTACAATCTATCTTGGCTTTGAAAATGCACAATAAAATGGAGCAGAGGCTGCAGAGTGTGGAAGCTCTGAGACCACAGCCTGAGTGGGTGTGGGGGAAGAGATCTGCCTGATCCATTTCGGGTTTGCGAGAAAGCTTACCACGCTACAGCAAACTCAGGAACAAAATAGAAAAGGACCCTGGAAAGATGGGATCTACCTCTGTGGTCACCTCTGTGCTGTATCAAACAACAAATGACTTTAGTTTCCATGTTTTCACAAGAGATTATTGTTGTAAACTTCAAGAAGATCATTTCCTTGGACCATTGAACATGTCTCGTCAAACCCAGCCAATGTGGCAGATCATTACACATAGCAGTTGGGAGCAGGAGTAGGACATTCTAAGTGTGCCTGAACAATTAGTATAATTCTGGATGATTGGCCATCTCAGTAGACTGCTCTTACTTCCTTCTCAGATCCTTTGATTCCCATAGAATCATAGAGTCATAGAGATGTACAGCATGGAAACAGACCCTTCGGTCCAACCCGTCCATGCCGACCAGATATCCCAACCCAATCTAGTCCCACCTGGCAGCACTCGGCCCCAATCCCTCTAACCCTTCCTATTCATATCCCCATCCAAATGCCTCTTAAATGTTGCAATTGTACCAGCCTAATGTGATCTATAGACTATTTCAGAAGCCTTCATGAATGTTTTCGCCTGAACAGCCTTTTTGCCGAAGAATTACATGGACTCAACACTCTCTGGGTGAAGAAATTTCCACTTATTTCAGTGTTGAATAGCCTATGCCCTAACCATCGACTGTGACAACGATTCTGGACTCACAGGTCATTAGAAACGTCCTCCATCTGTTAACCTGCCCAGGCCTATTTCCAATGTTAGAAATTTGATGAGATCCCCTCTCATCCATCTGAAGGCCAGTGAGCATAATCTTAATTGATAGCCTCTCTTCTGCCACTGTTCTGCTATGCCAGGGATTAATGCAACAGTGGTAGATAATTACGCTTTGTACTGGAATCCACTCATCGTGAAAGCCAACATGTCACTTCTCTTCTTCTCCTTCCGCTCATCTGCATGTTAATCTTCATGAGGTTTCAGGTCTCATTGCACCTCCCACTTTATCAATCTGTCAATATATGACTAATAATCTGCCTTTCTGATTTGCGAAATTGGTAACCTCACAATTATCCACTTTTCCGTTATCTGTTATGAATGTCCATCCATTCAACTTATACAAAACACACTGAAACATCTCTGCTGACTCCTCAAAGCCTACAATCCCAACAAACTTTGTGTTGTCTGCAGTGCCAGAGATAAGACGTTAAGTTCCCTTTTTTAAAACATTAATATGTATTGTGAACAGATGAGGTCAATTATGGATCCCTGTGCTACCTGACCAGTCATTGCCTGCCTCTCAGATGAAATCCAATGGACTTCAAGATTTTCCCCACTAATGATGTCAGTCTATCCAGTCAATAATTCCCTTTGACTGCATGTAGAAAACAAAAGTGGTGTCCCATTTCTCAACATGCAATTCGTAGGAGCTATTCCAGAATGTCAGCATTTTAAAAGACAACCACCAATACACTGATTATTTCCAAGCTCAATTCCTTAGTGTTCCTTGATGCACCTTATTGGCCATGAGGAATATGGGGGTTTATTCTCATCAAGTTCCCCACCACCTTTTGCCTAGCAATCAGTCAGTTCCTCTCCCTTCAAGGAATCTGTGTTTGCCAACAGTTGTATTGTCTTGTTTGAGTCTTTCTTATTGAGGACGAAATCAAGTTATCATGTGAAGATGAAAAAAGTGTATTAATTGAAGTCTCTGATAAAATAAACACCTTCACAATAAGCCTGTGAGGTGTTGATTTTTTTTAAAAAAACTGAACACAAAGGGAATAATTGAGCTGTAAGTGCTGCTGCTGTAACAATTGTGCATGATTTAACTTCACAAAACTTTCACAAATCGAAATGTAAAAGGCAGAATTAAGAACTGATTTAGACAACCATTCTTTCTGTTATTTATTTTGTGGAATATGGCTGTCACTGGCTCGCCAGCATTTATAGGACACCCCTGGTTGCTCTTGAGAAGATGGTGGTGAGTTGCCTTCTTGAACTGTTGCAGTCAATATGCAGTGAGTGAAGCCAAATGCCATTAGCTTCAACGTTTTGATTCAGTAACAATGGAAGAACGGCAATATATTTTCAAGACAGAATGGTAAGAAGCTTGGCATCAGGATTTTATGGTGTGAGGTGAAATTGAAAGTGTTGATGGTCCTGTGTATTTGCTGATCTTGTCCTTGACAGAAGTGGCTGTGAGTTTAGATGATGCTGTCTGAGGTGCTTTGGTGACTTTCTGCGGCCCATCTTGTGGATGTTACACTTTGTGGGCACTGAGCGTTTGTGGTGGAGGGAGTGAATCCTTGTTGATGTCATGTTAATCAAGCCTGCTGCTTTGACCTGAATGGTATCAGGTTCTTTGAGTGTTGTTGGAGCTACAGCATGCAGGCAAGTAGGAGGTATTCCACCACACTTTGACCTGTTCCTTGCAGATGATGGATGGGCTGAAGGGATACAGGTGGTGAGTTACTCGCATCAGTATTCCGAGCCTTGGTCTGTTCGTGTAGCCAATGTGTCGAGTCCAGTTGACCTTCTGTTCAGTAATAACAGCGAGGCTGTTGATCGCAGAAGAATCATTGACAGGAACATCATTGAATGTCACAGGGCAGTCTGAGGTGACTGACCTGCAGTAATCAAAACCTTCTTTCTTTCTGTCAGGTATGACACTAATGAGCAGAACGTGTGTCCCCTGATATTATTTGTTTTCATTTTTACAAGGGTTCCTTGATGCCACCCTCAGATAGTTTTGACTGAGCACAGTTTTCAAAGTTTGGGAGAAGATTTGTAGCTCGGGTGCTCGTTGTTGTGGTTGTGTTCGCCGAGCTGGGAATTTGTCTTGCAAACGTTTCGTCCCCTGCTAGGTGACATCCTCAGTGCTTGGGAGCCTCCTGTGAAGCGCTTCTGTGCTGTTTCCTCCGGCATTTATAGTGGCCTGTCTCTGCCGCTGGTATAGTGGCCTGTCTCTGGTCGCAGTAGTCTGGCTGTCAGTTCAGAAATGCTCCTGATGTATACCAGGAATTAATAGGCTGTTGATTAGTAAAGAGACCAAGAGCAACAGGGAGAAGGCAGGAGAATGAGTTTGAGGAATACATTAGCCATGATTGATTGGAAGAGGAGACTCAATGAGGTGAATGGCTAGTTCTGCTTCTCGATCTTGTTGCCTTATTTTGCGCTTATGGATACACTGCAGTTATTGCAGAAAATTAAAGCTCAGTCCAGAGGTAACATATTGGCAATGGATCGATGATTCACTGGCTCATAAGAAGCAGTAGGCTGAGAGAAATTAGTCATTTTCCAGTTGGCAAGATGGAATGGGTGGTGTGCCACCGGGATACAGTGGTCAGTTTCTGACCTGTTATAATTGAGAGAATGACATTAATGAAGCGACCAATGTCACGGTTGGTAATGTTACAGATGTCACAAAGATATAAGGAAAGGAAGTTACAAAGCAAAGCTAAACATAAAGGATGATTACGGATTGAAAAGCTAATATAGAGAGTTTAATTCAGTTTGCAAGGATGTCGCAAATGAAGAATAATGTGGGAAAATAAGAAAACGTCCATTATGACTGGAAGAATAAAATAGAAATGATGGGAGATTGCAGAGCTCTGACTTACAGAAGGATATCGGTGTCTTCCTGTATAAACTGCAAAATGTTGAAATGAAGGTTCAGCAAATGACAAGGGAAGTTTAAAAGATGCTTTTGTTTATTATTAGAGGAATTAAATACAAAATTGGTGAAATGATATTTAATCTATAAAAGACATTACCAATACCACATCTGGAACAGTGTAAAGCATTGAGATCCTTATTTGAGGAAGGATGTAAATGCACTGAAGCAGCTTAGAGAATGTTCCAAATAATAGCTGGAATGGACAGATTGTCTTATGAGGTCAGTTTGAGCCGGTGATGTTTTTATCGGCTGGAGTTTAGGCAAGTTACAGATGACTTGAATTGAACCACTAGAGTGTGGAGACAGGCCATTCACCCCAACAAGTCCACACCAACCCTTAGAACATTCCAGACCCATTCTTGTAACCTTTTACTCTTTATTTCCCCTGACAAATGCACCTAACCTACACATCCCTGAACACATTAGGCAATTTTGCATGGCCAATACACCAAACCATCTTTGGATTGCAAGAGGAAGCCCATGCAGACATGGGGAGAATGTGCAAACTCCACACAAACAGTCAACCAAGGCTGGAACCAAACCCAAGTCCCGGGCGCTGTGAGCCACTGTGCTGCCCTTGATTGAAACATCTAAGTTCCTGACTGGTCTTCACAGGGTGGACATGAAGATGGTGTTTCCTCTAGTTGGAGAATCTGGAATTAGGCAACACTGTTTAAAAATTAGGTGCCTCCTCTTTAAGGCAGAGATGAGTCTTTGGAAATCCCTTTCTCAAAAGTTGTTTGAAACAGAGTAAAATGAATCATTATAAGGCAGCAGTCGGTACATCCTGTGACACTGGATAGGGTGTGCTGTTGGGGGATGGGCAAAAATGTGGAACAATCTGATACGTCATGATCTTAGTGAAGGATGGAACAGCTTCGACCTAGTCCTGCTATTAATTTGCACAATCATATAAAATTACATGGAAATTATGCTTGGCTAAAAGCTATATCTGATGACATGATATAATGTTGGGATGTCAGTGTGAGTGTACAGATTTTACCCGTGATATAGCAAATATGGGGAAATATGTTTTAACCCGCAGTGAATAGTGGCTCCCAGCTGTTCTCAGCAAAATGAGAACAGAATACAACTGACAGATGTTTGATAACAGCAGAATGAAACAACATTAGAGTGATCGAGGAATTGACACTTCACGTTTCAACTGACTTTCAGACAACTCAGGCGAGAATAAAACATGTTAGTGTCTAACAGAAGCAGTAAATTTCAAGAAAGACTGGAAATATATGAAAATAACCACAAGGTGAAGGCAGGTGAACAGAAAGCTGGGTGATTTTACATTCTACACATGAACTTGAATTGAGAGAGATGATCGGCAGATGGTGGCAATGAATGAAGTCGACAGTTATGGCATTTTAGCAGAAATGTTTTAAAATGTTTCTAAAGGACAAGTCAAGTGTTTGTGTTCCTGATTCGGATCATTTTAATGGATGTTAGTAATCTGAGATTAGGAATTGTTCAGTAAATTAGAAATCAATTGCGAGAATTTATTAAGAAGATTCCTTTCTTGAGGATCAGAGATTTATAGGAAAACTGTTCTTCGATGCTTTTCCTTTCTGTCTTAACTCTCTCTCAGTCTTCCTCTGTTAATTAGACTATTTTCTCCCAATGAGTTCCGAACAAGTTAAGTTCCCATCTAGTTCAGGTCCCAGAGTATGCTGAAATAACCTTCTTCATTGTCCAATAAACTGACCAATTTGATGTAATTTGCAAACTTATTAATCATGCCCCTAATATTATCATGCAAATCATTTCTATAAATGATGAAAAGCAGTGGACCCAGCAGTGATTCTTGTGGCAAACGGCTTGTCACTGGATTCAACCTGAAAAGCAACCCTCCACCACCACCTTTCTCCTCTGACCTTCAAGCCATTTTGTATACAATTGGCTCACTGTCTCTGGATCCCATGTGACCTCAACTTGCTAATCCATCTGACATGCAGAACCTTGCTGAATGCCTTGCATCCATGCAGAGAACCATTACCAATCTGCCTTCATCAGTTTTCTCTGTGACGTCTTTGAAAAGTTCAATCTGGTTAGTGAGACATGATTTCCCATGCACAAAGCCATGCTGACTGTCCCAAAACAACTCTTGTCTTTCCAAATGCATGTAAATCTTTTCTCTCAAAATACCTTCCAACAACTTCCCCACTAGTAACATCAGGCTCACCAATCTATAGGTCTTTGGGTTTTCCAGTCATTATTTCCTTTTCTACTCCCAGTCCTCCACTGGTCGCTGCAAATTTTAAATGTAGTCAGATGACCAATAATATAGATCTCAGACTGGGTTGGGGTCAGTGTTTGGAACAAGCCAGGCCAATTTGTTTAATCTGCTAAATTAGCAAGTTTATGACCAAAATAAAGTTTCTCAAATAGTGATGGAACAATGAATGACAAGTAGTTTGGAAATTGCAAACATATGCATCGATATTTACCTTTCTAAAAAAAACTGAGGAACACACACACCAACACACACACACACACACACACACACAAAATCACACATATACACACACAAACACACACACACACAAACACAGACACACGTACGTTTGATTAGAAACAGAAATACAAAATCTCTGCATATTGTTAACTTGAAAGACCAATGGCCAAATATTAGCTGAACTCATGACAAAAGGAAAATGGAGAGATTGTCCCAGATATCGTTTTAGTTCTGACGTTATTCTGTTCACACAAGCGACTGGCAATGGAATTTCGTCCTGGATCAGTTGGATTTTGCTGAATTCCCTTTTCTTCACGCAGTGGGGGGGACTGCAATGATTCGCTGTCAGGAATACTCCACAAGTGGTAAAGATGACTAAGGGGTTTTTAGCTCGCATATGTTGCCGTGAGGAGGAACAAGGAAAGAGAAAGCGGACAATAGGCCTTTGCTTCTTTGGCAGGTTACATTTGCTCCCTCTCTGAGCTGAATTTACAACAATGTTATCTCTCTCCAAACTAGCCCATATAAGGTCTTCATGAACATAATCTAAACCGTATGATCCAATCATATTCCCTGCTCCATGTAGATGCATCATAACTGCTGTCATACACAGAGCCATTTCCTGAGCAAATAGTGGCCGCAATTGATTTGAAGATATGTTTATATGTGCCTGCAAAATTAAAAAAAGAAAGTTTAATGGTTTCACTAAGATGTGTTAACATGAATGCATAATATCCTAAATTTCTTTCCCAGTTTTTTTTTTATCCTATACTAGAGGAAATACCTGTTAGGTGTTTACCAGCTATGCTCTCCTCAAGAACTGTTACGTTCGATAAGGGCTTCTCTCTTTCTTAGGCCTAATCTGTTACTGCTTCATAATTAATGTCTTCATCCCAAGAATGAATAAAAATAAACATCTTTGAAACGTTTTGAAATCAGAAATGTTTTCGTTTTCAGTTTATGGGAATAGAACTGCGCATTGTACATCTGCCATGATCTTATCAATGACCTGTACAGAAGCAGAAGATCACACCCAATACCCTTTGTAAGAAACAACATCTTTCTGTTTAACTTCCAAAATCACTTGCTGCATCTTCAGACTAACGTTATTTGAGTCACACACCAGTACATTCCTCTGCATCCTCTCTCCATTTAAATAATTTTCTGTTGCTTTAGTCTTTCCCCAAAATACAAACTTCCCATCACTCACATCGTTCTGTTATTTTTTAATGCTGGTTTTCTCCTTAACCTCCCCTGTCTATATCCCATTGCAGACGTTCTATGTCCAGTTGACATCTTATTGAATGACTATGCTGATTTATTCGCGAATTGACCTCTAATCCAGTTAGCTCCTTCATCCAAATCGTTCAGCTAGAATGTAAATAGTTGATGACCTCACTGTAATCCCTGAGGGATCCCCTTCATCACAGCTTTCCAACCTGAATGTCAGTATTTATCTCTACTCTGTATTCCCTGTTTTCTAACCAGGGATCCCCTGGTCCTGTGCAGAGAATTAGAAAGATTGCATGGCCTCATCCTGTGCTGTCTAATGTTCTGAAAGGACTGAATACTTCATTCTCTTCCAGCATTGCTCCTCGGAGGGGCAGAAATGTGTTGTTCTGTCTCAATGTAACAACCCTGACTGGTTGACTGTGGCCTTTCATTGTAACAGCTTTGAGGTGTTATGTGAGAAAAAAAAAATGGAAGAGGACCTGTAGTTGGCCATTCAGACCCCCAGGACTGCTGCTCAATTTAGAAAGATCATGGTTGGTCTGATTGTGGTTGAATGCTACTTTTCTGCTAATTCCCAATAAACACTGATTCCCACATCCATCAAAGATCAGTCAAGCTCTGCCTTGAATATCTTTAATGACCCAGTCTTCACTGTTCCCTGGGGAAGAGAACATAACAGACAGTGCAGTATTAAAGAGTAAGAAATATCCTTTTCTTAATCTTAAATGGTGGATGACACATTTTTCATGTATTAATCTCACAATAAATTACCTTGTCTGTTGAGAAATAAGGGTGCAAAAAATAGGAACAGACATAGACCATTCAACCCCCCAAACACAATAATTCACTTCAGTAATATACTTGTTCATCTCAGCATCCACTGCACTCTTGGGAAGCCATGAGGCCATAGAGCAGAAGAAATTAGAGCAGAATTCGGCCATTTGGCCAATTGTGCCTGCTCTGTTGTTCGATCCGGATAGATATGTTTCATAACAAAATTCTCTTGCATTCTCCTCATAACCTTAATCCTCTTAATAATGAAAACACATCTATCTCTGTTTTGAAGAAATTATTTTGTCTGTGCCTCTGTGTTCCTGTATGTATGTGTACACTTCTGTGTATTTCTGGGGATTTCAGGGTGCTCATGGAGGTTTGTTTATCAGCCAGGAGGTCTGTGAGCATGCTTATTTTACAGGGATTGGTGCTGGATCTACTTTTGTTTGCCAGTTACATCAAGAACTGAGATGATAATATGGAAGTAGGCCTGCAGATGACGTAATAATTGATGGTACAACGGAGAGTGAAGAAGACTATCTAAGATAACAAAGATCAATTGGATCAATTAATCATCAACTGGTACATCATGGAATAGAACCTTTGATCCAAATCGTCCATGCCAAACAGCTATGCTAAATTAATCTCTTTTAATTTGTCAGTATTTGGCCCATATCCCTCTAAACCCTTCCTATTCATAGATCTAAACAGATGCCTTTTAATTGTTGCAATTTTACCAGCCTCATCCACTATATCTGGCAATACATTCCATACATACACCACCCTCTGCAGAAAAAGAATGTTCCTTCAGCCCCATTTATGTCTTTCACCTCTCACATGAATCGCATGCCATCTATTTTTGAACTACCATACCCTTTAAAAACAGATTTGAACCTATCAATGACACTCATGATTTTAAAGACATCTATAAAGTCTCCACTCAATCTCCAACGCTCCAGACAAAATAGTTCTGGTCTTTTCCCCCTTAACCCAAACCCTCTAATCCAAGTGACATCCATGTAAATCTTTTATGCACCCTTTAAAGTTTAACAGTATCTTTAAGTTTTACAGCAGGGAGATCGCAATTGAACGCAGTATGCCAAAAGTATCATCACTACGTCCTGTTTAGATGCGTTACAGCATCCAAACGTCTATTATCAAAACACTGAACAATAAAGGCAAATGTTCCAAATGCCTTCACCACTACCTATCGACCTATTACTGCACTTCCAAGAATCTGTGGAACTGTACCACGATAGTTAGCACATGTGTGGAGTATGCACATTCTCCTCGTGTCTGCCTGGGCTTTTTTCAGCTGGTCCAGTTTCCTTCCCCAGTCCAAAGGTGTGCAGGTTAGGTGGATTGTGCGTCCTAAATGACCCATTATGTGCAGGCTTGATGGGTGAGCTATGGAAATTGCATGGTTGCAAGGAAATGGTAGGAGTGTGTCTGTTCGGATGTTCTTCCGTGGGTCAGTGTGGACTCCATGCACTGAATGACATGTTTCCACGCTGTAGGTTTTCTGTGAATGGCTCTTTATTTCGCAACACTCTCCAGGATTCTATCATTAAGTCTATACGTCCTGCCATGATTTGCATTACCAAAATGTGACGTCGCATTTATCTAAAATAAACTCCACCTGTCACTCCTCAGCCCATCAATCCATTTGATCGAGGTCCCGTTGTACTATGAGATTGAAGATATAGACCCCTCCAGAGAGGTCTCTTGGTCTCAAGATCTGTCAAAAGAATCAAAGAAATGCGGTCTGTACGAAGCAAGGTCATTAGTTTAATAAAGTAAGGCAGCCTTATGCACTTTTGTCCAGCAACACAGAGCTTAAATCTTCTGTGCTCCGTGGTGAAATTGTGCAATTACATTTGAGCAATAAGCAATTTTTATGTTTTTCATGAATCAGTACAGCCTTAATTAAAATCAACTGTAATATGGTGACATGATTGACGAAAGGCTAATCCAATGAGATTCCCTGAGAAAGGATTCGTAATTACAAGAAAAGTCCAATCAACTGTATTATGGTGAAATGATTGACAGCAGGCAAATCCAATGATATATCCTGGGAATCGGTTCTTGCCTCACATAAATCGTCATTCCATGCTAGCATATCAAGGTTACTTCGAATTGTCAATTAATGTGTCAGTATTCATTTTATGAAAAAGTCATTGTTTGCCTTATCTTCTTTTTCAGCTAATTCAGTAAGCAGCAGTACAGGTTCACACTGTCAAATTATAACTTGAAGCAATTTTTTGTGTTATTTTAAATTGAAAAGTCATTTTATGGTTAATTAAAACCTACATATGTTTGTTGCTTCTGACAACAGCCTAAGTTCAAATTTTAAATCCTCAAGATAACTTTCTTCGCTGTCAGCTACACCACCAATTTTGGTAACATTTGTTAACTTACTAGCCATACCTCCAATCATTAATATAAATGATGAAAACTAATCAATCCGGTAAGGATCGTTGTTGAACACTAATGGTCACGGGCTTCCAAATTGAAAAGCTACCTCACCTCAAGCCAAATTTGTACCCAAATGGTCACCTCTCCCTGGATTTCATGTGATCTGACCTGGCTAACCGTTATACCATGTGGAAACTTCTGAAGCCGATTGACTTTCAGTTTCAGAATTTGCCCTGCGCATGGACTTCAGCAGTCCCTGCAGAAGAAAAAAACCTAATTGCAGGGAAAATAACATTTCGTGGAGAGGGGGATCATTCAGCCTGCTGGTCAATATTTACTCTCTGCTGGTTTTGCTTATAACGAAAAGAGATTAACCAGAGATTGTGGTCAAGTTGGGACCAATAATGTCTATAAAAAGGACGGGGCCCTACAAATATTCAGCTGGTCTATTCTCTATTTCTTGCCTTATTAATATAAGGCACTAAGAGTAACCCTGAGATTATTACCTTTGGAGTTTTGCTTTTTAAATTTATGTTCCAGCTTTCTTTACAAGGTCTTTGCAGGAACCTCAACTCCTTCAGTTTTCTCTTTGGTTTTTGGTTTTTGCTGTGACGTGATAGTGGGATTTGGTTACTACACATTCTGGGAAGATAACTGGATATTCCTGTTTTAACTCCTCAGTTGCTTGGTCTTCCTTGGGTTTCTCTACAACAAGGGTTGTCACTCCCACCTTGGACTTTGCCAAATCATTCCCAAGAACAAACTGAATTCCTGGAAATGACACTCTATCAATCACTCCCACTGTTAGTTTCCCAGTCTTGAGTTGGCACTCCAACCTGATCTATCCCACAAATTACCACACTGTCAGGCAACAGATCGGAAAGGGTGCATTTTTGCTCATGCCTTATTATCAGCGACTGGTTAGATCCTGCATCTCTTGAAATTATAACTTTTTGCCCTACTCACCCTGTTCTTTCTCAGTAAACTTTACTCACGGAGGCAAATTCTTTATAGAGATCTGGTACTACCTCCATACCCGGCCCTTGCCTAGGCTGTGCAACTCTTTGGCTCTTCTCCTTTATAGCTTTCACAAATGCCACTGGCTTACCTTCTTTTGCCACATCTTCTCCCACAGTGTCTTTCGTTAATTGTGTCCCACTTTACCACAGTGGAAACACCTGAGTCCTTTCACCTCCTTTCCACTCTTTTGGGCTTCTTTATTAATCTGTGGTCAGCTCTTAACAGTGTTGTCTACTCTTTGTTTCATTGTGTAGGATCACCCCTTCTCCCAACCTCGATCCCTCACATGATGAAATTCTGGTCGGAAGCTTGTCTTATGCACCAACACGTACTCATCTGCCAATTCTGCTGCCCTTCTGACTTCCTGAGCTTTATGTTCCTCCACTTGAATTCTTACCATCTCTTGAGTTTTTAAATTGAGTTTTTAAACTCCTCTTGCAGAATAATCTCTCTTCGAGCCTCAAAGGTCACACCTATCATTAAGTACACATCAAACTATCAAAAAGATTATGCTTAATTCTTTCAGACTCAACATTAGTCTGATCTGGTTCCTTCTTCATGTTTGTGAACGGCTGCATATGCTTCTGGTACCAATTCATAAGCACTTAAAATAGCCTGTTTGACATCTTCATTATCTCTTGAATACTTATCTGACATCATGGCAAATACCTCACGAGCTCTGCCTGCCAGTTTAGTCTGAACTCGCATTACCCATAAATCCTCAGACCACTCCATCTGCCGAGCCAATTTTTCAAATGAAATAAGGAAGGCTTCAACATCTTTCTCATCAAAATGGGGCAGTGTTTTGACATAATTGTACAAACGACTACCTTCTCTTTTACTCTGCATCCTGTTAACTTGACTTTGCTGGCTAAATTGCAACTTCTCAAGTTCAAATTTGCTCTCTTTTCCTTTTATCCACTCTCGCTCTCCTCTCTCTCTTTTTCTCTCCCTTTTTTCTCTCTCTCTCTTTCTGTCTCTTTCTTCTCTCACTCCTTGCTCAGTTAAGAACCTTCTATCCCTTTTCATCTCTCTTTCGTTTTCTCTCACGCTTTGTTTATGTTATAACTCAATTTTCCTCAATTGTAATGTACATTTTTTCACATCTACTGCACTTGTCTGTTTATATAAAACACCTTAAGTGTTTGACTAATTTCCTTACAATTTCAGCATTACTTCTGTCTTTGGTTTAACCCAAATCTAACTTCTTTGCTAATTCTAAATGGATGATCTTTTTCTGTCCTTCAAAATGCTCTTGGCAAATTTGCAAATCAAATTCAATCCGAGAACCTCTTTAGCAAGTTTAAGAGCCATTTCTCTCAGTTTTATTTTAACCAAATACAAGTCACTGAAAGACAACAATTTGTCTCACTTTTGTTTTATTTGAATATCTAGGATACTAAACTGCAAGTTTTTAAATCTATTGAGCTTTACTGTACTTCAAATCTATTCAAATCTGTTTAAACCTGTTCAAATCACGAATCCGAGACCCAAACTGTACAAATCTTGATGACGAGCCCCCAAACTGTTATGGTACAGGTTTAACCCGACTGCGCATTTCCACCAGCAACACAGAAAAAAAAATCACCCAGTGCTGCAATCTGTTAAAATTCGAGAGTCAAAGAACTATCCCAAAATTTACTGTATACAGCAAAAATTAACATTTTTTGTCTAACAGAGAAGATTTACTTACAACTATTTACAACTCCTTTCTTTTAAGCCTGTCTTTTTCCTCCCCCTCTACTATAACAGGTTAATAAAAAATCCTGATTAAGATTTTAAAAAGAGCTTTTTATTTTAAAACCTGGCAGCTTTCGGTTCTTCTCTGTATGCCTGTCGTCGTTTCTTCTTCCTGGGGATTCAGCTTCCCAGGTCTTTGATTGATAAAGGTACATTTCAGAGAGCAGATCCTTCTGCAAGCAGTCTTGTTGGTGCCCACTATTCGTTGCTGTCTTGGCTAAATGTCCAAAATGTTTATGTTTGCACTCCAAAACATCGGATCATTCATTGGTTTGACGTCATCTAAAATAGTAAGATTCAAATTCGACTGGACTTTTGTATCTGGGACATCTTTAAATGATTGACCAAATTTTGAATTTGGTTCTCTATCCTGACAACACCACACCATATATGTGTTTTAACACTAATGTTACATTTTAAAATATTTAACACACTTTGTGATAACCATAAATGTCAGCTCCCTGAAATGTACACTGTTCCCACAACTTCATAACCGTACTATGAGAGTACCGGAGACAGGAGTCAGGGAATTCCAGTGGAAATAAAAGATAAGAAAGGGCAAATGAAAGCAGAGGAAAAAGGTAGGCTATCAAAGGTTTTCAATCTTTTCAGGTGTCGGGGTGTGGTGTTGTGAGGATGGAGTCAATGCAACACTGAGAACAGATACTGTATCAAGGAAATCTTGATGGAATCAGTCTGGTGCATCCAAGAAGAGACAAGGGGCAGAAAACACTTGTGGAAGTTCTTCCTGGGCCTCCAGACAGTACTGATGAGGTAGAATATTGTAGAAAATTAGAAATTCATACAACAAGGATGCTACAGTTAACATCCTTTTAATGTACATAAAGACTGGCAAACTATATTCATAATAATATTGTGACAATGAATTGTTGGAGTTTGTACATGATGGGTTTTTACACCAGGACGCTGAGGAACAAACTTGGGGACAGATTATTTTAGATTTGGGTTATTGCCACGATGTGGAGTTAATTAATAATCTTGTTGGGACAGGTGCTTATGGGAAAGGTGCATAACTTGTCAGAATTGTTCATTGGGATAGTACATGATGTAGTTCAGAATGAACCCATGGTCCTAATTCTAAACAAAGAAAATTACAAACAAATGAGGGGTGAGTTGGCTGTGCTGCACTTGCTGACTTCACTAAAAGGCATGAGAAAAAAGGCACACACTTGACTAAGAAAAGAAATTGAGGATGATACTGACCTCACACAGGAACCATATAAATTTATCAGAGAAACTATGAAGCCTGAGGTTTGGGAGCAGGGGAAAATTCAGCAAAAGGTGTCCAAAACGTTGATAGAGAGGGTGAACATTAAGTGTGAGAAGTAAATTTGTAAGGAATATAAAAAAACTGATGTTTTTTTCTTCATTCATTCACAGGAATGAGGCCGTCGCTGGCTGGACAGCATTTATTAACCACCCCTAATTGCCGAAAGTGCATTTAAAATTCAACTACATTGTTGTGTGTCTGGAGACGCATGTAAACCAGAGCAGGTAAGAACAGCAGTTTCTTTCCCTGAAGGACATTAGTGAACCAGGTGGGTTTTTCCTATAATCGATAATGAGTTCATGGTCATCATTAGACACTTGTCTTTCAGGCTGTAGGATCTTCCAGAAGCATGAAAAAGATTTTTCGAGACTCTTCATACTTACAGTCTGAAATCAGGTGAACAGATAATGAGAAACAAGGAAATTATAGAGCAATTAACAACTGCATTAGTTCGCCTTCACAACCCTTTAAGAAAAGTGAATTCTCCTCACACTTGTTTGAAATCTGCTCTGCCTTATTCTAAACGATGATCTCTTGTTCTAGACTTGCCCACCTAATGAAATATTCACTCCACATTTACATTGTCACTCACATTTAGTATCGTATCGACCTCAATGAGATCTCCTCTCATTTTTCAAAACTCCAGATAGTCTACACCTGAACTGCTCAATTTCTCTTCATAAGAAAAATGCCTCATCTCTGGAGTCATTCTCGTGAACAACTTCTGAACATGTCCAGTGCAACTAAATCAATCCTTATGTCAGGGCACCGAAACTGCAGAGAGTACTCCAGTTGTGATCCTATTAATTCCTTGCATACTTGCAGCAATACTATGCTACTTGCATCCAATTCCTTGAGACAGAGACACTGAAATTGCACTTCCCTCTCTCATCACTAGATCGACTTGCATGCTGGTTTTTCTGTGACATGCGCAAGGGCACCCAGATCCCTCTGCACCAAACCACTCTGAGGTTTCTCTCCATTTACACAATAAGACGCCTTTATATTCCCCTGAATAAAATGGATAACCTCATGTCCATATTAAATTTCATCTGCAAAATATTCATCCATTCCCCTATTCACACTAAATACATTTGTATATTTCTCACATTTTCATTGCAACCTATCGTTCTACCTACTTTAGTGCCATTTGAAAATGCAGGTATGGTATTTTCTAGCCCCACAGCAAGTAATAACACAGATGCAAATACTGTGTCCAGGTGGCTGAAACTGATGGCATCCAAACTTTTGCCATCAGAAAATGTTGCAGCTATTTCACCTTGCTGTGTTTTGTTTGTCAGTCAATCTTCTATCCAAGCCAATAAATTACACCATACCCTATATACTCTTACTTTATGAATTAATATTTTGTGCAGCATCTCGTTCAATGTCTTGTGCAAATCCAGACATAGAACATCAACAAGATCCCCATTATCCAGCTTGCTTGTCACATCTTTAAAGAACTCGAGCAAATAATTCAAACATGTTTTATCCTTCATAAACATATGCTGACTCTGATGGGTTATAGTTTGATTTTGCAAATTTCCTGTCATCATTTAATTTATTTATTGTCGCCTGTACCTCAGTACAATGAACAGCTTTGTTAATGAGCAGTACAGGCAGATTATGGTAAGCGAGGACAAGCAGATCATAGGATGAAAAAAATTTAGTCAGAGGCATACAGGTTATGTCACGCTGGGAAAGATCAATATTTAAATGAGCGGCATTATTTAAAGGACGAGATTTCATTCATGAGTCTAATAATGATCGGAACGAAGCTGTTCCTGAACCTGCTGGTGCATGTTTTCAACCTTCTGTACCTTTTGACTGATGGAAGAGGTTGTAGGAGATTATTGCCGGGGTGTGATGCATCTTTGGTGATGGTGTCAGCCTTTCTGCAGCAGCGAGCCATGTAAATATAGTGCATGAATAGAAGGTTATTTTCTCTGAGAACCTGGGCCTTGTAATCTCCTTTTTGAGTTTTTTACAGTCCTGGGCGAAGCATTTGCTACATCAGGCCGCTATGCAGCCGGACAATAAGCTTTCAGTTGTCCGCATGGAGAAATCGGTGAGAGTCCTTATGGTCATGCCAAATTTCCTGATCCTCCTGATGAAGAAGGCACATTGTTGTCCCTTCTTCACCATTGTATCCTCATCAGAAGTCTCGGGCATGTTGTCGGTTATCGTCACTCGTCGGATCCTGTCAGTCTGCACCATCTCAACGTCAGCTCTATGCATCAAGACAAATGGCGTATTGCCGTCCTTTCTTTCTGAAGTCAATCAGTTCTTTAGTTCAGTTGATATTGAGAGAGAGGTGGTTCTCACTGAACCAGGTTACCAAACCCTCTATTTTCTTTCTGTATTTTGAATTGTCGTTGTTTGATATTTGTTCTATCACAGCCATGTCATTGGCAAGAGTAGATGGCGCTCATTTGGAATTTGGTAACAATGTCATGGGTATACCGGGAATAAGGTAAAAAGCTGAGAAGGCATGTTGGCGGGTTCTCCAGTGTTGCATGTAATCGTGGAGGAAGTGCAACTTCTTGTACACCAGTCACTGAAAGCAATATTGCAGGAACTGAACGCAGTTATGAAGCAAATGGCGTGCTGATCTTCATTTCAGAAGGATTTGAGTATAGTATGTCTTACTTCAGCTGTACCTCATCAGGAACATTGTGCAGTGTTGTGTGCAGCTTTGGACTCCCTATCGAATAAAGGACAAACCTGAGATTGAGGGAGTGCAGTGAAGGATGACCAGACCGATTTCTGGGCTGACAGGCTTGTTGTGGGAGCACAGTTTGGATCGACTGGGTCTGTATTCCATGGGATTTAGCAAAATAGGTGGAGATCTAAGGGAAATATATAAGACTCTGACAGGGTGTGACAGATTCGAAGCAGGAATGGTAATTCCCTGACTGGGACGTGAAAAACAAAGAACCACAGCATTAGGTACAGGCAGATCACCCTGCACTGAGATGAGAATAAATGTCTGCACTCAGACACTGGTGAACATGGGGAATTTTCAATCACATACGTCTGCTGAATCCAAGCACTGAATATAAATATGGATTTGTAGACACTATAGGAATGGGGAACGATGTATTGAGGAGATGTTCGGTTATGAACTAGAAAGGGGGAGGCTCAATGAGTTGAATGGCCTATGCCTTTCCTGATGTTTCTGTGTAGTCTGTGGGAAAGTTCTGTAAATGTTGTCACAAGCTCTCAGATATCAGGAAAGAGGCCTCTGCAGGGTCGACAGGAATGTGTTCACCGCCCACGTTTCTTATACCGAGGCTGGTGCGAGCTGTCCTGTTCAGGTTTGTCTTTTAAGACCTCGGAGCTGCTTGACACAATTGAGTATCTTGCTTGACTGTGTTAGGAACCATTGAAAAGTTTATCACAAATCCGTGTGTCTGAAGTCACTTTTAGGCCAGACCAGGAAATCACATTAGATTTGCTTCCTGAAAGAAAATTGGTACAACAAATTGGTGTTTACAATCGACATTGGCTTCAAGGTAACCGTTATTGACACCAGATTTTAGAACGCAATATTTTTAAAATTGTTTTTAATTCCCACCAGCTGCCAAAGCATTAGGCTGGTCTGAATTAGTAATCCAGTGACAGTTCCACAACCACACCATCTCCACAAGGGACCCATCAGAAACCACTGTAAATAGGATTTTTCTGTGCTGCTTATCAAAAAGAAGTTGCAACAATTTGACTATCATGATGAGACTGAGCGTTTGAGAAATGGTCAGATTGTGATGACTTTCCTCTCAGGGGACTGTACAGAGAAGAACAACTTTCCACATTGTCAGGTAGACCTTAGAATTGGAGCTGGAATGAAACAGCTTTCCCACAGACTTGGCTTGATGTGCAGCACAAGTCTTCAGTCCTATTGCAGAAATGGTGTCATGGCCTATTGCCTTTGTCATATCTACTGTGTTTAGCTGCTACTTGATGTCATGTGCAGTGAATCAGATTGATTTTTTTGATTCTGTGGATATCATGATGAAAGTGAGGTGGACCACTGTCGGCTGCGGCTGGTATAGATACTACATCCTGAACTTTTGCACTGTTGTTTCGGTCTGTTCCATGATTTATGGTTGAGATATTTCTGAGCACTTTCCTCCAGTGAGTTGTTTAATAGTCCATTACCATTTATGACTGGATGTGGCATAATGACAGAGCTTAGATCTATTCTGTTGTTCTTGGAGTCATTTTGCTCTCTCAATCAGATATTTTTTCTGCTGTTTGGAATGCAAGGAATCAAGTGCGGAAGCTTTAATGGCTTGTCATCAGGTTTAGGTACACATGGTTCTGGACCTGGCATGTTAACCTGTACTCACCACAGAACCATAGTTCGTCTTGATGGTGATGGTAGACTGAGGGATTATCGCGGGCAAAAAGTTACAGGTTGTGTTTGAATACAATTCTGCTTCTGCTGCTGCTGTGTCCTGCAACACCACATGAATGCTGAGTTTGAGCTGCAATACAAACCTTCTGCCTGTCTCCCCATTCACACCAAGACAAAGTTACCCCTCAGCCCTGTACGCATTGCTCTGCTCTGGTTTCAGATGTGGTAACATTTCTATTTTAATATTACCATTTTTCTGTGGCTCTCTCCATGCTGTCATGCCTCCAATTTATCACATCCCTCAAAACCCTTTCAAATATTCATCTGAGCCTTTTCCCTTCTGTAGTGCCATTTTCGGCATTGAAAGTTAATGTGTTTCCCCCATTTCACTCACTGACGATGGTTCAGAGCTCTGTATTGTCAGAGGTGCTAGCCGTACGTAGTTTCAGAATCAATGAATTTGTACACCTCTCGGTATCATTCACTTCCTGGTGAAGAGTGCTCCACATTTGACAGGACGTTTGAGTAGTTTTACCACACGTTTTTGAAACTTGTTCTAGAACAGAAATTGCTGGAGAAATGGAGCAGTTCTGTGGAGTGACAGGTTCAGTGACTCTCCTTCAAAGCTTCCAGTCTCTCCAGCAATTTTTGTTTTTGTTCCAGATTTCCAGTGTCCATGGGCCTCTGTTTTATAGAACATGTGTTCTGTGCCTATTCATCTCGAGAGAAACTGAACAGGTCTAGCAGCATTAGTGGGGACAGAGAAACAGAGATATAGCGTTTCAAGTCTGGAGTGACTTCTTCAGAAATGAAAAGGATTGGAAAATGGACTTTGTAATAACTTGCCAGAGGTGGAAGAGGAGTGACGGGAAACAGAGTGTGGAGGTGCAGTGCAAAAGACAAATGTGCTTTTAATTCTGGTGAACGAGAAGCGAATGCAGAATTAGTGTAAGTTAAGATGAGAATGGGGGAAATGCATTGAGAAATGGTCAGATTGTGATGACTTTCCTGTTAGGGGACTGTACAGAGAAGAACAACTTTCCACATTGTCAGGTAGACGTCAGAATTGGAGCTGGAATGAAACATGCATTAATTGCATGCAAGATAACCAAGCTACAAACAAGGCAATGTCATCTTGACACCAGGAGGCAGAATGTATGAAAACGGGAGAACTGTCATAATGGGTTGAGGTTGTGAAGATATAGAATTGAATATGAAGGCCTACAGGTGAGGGGTTACTCGAGCTTGGGTTATGCTTCATTGGAACATTGCAGAGGCCAAGACTGAGATGTTAGCATGAGAGCAAGGTAGGTTATTGAAATGAGAAGGTCAAGTTTATTCTTAAAATGTGGAAGTATTCCTGAAAGCAGTTTGGCCTGCCTAATGTGCAGGAGACTGCATTGTTAGCAGCAATGATAGTAGACTGGACTGAACAGGTCCAAGGGAAATGCTGCTTCACCTGAGAGGTGTGTGTTGGGTTTCAAAGAAATAAGAAATAAAACATAGAAAAGTACAGCACAGAACAGGCCCTTCAGCCCACGATGTTGTGCCAAACATTGATCCTCATGGATGGTAAACCTAATGTATGAACACTCACATTTCTGTGATTATACGCATGTCCAGCAGTCTCTTAAATATCCCCAAAAACCTCGCTTCCACAACTGCTGCTGGCAACTCATTCCATGCTCTCACAGCTCTCTGCATAAAGAACCCGCCTCTGACATCCCCTCTACACTTTCCGCCAAACAACTTAAAACTATTACCCCTCATATTAACAATTTCTGCTCTGGGCAAACGTCTCTGGCTACCAACTCTATCTATGCCTCTCATTATCTTGTACACCTCAATTAGGTCCCCTCTCTTCCTTCTTTTTTCCAATGAAAAATGTCCGAGCTCAATCAACCTCTTTGGGAAGATAAGCCCTCCATTCCAGGCAGCGTCCTGGTAAACTTCCTCTGAACCCTCTCCAAAGCATCCACATCTTTCCTTTAACAAGCCAACCAGAACTGGACACAGTATTCTAAGTGCAGTCTAACCAAAGTTTTATACAGTTGCAACAAGATCTCATGGCTCTTAAACTCAATCTCCCTGTTCATGAAAGCCAAAACACCATATGCTTTCTTAACAACCCTGTCCACTTGGGTGCCAATTTTAAGGCATCTATGTACCTGCACACCAAGATCCCGCTGTTCCTCCACACTGCCAAGAATCCTTTCTTTAATCCTGTACTCAACTTTCAAGTTCGACCTTCCAAAATGCATCATTTCACATTTATCCAGATTGAACTCCATCTGCCACCTCTCAGCCCATCTCTGCATCCTGTCAGTGTCACACTGCAGCCTAAAGAAGTCCTCTAAACTGTCAAGGACATCTCCGACCTTTGTGTCGTCTGCAAACTTGCTAACCCATCCTTCAATCTCCTCATCCAAGTCATTAATAAAAATTACAAAGACTAATGGCCCAGGAACAGAGCCCTGTGGAGCACCATGCACCACTGACTTCCAGGCAGAATACTTTCCTTGCACTACCACTCGCTGTCTTCTGTTGGCCAGCCAATTATACATCCAGACTGCTAGATTTCCCTCTATCTCATTCCTCTTGACCTTCTGAACGAGGCTACCATGGGGAACCTTATCAAATGACTTTCTGAAGTCCATATGCACCACATCCCCCACTCGAACCTCATCAACTTGTCTAGTAACATACTCAAAGAGCTCAATAAGATTTGTGTGGCATGACCTGCCCCTCACACAGCCATGCTGACTTCATTTAATCAAGCCATTCTCTTCCACATGGTCATTAATCCTATCCCTCAGAATCCTTTGTAACACCTTGCAGACAACAGACGTCAGACTAACTGGTCTGTAATTGTCAGGGATTTCCCTATTTCCTTTCTTGAACAGAGGAATTACATTTGCCTCCCTCCAGTCCACAGGTATGACTCTGATGGAGAGCGAGGATGCAAAGATCTTCACAAGTGGCGAAGCAATCTCATTTCTCGCTTCCCAAAGCAGCCGAGGACAAATCTGGTCTGGCCCTGGCGACTTGTCAATCTTAATGTTTGTCAAAATTTTCAGCACATCAGCTTCCTCAATCTCTATCCATTCCAGCATGCCTACCTGCTCCTCAATGGTTTCATTCACTACAAGGTCCTTTTCTTTAGTTAAGACCGAAGCTAAAAACTCATTTAGGGCTTCCACTACCTCCTCAGACTCTATACACAAGTTCCCTATGCTATCCCTGATCGGCCCTACTCTTTCTTTGACCATTCTCTTATTCCTCATATACGTGTAAAATGCCTTTGGATTCTCCCTAATCCTTCCTGCCAAGCCTTTTCTCGTGCCCCCTCCTGGCTCTCCTCAGAGCATTTTTGAGCTCCTTCCTCATCTGCCTGTAATCCTCTAGAGCTGAGCAAGACCCTTGATTTCTCCACCTTAGGTAAGCTGCCTTCTTTCTTTTGACGAGAAGCTCCTCTGCTCTCATCATCCAAGGTTCATTTATCTTACCCCTTCTTGCCTGTCTCAGAGGAACACATTTATTCATCACACACAACAACTATTCCTTAAACAGTCTCCACATGTCTATAGTGCCCTTTCCATGGAACAATTTCTCCCAGTCCATGCTTCCTAACTCATGTTTGACAGCATCATAGTTTCCTTTTCCCCAATTAAATATCCTCCCATTGTACCTCCTTCTCTCCTTCTCCATAGCTGTGTAGAATGTGAGGCAGTTGTGGTCACTATCACCAATAAGCTCTCCCACCGCACGATCTGACACCTGCCCCGGCTCATTGCCAAGCACCAATCCAAAATGGCCTCTCCCCTCATCGGCCTGTCAACGTACTGAGTTAGAAAAACCCCTCCTGTACACACCTTACAAAAACAGCTCCTTCCAAACCATCTGCTCTAATGAGGTTCCATTCAATATTGGGGAAGTTAAAGTCACCCATTACAACAACCCTACTACATTCACACTTTTCCAGAATCTGCCGGCCTATGCTTTCTTCAATCTCCGTGCTGCTATTGGGGGGCCTGTAGTAAACCTCTAATTACGTGACTGCTCCCTTACTGTTCCTAATTTTCACCCATACTGACTCACTAGGTAGACCCTCCTCGACAATGGTAACTTCTGTAGCTGTGGTACCCTCTCTGATTAGCAGTGCTACTCCCCCTCCTCTTTTTCCCCTCTTCCTATTCCTTTTAAATGTTCTAAACCCTGGAACATCCAGCAACATTTCCTGCCCCTGAGAGAACCACGTGTCTGTTATGGCCACAACATCATAGCACCAGGTACTGATCCATGCTCTAAGCTCATCACTTTTATTCCTGATACTCCTTGCATTAAAGAAAACACACTTTAACCGATCCCTTGATTCTTTCCCAGGAAATTCCTTCCCAATAGCTGTGCTACCTCTTGCTATTGCCTCATCTCCATCATCTCTTACCACCAGTATATAGATTAGGTTCCCACCCCCTGCCACACTAGTTTAAGCCCTCCTGAACCACTCGATCAAACCTTCCACCCAGGACATTGGTCCCCTTCCAGTTCAGGTGCAACCCGTCCTTCATGTGCAGGTCCCACCTTCCCCAGAAGGCATCCCAATTATTTACATATCTGAAGCCCTCCCTCCTACATCAGCTGCGCAGCCACGTGTTAAGCTGCGCCCACTCCCTGTTCTTCACCTCACTATCTCATGGCACCAGTAGTAAACCCTAATGAGTTGGTAAATTTCAAATATTCAGCTTTATTTCTTCTTGTATGATGACGAGATAGCTGCAGACTGAGACATTGGCAGAAACAACTTTAATTGTGTATTTTTCTTTTTTTTCATCTATTTAGTCACAAGCTGTTCCCCACTTCCTAACAGGAAGGTCTAGGCAACAGTCTGTGTGTCATGTATGCTCCTGTCTGCTTTGAACTGATTCCCTTTGTATCAACCATACTTGCAAGCCTGCTCTTCGCAATAGCATTTGTAGATTTTAGGAGAAAGTGAGGATTGCAGAAGCAGGAGATCAGAGCTGAAAATGTGTTGCTGGAAATGCGCAGCCGGTCAGCCAACATCCTGACCTGAAGAAGGGCTCATGCCCGAAACGTCGATTCTCCTGCTCCTTGGATGCTGCCTGACCTGCTGCGCATTTCCAGCAACACATTTTCAGCATTTGTAAGTTTTACCCTTGTTATGCTGTTGCTTAATCACACAATTTTCAATATACTCCACAACTTGCTTGCCTTTGCACTCTATACTTCTATGCACAAATGCAAGGATTCACTGAGCCTTCTTAACTCAAGTTTCAACTTGCCTGTTCACTTATATTTTCCAGTGGACTTGGTGTGTGTGTGTGTGTGTGTGTGTGTGTGTGTGTGTGTGTGTGTGTGTGTGTGTGTGTGTAGTAGGTACTGTATGATTCTATGACTGTATCTGTGAACATACAGCTCAAACGTGGGAGGTAATGAGCTTGATGATTACATGGTTCTCAGGCTGAAACAAAAATGGTGTCCACTACGAGACAGGGTGAGAGGCTGATATTTCAAGACTAATTTACTTGTTATTATCATAACTGAAACATGTACATAGATTAATCAATCATTCTGCTTCAATGTAAGTGATGTAGCTATTAGAACTTGAATAACATTGAATACTGCTTCACCTCCCTTGACAATCAAATGACTATGTGATGGTGAATAGAATAAAGGGAACTCGCTGGCGTCTGAAAATTTCAAGATCATTTGGAGACCTGGGTTCACTGCGTTTCCATTTCATAAAGACATTTGGTGAGGACTTACAACCTTCAAGTTCCAATGAGGTTACATTTTCTGGCGCTAATGAACAGAAGGAGTTCAATTGAAATAAATGTTAAGTTTTGCATTTTGTTTAGTTCAAGCAGGCTAAGACTTATACAGTTAATGGGAATGCCCTTAGGAGTGTTGTGGGGAAAATGAGACCAAGGGGTCAGATGAAAATTGAGTCACAGATAGACAGAATGGTGAAGAACATGTTTGACATGCATTGAATATAGTTATTGGGAGGTCACTTTGCTGCTGTACACTGCATTGGTGGGGCCAGTTTGAGAATATTGCGTACAATTTGGCTCCCTCTGCCAAATAAGTATGAGGTTTTTACACATGAAAGGAGGCAGCAAAATTTCAAAAGAATGTGCCAGACTGGAGAGTTTGAGTGAGAGGGTCGGGCTGGACAGGCTGGTGTGTTTTTTTCCTGGAACATTGGAGGCTGAGAGATCATATTACAGAAGGTTATGAATTTAAGAGGGGCATGAATGGTATGAATAACCAAGATTTTTTCCTCAGGATAAGGGAGCCCAAGATTTGAGGGCAACGGTTTAAGGTGAGAGGGGAAAGATTTTAAAGTGACCAAAAAGACAGTTTTTTGACACATTGGGTCATATGTGCATGGAATGAGCTGTCAGAGGAAGTGGTGGAGGCTGATACAATCCCATGTTTAAAAGGCATCTGGATGGGGATATGAATAAGAAGAGTTCACAGGGATATGAAACAAATAATGGCAAATGAGACTATATCGACTATTTACCAATCTCTGGGAAAAAGAACTGGAAATGATATTACCCACTTTAACAGATCAAGACACAAGAATAGAAAACGGGACAGAACACCAGTGCTTCACCGGAGGCTCACTGATGATGTTACATAGCATGGTGACGAGACGTCTGAGAAAAAAACCTTCCAGCTTAGCGAGCAAACCTACAACCAGAAACTCAACCTGAGGTACAAATCTTCTCAAGTAATGAAATAGATCAGATTAGCATATCTCATCCGCATGGAAAAGTTGGACTAAGGTGTCTGTTTTCATGAATCTATAACAGTATTAAGAAGAATTCAAATTTCTTAAAAGATCCTTTCAAATGGGAATTTTCTTCCTAATACTTTTTTTGGTGCCTCTCTGTTTAGATATATTCAAAGGTGATTTAGTGTAATAGTCGACAGACAAATGAGTGACAGATCACCGGATACAGATACAAAAGTGGGGCGAAAACTAAACTTTAGTTCCTGATGGAGCAGGCTAAAAGCATTTAATGACCCACTCCTCCTCCTCAGTCCTGTCTTCCTATGTTCATTCAGCACCTCAAATCCACTGACAGGAGCAGTTGAAGGTCACTTACTCCAAGAACGTGATGTCCATGAACCAAGGAAACCATTCATACCATTAAGGCTGTCATGCACGCTTTGGATAGTTTGGATAATGTAATTGGAAAACTCAAGTTGGGTAGGAAAATGATGCCACGTATCTCTTGACAGAGATTCCCTGTCTGCAACATGTGCTTCATTTGTTGGTCATGTTATAGATCCAGATTCACTGTGGATACAACTTCCGTACCTCACCCAGAGATGGATCACAAAATCTTCTGACTGCAACATTCAATAACAGAACTTCCAGGAAAATAGCACCCACTAACTTTCTGATAACAGAATATGAGTAAATAAGAACAGGACCAGGTGGTTAAGCCCCCAATCTCAAGCCTGCCTTGCCCTACAATAAGATCATGGCTGATCTGCTTTTTGTCTCAGATCCTCTTTAATGCCTCATTCATCATAGCCCTCAACATGCTGGCAGATCAAAATCCATCTACCTACTCTTTAAGTACTTTCAGTGATTCAGAACCCCGAATTCTCAGACAAAGTACATTCCTGACATTCAATACCCTCTGTTTGAAACAAAAAAAACTCGCTGCTCCTATACCATGACCTATTGATCTGAACAAAGGAGGCGAACACAGAGGCTCAGTAAGAGTGACTAGTCCTGATATCAAGGAAGAACTTGACTCAGGATAGTATCACGGAGTGGGACTAACTTGCACTTAATGTCAATCAGTTGTAAACTCTACACTGGTTGAAGCGATTTAAAACACAAAGGAAGATGTTTCTGGTTAACGGTTATCAACTCTCTCAGTCTGAGATATTTCTGTGGGAGATCTCTTCCTCAGCATAAACATCTTCAGTTGCTTCATCAATGTCTTTTTCCCATCATAAGACTGGAGCGGGAATGCTCACTGAAGATCCGACAATGTTCACCTCAATGTGTCATCCGGAACCAGTCTGTGTCCATGTGCAGTAAGACCTGAACAACATTCAAGCTTCTTCTGTGAATGCGTAGGTGACGTTAATGTAACAATACTGCTAGAGACTGCACGTTTGATATGATATATTTGATTTATTTATTGTCATGTGTACCGAATTACAGTGAAAAATTCTGTTTATGAGCATAGTAAGCAAGGATGTACAGATCAGAAAGACTTAGACAGAGACACACAGATTACATTGAACAGTGGCACTAGGGCGAGAGTGACTTTCCTTAGTAAAAGAGGAGCTCATTCAGAAACTCAAGCTTGGTTCACAGGAATATGAGGAAGCCATTCAGCTCATCTTAATTATTGTGAAAAAAGAGGGAGAGACCATTCCGTCCCTTCACAGTATTACACAGGAAGTGAAGGTGTCTCGTGTTATGAACCAGATGGGAGCCCCTCCAAAATAACTTAAGAAAGTCACCCAGGCCCTCACATTTTCTTACTTTCAAGGCTTGTTTGTCTCACTGGGCGCTTAAGTGTTTAAGTGAATGTTATAATTTAAAGAGTCAAGTGAAATGCTGGCTTTTGGCGTTTGTTTATCTGTGATTAGAATCCACCCATTTGCAGAACTCAGGTAACATTATTAAGTACTGAAGCGTAGCCCGTGTTCTCCATTTATCTGAGTCTATTGTTTTGATATTTCAAAGAGATTTCTGTCCTTCTGATGAAGGGTCACTGGACTGAAACGTTAATGCTGCTTCCTCTCCCAAGATGCTGCCATACCTGCTGAAATTCTTTGGTATTTTTTGCTTTTTCCCGTGAACTTGATTTAAAAAAAACGTTTATGAAAGCTCCAAGAATAATTTCCAGTGAGCTACTCCAATGAGGCGGAAGAACAGGGAAAGCTTGTGAATACTGAGACAATTCCACAGAACAGGCTGTAGGTACTCTTCTGGGATGTGATCATGTTTAAAGATATCAGACATTGAGCAGCTTATGTGTGAAATAGACGCTAAAATGTTGCTTACAGCTTCCACTGTGACAGAGATCACAGCTGGTGGATGAACAGTAAAACAGGAGAATAGCATTGTTAGGGTAGTGTCGAGAGATCATTTTTACTCTCTCATAGGGTCATGCTTTTGTGGAACACTCTACCCACAGAGCTCTGGAACATGAGTCATTGCATGTTGTTAAGGTAGACGTAGATAGAGTATCGATTCAAGAGATGCATTAAGAGTATAATACAAAGACAGGAATGTGTGGATGAGGCCACCGTCAGATCAGCCGCAATCATATCACATGGTGGAGGTCATTTAGGTGGGAAAATTGCTAATTCCTGATCCAAATTTCAACATTGTTGCTGTTTGTAGACATCCTTATAAATTGCAATTTTAAAACAACGCTCAGGAAAGTTGAGTGTTTTGGGAAAAGGTTGGGCGATGTTGAATTGTAAACCTCACTGAAAGCACAACCAGCCAAATGAACATCCTCAGCAGAAAAGAATATTTCTTTATTTTTCCTGTGAGGTGATTTTCGTTGGAAAGGTCAGCATTTACTTTCTTTGTCTGCGATCCTTTCCAAGTATTGTGGTGGCCTCCTGCTGTACTTGCTTTGCAGGGACATCAATAGTTCAGTTTCTGATAGAGATACCGAATTCTGAACACGTGATCATGAAGGTGCAACGATATCCATCCAGGAGGCTGTGTGACCTGGGAGCTGATGGTCATCACTCAGAGATGCTCAGTCGCCTTCAAATAGTGAGAACATATTTTCTCTCTTCAAAAAAAACCTTGCATTCTCAGTGTGCTGAGCTGTCGGTTGGTATTTCCTTTCACTAATTTTCTCTGCTTGAATTGAGTTCTGCGAATGCCTCACATAACTTCAAAATCACAGAGGGTCTGGTAAAATTAAGAACAAAAATCATGTATTGTTCATGAATTATTGGAACTTCGTATTTTACATCAATGTTTTATTGAAATTATGACGTGTTTGTAAAGGCAGTAACTGCCCTCCATGAGTTACCATTGAGAAGCTGCAAACCCGTTGGAGCTGATGTACCCACAGTGCTATTAGGGAGGGAATTCCAATGGTTCACCTTGGAAGTTGGTGTTTCAGGGAGTGAGTGCTGCTGGTGGTGAATATTAGGCAGTGAACTTGGGAAATTCCATACCCGAGAGACTGTGAAGATGGATGGAAATTTGATCCATCAGAGAGTTGAAGGATACATGGAGTTAGCATGAATGTGGCATTGTGCCCTGGTGTGGAACACCCAAAACCTAACTGATTGCCGGAGAAGTCTTGAGCAGCTGAATGGTCACTTCTGTTCCTATTCCTTACCTTCTTATCTTTTGTTATTGGAAAGTAATTTTATTCTCCTTGATGTCTTTCTGTGAAATGTTGCATTCAGGGAGACCAGCAGATTTGGATGAGTTAACCGAAGTTGACATATGGGGAGCTGTATTCACATTAAATTTGGATCTTCAGAATGGCCCGAAGTTACAGAGATGGGAAGGCTATAAAGTGGAATGAGTGGGCTCTCTCTGATCCAGCCTGGGTGTGTCAACTGCATTTTCCCAAACAAGACCAAACAATCAAACTGGCTTCGAACTGTTCCCGCTTAGCAGATTCGATGAGCTGAATGAATTGAAAGGAACTGAAATGATTTTATTGCCACCTGTGCTGGAATAAGAGCCATGCAAAATTTGCAATATTGCCACTTTGGTGCAATTGTAGATACAGGGTACCTTGGTCTGCATACTTCAGTATTTGTTATAGAGTTGAAAGAAAAGTGAATAATAGTCCAGACTAAAATGAAAGACTTTGTTTAAAGTGTTAAAATTTGATTCCTTTTCACTGAGTCTGTGCCAGTACCGAGCCTCTGGATTGCACCGGCAAAGTCTCCAGACCACGCGAGACTTCAAAACTTGAGGCACCATTTCCATTCCCCATGGACCACACCGTCCCTCCACAGGCCTCCAGTCAGGTCACCCCTACCGTGCTGGCCTTGTCTGGAACACTCCTCCTTGCGCTAGCTTGGTCTCAGACTCTTTCCTGCATTGGTCTGACTTGGGACTCATTCCCATGCTCACTTCCACACTGGTTGGTCTGAGATTTGCTCCTGGTCTGGGACTCGCCTCCTACACTGGCCTAGTCTGGGACCGACGCCCGCACTGGCCTGGTTTGGGAATCACTCCTGATGAAGGTCTTTTGCCCGAAACGTCGATTTCGAAGCTGCTTGGATGCTGCCTGAACTGCTGTGCTCTTCCAGCACCACTAATCCAGGATCTGGTTTCCAACATCTGCAGTCATTGTTTTTACCTGCACTGCATGTCTGGGACTGACTCCCACACTGGCCTGGTCTGGAACTCACTCCCACACATGTCTGGTCTGGGACTCCCTCCCACGCTGGCCTGGTCAGGGACTCCTCCCATTCTAGCGTTTTGTGTAATAGTGTTCCTGCACTGGCCTGGTCTTAGTCTCACTCCCACGCTGGCCTGGACTGAGACTGGCTCCCGCGCTGGCCTGGTCTGAGAGTTACTCTCGTGATGGTCTTGTCGGGGATTTACTTCCGCATTGGCTTCGTCTGCGATTCTTTCCCGCACTGGCGAGGTCTGGGACACGCTCCCATGCTAGTTTGGTCTGGGCTCCACTCCCATGCTGACCTGATCTGGGACTCCACTCCCATGCCGACATGGTCTACGTCTCGTCTCTGGAACATGCATCATTCCCTGGCCTGATCTGTGATTCATTTCTGGGAGTCGCCAGCGATGGCCTCCAGTCTGAGAGTCGTCCCCTTCATTGCCCTCGCAGTGAGGTTAAGTTGTTAAAAGTTTGTAAAATAAACTAGAGAGAAGAGAAACATTTCGATTAAAAAGTTGAAGAAGAATGGAATCGAGGAGCTCTGAGTGGAGCGTCCTATCATGCCACTATCAGGGTAACATCAGAACATAGGACTGAACTGCACAAGTGGGTCATTCGATCCTTTTCACTACTTCCCCTTGAAATGAGATTGTGGTTCCAGCTACACTTTTCCTTTCAGACCGTGTTATCCCTGATTCACTCTTTATCGAAAATCTAACTAGGTCAACCTTGATATGATTTAATTCTCCAGCTTCCACGAACTACTGTTGAAGAGAGATCTCTCTTGAATGAACCTCTGAGAATGTCCCCTTGGCCCTCTTCAGGTTGGTGTTCGAGGATGACTGTGATCTTTTGTATTCCCGCTCTTCAACCAATCATAAACATTTCAAATTTGACATGGTCAATGATACAGGTCTCAGACTGGGCCAAGTTCACTGTTAAGAATAATGGAGGTGGGTTTCATTAGTCAACAACAAATAACTTGTTTATTACCAAGATAAAATTCTTTAAAACTGTCCACATCCTAACGACAATAAATAATGTTTAAACTGTACAAGTATACTTTGGGAATCCACATGTTCGACTGTCTTCAATATGGCTCAATATGATCACCTCTTCGAAGATGTGAAAAGCAACAAGAAACTTTGGTAATACCTCCATACCATAACTCCGTCATCAAGGAAGGAGTGAAGTGACATATCTCTGAACTGTTTGTAATGTGGTCTCACGAAGCCCTGCACACATGAAGCAAATAATACTGAACATTTATATTCAATAAACTTCACAAGAAGTAGCAGAAAACTGTTTACCTGCAAATCAGTTGCTGTATCTGCATACTAAGTTTATGTCATTCATGTATCATCTGCACTGCTCAATTCTGCAATCTCACTCTGTTTAAAAGTGTACTGTTGATTTATCCTTCTGGCCAAAATGGATAAATTCTTATAAACCACGTCACACTGTTTCTGCAGAAGACTTCATTCACTCACCACCCCTGTCTAATTTCCAACTTATTGAAGGATTTCCTTGGTACATAAGCTAATTGAGACCCAATGCATTTTCTGTTTCAGATCATAGACTCAGATGGCATATGTTCAAAGACAATTACCATTCTACTGTTTCAGTCTTTTGTTAATTTCTCTAAAATTACAATTCAAACCAATTGACATTTAACATGAGGCAATCATATTTTACAGAAATAAAGATTCATCCACATGTCAAAATAATATTCGAAAGTTCACTATAGCGAGAAAACGAGATTTTAATCTTGACAACTTAATAATGTAACCAATTATCTAAAACTATTTCCTTAAACTAAATGTAACACAGGAAAAGTGGGTACAAATTGCATGTTGTTTCCTAATTATCTTTTCTCCAATTGGCCTTATGCAACTAATTATAGCTGAGGGAAATTCTTACAAAAGATCTGTAAATTCTGACTTCAAATTAAAGTTTGGAATCAGTCTTTTTGTGAACAGTAAAATGTCCTCACCATGAGAGAACACTATAGCCTCTCCATCCCTTTAATCGATTTGGAATTTCCCTCGAAATTCTTCTTTCAGATCGGGAGGTCAGAATAATGCCATGAAGCCCAATACTAAATGCAACACCCAATTCTGTAAATTAACCTGACATCTCTTTGATTTCAGCTGATGCAGAAACAATCATTCACATCCAACTTTCTTATTTCTATGCATCTGAGAAATATGAATTCCTGTAAATTATAAATTCAATGTATCATAGTGTCCTCATGTACAGGAAATGCAGAGGGGAAGAAAAGCATGGAAATCCAAACTGTTTTCAAATATGAACCACTGTACAAATATATGTAAGGTCAGGCCATAAAGAATTAACATTTATTTCAATGAATATTAGAATTTGAGACATTCCCAATCAGACAGAAACCCTTTTTTCTCACAACAGAATAAGACCACAAGCTACTCGTCCACTTTGGTTTGGGATTCTTTCTTTTCACAGAATGAAGTGCTCTCCTTTTAGATAAGTTCTTGTAATTTCAGACTTTAATTTTATTTCAATCTTTCTTCCTGTGGGAGTGAGAGTTATAGAGATTTCTGCGATTGTATTCAGAAATACAATTTATTGGACATGGTCACAATGCAGGAGATTACATCCACCCCTCTTCCCAGCTTTGTATCAGCAATCTCGTTAGTGCCATTTCTGGTGCCCATTCAAGTTCTCTTCCATTTGGTCAATTAGAGAGGCCTGATGGGGTTATTTCTCTGATTCTCACCTTGGCCTTCTTAATCGCGAAACATTCACACGCGATGGATAGAAAGGATATTGTTAGGATGGAATATTATTGGGGTGCCTGACAGTTCCTGGGATGTTACCGATTCTAACGCTATGCGAGTAAAATAATAGACATATGGCGACTTCCCATTGGGTCTCCTGTGGCCTTTCTCAGGGGCAGGACAAAATGGTTGTCCGCTGAGCCACTAACAGTGGTGATTTTTAAATAAACCACATAACAGCGCAATCGATTTTTGATTATTGAACTTGGGACATGTCACATGTTATAACTGCAAACAAAATGTTTTAAATCAGCCTGCACAGGATAAAAGGTGCTTCAGATATACATACTCTCCTTCAAAGCAGTAGCAAATTGACTGTTTTTACAAACAGGAGAATGTGAGCACCGCAGATAGTGGAGAATGTTGTGCTGGAAAAACACATCAGGTCAGGCAACATATGAGGAGCAGGAGAATGGATTTTCTGGCAAGATCCTTTCAACAGGAATGAAGCTTGAGGGTCAAAGGGGTGGAGAGATAAATGGGAGGGGGATGAAGAAGGAGGAAAGGTAGCTGAGAGTGTGATAGGTAGATGGAGTGGGGGTAATGGTGACAGGTCAGAGAGGAGGATGGAGTGAATGGGTGGGATGGAAGATGGACAGGTAGGACAGGTCATTAGGGTGGTGTTGAGATGAAGGTTGGAACTGAGATAAAGTTGGGGGGAAGGGAAATGTGGCAAGTGATGAAATCAACATTGATCCCATGTAGTTAGAGGGCCCCAAAGCAGAAGATGAGGCATTCTGCCTGCAAGCGTCGGGTGTGAGGGAGTGGAGTTGGAGGAGGCCCAGAATGTGCAAGTCCTTGGCAGAGTGGGAGGGCAGTTGAAGTGTTCAGCCACACAGTGTTGGGTTTGATAGGTGCAGGTGTCCCAGAGATGTTCTCTGAAGCGGTCTGCAAGTAGGCGTCCTGTCTCCCCAGTGTAGAGGAGACTGCATCGGAAGCAATGGATACTGTAAGTTACATGTGTGGAAGGGCAGGTGAAACTTTGATGGATGAGGAAGGCTTCTTTGAGGCCTTGAATGGACTGAGGGGGAAGATTTTGGCATAGGTTTTGCAAATCAAGAAGTGGCAGAGGAAGGTGCCAGCATAAGAGCGTGGGTTGGCGGGGGCTGTGGACTTGACCAGAGAATCGCAGATGGAATGGTCCTTCTGGGGAGCGGATAGGGTGGGGAGGAAAATATATTTCTGGTGGTAGGGTACATTTGTAGTTGGTGGAAATAGTGGAGGATAATGCAATGCATACGGAGTCTGGTGGAGTGAAAGGTAAAAATGGGGGAGGTTCTGTCCTTGTTGCAGTTGGAGGGCTGGGGTTCAAGGACTAAGGTTCAGAAAGTGCTGCTGGACACCATCGAAGATATGGAAGGGGAAATTGCAGTCTTTGACTTCGGAGGTGATCTGGTCCGTTCTGTGGTGAAAGTGGTCCTCCTGGCAGCAGATGTGGTTGAGGTGGAGGAATTGGGAATGAGCAATAGCATTTTGCAGGAGGCTGGATGGGAGCAGATTTAGTCCAGGTGGTTTTAAGTGATATGGACTAGGTGCTGTCAGGTGGGACTAGATTGGATTGGGATATCTGGTTGGCATGGACACGTTGGACCGAAGGGTCTGTTTCCATGCTGTACATCACTATGATTCTATGTCTGTGTTGAGTCAGTCATTGCTGATGGAAATGGAGTGGTCCAGGGAGAGGAGGGAGGTGTCCGAATTGGTCAAGGTGAACTTAAGTTCCGAGTAGAATGTGTTGGTGAAGTGGATGAACTGTTCACCCTCCTCGTGGGAGCATGAGGTGGCGCGAACCCAGATATCAATTTAGTGGAGGAAAAGGTGGGGAATGGTGCAGGTGCAAATGCAGAAGATGGACTGCTTTACATAACCGACAAAGAGACAGGCCTAACTGGTGCCCATGGCTAACCTTTTCATCTGGTGGAAGTGGGAGGATTCAACAGAAAACTTATTGAGGATGAGGACCTGTTCAGCTAAACGAGTGAGAGTGTCAGTAGAGGGTGACTGTTGGGGACATTCTGAGAGGAAAAAATAGAGGGCTTGGAGACCCCGATCATTGCGAATAAATGTATATAAGGTCTGGATGTCCATGATGAAGATGAGGTGTTGGGTTCAGGTAAACGTAAGTCTTGGAGGAGGTGGAGGCCATGGGTGGTGTCCCAAACATATGTGAGAAGTTCCTGTACGGGGGGATAGTATGGTGTCATGGTATGTGGTGATGGGTTCACTGGGGCATGAGCAGGCTGAGATGATGGGTTGGCTGGGGCAGTCAAGTGTGTGAATCTTAGAGGGTGGGCAGGAGACTTGGTGGAAAAATTAAGCTCGGAGGCAGAGGCTGTGAAAGAAAAGTTCGATGTCACAACGCATTTTTGCAAGTAGTGTTAAATTGTATTCCAAATAGCAAACTTTCAAATTAGCTGTCACTGAATAGCATGTGATGCACTAATTGGTTGGAAGGTGCAAGCGTAAACACTGACTTCAAGAATTTACACTGGTGTTTAACCCAGTCAGTGCATTGGATGTTACCACTAGGATTCAGAATTAAATCACAACAGTATATGCAGATCCAATGTTAACTTTCAGAGTCCTACGTGTTTAATTATACCTGATCTCAATAAACTTAGAGTGTGCTTTGCTGTCATAACTGGCGGTATAGTGAAGGGAAAAGGTCACTCATTTTTCTTCCGTTCCTGCTCTTGGTCATCTGTCCTCTCTGTATTTGCAGTCTTTCAGCACTATAGGCTCTGTTGCTTTAAACATTACATCCTTCCTGTCTCTTATAACGCTGAGCTTTTACAGTCTTTTGATTTACATCCTAACATTTCACCCTTCAGTGTGGAAATTTTACATGGACAGGAGCAATTCCTGAAGATGGTGAATGCTGAAGGACTGAGAGACCTTACAGTGACAGGGAATATTGAACATCCAAAGGAGGTTATAAAGAGGAGAATTGTGGTGTTCTGGAGAATGATGCAAAGTGAAGGAAGTTTACTGAGTTTCAAACAGGTTATAATGATACAAAGGACTGTAGGATATAGACAAAGTTACAAAGATAAGGAGAGTATATGTTTATGCGCGATGTCCACAACTGATAGGGTGTGTCCATGTTTGGATATCATTACAAAAATGTAGAGGGCCACAGGGTCTGGACAGCTTTACAGCACTATGGAGGACTGTAGAAGTGATGACACCTTATTAATTAACAAAATGAATATGGAGAATTATCTGGAGATTGCACAAGTTATAGTTGAAGCAGGACATCACCGAAATAGAGAGCGTTTTTTATGCTTGAAGATGATTGCATGAGAACAGGGTTGCGTGGCCTCATGCAGTTCAATTCGATAGAGGTGGTTCTTGCATCTGGAAGATATTACTGACAGGGAAAGTAGAGGATTGTAAAGCATAGGTGAGATTGCAAATAATGAAATGTTTCATGTAATTATGGAACTGGTAAAAAAAATGTTTTTAACTTCAAGTCAATGGTTTGCAGAGACCTTCCAGACATCCTATGACATTGGGATCTAGTGTTTGTCGGACTCATGTTAAATGAGTGAGACGAAGACAACCTTTCAAGTTATTCATGATACAAACAGAGACAGCAGAATAGGAATACTGGCGGGTGATATTCAAGGAATTAATGACGATAAAACCATAAATCAGAGGAGCAGAATTATACCATTCAGTCAATTGAATTTCCATTCACTTGAGTTGATCTGATAATCCTCAAGTCCACTCTGCTGTCTTTGGCCAGATTGAAAGCAATTAATTGTAAATCGGATGATGTTGACCAGCTTGAACCAATCCAATAGGAAAGAAATCAATATGTTATCGCCGGGCTAATGACAGGGCACTTGGACAGGGAGAGGACAGCCAATTGACATCTGAAGAGATAAGAAACCTCGATATTCTCAGAAAAAAGAAACACAATTTATTCATGAAGTTAGACGGCACGTTTCGTGAGCATTCCTGACATCACAATTCAACCAAAAGAGGTGTTCAGAGCAGACGAATTCACAGGGAAAAGATCCCGAACAACAGAATCAGTGGAGAGTTAGAGGAATATTCTGGAAGACACATTCCGTGTGAGTTTTGAGAGAGTAAACTTTAAATTATTGTTTATTTATTCGCTGGATGTATATCAAAGGGACCTGCAGTTTTGACGCAGCATACAAATAGAGTTTAATTCAGTGAGTGAATGGGTAGTATTGAGGATGCAACTGTTAAATTTGTTCAGAATTCTGTTACAGCCTTATTCACTGTTGGAGTCAGGAAAATATATTTCTTTTTTTATTTCAGAGTGCCCAAAATAATTTCATTTCATGATTCAATTATTTACAACAGATTGGGGAGTGAGAGGTAGGTTATAACCCTTCTCAGTCTTCTCTATTAGATTACAAGGTGAGGTGTTGCTCGCTGGGTGTTTTGGTTTTAATTATCAAAGGATGACAACCTCCCCTTTGTATGCATGTGATTCACGCTGACTTGGCTGTTTGGAATTAGAATTGCCTTGCTCATAGAAGATAGACGGTAAAGTTGGAAAGGGGTGATTCTTACTGGTGGACCATGAACAGTGGTATTATGCAATGATCTGCATTGGGCCTCTACTGTTTGTGATGTAAATGAATTACCTGTTTGAAAATCTAGATGGTTGGGTTAGTAGGTTTGCAGCCAATACAATACTTGATGGATTTCTGGATAATGTAGAAGGTTGGCAAAGGATTGTTCAGTTGGGCATATGGGAGGAAAAAGAGCAGATGGAGTTTCATGTGGGTAAGTGTGGGTACTGCACGTCAGAAAATCAAATACTAAGGAAATGTATCCAGTTAATGGCTGGAGCCTGAACAGCATTGATGTGGAAAGGGAACTTGAGGTACAAGTTCAAAACTCCCAGGAAGTGGCCACACAGGCAGATAGGTGGGAAAGAAGGCCAAATGTATGCTTGCCTTTATTCTTCTAGGAATTGAGTGCAACTGTCAGGTTGTCATGGTGCAGTTTTATAGGGTTTTACTTAGGCCACACTTCAAGTATTGCATTCAGTTCTGGTTGTCACATTTTTAGTAGGATTTGGAGGCTTTAGAAAGGGTGAAGAAGAGGTTTACCAGGGAGTTGTCTGAATTAGATTGTATGAGGAACAAGGAGAGATTAAAAAAAAGTCGGGTTGCTTTCTCTGGTGCTGCGATGGATATGGAGAGACTTGGAAGAGGTCTCTAAAATTATGGGATGCCGGGATACGTTTGACAGTCAGAAGATGTTTCCCAGAGTTGAAATGTCGAAGAATGTGGGATATGCATTGAAGGTGAGTTGGGAAAGTTCAAAGGATCCATGATGAGCAGGCTTTTTGCACAGAGTAAGAGAGGTCTTTGTTGATGGTGGCATATATAGTCGGGACAATGAAAGGACTTTTGGATTATCAGATGAATACAGCAGTAATGGATCTATGTCGATCAAAGGCAGGCAAAAGGAATTAACTTATTTGGCATCATGTTCACCACAGCATCATGTCTCAAAGGACCCGTTTCTGTTCTGTATTGTCTTATGTTCTATGCAAGATTGCAAGATATTTTTAGATATCATAAAGGTTACAGAGAAGCAAGAGAAAATATTGCACCACTGGAAATGTATCGAGAGAAGTAGCAATAGAGAACAAAGATATGCTGGGGAAACGCTGCATCAGTTTTCCAAGTGGGTGACACCAGTAATTTACCAGAACCATAAGGAGTCTGGGCAAGGGTTGTGTGCATTAGCCACTATTTCGGAGAAGGTGCTGGGAATACTGAAAGGTTTGAAGGTGGATAAATAACCAGGTCTGCATAGGTTATATTACAGAGTTCCAACGGAGATAGCTATGGAGATTGTAAAGGCATTGGTGATGATTCAGCAATCACTGCAGTCAGGTAGCGTCGTTCGGAATGAAAATCGCGAATGTCAACATCCTGTTTAAGGAAGGAAAGAGTAAGAAGACAGATAACCTTTGGCAGGTAAGCATGGGTTTGGTCATTTTTAGGATTTTAGTGTTTGTTTTCATGGTTGCATTTGGTGAGCTCATGATAAAATAGGGCAGAAATAACAAGACTTCTCAAGGTTCTGCCTGACAAATCTATCAGAATTCCTTGAGTAGGAAATGAATAGGTCAGACAGAGGACAGTCAGTAGACGTGTCTTTGACCAGAGCCATTTAATCCGCGAAAGTTGGAAATTTTTCTGCCTTCGCTTTCATATATTTATTGCTC
The DNA here is from genome assembly GCF_047496795.1 of Chiloscyllium punctatum. Classification (NCBI taxonomy): domain Eukaryota; kingdom Metazoa; phylum Chordata; class Chondrichthyes; order Orectolobiformes; family Hemiscylliidae; genus Chiloscyllium; species Chiloscyllium punctatum. The sequence continues at coordinate 35,938,147 of NC_092787.1, read as the reverse complement.
TAACTTTGACAAATCGCTGTGTTAAACAGTTGCAGATATTAATTACCCTCTGAAAGATGATCGCCATCTTAAGCATATGATAACCAGCAATAACTTGTTTGCTAAAACAATAGTCATACACTTAAAGAATGCTGTTCACAAACCCCATTTGTTTTTATAAATGCACTATTTTGAGAATATAAAAGTGAAACTTGTGAGTGATTCTTATTATTCCTTCCAAATAGTCCAGTCATTCTCCTCAGCACTCCAGTTCATGTCCTCTTCAACGAGTCACATTGTATGGTTTCCTTATTAATTCTTTTTTTTTCTTGACAGCAATTTTCTATTTACTGGTCTCATCGTGACCTTCCCCTTGCTGCCTGTCCCATCGTTGTAAGTTGTTCTGACTCCTATGTTTTTAACCCATGTTCCTCTCAAGTGAATATCTAACCCTTGACTGCCAGCTGTCTAACATGGGGTTTCATTCTGCTCACGTACTTCCTGTCCTCTGGTTGACAATGTTTATTCTTTACCCAGTTTTCTTTCATGCTGCAGATCCATAGCCCAGGCTTATTAACTATGCTCAACCCCGTACATCCATTTACTTTCCATTGTTTAAAGCTGTGTGAAGTTTTTTTTTGTATCCCAGAGGTTTATACTTGCCTATTATTGTTTGGATATTTGTGCTGCTCTCAGTTGTTTCGTCTATTCACAAATTTGTGAATAGATATTAGGGGATATTTCAACATGCTCTTCAACTGCTCTCTGAACTTGGACTGAGTAGCCACGTAAATAAATGTGTTTGTGCAACAACTTAAATTTCGCAGCATATCGGCAAGCACTTCAAACATCCCATCAGAACTGACTATGGAGTCAACAAAATCAAAAAAATATATCATGTAAACAAACCACAAGAGGATGAAGGTGCCCGATATGGTAAAGAGTAAAATCATCGACTTCCTTCTGCTCTCCATCTCTTGGTCAGTGTGTTTTTCATCTTTTTTGTGATGTTTCAATCCCTTACGGGCTTGACTGATGATTAAAATGTGTCTGACTGTCATAATATTGAATAACAGAATTAAACTGAATGGTAATAATGGTGTTAAAACCTTTTCAAACATCCTAAATCCATTCCACCTTGGATCTCTAAAGTAGATTTGCTTATTAGAACAGCTCCATTCTACATTGTTAATTATCCACTGAGGTTTATATCTGAAGTAAATGGGAATGTTTTTTAAATACAGGAGAATGCCAGTTGTGGCTAGAACCACAGTTGCAGTTTTCTTGGTGCAATATTTCAATTTCAGTTTCCGGCAAGAAATGGCAACAAATCAATCAAAAGTGAAAGTCACGGTGAACCAGACAGAACAGTCTATGGCTACACGGATCACAACATAGAGGAGTCGACATATAGAAGTGAGCTTCACGACATTCAATGGGAAATAATAATTGTTGATTCGACGAAGTATGACCTCAGTGATAATGACCATGAGATCCATCAATGCCATGGCCACCAGGTAACGAGTGGTGCAAGTGGAAAGTCCGCACTTTCCCTGGGACAGGATTACAATTGCTATTAAGTTAACTGCAAAAAATAAAGAAAGACCCGGTGAGAAAACTTAATTTTTCGTAGACAAATATAATTTTTTCTGAGCTGAGAAACAGATTACATCTGTAAAGAAAAAGGTGCACTGCGACCATGTCACAATTAAACATAATCTCCAGCATTAATTTTGCTTTCTGAACCTGTTCTCTCACTGCTCTTGGGATGAATATATATCTCCAATGCAGATCATCTTGAGCAGTACATGGTCATTAACATCAAACAGACATCAAATGGCTGTTACTGAAATTCAATGCGATTTTAGATTAAGAAATAATCCTAGTAATCCTCTGCAATAGCAGCACCAGCAGGGTCAGACCCACACTGCCGTCCTGCCTTCATGACCATTCCTCTGCAAACACTTGACACACAACTGTTGGCATTTCTGGAAATAAAAATTGACCATTCCCAATCAGGATGCATTAACTCAGGTTTTCGTCTTTCAGGTTTCTTCAGAATTCAACAAAATTCATAACAAGGTGTAAGTTTCTATTTTACGTTGTGAAGGTTCCATCATTATTTTTTCTATGTGTTTAGTGCATGTTAAACAATACTTTATATGTGAATACATATGAACTCTGACACCAGGTGACCTCAACATTATTGGTTAAACTAGCTTTCGCTGAGACAGAGGGTAGCAATATATTTACAGCTCATCTGAAGAATAGCATTTGACTTTAGCAATTCTGTACATCAAAAATGTTTTCCGAATTTTGGAACTCCTTTTTCTGATCTACTGCTAGTTTCATGTCATCATCTAATATACGTCTCTTATATCTTCTTGAAGAGTTATGGACCGTCTCCTTAAATGTTTCCATTTCTTCTCAGCCTTTATGTTTCCACATTCAAACTTTGCCACCACGTCTTCACCCTGTTGTAATGTATTATTTCAGGTTTATCTTATTCAAGTCTTTCCAAATTGAGTCTGTATTGAATGCTTCAGCATTTTATGTTCACTTCTGCCTCTAATACGATTTTAATATTCTTCGTGCCACAATAATTTCCCAGCTCTAAAATAACTTGTTTGCTGATAGTTTGAAACAAGAGTTTTCATTGAAACTGTCCTCAATCAAAACTGTCTGAGTGTGGGATAAAGGAACCCTTGTAAATCTGAAATCACTGCATATCAGGGGACACACTTTCTGCTGGTTAGAGTCATACCTGACATATAGAAAGATGGTTGTGGCTACTGGAGGTCAGTCGTCTCAGACAATATAACCACTGCCCTGTAACATCCAACGATGTTACTATCACTGATTCTCCTGCGATCAACAGCCTGGCTGTTAGTACTGAACAGAACATCAACTGGACTCGGCACATAGACACATTGGCTACATGAACAGGTCATGGTTCGGAATACTGACACGAATAACTCACCACTTGTATCTCTAAAGCCTATCCGTCACCTGCAAGGAACAAATCAAAGTGTGGTGGAGTACTCCCACTTGCCTGAATGCTGTAGCTCCAACAACACTCAAGGAACCTGATACCATTCAGGACAAAGCAGCTGGCTTGATTACCATTACATCAACAAGCATTCATTCCCTTCACCACAAACGCTCAGTGACAGCAATGTATAACATCCACAAGATGGGCTGCAGAAATTCACCAAAGCTCCTCAGATCGCATCATGTAAACTCACAGCCACTTCTGTCAAGGACAAAAGCAGAAAATATACAGGAACCTCAACACTTTCAATTTCACCCCACACCGTAAAATCCTGATGCCAAGCTTCTTACCATTCTGTCTTGAAAATATATTGCCGTTCTTCCATTGTCGCTGAAACAAAACATTGGACTTACCTTCCTAATGGCATTTGGCTTCATTCACTTCACATTGACTGCAGCAGTTCAAGAAGGCAACTCACTAACACCTTCTGAAGATCAACCAGGGGTGTGTTATAAATGCTAGCCAGCCAGTGACATCTATATCCCACAAAATGAATAACAGAAAGAATGGTGGTCTAAATCAGTTCTTAATTCTGCCTCTTACATTTCGATTTGTGAAGTGTTTTGTGAAGTTCAATCATCCACAATTGTTCCAAAAGCAGCACATACAGCTCAATTATTCCCTTTGTGTTTAGTTTTTTTAAAAAAATCATCATCTCACAGCCTTATTGTGAAGGTGTTTATTTTATCAGAGACTTCAATTAACTCACTTTTTTTCATCTTCACATGATTTCTTGGTTTCGTCTTCACTAAGAAAGACACAAATAAGACATTACAACTGTTGGCAAACACAGATTCCTTGAAGGGAGAGGAACTGACTGATTGCTAGGCAAAAGGTGGTGAGGAACCTGATGAGAATGAATCCTGATAATCCTCAGGGCCAATAAAGGGCATCACAGAACACTAAGGAATTGAAATTAGGAATAGTCAGTGCATTGATGATTGTCTTTCAAAACTCTGACATTCTGGAATATTTCCTACGAATTGCAAGTTGAGAAATGGGACACCACGTTTGTTTTCTACATGCAGTCAAAGGGAATTATTGACTGGATAAACTGACACCATTAGTGGGGAAAGTCTTGAAGTCCATTGGAAAACATTTAATAGCAGTGACAAAGATCAGGTAAACTCAGCAAGAATTTAAGAAAACTAATTCATCCATGAAAATAATTTGAATTTTTGTGTGCATAACTAATAAAGTGGGTCCAAGGAACCGTTGTAAGGCTTAATTGGACTTTCAGAGTGCTTTTCAGAAGTTCCACATAGGGATTAGCTTGTAAAATAAAAGGGTGTGGAATTGAGGGAAGTGTACTGACACGATGAACGTGCCAATTGGAGGATGACAGAATGGAAGCGGAAGAAATGGGATTTCATCTGAGAGGCAGGCAGTGACTGGACAGGTAGCACAGGGATCCATAACTGACCTCATCTGTTCACAATACATATTAATGTTTAAAATGAGGGAACTTAACGTCTTATCTCTGGCACTGTCGACAACACAAAGTTTGTTGGGCTGGTGAGCTTTGAGGAGTAAGCAGAGATGCTTCAGTGTGTTTTGTATAAGTTGAATGAATGGACAAATTTATAACAGATAACATATAATGTGGATAATTGTGAGGTTACCAATTTCGCAAATCAGAAAGGCAGATTATTAGTCATATATTGACAGATTGATAAAGTGGGCGGTGCAATGCAACCTCATTGCCCTTCTGTACCAGACAATGAAGGGTAACCTGCAGGTGAGCAGAAGGAGAAGAAGAGAAGTGACATGTTGGCTTTCATGGCGAGAGGATTCCAGTACAAAGCACAATTATCTACCACGATTGCATTAACCCCGGCAGAGCAGAACAGTGGCATGAAGAGAGTCTATCAATTAAGATTATGTTCACTGGCCTTCAAAAGAATGAGAGGGAATCTCATCAAATTTCAAAGATTGGAAATAGGCCTGGACAGGTGAACAGACGGAGGACGTTTCTAATGACCTGTGAGTCCAGAATCATTTGTCAGAGTCTGCGGTACGGTCAGGTAATTCCGCACTGAAATAAGTGGAAATTTCTTCACGCAGAAAGTGGTGAGCCAGTGTAGTTCTTCAGCAAAAAGGTTATTCAGGTGAAAATATTCATGAAGGCTTCCGAAATAGTTTATAGGTCGCAAGGCATCAAAAGTTCTGAGAAGGATGTAAGAGAAGTCTGCCGAGACAGACGATCAGCCAGAATGAAACTAATAGTTCAGGCACACTCAGAATGTCCTACTCCTGCTTCCACTTGTTATTTATTATGGTCTGCCAAATGGGCTGGGTTTGACAAGAGGTGTTCTGTGGCCGTGGGAAATTATTTTATCACAGTTTCCAACAATAATATCTTGTGAAATCATGGAAACTAAATTCAGATGTTGCTTGATTCAGCACAGAGGTGACCACAGAGCTAACTCCCATCCTTCCAGGGTCCCTTTCTACATTGTGCCTGGGTTTGCTGGAGCTTGGTAAGCTGATCCTCACAAACCCACGATGGATCCGGCAGATCCCTTTCCCCACACCAACTCAGATGGTGCTCTCAGAGCTTCCACACTCTGTACCCTCTGCTCCATTTGATTGTGCATGTTCAAAACCAAGATATGTTGTAACTGCACTCCCAAATCTCATTCTGAATTGTGTTTTCAAACTCTGAGGTCTCCCTGAAATATCTCCAGCAGTTCACACCACAACTGCCAGCAAAAACTTTCAAGTCCTTCCAGGATCTTTCCAGGAACAGAATTAATTGAAATGCCTATTTGCAGCAAGTTACTTGATGGGTCCGTTACAATAATAATTGAAGGGCTTCAGTGTATTGCTGAACATATGATCAGCTCAGAGTAACTAACACAGGTGTTCAGTGGACAGGCACAGTGCTAGTTTTAACCTGTGAATCAATGTGGGGTTGAAACCCCTTTCCAATATGGACCTGCACAGCCAGATCCTAATGAATGGGTGATATCCCACACATTCAATTTCATTTTTTCTGAGCTTCATAACACAGCACTGCATCAGAGGAGCAAAAGAACGAGGATAGGGAAAGATACACAAGGAAAATCATTCACCTTATAATAGAATAGGGCCATTAATTACTGCAGAATGGTTGCAGAAATATGGGGAACAATCCGTGTATTTGGACTAACTGGAGGAGTGCGGCCTTCAGGTGTCCAATTGCAAAATGAAACAATTAAATAATGAGACTGCGACATCATGTGAAATGATCAGTTATATAGTAATTTGAATCCACCTAGCAGAACGAGCCGAGACATAACCAAACCAGGCAGAAGACACTTTGTAGATCACGCTGATGCCCTGGTCAGTGAAGTGGACTATTTGCGGATTGTACATGGGCATAGATCACTCTCTTGCTCCATATACCTGCACTAGTGAATGGAGACAGTGAGGTCTGCAGATGGTGGTGATCAGAGTTGCTGGAAAAACACAGCAGGACAGGCAGCATCCAAGGAGCAGGAAAACTGATGTCTCAAGCCGGAACCCATATTCAAGAACGTGACAGTGGCCTATCATGGGGATATTTTCAGGTCCGGAAGTGGTGCTTCCATGCGTTCATGTCTCTGTATCTGTGAAACAGCAGCAAAATACAAGTACTGAGGGAGTGCAGATGTGAAAATCACTATTAGAGACGGAGCAGAGGGAAATCAGTTTAAACTTAAACAATTCTCAGAGATTTGAGAACAAGACAGAACGAGACAGAGAGCGATATCATGAACAATGTCATCACATGTGTGAGAATTTTAAACTGGAGACACTGCAAGAGTTAACAGCAATATACATTGAAGCTCACAATTATGACAAGGGGAATGGATTTCGGTCTAATCGCTGGAAAAGCTGTGGAATCTTTGGGTGAGCTTTGGTGATGCAGTTTTATGAACAGGGATGGGGTCAGCAGAGTCCTGGGAGTAAACAAACTGGATTTCACATTTTAAACTTTAAGCAGAGGCTGGGTTGATCTGGTGATAAATGTTCTTGTGGGGTCAGTAAATAGAAGTAATAATGGTCAGGATTTGTGTCCAGGAAATCAGGCCTGGAAGATAGGGATCACTGCATTTGTGGAAAAGCTGTTGAATCTTCACATATTGGCCAAGGATGGAAATGTAGTTTTTTTGCCAGAATAGAAGACAATGATTTTTATGTTTCTAATATGTAAAGAATGAAGACAGGAACGCAATGAATCGTAGTTTACAGATGAAGCTGAGCAATGTCGCTCTTGCATGCCGACCAGAATCAAAAAGAAAACAGGCAGTTAGCAATGGTTTGCAGAGTGGAAGATATATTCAGAGTCTCATCAACAGTAATAAGAGCTGCACGGGCAGTAGAATAAATAGAAAGAATAACGATAGAGTTAAACATGGTTTACAGAAATAACAATTGGGTAGTATGACTTACCAGGAACGCCAACAATAGCCAGGATAGAATACTAAAATAATTCAGTCATGTACATTATGTAATGGATTCGCAGCGATACTGGAAACTTATCATAAAAAGCAGAAAGGGCCAACAGATCCCAGTATACAGTCCTGTCCATTTCTGTAACATTCATGTTCATCATTATTAGATTCTGGGTCATTCCAGCCAACTTTATTCTCAGATTCTAATCTCTCCTTTCCTCATCTCTGGAGCTGTTGAGTGTTGAACGTGATGTCGCCACTGACTCTATGGAATGTCACATTGAAATGAGCCTGTTTTTAACAGAAAAGCGAATTACTCCAGTGTCACAGGTCGAATCCATGGGGACTAACATTAATTGCAGTCACTAAACAAACAGGTTCATTTCAGCTGGAAAACAGGCCAGCAGGTCAGGAAGTGGAGAGATTGAAGTGAAGGTAGGTGTTAGAATCAATAAATGCAAAAGGAAGGACAGACAGAGACAGGTTAATGAACACACTTGTACTAATGGGCTGAAGTGTGTTTATTTCAACACAAAGAATACTATGGGTAAGTCAGATGAACTTAGAGCCTGGGTGAGGACAAAGGGCTATGGTATTGCGACCATTACAAAGATTTGATTGAGACAGGGACGTGACTGGCTGCTCACATTGTCAGGTTTTCATGTTTTAGATGAGTGAGACAAAAAGATGAAAGAGATGGAGTAGTTGCATTCCTAATTAGGGAGATGGTCACTGCTACACTCAGAGAGGAGATATCCACTGATGAAATATGGGAAGTGCCCATAAATAAGATGGGTAAAATCACATTAACATGATGATTCCACATGATGCAAACAGGCACCAACACATTGATGAATACCTATGTAGGCAGGTTCTGGAATGATACAATATAACAGGGTTGTCAGCGTGGTGACTTTGACTTCCCCACGATTGACTGGGACTCCATTAATGCAAGGGGCTTGGTTGAGACAGAATTTGTTAGGTCAATCCATGAGGGATCTTGAAATAGCATGCAAAGATTTCAACTAGAGGAGAGGCCTTACTGGACTTTGTACTGGCTAATGAGCTCGCCAGTTGACTGACCCACCAGAGGGAGATCATTTTAAAAACAGTGATCAGAATTGGTTAAGGAAGAAATGGAGGGCTTGCAGACCCCGGTCATGGTGAATGAATATAAAAGGTCTGGATGTCCATGAAGAAGATGAAGTATTGGGTTCAGGGAAACATAAGCCTTGGAGGAAGTGGAGGCTGTGGTTATTGTCCCAAACATATGCAGGAAGCTCCTGGACCGGGGGTGGGGGGGGAGGGGGAGGGGGTGCATAGCATGGTATTGTGGTATGTGGAGATGGGTGCAGTGGGGCAGGCGCAGACTGAGACGATGGGTTGGCTGGGGTGGTCAGGATTGTGAATCTATGAGGGTGGGCAGGAGGCTTGTTGGAAAAAGTATTTGCAGTCTTTCAGCGCTACGGGCTCTGTTGTTTTAATCAGTACATCCTTTCTGACGCTTATAATGCTGAGCTTTTGTTATCTTTTATTTTACTTCCTAACATTTCACCCTTCAGTGTGGTAATTTGACACAGACTGGAGCAATTCCTGAAGATGGTTCGTGCTGAAGGAGAGCTTACAGTGACAGGGAATGTTGAAAATGGGAAGTAGGTTATAAAGATAAGGAGAATTGTGGTGATCTGGAGAACGATGCAAAGTGTAGGAAGTTTACTGAGTCTCAAACAAGTTATAATTTCACAAAGGACTGTAAGATGTTGACAAGGTTACAAAGATAAGAAGAGTATATTTTTTTGTGCAATGTCCACAAATGAGAGAGTGTGTCCAGGTTTGGAGTTCGTGACAAAAATATGAAGGACCACAGGGCCTGGGCAGCTTTACAGAGAGAGTGGAGGAATGTAAAGCATAGGGGAGATAACAAATAATGAAATGTTTCGTGCAATTACTGAACTGGTAAAAGAAAATGCTTGTCACAAGTCAATGGTTTGCAGAGACCTTCCAGACCTCCTATGGCATGGGGATCTAGTGTTTGTTGGACTTGTGTTAAACGAGTGAGATAAAGACAAACTTTCGAGTTAATGCTACTAAAAATAGAGAGAGAATAGTCGGAATATGGGAGGGTGGTATTCATGGGATTACTGACGATAGAACCATAAGACAGATGAGCAGAATTATACCATTCAGTCAATTGAATTTCCATTCAATTTAGTTGATCTGGTAGTCCACTTTACTGTCTTTGGCCAGATTGAAAGCAATTAATTGTAAATATGATGATGTTGATAAGCTTGAACCAATCCAAACCAAACCAATCCTGGGATAATGACAGGGCACTTGGACAGAGAGAGGAGAAGAAATTGCCATCTGAAGTGATAAGAAACCTCGATACTCTAAAAAAAAAGAAACACAATTTATTCATGAAGGCAGACGGCACATTTAGCGAACATTCCTGACATCACAATTCAACCGAGAGAGGTGTTCAGAGCAGACGAATTCACAGAGAAAAGATCCCGAACAACAGAATCAGTGGAGAGGTAGAGGAATATTCTGGAAGACACATTCCGTGTGAATATTGAGAGAGTAAGCTTTAAATTACGTTTTTTTATTCACTGGATTTATATAAGTGGGACCTTCAGTTTTGATGCAGTACATAAATAGAGCTTAAATCAGTGAGTGAATGGGTAGTAGTTAGGAAGTAATTATTAAATTTATTCGGAATTCTGTTACAGTTTCGTTCACTGTTGGAGTCAGGAAAATAAATTGTTATTTGTTAATTTGAGAGTGAGCAAAATAATTTCATTTCATTATTCAATTCTTTACAACAGATTGGGGAGTGAGAGATAGGTTATAACCTTTCTTCGTCTTCTTTATCAGATTACACTGTGAGGTGTTGCTCTCTGGGTGTTTCGGTTTTAATTATCAGAGGGATGACAACCTCCCCTTCGTAACAGTCGGCTCATCTAGAAGATTAAGGTGCATGGGATTCACGCTGACTTGGCTGTTTGGAAGCAGAATAGCTTTGCTCAGAGAAGATAGAGGGTAATATTGGAAGGGGGTGATTCAGACTGGCAGACCGTGAATGGTGGTACTCTGCAGTGATCCGTTTTGGGCTTCTACTGGTTGTGATGAAAATGAATGACCTGGATGAAAATCAAGATGGTTGGGTTAGTAGGTTTGCCGCCAATACAATGATTGAAGGATTTGTGGATAATGTAGAAGTATGTCAAAGGATTGATCAGTTGGACATATGGGAGGAAAAAGAGCAGGTGGAGTTTAATCCGGGTAAGTATGGGTACTGCACTTCTGAAAATTAAATACTAAGGAAAAGTAGCCAGTTTCTTGAGGTATAAGTTCAAAATTCCCAGGTTGTGGCCATACAGGAAGATATGGTTGGAAGGAAGGCCCAATGTATGCTTGCCTTTATTGTTTAATGAATTGAGTGCAACTGTCAGGTTGTCATGGTGCAGTTTTATAGGGCATTACTTCGGCCACACTTCAAGTATTGCATTCAGTTCGGGTTGTCACATTATAAGTAACAATTGGAGGCTTTGGAGAGGGTGTAGAAGAGGTTTACCAGGGTGTTGTCTGGGTTAGAATGTATGAGGAACAAGGAGAGGTGAGATAAACTCGGGTTGCTTTCTTTGATGCAGCGATGTATATGGAGAGACTTGTTAGAGGTCTCTAAAATTATGGGATGCTGGGATAAGTTTGATAGTCAGAAGGTGTTTCCCAGAGTTGAAATGTCTAATACTATGGTTTATGCATTGAAGGTGAGATGGGAAAGTTCAAAGGAGCCATGAGGGGCAGGTTTTTACACAGAATAAGAGAAGTCTTTGTTGGTGGTGGCATATACAGTCGGGACAATGAAAGGACTTTTGGATTATCAGATGAAAACACAAGTAATGGATGTATGTTGATCAAAGGCATGCAGAAGGAATTAATTTATTTTGGCATCATGTTTGCCACATGTGTCAAAGGGCCCATTCCTGTTCTGTATTGTCCTATGTTCGATGCAAGATTGCAAGATTTGTTTAGATATCTGGTTGCAGAGAAGCAAGAGTAAATATTGAACCGCTGGAAATGTACCTGGAGAAGTAGCAATAGAGACCAAAGAAATACTGGGGAAACCTTGCATCAGTTTTCCCAGTGGGCAACACCAGTAACTTACCAGAACCATAAGGAGTCTGGGAGGGTGTTGCGTGGAGTGTCCACTACTTAGGAAAAGGTACTGGGAATGCTGAAAGGTTGACGGTGGATAAATGACCCAGACTGGATGGGTTACATCACAGGGTTCCAAAGGAGATAGCTGAGGAGATTGTAAAGGCATTAGTGACAATTCAGGAATCACTGGAATCAGGTAGCGTCGTGACGAGTGAAAATCGCTAATGTTGACATCCCAGTTTAATGAGGGAGAGAGGAAGAAGACATATAAGCATTGGATGGTAAGCCTGGTCTTGTTCATTTTAAGGACTTTAGTGTTTGTTTTCGTGGTTGCGATTGGTGAGCTCATGATAAAACGGGGCAGAAATTACAAGACTTCTCAAGGTTCTGCCGAACAAATCTGTCAGAATTCTTTGAGGTGGAAATGAGCAGGTCAGACAGAGGACAGTCAGTTGATGTGTCATTGACCAGAGCCATTTAATCCACGAATAATTGCAACTTTTTCTGCCTTCGCTTTAATATACTTATTGCTCTAACTTTGACAACCCGCTGTGTTAAACAGTTGCAGATATTAACTACCCTCTGAGAGGTGACTGTCCTGTTCATCGCCATCTTAAGCACATGATTACCAGCAATAACTTGTTTGCAAAAACAATAGTCATACACTTAAAGAATATGCTGTTCACAAACCCCATTTGTTTTTATAAATGCACCATTTTGAGAATGTAAGAGTGAAACCTGTGAGTGATTCTTATTATTCCTTCCAAACAGACCAGTCATTCTCCTCATCACTCCAGTTCATGTCCTCTTCAACGAGTCACATTGTATATTTTCATTATTAATTCTGTTGTTTTGTTTTCTTGACAGCAGTTATCTCTTTACTGGGCTCCACATGTTTGGGTTCAAGGAGGAAAGCAATTGGTCAAACCACATAATTTTAAACAAAACAGAATTTCCTTTCAAGATTACCAAATGAAACCAAACAAAAAGAACAGAATACTGAATAACTTAACGTATCCGATAACCCAACAGATTATCCCAATTTAATGATGCTGTTCCAAATGCTTGCAACAATCCCCATAAACACGCTTCAGTATACAAGGTAAAATCAAACCCAGGGTCTTCCAGGAGAGCAATCAGAGAGAGAGAGAGAGAGAGAGAGAGAGAGAGAGAGAGAACCAGCCTGGACCTGCTTCTTTGCCCCCAGCAGCTTCAGCTGCCTGACTGCATTCAGTGAATCGCCAGACTGCCAAACCAGAGCAATCTGAGCTGGGAGAACTGACCACTCCTCTTACATTGTGCAAGTTTTTTTTAATTTTAAAGTTAAAACTATTTTGCCTGAGACAGTACCTGTTAGCTCTAATCAAACTAGCCCTTAAACCTTGAAATCTGTGCCTTTTATGACTTCACTATAAAAAACACAAGACCAACATAACCTTGTTAATGCATCAGCATCGTCACACAACAACTTTCTGTGCTGCACTTTGTCAACAGTCTTCTGGAAATCCAAACAGATCACGTCCACTGGCTCTCCTCTGTCTAACGTTCTCATTCCCTCCTCAAAGAATTCTGACAAATTTGTCAGGCAGAACCTTGCAAAGTCTTGCTATTTCGGCACTAATTTATCATGAGCTCATCAATCGCATCCATAAAATCAAACTCTAATGTCCTAAAAATGACCAAGGCCATGCTAACCAGCCAATAGTGTTCTGTCTTCTTCCTCTCTCCCTCCTTAAACAGAGATGTCAACATTGGCCATTTTCAGTCCTCACGATGCTACCTGACTCTCGTGATTCCTAAATCACTACCAATGCCTTTACAATCTCCTCAGGTGTCTCCTTTGGAATCCTGTGATGTAACCCATCCAGTCTGGGTTATTTATCCATCTTCAAACCTTTCAGCATTCCCAGCACCTTCTCCTATATAGTGGCCACTGCACTCAATGCTCTCCCAGACCCCTCATGGTCCTGATAAATTAATGGTGTCACCCACTGGGATAAACTGAGGCAAGGTTTCTCCAGCAATGCTTTGTTCCCTATTGCTCCTTCTCCAGGTATATTTCCAGTGGTTCAATATCCACTCTCGCTTCCCTGTAACCTTTAGATATCTAAAAAATCTTGCAATCTTGCGTAGAACATAGGACACAGGACAATACAGACCAGGAACGGGTCCTTTGAAACATGATGATGTGGCGAACATAACGCCAAATTAAATTAAATCCTTCTGCATGCCTTTGATCGACATACATCCATGACTTGTGTATTCATTTGATAATCCAAAAGTCCTTTCATTGTGCCAACTGTATTTGCCACCGTCAACAAAGTTGTCCCTCACACTGTTTAAAAACCTGTCCCACATAGCTCCTTTGAAATTTCCCATCTCACCTTAAATGCACGTCCCATAGTATTAGACATTTCAACTCTGGGAAACACCTTCTGATTGTCAAACATATCCTGGCATCCCATAATTTTAGAGACCTCTACCAAGTCTTACCATATCCATCGCTGCACCAAAGAAAGCATCCCGAGTTTTTCTAACCTTTCCTTGTTTCTCATACATTCTAATCCAGACAACACACTGGTAAACCACTTCTACAGCTCTTCAAAGCCTCCAAATCCTACTTATATTGTGACAACCAGAACTGAATGCAATACTCGAAGTGTGGCCCAAGTAAAACACTATAAAACTGCAACATGACACACAATTCCCTGAACATTAAAGACAAGCCTACATTGGCCTTCTTTCCCAAACTATCTACCTGCGGGGCCACTTTCTGGGAATTATGAATTGTACCCCAAGATCCCTTGGCACATCAACGCTGTTCAGGCGAGTTATTAACTGGATACTTTTCCTTAGCATCTGATTTTCTAAGTGCAGTACCTATACTTACCCGGATTAAACTCCGCCTGCTGTTTTCCTCCCATATGTGCAACTGATCTATCCTTTCACAATCTTCTACATTATCCACAAATGCATCAATTATTGTATTGGCTGCAAACCGAATAACCCAACCACGTAGATTTTCACCTAGGTCATTCATTTATATCACAAACAGCAGAGGTCCAATACAGATCGGTAAATCCAATTCCAAACATCCAAGTCAGCGTGAATCCCATGCATCTTAATCTTCCAGATGAGCCGACTGTTACGAAGAGGAGGTTGTCATCCCTCTGAAATTAAAACCGAAACACCCAGAACACCTCTCTCAGTCGAATTGTGATGTCAGGAATGCTCGATAAATGTGCCGTGTACCTTCACAAATAAATTGTGTTTCTTTTTTCTGAGAGAATAGAGGTTTCTTATCTCTTCAGATGGCAATTGGCTCTCTTCTCTCCGTCCAAATGCCCTGTCACTTTCCCGCCGATAACATATTGATTTCTTTACAATTTGATTGGTTTAAACTTGTCAACATCATCAGATTTAAAATTAATTGCTTTCAATCTAGCCAAAGAGAGCAAAGTGGACTTGAGGATTATCAGATCAACTCATTTGGATGGAAATTCAATTGACTGATTGGTATAAATCTGCTCCTATGTCTTATGGTTTTATCATCATTAATTCCATGAATATCACCCTCCAGTATTCCTACACTGCTGTCTCTGTATCAGCATTAACTCGAAAGTTTGTCTTTATCTCAGTCATTTAGCACAAGTCCGACAAACACTAGATCCCGATGGCACAGGCTGTCTGGAAGGTCTCTGCAAACCATTGACTTGATACTAAAAACATTTATTTATCTTTCTGTAATTACATGAAGCATTTCATTATTTTCTATCTCACCTATGATTTACAATCCTCTACTCTCCCTGTCAGTAACATCTTCCTGATGTAAGAACAACCTCTATCACAGTGAACTGCATGATAGCAGCAACACAACGCTGCTCTCATGCAATCATCTTCAAATAAGAAAACGCTCCTTATTTCGGTGATGTCCTGATTTAACTATAACTTGTACAATCTCCAGATAATTCTACATATGCATCTTGTTAATCATTTCTACAATCCTCCATAGTGCCGTAAAGCAGTCCAGGACCTGTGGCCCTCCATATTTTTGTAACAAACTCCAAACCCAGACACACCCTATCAGTTGAGGACATTAGCCATAAACATAAACTCTCCTTGTCTTTGTAACCCTGTCTGCATCCTACAGCTCTTTGCAACATTATAATCTGTTTGAGACTCAGTAAACCTCCTTCACTTTGCATCGTTCTCCAGAACACCCGTCTTTTATAACCTCCTTCAGATTTCAATATTCTCTGTATCTGTAACCTCTCTTAGTCCTTCAGCACGAACCATCTTCAGGAATTCATCCAGTCTGTGCAAAATTTCCACACTGAAGGATGAAATGTTAGTAAGTAAAATAAAAGATAATAAGATCTCAGCGTTATAAGTGACAGAAAGGATGTACTGATTAAAGCGACATAACCCATAGCGCTAAAAGACTGCATATACAGAGAGGCCAGATGACCCAGAGCAGGAGTTGAAGACACATTGAATGGCCTTTTCCCTTCACTAGACTGACAGTTATGTCATCAAAGCAGACCTAAAGTTTATTGAGGTCAGGTGTAATTAAACACGTAGGACTCTGAAAGTTAACATTGAATCTGCATAAACTGTTGTGATTTAATTCTGAATCCTGGTGGTAAAACCCAGTGCACTGACTGGGTTAAACACCAGTGTAAATTCTTGAAGTCAGTGTTAACGCTTACACCTTCCAACCAATTAGTTCATCACATGCTCTTCAGTGACAGCTAGTTAGAAAGTTTGTTATTTATTCCACAATGTAACACCATTTGCAAAAATGCGTTGTGACATTGAACTTTTCTTTCACAGCCTCTGCCTCTGAGCTTTCTTTTTCCACCAAGACTCCTGCCCACCCTCCAAGATTCACAAGCCTGACTGCCCCAGCCAATCCATCATCTCAGCCTGCTCCTGCCCCAGTGAACCCATCTTCACATACCGCGATACCGCACTATCAACCCCCGTTCCAGGAGCTTCTAGCATATGTTTGGGTCACCAGCCACGGCCTCCACCTCCTCCGAGACTTATGTTTCCCTGAACCCAACACTTCAACGTCATCATGGACATCCAGACCTTATATGTTAGTTCGTCATGACCGGGGTCTCCAAACCCTCAATTTCTTCCTTAACCAGTTCTAATCACTGTTTTCAAATTGCTCTCCCACTGGTGGGTCAGTCAACTGGCGAGCTCATTAGCCAGTACAAAGTCCAGTATGGCCCCACCTCAAGTTGGAATTTTCACATACTATTTCAAGAAGCTCTCATGGATGTACTTTAAAATTCTGTCTCATCCAAGCCTCTTGCTTTAAGGGAACCCTAGTAAAACTTGGGGAAGTCAAAGTCACCTACGCTGACAATCCTGTTATTATTGTATCATTCCAGAAATCCCCTACATAGGTGTTCATCAACGTGTTAGTGCCTGAGGGGGCTTGTGGAATCATCATATTAGTGTGATCGTACCCATTTTTTTCTGAGCCCCTCCCATATTTCCTCATTGGATATCTCGTCTCTGAGTGCAGCAGTGACATTCTCCCTAATTAGGAATGCAAGTACTCCACCTCTTTATTCTTCTTGTCATCCTCATCCAAAATATGAAACCCTAGAAATTTGAGCAGCCAGTCGGTGACCCTGTCTCAATCAAATCTTTGTAATGGTCGCAATACCATAGCCCCATGTCCTCACATGGGCTCTAAGTTAATCTGCCTTACTCATAGTATTCTTTGTGTTGAAATAAACACACTTCAGCCCATTAGTACAAGTGTGTTCATTAACCTGTCTTTGTCTGTCCTTCCTTTTGGATTTATTGATTCTAACACCTACCTTCACTTCAATCTCTCCACTTCCTGATCTGCTGCTCTGTTTTCCAGCTGAAATGAACCGGTTTGTTTCGTGACTGCAATTAATGTTAATCTCCATCGATTCTATCTGTGACCCTGGAGTAATTCACTTTTTTGTTAAAACAGGCTCATTTCAAAGCGACATTCCATAGAGTCAGTGGCAGCATCACATCCAACACTCAACAGCTCCAGACACGGTGAAAGGAGAGATTAGAATCTGAGAATAAAGTTGGCTGGAATATTTCATCAATGAAACAGAATCTAATAATGCTGGACATGAATGTTACAGAAATGGACAGGACTGTATACTGGGATCTGTTGGCCCTTTCTGCTTTTTATGATAAGATTCCATTGTCGCTGTGAATGCGATACATAGTGTACATGACTGAATTCTTTTGTTATCCTATCCTGGCTATTGTTGGCATTCCTGGTAAGTCTCACTGCCTGGTTGCTATTTCTATCAACCATGGTTAATTGTATTGTTATTCTCTCTGTTTATTCTACTGTCCGTGTTGCCATTAATACTGCTGATGAGACTCTGAATTCATCTTCCACTCTGCAAACCCTTGCTAACTGTCTGTCTTCTCATTGATTCTGGTCGACACACAAGAGAGTGATTGCTCAGCTGTATCTGTAAACTACGAATCATTGCGTTCCTGTCATCATTCTTTACATATTAGGAACCATGGTTAATTGTATTGTTATTCTTTCTGTTTATTCTACTGTTAAATCTTGCAGTGTCTGCAGTTTAAAATTCTCACACACGTGAAGACATCTGTTCATCATATCGCTCTCTGTCTCGTTCTGTCTTTTTCCCAAATCTCTGAGAGTTGTTTATGTTTAAACTGATTTCCCTCTGCTCCGTCTCTAATAGTGATTTTCACATCTGCACTCCCTCAGTACTTGTATTTTGCTGCTGTTTCACAGATACAGAGACATGAACGCATGGAAGCACCACTTCAGTCATTTGCAGCTGGACCTGGAAATTTCCCCATGCTAGGCCACTATCACATTCCTGATGAAGGGCTCCGGCTTGAAACATCAGTTTTCCTGCCCCTCGGATGTTGCCTGTCCTGTTGTGTTTTTCCAGCAAAACAGTCTCAACTCTGATCACCAGCATCTGCAGACCTCACTGTCTCCACTCACCACTGCAGGTATATGGAGCAAGAGAGTGATCTATGCCCATGTACGATCTGCAAATAGTCCACCTCATTAACCAGTGCATCAACGCGATCTACAAAGTGTCTTCTGCCTGGTTTGGTTACTCTCGACTCGTTCTGCTAGGTGGATTCAAGTTACTACATAACTGATCATTTCACAGGATGTCGCAGTCTCATTATTTAATTGTTTCATTTTGCAATTGGACACCTGAAGGCCGCACTCCCCCAGTTAGTCCAAATACACGGATTGTTCCCCATATTTCTGCAACCATTCTGCAGTAATTAATAAGGTGAATGGTTTTCCTTGCTGTATCTTTCCCTATCCTCGTTCTTTTGCTTCTGTGATGCAGTGCTGTGTTATGAAGCTCAGAAAAAATGAAATTGAATGTGTTGTGGTATCACCCTATTCATCATGAGCTGGATGTAAAGCTCCATATTGGAAAAGGGTTTCAGCCGGACATTGATTCACAGGTTTAAAACTAGCTCTGTGCCTGTCCACTGAACGCCTGTTACTCTGAGCTGATCATGTATTCAGCAACATGTTGAAGCCCTTCATGTATTATTGCTACGGACCCATCAAATAAATTGCTGGAAATAGGCATTTCAATTAATTCTGTTTCTGGAAAGATACTGGAAGGACTTGAATGTTTTTGCTGGAGTTTGTGGTGTGAACTGCTGGAGATATTTCAGGGAGACCGTAGAGTTTGAAAACACAATTCAGAATGAATCTTTAGGAATGTGGTTACAATGTATCTTGGCTTTGAACATGCACAATAAAATGGAGCAGAGGCTGCAGAGTGTGGAAGCTCTGAGACCACAGCCTGAGTGGGTGTGGGGGAAGAGATCTGCCGGATCCATTTCGGGTTTGCAAGAAAGCTTACCACGCTACAGCAAACTCAGGAACAAAATAGAAAAGAACCCTGGAAAGATGGGATCTTCCTCTGTGGTCACCTCTGTGCTGTATCAAACAACAAATGACTTCAGTTTCGATGATTTCACAAGAGATTATTGTTGGAAACTGTGAGAAGATCATTTCCTTGGACCATGGAACACGTCTCGTCAAACCCAGCCAATGTGGCAGATCATTACACATAGCAGTTGGGAGTAGGAGTAGGACATTCTAAGTGTGCCTGAACAATTAGTATAATTCTGGATGATTGGCCATCTCAGTAGACTGCTCTTACTTCCTTCTCAGATCCTTTGATTCCCATAGAATCATAGAGTCATAGAGATGTACAGCATGGAAACAGACCCTTCGGTCCAACCCGTCCATGCCGACCAGATATCCCAACCCAATCTAGTCCCACCTGCCAGCACTCGGCCCCTATCCCTTCACACCCTTCCTATTCATATCCCTATCCAAATGCCTCTTAAATGTTGCAATTGTACCAGCCTAATGTGATCTATAGACTATTTCAGAAGCCTTCATGAATGTTTTCGCCTGAACAGCCTTTTTGCCGAAGAATTACATAGACTCAACACTCTCTGGGTGCAGAAATTTCCACTTATTTCAGTGTTGAATAGCTTATGCCCTCACCATCGACTGTGACAACGATTCTGGACTCACAGGTCATTAGAAACGTCCTCCATCTGTTAACCTGCCCAGGCCTATTTCCAATGTTAGAAATTTGATGCAATCCCTTCTCATCCATCTGAAGGCCAGTGAGTATAATCTTAATTGATAGCCTCTCTTCATGCCACTGTTCTGCTATGCCAGGGATGAATGCAATAGTGGTAGATAATTACGCTTTGTACTGGAATCCTCTCGCCATGAGAGCCAACATGTCACTTCTCTTCTTCTCCTTCCACTCATCTGCATGTTAATCTTCATGAGGTTTCAGGTCTCATTGCACCTCCCACTTTATCAATCTGTCAATATATGACTAATAATCTGCCTTTCTGATTTGCGAAATTGGTAACCTCACAATTATCCACATTTTACGTTATCTGTCATAAATTTCTCCATCCATTCAACTTATTCAAAACACACTGAAACATCTCTGCTGACTCCTCAAAGCCTACAATCCCAACAAACTTTGTGTTGTCTGCAGTGCCAGAGATAAGACGTTAAGTGCCCTCTTTTAAAACATTAATATGTATTGTGAACAGATGAGGTCAATTATGGATCCCTGTGCTACCTGACCAGTCATTGCCTGCCTCTCAGATGAAATCCAATGGACTTCAAGATTTTCACCACTAATGGTGTCAGTCTATCCAGTCAATAATTACCTTTGACTGCATGTAGAAAACAAAAGTGGTGTCCCATTTCTCAACTTGCAATTCGTAGGAACTATTCCAGAATGTCAGAATTTTAAAAGACAACCACCAATGCACTGATATTTCCAAGGTCAATTCCTTAGTGTTCCTTGATGCACCTTATTGGCCCTGGGGATTATGGGGGTTTATTCTCATCAAGTTCCCCACCACCTTTTGCCTAGCAATCAGTCAGTTCCTCTCCCTTCAAGGAATCTGTGTTTGCCAACAGTTGTATTGTCTTGTTTGTGTCTTTCTTAGTGAGGACGAAATCAAGTTATCATGTGAAGATGAAGAAAGTGTATGAATTGAAGTCTCTGATAAAATAAACACCTTCACAATTACGCCTGTGAGATGATGATTTTTTTTTAAAAAACTAAACACAAAGGGAATAATTGAGCTGTAAGCGCTGCTGCTGTAACAATTGTGCATGATTTAACTTCACAAAACTTTCACAAATCGAAATGTAAAAGGCAGAATTAAGAACTGATTTAGACAACCATTTTTTGTGGAATATAGCTGTCACTGGCTGGCCAGCATTTATAGCACACCCCTGGTTGCTCTTGAGAAGATGGTACTGAGTTGCCTTCTTGAACTGTTGCAGTCAATATACAGTGAGTGAAACCAAATGCCATTAGCTTCAATGTTTTGATTCAGTAACAATGGAAGAACGGCAATATATTTTCAAGACAGAATGGTAAGAAGCTTGGCATCAGGATTTTATGGTGTGGGGTGAAATTGAAAGTGTTGATGGTCCTGTGTATTTGCTGCTCTTGTCCTTGACAGAAGTGGCTGTGAGTTTAGATGATGCTATCTGAGGTGCTTTGGTGACTTTCTGCAGCCCATCTTGTGGATGTTACACTTTGTGGTCACTGAGCGTTTGTGGTGGAGGGAGTGAATCCTTGTTGATGTAACGTTAATCAAGCCTGCTGCTTTGACCTGAATGGTATCAGGTTCTTTGAGTGTTGTTGGAGCTACAGCATGCAGGCAAGTAGGAGGTATTCCACCACACTTTGACTTGTTCCTTGCAGATGATGGACGGGCTGAAGGGATACAGGTGGTGAGTTACTCGCATCAGTATTCCGAGCCTTGGTCTGTTTGTGTAGCCAATGTGTCGAGTCCAGTTGACGTTCTGTTCAGTAATAACAGCCAGGCTGTTGATCGCAGGAGAATCATTGACAATAACATCATTGAATGTCACAGGGCAGTCTGAGGTGACTGACCTGCAGTAACTTCAACCTTCGTTCTATATGTCAGGTATGACACTAATGAGCAGAACGTGTGTCCCCTGATATCCGTTGTTTTCATTTTTACAAGGGTTCCTTGATGCCACCCTCAGATAGTTTTGACTGAGGACAGTTTTCAAAGTTTGGGAGAAGATTTGTAGCTCGGATGCTCGTTGTTGTGGTTCTGTTCGCCGAGCCGGGAATTTGTCTTGCAAACGTTTCGTCCCCTGTCTAGGTGACATCCTCAGTGCTTGGGAGCCTCCTATGAAGCGCTTCTGTGCAGTTGCCTCCGGCATTTATAGTGGCCTGTATCTGCCGCTTCCGGTTGTCAGTTGGAGCTGTCCACTGTAGTGGCCGGTATATTGGGTCCAGGTTGATGTGTTTGTTGATAGAGTCTGTGGATGAGTGCCATGCCTTTAGGAAATTCCCTGGCTGTTCTCTGTTTGCCTTGCCCTATAATGGTAGTGTTGTCCCAGTCGAATTCATGTTGCTTGTCGTCTGTGTGTGTAGCTACGAAGGATACCTGGTCGTGTCGTTTCGTGGCTAGTTGGTGTTCGTGTATACGGATCGTTAACTGTCTTCCTGTTTGTCCGATGTCGTGTTTTGTGCAGTCCTTGCATGGGATTTTGTACACTACATTCGTTTTGCTCATGTTGGGTATCGGGTCCTTTGTTCTGGTGAGTTGTTGTCTGAGCGTGGCTGTTGGTTTGTGCGCTGTTATGAGTCCTAGTGGTTGCAGTAGTCTTGCTGTCAGTTCAGAAGTGCTCCTGATGTATACCAGGAATAAATAGGCTGTTGATTAGTAAAGGGACCAAGAGCAACAGGGAGAAGGCAGGAGAATGAGTTTGAGGAATACATTAGCCATGATTGATTGGAAGAGGAGACACAATGAGGTGAATGGCTAGTTCTGCTTCTCGATCTTGTTGCCTTATTTTGCGCTTATGGATACACTGCAGTTATTGCAGAAAATTAAAGCTCAGTCCAGCGGTAACATATTGGCAATGGATCGACGATTCACTGGCTCATAAGAAGCAGTAGGCTGAGAGAAATTAGTCATTTTCCAGTTGGCAAGATGGAATGGGTGGTGTGCCACAGGGATACAGTGGTCAGTTTCTGATCTGTTATAATTGAGAGAATGACATTAATGAAGCGACCAATGTCACGTTGGTAATGTTACAGATGTCACAAAGACATAAGGAAAGGAAGTTACAAAGCAAAGCTAAACATAAAGGATGATTACGGATTGAAAAGCTAATATAGAGAGTTCAATTCAGTTTGCAAGGATGTAGCAAATGAAGCATAATATGGGAAAATAAGAAAACTTCCATTATGACTGGAAGAATAAAATAGAAATGATGGGAGATTGCAGAGCTCTGAGTTACAGAAGGATTTCGGTATCTTCCTGCATAAACTGCAAAATGTTGAAATGAAGGTTCAGCAAATGACGAGGGAAGTTTAAAAGATGCTTTTGTTTATTATAAGAGGAATTAAATACAAAATTGGTGAGATGATATTTAATCTATAAAAGACATTACCAATACCGCATCTGGAACAGAGTAAAGCATTGAGATCCTTATTTGAGGAAGGATGTAAATGCACTGAAGCAGCTTAGAGAATGTTCCAAATAATAGCTGGAATGGACAGATTGTCTTATGAGGTCAGTTTGAGCCGGTGATGTTTTTATCGGCTGGAGTTTAGGCAAGTTACAGATGACTTGAATTGAACCACTATAGTGTGGAGACAGGCCATTCACCCCAACAAGTCCACACCAACCCTTAGAACATTCCAGACCCATTCTTGTAACCTTTTACTCTATATTTCCCTTGACAAAGCACCTAACCTACACATCCCTGAACACATTAGGCAATTTTGCATGGCCAATACACCAAACCATCTTTGGATTGCAGGAGGAAGCCCATGCAGACATGGGGAGAATGTGCAAACTCCACACAAACAGTCACCGAAGGCTGGAATCAAACCCAAGTCCTGGGCGCTGTGAGCCACTGTGCTGCCCTTGATTGAAACATCTAAGTTCCTGACTGGTCTTCACAGGGTGGACATGAAGATGGTGTTTCCTCTAGTTGGAGAATCTGGAATTAGGCAACACTGTTTAAAAATTAGGTGCCTCCTCTTTAAGGCAGAGATGAGTCTTTGGAAATCCCTTTCTCAAAAGTTGTTTGAAACAGAGTAAAATGAATCATTATAAGGCAGCAGTCGGTACATCCTGTGACACTGGATAGGGTGTGCTGTTGGCGGATGGGCAAAAATGTGGAACAATCTGATACGTCATGATCTTAGTGAATGATGGAACAGCTTCGACCTACTCCTGCTATTAATTTGCACAATCATATAAAATTACATGGAAATTATGCTTTGCTAAAAGCTATATCTGATGACATGATATAATATTGGGATGTCAGTGTGAGTGTGCAGATTTTACACGTGATATAGCAAATATGGGGAAATATGTTTTAATCCGCAGTGAATAGTGGCTCCCAGCTGTTCTCAGCAACATGAGAACAGAATACAACTGACAGATGTTTGATCACAGCAGAATGACACAACATTAGAGTGATCTAGGAATTGACACTTCACGTTTCAACTGACTTTCAGACAACTCAGGCGAGAATAAAACATGTCAGTGTCTCACAGAAGCAGTAAATTTCAAGAAAGACTGGAAATATATGAAAATAACCATAAGATGAAGGCAGGTGAACAGAAAGCTGGGTGATTTTACATTCTACACATGAACTTGAATTGAGAGAGATGATCCGCAGATGGTGGCAATGAATGAAGTCTACAGTTATGGCATTTTAGCAGAAATGTTTTAAAATGTTTCTAAAGGACAAGTCAAGTGTTTGTGTTCCTGATTCGGATCATTTTCATGGATGTTAGTAATCTGAGATTAGAAATTGTTCAGTAAATTAGAAATCAATTGCGAGAATTTATTAAGAAGATTCCTTTCTTGAGGATCAGAGATTTATAGGAAAATTGTTCTTCGATGCTTTCCCTTTCTGTCTTAACTCTCTCTCAGTCTTCCTCTGTTAATTAGACTATTTTCTCTCAATGAGTTCCGAACAAGTTAAGTTCCCATCTAGTTCAGGTCCCAGTGTATGCTGAAATAACCTTCTTCATTGACCAATAAACTGACCAATTTGATGTAATTTGCAAACTTATTAATCATGCCCCTAATATTATCATGCAAATCATTTCTATAAATGATGAAAAGCAGTGGACCCAGCAGTGATTCTTGTGGCAAACGGCTTGTCACTGGATTCAACCTGAAAAGCAACCCTCCACCACCACCTTTCGCCTCTGACCTTCAAGCCCATTTTGTATACAATTGGCTCACTGTCTCTGGATCCCATGTGACCTCGACTTGCTGATCCATCTGACATGCAGAACCTTGCTGAATGCCTTTCATCAATGCAGAGAACCATTACCAAACTGCCTTCATCAGTTTTCTCTGTGACGTCTTTGAAAAGTTCAATCTAGTTAGTGAGACATGATTTCCCATGCACAAAGCCATGCTGACTGTCCCAAAACAACTCTTCTCTTTCCAAATGCATGTAAATCTTTTCTCTCAAAATGCCCTCCAAAAACTTCCCCACTACTAACACCAGGCTTACCTGTCTATAGGTCTGTGGGTTTTCCAGTCATTATTTCCTTTTCTACTCCCAGTCCTCCACTGGTCGCAGCAAATTTTAAATGTAGTCAGATGACCAATAATATAGATCTCAGACTGGGTTGGGGTCAGTGTTTGGAACAAGCCAGGCCAATTTGTTTAAGCTGCTAAATTAGCAAGTTTATGACCAAAATAAAGTTTCTCAAATAGTGATGGAACAATGAATGACAAGCAGTTTGGAAATTTCAAATATATGCATATATATTTACCTTTCTAAACAAAACTGAGGAACACACACACAAACACACGTATATAAACACACACACACACACACACACACACACAAAATCACACATATACACACACAAACACATACACACAAACACACACACACGTACGTTTGATTAGAAACAGAAATACAAAATCTCTGCATATTGTTAAGTTGAACGACCAATGGCCAAATTTTCGATGAACTCATCACAAAAGGAAAATGGAGAGATTGTCCCAGATATTATTTTAGTTCTGACGTGATTCTGTTCACTCAAGCTGCTGGCAATGGAATTTCATCCTGGAGCAGTTGGAATTTGCTGAATTCCCTTTTCTTCATGCAGTGGGGGACTGCAATGATTCGCTGTCAGGAATACTCCACAAGTGGTAAAGATGACGAAGTGGTTTTTAGCTCGCATATGTTGCCGTGAGGAGGAACAAGGAAAGAGAAAGCGGGCAATAGGCCATTGCTTCTTTGGCAGGTTACATTTGCTCCCTCACTGAGCTAAATTTACAATAATGTTATCGTCTCCAAACTAGCCCATATAAGGTCTTCAGGAACATCATCTAAACCGTATGATCCGATCATATTCCCTGCTCCATGTAGATGCATCATAACTGCTGTCATACACAGAGCCATTTCCTGAGCAAATAGTGGCCGCAATTGATTTGAAGATATGTTTATATGTGCCTGCAAAATTAAAAAATGAAAGTTTAATGGCTTCACTAAGATGTGTTCACATGAATGCATCATATCCTAAATTCCTTTCTCAGTTTTTCTTTAATCCTATACTAGAGGAAATACCTGTTCAGTGTTTACCAGCTATGCTCTCCTCAAGATCTGTTACATTCGATAAGGGCTTCTCTCTTTCTTAGGCCTAATCTGTTACTGCTTCATAATTAATGTCTTCATCCCAAGAATGAATAAAAATAAACATCTTTGAAATGGTTTGAAATAAGAAATGTTTTCGTTTTCAGTTTATGGGAATAAAACTGCTCATTGTACATCTGCCATGATCTTATCAATGCCCTGTACAGATTCAGAAGATCACACCCAATACCCTTTGTAAGAAACAACATCATTCTATTTATCTTCCAAAATCACTTGCTGCATCTTCAGACTAACTTTATGTGAGTCACACACCAGTACATTCCTCTGCATCCTCTCTCCATTTAAATAATTTTCTGTTGCTTTAGTCTTTCCCCAAAATACAAACTTCCCATCACTCACATTGTTCTGTTTTTTTTTAATGCTGGTTTTCTCCTTAACCTCCCCTGTCTATATCCCATTGCAGACGTTCTTTGTCCAGTTGACATCTTATTGAATGGCTATGCTGGTTTATTAGCGAATTGACCTCTAATCTAGTTAGCTCCTTCATCCAAATCGTTCAGCTAGAATGTAAATAGTTGATGACCTCACAGTTATCAATGAGGGATCCCCTTCAACACAGCTTTCCAACCTGAATGTGCGTATTTATCTGTACTCTGTATTTCCTGTTAGCTAACCAGGGATCCCCTGGTCGTGTGCAGAGAACTAGAAAGATTGCATGGCCTCATCCTGTGCTGTCTAATGTTCTGAAAGGACTGAATACTTCATTCTCTTCCAGCATAACTCCTCGGAGGGGCAGAAATGTGTTGTTCTGTCTCAATGTAACAACCCTGACTGGTTGACTGTGGCCTTTCATTGTAACAGCTTTGAGGTGTTAAGTGAGAAAAAAAATAATGGAATAGGACCTGCAGTTGGCCATTCAGACCCCCGGGACTGCTGCTCAATTTAGAAAGATCATGGTTGGTCTGATTGTGGTTGAATGCTACTTTTCTGCTAATTCCCAATAAACACTGATTCCCTCATCCATCAAAGATCAGTCAAGCTCTGCCTTGAATATCTTTAATGACCCAGTCTTCTCTGTTCCCTGGGGAAGAGAACATAACTGACAGTACAATATTAAAGAGAAAGAAATATCCTTTTCTTAATCTTAAATGGTGGATGACACATTTTTCATGTATTAATCTCACAATAAATTACCTTGTCTGTTGAGAAATAAGGGTGCAAAAAATAGGAACAGACACAGACCATTCAACCCCTCAAACACAATAATTCACTTCAGTAATATACCTATCCATATCAGCGTCCACTGCACTCTTGCGAATCCATGAGACCATAGAGCAGAAGAAATTAGAGCAGAATTCGGCCATTTGGCCAATTGTGCCTGCTCTGTTGTTCGATCCGGATGGACATGTTTCATAACAAAATTCTCTTGCATTCTCATCATAACCTTAATCCTCTTAATAATGAAAACACATCTATCTCTGTTTTGAAGAAATTATTTTGTCTGTGCCTCTGTGTTCCTGTATGTATGTGTACACCTCTGTGTGTTTCTGGGGAATGGCAGGGTGCTCATGGATGTTTTTTTTTAATCAGCCAGGAGGTCTGTGACCATACTTACTGTACAGGGATTGGTGCTGGATCTACATTTGTTTGCCAGTTACATCAAGAACTGAGATGATAATATGGAAGTAGGTTTGCAGATGACGTAACAATTGATGGTATAACGGAGAGTGAAGAAGACTATCTAAGATTACAAAGAGATCTTGATCAATTGGATCAATTAATCATCAACTGGTACAGCATGGAAACAGAACCTTTGATCCAAGTCGTCCATGCCAAACAGCTATCCTAAATTAATCTCTTTTAATTTGTCAGTATTTGGCCCATATCCCTCTAAACCCTTCCTATTCATAGAAGTAAACAGATGCCTTTTAATTGTTGCAATTTTACCAGCCTCATCCACTATATCTGGCAATTCATTCCATACATACACCACCCTCTGCAGAAAAAAAGTGTTCCTTCAGCCCCATTTATGTATTTCACATCTCACGTGAATCGCATGCCATCTATGTTTGAACTCCCATACCCTTTAAAAACAGATTTCAACCTATCAATGCTACTCATGATTTTAAAGACATCTATAAAGTCTCCAGTCAATCTCCAACGGTCCAGACAAAATAGTTCTATTCTTTTCCCCCTTAACCCAAACCCTCTAATCCAAGTGACATCCATGTAAATCTTTTATGCACCCTTTAAAGTTTAACAGTATCTTTAAATTTTACAGCAGGGAGATCACAATTGAACGCAATATTCCAAAAGTATCATCACTATGTCCTGTTTAGATGCGTTACAGCATCCAAACGTCTATTATCAAAACACTGAACAATAAAGGCAAAAGGTTCCAAATGCCTTCACCACTACCTATTAACCTGTTACTGCACTTCCAAGAATCTGTGGAACTGTACCACGATAGTTAGCACATGTGTGGAGTATGCACATTCTCCTCGTGTCTGCCTGGGCTTTGTTCAGCTGGTCCAGTTTCCTTCCCCAGTCCAAAGGTGTGCAGGTTAGGTGTATTGTGCGTGCTAAATGACCCATTATGTGCAGGCTTGATGGGTGAGCTATGGAAGTTGCATGGTTGCAAGGAAATGGTAGGAGTGTGTCTGTTCGGATGTTCTTCCGTGGGTCAGTGTGGACTCCATGCACTGAATGACATGTTTCCACGCTGTAGGTTTTCTGTGAATGGCTCTTTATTTCGCAACACTCTCCAGGATTCTATCATTAAGTCTATAAGTCCTGCCATGATTTGCATTACCAAAATGTGACGTCGCATTTATCTAAAATAAACTCCACCTGTCACTCCTCAGCCCATCAATCCATTTGATCGAGGTCCCGTTGTACTATGAGATTGAAGATATAGACCCCTCCAGAGAGGTCTCTTGGTCTCAAGATCTGTCAAAAGAATCAAAGAAATGCGGTCTGTACGAAGCAAGGTCATTAGTTTAATAAAGTAAGGCAGCCTTATGCACTTTTGTCCAGCAACACAGAGCTTAAACCTTCTGTGCTCCGTGGTGAAATTGTGCAATTACATTTGAGCAATAAGCATTTTTTATGTTTTTCATGAATCAGTACAGCCTTAATTAAAATCAACTGTAATGTGGTGACATGATTGACAAAAGGCTAATCCAATGAGATTCCCTGAGAAAGGATTCGTGATTACCAGAAAGGTCCAATCAATTGTATTATGGTGAAATGATTGACAGCAGGCTCATCCAATCGGCTATCCTGGGAATCGGTTCTTGGCTCACATGAATCGTCACCCCATGCGAGCATATCAAGGTTACTTCGAATGGTTAATTAATGTGTCAGTATTCATTTTATGAAAACGTCATTGTTTGCTTTATCTTCTTTTTCAGCTAATTCAGCAAAGCAGCAGTACAGGTTCACACTGTCAAATTATAACTTGAAGCAATTTTTTTGTGTTATTTTAAATTGAAAAGTCATTTTATGGTTAATTAAAACCTACATATGTTTGTTGCTTCTGACAACAGCCTAAGTTCAAATTTTAAATCCTCAAGATAACTTTCTTCGCTGTCAGCTACACCACCAATTTTGGTAACATTTGTTAACTTACTAGCCATACCTCCAATCATTTATATAAATGATGAAAACTAATCAATCCGATAAGGATCCTTGTTGAACAGTAATGGTCACGGGCTTCCAAATTGAAAAGCAATCCTTCACCTCAAGCCAAATTTGTACCCAAATGGTCACCTCTCCCTGGATTTCATGTGATCTGACCTGGCTTACCGTTATCCCATGTGGAAACTTTCTGAAGCCGATTGACTTTCAGTTTCAGAATTTGCCCTGCGCATGGACTTCAGCGGTCCCTGCAGAAGAAAACAACATAATTGCAGGGGAAATAACATATCGTGTAGGGGGAGATCATTCAGCCTGCTGGTCAATATTTACTCTCTGCTGATTTTGCTTATAACGAAAAGAGATTAACCAGAGATTGTGGTCAAGTTGGGACCAATAATATCTATAAAAAGGACGGGGCCCTACAAACATTCAGCTGGTCTATTCTGTATTCCTTGCCTTATGAATATAAGGCACTAAGAGTAACCGTGAGATTATTACCTTTGGAGTTTTGCTTTTTAAATTTATGTTCCAGCTTTCTTTACAAGGTCTTTGCAGGAACCTCAACTCCTTCAGTTTTCTCTTTAGTTTTTGGTTTTTGCTGTGACTTGTGATAGTGGGATTTGGTTACTACACATTCTGGAAAGATAACAGGATATTCCTGTTTTAACTCCTCAGTTTCTTGGTCTTCCTTGGGTTTCTCTACAACAAGGGTTGTCACTCCCACCTTGGACTTTGCCAAATCATTCCCAAGGACAAACTGAATTCCTGGAAATGACACTCTATCAATCACTCCCACTGTTAGTTTCCCAGTCTTGAGTTGGCACTCCAACCTGATCTATTCCACAAATTACCACAATGTCAGGCAACAGATCGGAAAGGGTGCATTTTTGCTCATGCCTTATGATCAGCGACTGGTTAGATCCTGCATCTCTCGAAATTATAACTTCTTGCCCACTCACCCTGTTCTTTCTCAGTAAACTTTACTCACGGAGGCAAATTCTTTATAGAGATCTGGTAGTACCTCCATACCCGGCCCTTGCCTCGGCTGTGCACTCTCCTGCAACTCTTTGGCTCTTCTCCTTTACTGCTTTCACTAATGCCACCTGTTCAAATCACGAATCCGAGACACAAACTGTACAAATCTTGATGACGAGCCCCCAATATGTTGTGGTACAGGTTTAACCCCTCTGCTCATTTCTACCAGCAACACAGAAAAAAAAATCACCCAGTGCTGCAATTTGTTAAAATTCGAGAGGCAAAGAACTATCCCAAAAGTTACTGTTTCAAGCAAAAATTAACAATTTTTGTCTAACAAACAATATTTACTAACAACTCTTTACAACTCCTTTCTTTTAAGCCTGTCTTTTTCCTCCCCCTCTACTATAACAGGTTAATAAAAAATCCTGATTAAGATTTTAAAAAGAGCTTCTTATTTTAAAACCAGGCAGCTTTCGGTTCTTCTCTGTATGCCTGTTGTCATTTCTTCTTCCTGCGGATTCAGCTTCCCAGGTCTTTGATAGATAAAGGTACATTTCAGAGAGCAGATCCTTCTGCAAGCAGTCTTGTTGGTGCCCGCTATTCATTGCTGTCTTGGCTAAATGTCCAAAATGTTTGATGTTTGTACTCCAATACATCGGATCATTTCATTGGTTTGACGCCATCTAAAATAGTAAGATTCAAATTCGACTGGACTTTTGTATCTGGGACATCTATAAAAGATTGACCAAATTTTGAATTTGGTTCTCTATCCTGACAACATCACACCAGATATGTGTTTCAACCCTAATGTTACATTTTTAAATATTTAACACACTTTGTGATAGCCATAAATATCAGCTCCCTGAAATGTACACTGTTCCCACAACTTCATAACCGTACTATGAGAGTACGGGAGACAAGAGTCAGGGAATTCAAGGTGGAAATAAAAGATAAGAAAATGAAAGCAGAGGAAAAAAGGAGGCTATCAAAGTTTTTCAATCTTTTCAGGTGTCGGGGTGTGGTGTTGTGAGGATGGAGTCAATGCAACACTGAGAACAGATACTGTAGCAAGGAAATCTCGATGGAATCAGTCTGGTGCATTCAAGAAGAGACAAGGGGCAGAACGCACTTGTGGAAGTTCTTCCTGGGCCTCCAGACAGTACTGATGAGGTAGAATATTGTAGAAAATTAGAAATTCATACAACAAGGATGCTACAGTTACCATCATTTTAATGTACATAAAGACTGGCAAACTATATTCATACTAATATTGTGACAATGAATTGTTGGAGTTTGTACATGATGAGTTTTTACATCAGGACGCTGAGGAACAAACTTGGGGACAGATTATTTTAGATTTGGGTTGTTGCCACGATGTGGAGTTAATTAATAATCTTGTTGGGACAGGTGCTTCTGGGAAAGGTCCATAACATGTCAGAATTGTTCATTGGGATAGTACATGATGTAGTTCAGAATGAACCCATGGTCCGAAATCTAAACAAAGAAAATTACAAACAAATGAGGGGTGAGTTGGCTGTGCTGCACTTGGTGACTTCACTAAAAGGCATGACAGAAAGGGCACACACTTGGCTAAGAAAAGAAATTGAGGATGATACTGACCTCAAACAGGAACCATATAAAGTTATCAGAGAAACTATGAAGCCTGAGGTTTGGGAGCAGGGGAAAATTCAGCAAAGGATGTCCAAAAAGTTGATTAAGAGGGTGAACATTAAGTGTGAGAAGTAAATTTGTAAGGAATATAAAAAAAACTGATGTTTTTTTCTTCATTCATTCATAGGAATGAGGCCGTCGCTGGCAGGACGGCATTTATTAACCATTCCTCATTGCCAAAAGTGCGTTTAAAATTCAACTACATTGTTGTGTGTCTGGAGTCGCATGTAAACCAGAGCAGGTAAGAACAGCAGTTTCATTCCCTGAAGGACATTAGTGAACCAGGTGGGTTTTTCGTATAATCGATAATGAATTCATGGTCATCATTAGACACTTTTTTTTCAGGCTGTAGGATCTTCCAGAAGCATGATAAAGATTTTTCGAGACTCTTCATACTTATCGTCTGAAATCAGGTGAACAGATAATGAGAAACAAGGAAATTATAGAGCAATTAACAACTACATTAGTTCACCTTCACAACCCTTTAAGAAAAGTGAATTCTCCTCACACTTGTTTGAAATCTGCTCTGCCTTATTCTAAACGATAATCTCTTGTTCTAGACTTGCCCACCTGAGGAAATATTCACTCCACATTTACATTGTCACTCACCTTTAATATCGTATCGACCTCAATGAGATCTCCTCTCATTCTTCTAAACTCCAGACAGTCTACACCTGAACTGCTCAATTTTTCTTCATAAGAAAAATGCCTCATCTCTGGAGTCATTCTCGTGAACAACTTCTGAACATGTCCAATGGAACTAAATCAATCCTTACGTCAGGGCGCTGAAACTGCAGAGAGTACTCCAGTTCTGATCCTATTAATTCCTTGCATACTTGCAGCAATACTATGCTACTTGCATCCAATTCCTTGAGACAGAGACACTGAAATTTCACTTCACTCTCTCATTACCTGGTCGACCTGCATGCTGGTTTTCTGTGACATGCGCAAGGGCACCCAGATCCCTCTGCACCAAACCACTCTGAGGTTTCTCTCCATTTACACAATAAGACGCCTTTCTATTCCTCTGAATAAATTGGATAACCTCATGTCCATGTCAAATTTCATCTGCAAAATATTCATCCATTCCCCTATTCACACCAAATACATTTGTATATTTCTCACATTTTCATTGCAACCTATCGTTCTACCTAATTTAGTGCCATTTGAAAATGCAGGTATGGTATTTTCTAGCCCCACAGCAAGTAATAACACAGATGCAAATACTGTGGCCAGGTGGCTGAAACTTATGGCATCCAAACTTTTGGCACCAGAAAATGTCGCAGCTATTTCACCTTGCTGTGTTTTATTGGTCAGTCAATCATCTATCCAAGCTAATAAATTACACCATACCCTATATATTCTTATTTTATGAATTAATATTTTGTGCACCATCTCGTTCAATGTCTTGTGCAAATCCAGACATAGAACATCAACAAGATCCCCATTATCCAGCTTGCTTGTCACATCTTTAAAGAACTCGAACAAATAATTCAAACATGTTTTATCCTTCATAAAAATATGCTGACTCTGATGGATTATGGTTTGACTTTGCAAATATCCTTTTATCATTTAATTTATTTATTGTCGCCTGTACCTCAGTACAATGAACAGCCTTGTTAATGAGCAGTACAGGCAGATTATGGTAAGCGAGGACAAGCAGAT
Source organism: Chiloscyllium punctatum (assembly GCF_047496795.1). Classification (NCBI taxonomy): domain Eukaryota; kingdom Metazoa; phylum Chordata; class Chondrichthyes; order Orectolobiformes; family Hemiscylliidae; genus Chiloscyllium; species Chiloscyllium punctatum. Next base: position 35,903,364 of record NC_092787.1, on the reverse strand, counting down.
CATAGGATGAAAAAAATTTAGTCAGAGACATACAGATTATGTCACACTGGGAAATATTAATATTTACAAGATTGGCATTATTTAAAGGTCGAGATTTCATTCATTTGTCTAATAATGATCGGAACGAAGCTGTTCCTGAACCTGCTGGTGCATGTTTTCAACCTTCTGTACCTTCTGCCTGATGGAAAAGGTTGTAGGAGATTATTGCCGGGGTGTGATGCTTCTTTGGTGATGGTGTCAGCCTTTCTGCAGCAGCGAGCCATGTAAATATAGTGCATGAATGGAAGGTTGTTTTCTCTGATAACCTGGGCCTTGTAATCTCCTTTTTCAGTTTTTTACAGTCCTGGGCGGAGCATTTGCAACATCAGGCCGCTATGCAGCCGGTCAAGAAGCTTTCACTCGTCCGCATGTAAAAATCGGTGAGAGTCCTTATGGTCATGCCAAATTTCCTGACCCTACTGATGAAGAAGGCACATTGTTGTCCCTTCTTCACCATTGTATCCTCATCAGAAGTCTTGGGCATGTTGTCGGTTATCGTCACTCCTCGGATCTTGACAGTCTCCACCCTCTCAACCTCAGCCCTATGCATCAAGACAAATGGCGTATTGCCGTCCTTTCTTTCTGAAGTCAATCAGTTCTTTAGTTCAGTTGATATTGAGAGAGAGGTTGTTCTCACTGAACCAGGTTACCAAGCCCTCTATTTTCTTTCTGTATTTTGAATTGTCGTTGTTTGATATTTGTTCTATCACAGCCATGTCATTGGCAAGAGTGTGGATGGCGCTCATTTGGAATTTGGTAACAATGTCATGGGTATACCGGGAATAAGGTAAAATGCTGAGAAGGCATGTTGGCGGGTTCTCCAGTGTTGCATGTAATCGTGGAGGAAGTGCAACTTCTTGTACACCAGTCACTGAAAGCAATATTGCAGGAACAGAAAGCAGTTAGGAAGCAAATGGCGTGCTGATCTTCATTTCAGAAGGATTTGAGTATAGTATTTCTTACTTCAGCTGTACCTCATCAGGAACATTGTGCAGTGTTGTGTGCAGCTTTGGACTCCCTATCTAATAAAGAACTAACCTGAGATTGAGGGAGTGCAGTGAAAGGATGTCCAGACCGATTTCTGGTTTGACAGGCTTGTTGTGGGAGCACAGTTTGGATCGACTGGGTCTGTATTCCATGGGATTTAGCAAAGTAAGTGGAGATCTAAGGGAAATATATAAGACTCTGACAGGGTGTGACAGATTCGAAGCAGGAATGGTAATTCCCTGACTGGGACGTGAAAAACAAAGAACCACAGCATTAGGTACAGGCAGATCACCCTGCACTGAGATGAGAATAAATGTCTGCACTCAGACACTGGTGAACATGGGGAATTTTCGATCACATAAGTCTGCTGAATCCATGCACTGAATATAAATATGGATTTGTAGACACTATAGGAATGGGGAACGATGTATTGAGGAGATGTTCGGTTATGAACTAGAAAGGGGGAGGCTCAATGAGTTGAATGGCCTATGCCTTTCCTGATGTTTCTGTGTAGTCTGTGGGAAAGTTCTGTAAATGTTGTCACAAGCTCTCAGATATCAGGAACGAGGCCTCTGCAGGATCGACAGGAATGTGTTCACCGCCCACGTTTCTGATACCGAGGCTGGTGCGAGCTGTCCTGTTCAGGTTTGTCCTTTAAGACCACGGAGCTGCTTGATACAATTGAATATCTTGCTTGGTTGTGTTAGGAACCATTGAAAAGTTTATCACACATCTGTGTGTCTGAAGTCACTTTTAGGCCAGACCAGGAAATCACATTAGATTTTCTTCCTGAAAGCACATTGGTGAAACAAATTGGTGTTTACAATCGACATTGGCTTCAAAGTCACCGTTATTGACACCAGATTTTAGTACGCAATATTTTTTAAATTGTTTTTAATTCCCACCAGCTGCCAAAGCATTAGGCTGGTCTGAATTAGTAATCCAGTGACAGTTCCACAACCATACCATCTCCACATGGACCCATCAGAAACCACTGTAAATAGGATTTTTCTGTGCTGCTTATCAAAAAGAAGTTGCAACAATTTGACTATCATGATGAGACAGAGCGTTTGAGAAATGGTCAGATTGTGATGACTTTCCTCTTAGGGGACTGTACAGAGAAGAACAACTTTCCACATTGTCAGGTAGACGTCAGAATTGGAGCTGGAATGAAACAGCTTTCCCACAGACTTGGCTTGATGTGCAGCACAAGTCTTCAGTCCTATTGCAGAAATGGTGTCATGGCCTATTGCCTTTTTCATATCTACTGTGTTTAGCTGCTACTTGATGTCATGTGCAGTGAATCAGATTGATTTTTTTGATTCTGTGGATATCATGATGAAAGTGAGGTGGACCACTGTCGGCTGCGGCTGGTATACAAAATACATCCTGAACTTTTGCACTGTTGTTTCGGTCTGTTCCATGATTTATGGTTGAGATATTTGTGAGCACTTTCCTCCAGTGAGTTGTTTAATAGTCCATCACCATTTATGACTGGATGTGGCATAATGACAGAGCTTAGATCTATTCTGTTGTTCTTGGAGTCATTTTGCTCTCTCAATCAGATATTAGTTCTGCTGTTTGGAATGCAAAGAATCAAGTGCGGAAGCTTTAATGGCTTGTCATCAGGTTTAGGTACACATGGTTCTGGACCTGGCATGTTAACCTGTACTCACCACTGAACCATAGTTCGGCTTGATGGTGATGGTAGACTGAGGGATTATCCCGGGCAAAAAGTTACAGGTTGTGTTTGAATATAGTTCTGCTTCTGCTGCGGCCGGCAACACCACATGAATGCTGAGTTTGAGCTGCAATACAAACCTTCTGCCTGTCTCCCCATTCACACCAAGACAAAGTCACCCCTCAGCCCTGTACGCATTGATCTGCTCTGGTTTCAGATGTGGTAACATTTCTATTTTAATATTACCATTTTTCTGTGGCTCTCTCCATGCTGTCATGCCTCCAATTTATCACATCCCTCAAAACCCTTTCAAATATTCATCTGAGCCTTTTCCCTTCTGTCGTGCCATTTTCGGCATTGAAAGTTAATGTGTTTCCCCCGTTTCACTCACTGACGATAGTTCAGAGCTCTGTATTGTCAGAGGTGCTAGCCGTACGTAGTTTCAGAACCAATGAATTTGTACACCTCTTGGTATCATTCACTTCCTGGTGAAGAGTGCTCCACATTTGACAGGACGTTTGCGTAGTTTTACCACACGTTTTTGAAACCTGTTCGAGAACAGAAATTGCTGGAGAAATGGAGCAGTTCTGTGGAGTGACAAGTTCAGTAACTCTCCTTCAAAGCTTCCAGTCTCTCCAGCAATTTTTGTTTTTGTTCTTGTTCCAGATTTCCAGTGTCCATGGGCCTCTGTTTTATAGAACATGTGTTCTGTGCCTATTCATCTCGAGAGAAACTGAACAGGTCTAGCAGCATTAGTGGAGACAGAGAAACAGAGATATAGCGTTTCAAGTCTGGAGTGACTTCTTCAGAAATGAAAAGGATTGGAAAATGGACTTTGTAATAACTTGCCAGAGGCGGAAGAGGAGTGACGGGAAACACAATGTGGAGGTGCCGTGCAAAAGACAAATGAGCTTTTAATTGTGGTGAACGAGAAGCAAATGCAGAATTAGTGTAAGTTAAGATGAGAATGGGGGAAATGGGATCTCTTAATTGCATGCAAGATAACCAAGCTACAAACAAGGCAAGGTGATATTGACACCAGGAGGCAGAATGTATGAAAAAGGGAGAACAGTCATAATGGGTTGAGGTTGTGAAGATATAGAATTGAATATGAAGGCCTACAGGTGAGGGGTTACTCGAGCTTGGGTTATGCTTCATTGGAACATTGCAGAGGCCAAGACTGAGATGTTAGCATGAGAGCCAGGTAGGTTATTGAAATGAGAAGGTCAAGTTTATTCTTAAAATGTGGAAGTATTCCTGAAAGCAGTTTGGCCTGGCTAATGTGCAGGAGACTGCATTGTAAGCAGCAATGATAGTAGACTGGACTGAACAGGTCCAAGGGAAATGCTGCTTCACCTGAGAGGTGTGTGTTGGGTTGCAAAGAAATAAGAAATAAAACATAGAACAGTACATCCCAGAACAGGCCCTTCAGCCCACGATGTTGTGCCAACCGTTGATCCTCATGGAAGGTAAACCTAATGTATGAACCCTCACATTTCTGTGATCATACGCATGTCCAGCAGTCTCTTAAATATCCCCAATAACCTCGCTTCCACAACTGCTGCTGGCAACTCATTCCATGCTCTCACAACTCTCTGCATAAAGAACCCGCCTCTGACATCCCCTCTATACTTTCCGCCAAACAACTTAAAACTATTACCCCTTATGTTAACAATATCTGCTCTGGGCAAACGTCTCTGTCTACCAACTCTACCTATGCCTCTCATTATCTTGTACACCTCAATTAAGTCCCCTCTCTTCCTTCTTTTTTCCAATGAAAAATGTCCGCGCTCAATCAACCTCTCTTCGGAAGATAAGCCCTCCATTCCAGGCAGCGTCCTGGTAAACTTCCTCTGAACCCTCTCCAAAGCATCCACATCTTTCCTTTAACAGGCCAACCATATCCGGACACAGTATTCTAAGTGCGGTCTAACCAACGTTTTATAGAGCTGCAACAAGATCTCACGGCTCTTAAACTCAATCCCCCTGTTAATGAAAGCCAAAACACCATATGCTTTCTTAACAACCCTGTCCACTTGGGTGCCAATTTTAAGGGATCAATGTAGCTGCACACCAAGATCCCGCTGTTCCTCCACACTGCCAAGAATCCTGCCTTTAATCCTGTACTCAACTTTCAAGTTCGACCTTCCAAAATGCATCATTTCACATTTATCCAGGTTGAACTCCATCTGCCACCTCTCAGCCCATCTCTGCGTCCTGTCAGTGTCACACTGCAGCCTACAGCAGTCCTCTAAACTGTCAACGACACCTCCGACCTTTGTGTCGTCTGCAAACTTGCTAATCCCTCCTTCAATCTCCTCATCCAAGTAATTAATAAAAATTACAAAGACTAGAGGCCGAAGAACAGAGCCCTGTGGAGCACCACTCACCACTGCCTTCCAGGCAGAATACTTTCCTTCCACGACCACTCGCTGTCTTCTGTTGGCCAGCCAATTATACATCCAGACTGCTAGATTTCCCTCTATCCCATTCCTCTTGACCTTCTGAACGAGACTACCATGGGGAACCTTATCAAATGACTTTCTGAAGTCCATATACACCACATCCACCACTCGACCCTCATCAACTTGTCTAATAACATCCTCAAATAACTCAATAAGATTTGTGAGGCATGACCTGCCCCTCACACAGCCATGCTGACTTCATTTAATCAAGCCATGCTCTTCCACATGGTCATTAATCCTATCCCTCAGAATCCTTTCTAACACCTTGCAGACAGCAGACGTCAGACTAACTGGTCTGTAATTGTCAGGGATTTCCCTATTTCCTTTCTTGAAGAGAGGAATTACATTTGCCTCCCTCCAGTCCTCAGGTATGATTCTGATGGAGAGCGAGGATGCAAAGTTCTTCACAAGTGGTGAAGCAATCTCATTTCTCGCTTCCCAAAGCAGCCGAGGACAAATCTGGTCTGGCCCTGGCGACTTGTCAATCTTAATGTTTGTCAAAATGTTCAGCACATCAGCTTCATCAATCTCTATCCATTCCAGCATGACTACCTGCTCCTCAATGGTTTCATTCACTACAAAGTCCTTTTCTTTAGTAAAGACAGAAGCTAAAAACTCATTTAGGGCTTCCACTACCTCCTCAGACTCTATACACAAGTTCCCTATGCAATCCCTGATCGGCCCTACTCTTTCTTTGACCATTCTCTTATTCCTCATAGCGTGTAAAATGCCTTTGGATTCTCCCTAATCCTTCGTGCCAAGACTTTTTTCGTGCCCCCTCCTGGTTCTCCTCAGACCATTTTGAGTTCCTTCCTCATCTGCCTGTAATCCTCTAGAGCTGAGCAAGACCCTTGCTTGCTCCGCCTTATGTAAGCTCCCTTCTTTCTTTTGACGAGAAGCTCCTCTGCTCTCATCATCCAAGGTTCATTTATCTTACCCCTTCTTGCCTGTCTCAGAGGAACACATTTATTCATCACTCACAACAACTGTTCCTTAAACAGTCTCCACATGTGTATAGTGCCCTTTCCATGGAACAATTTCTCCCAGTCCATGCTTCCCAACTCATGTCTGATAGCATCATAGTTTCCTTTTCCCCAATTAAATATCCTCCCATTGTACCTCCTTCTCTCCTTCTCCATAGCTGTGTAGAATGTGAGGCAGTTGTGGTCACTATCACCAATATGCTCTCCCACCGCACGATCTGACACCTGCCCCGGCTCATTGCCAAGCACCAATCCAAAATGGCCTCTCCCCTCGTCGGCCTGTCAACGTACTCAGTTAGAAAAAACCCTCCTGTACACACCTTGCAAAAACAGCTCCTTCCAAACCATCTGCTCTAACGACGTTCCAATCAATATTGGGGAAGTTAAAGTCACCCATTACAACAACCCGACTACATTCACACTTTTCCAGAATCTGCCGGCCTATGCTTTCTTCAATCTCCCTGCTGCTATTGGGGAGCCTGTAGTAAACCCCTAATTATGTGACTGCTTCCTTACTGTTCCTAGTTTTCACCCATACTTACTCACTAGGCAGACCGTCCTCGACAATGTAACTTCTGCAGCTGTGGTACCCTCTATGATTTCCAGTGCTGCACCCCCTCCTCTCTTTACCCTCTTCCTATTCCTTTTAAATGTTCTAAACCCTGGAACATCCAGCAACTATTCCTGCCCCTGAGAGAACCACATCTCTGTTATGGCCACAACATCATAGCACCAGGTACTGATCCATGCTCTAAGCTCATCACTTTTATTCCTGATACTCCTTTCATTAAAGCTAACACACTTTAACCGATCCCTTGATTCTTTCCCAGGATGTTCCTTCCCAATGGCTGCGCTACCTCTTGCTATTGCCTCATCTCCATCATCTCTTACCACCAGTAAATAGATTAGGTTCCCACCCCCTGCCATACTTGTTTAAGCCCCCCTGAACCACTCGAGCAAACCTTCCACCCAGGACATTGGTCCCCTTCCAGTTCAGGTGCAACCCGTCCTTCATGTGCAGGTCCCACCTTCCCCAGAAGGCATCCCAATTATCTACATATCTGAAGCCCTCCCTCCTACATCAGCTGCGCAGCCACGTGTTAAGCTGCGCCCACTCCCTGTTCCTCACCTCACTATCTCATGGCACCAGTAGTAAACCCTAATGAGTTGGTAAATTTCAAATATTCAGCTTTATTTCTTCTTGTATGATAACGAGATAGCTGCAGACTGAGACCTTGGCAGAAACAAATTTAATTGTGTATTTTTCTTTTTTTTCCATCTATTTAGTCACAAGCTGTTCCCCACTTCCTAACAGTAAGGTCTAGGCAACAGTCTGTGTGTCATGTATGCTCCTGTATGCTTTGAACTGATTCCCTTTGTATCAACCATACTTGCAAGCCTGCTCTTCGCAATAGCATTTGTCGGTTTTAGGAGAAAGTGAGGACTGCAGAAGCAGGAGATCAGAGCTGAAAATGTATTGCTGGAATAGCGCAGCCGGTCAGCCAACATCCTGACCTGAAGAAGGGCTCATGCCCGAAACGTCAAATCTCCTGCTCCTTGGATGCTGCCTGACCTGCTGCGCTTTTCCAGCAACACATTTTCAGCATTTGTAAGTTTTACCCTTGTTATGCTGTTGCTTAATCACACAATTTTCAATATACTCCACAACTTGCTTGCCTTTGTTCTCCATACTTCTATGCACAAATGCAAGGATTCACTGAGCCTTCTTAACTCAAGTTTCAACTTGCCTGGTCACTTATATTTTCCAGTGGACTTGGGTGTGTGTGTGTGCGTGTGTGTGTGTGTGTGTAGTAGGTACTGTATGATTGTATGACTGTATCTGTGAACACACAGCTCAAACGCGGGAGGTAATGAGATGGATGTTTACATGGTTCTCAGGCTGAAACAAAACTGGTGTCCACGATGAGACAGGGTGAGAGGTTGATATTTCAAGACTAATTTACTTGTTATTATCATAACTGAAGCATGTGCATAGATTAATCAATAATTCTGCTTCAATGTAAGTAATATAGCTGTTAGAACTTGAATAACATTGAATACTGCTTCACCTCCCTTGACAATCAAATGACTATGTGATGGTGAATAGAATAAAGGGAACTCACTGGCATGTGTAAATGACAAGACCATTTGGAGACCAGGGTTCAATGCGTTTCCATTTCACAAAGACAGGTGGTGAAGACTTACCATCTTCAGGTTCCAATGAGTTTACATTTTCTGGCGCGAATGAACAGAAGGAGTTCAATTGAAAGAAATGTTGAGTTTTTCATTTTGTTTAGTTAAAGCAGGCTAAGACTTGTACAATTAATGGGAATGCCCTTAGGAGTGTTGTCTGGAAAACGAGACCAAGGGGTCAGATGAAAATTGAGTCACAGATAGACAGGATGGTGAAGAACATGTTTGACATGCATTGAATATAGTTATTATTGGGAGGTCACTTTGCTGCTGTACACGACATTGGTGGGGCCAGTTTGAGAATATTGCGTACAATTTGGCTCCCTCTGCCAAATAAGTATGAGGTTTTTACACATGAAAGGAGGCAGCAAAATTTCAAAAGAATGTGCCAGACTGGAGAGTTTGAGTGAGAGGGTCGGGCTGGACAGGCTGGTGTGTTTTTTCCTGGAACATTGGAGACTGAGAGATCATATTACAGAAGGTTATGAATTTAGGAGGGGCATGAATGGTATGAATAACCAAGATTTTTTCCTCAGGATAAGGGAGCCCAAGATTTGAGGGCATAGGTTTAAGGTGAGAGGGGAAAGATTTTAAAGGGACCAAAAAGACAGTTTTTTGACACAATGGGTCATATGTGCATGGAATGAGCTGTCAGAGGAAGTGGTGGAGGCTGATACAATCCCATGTTTAAAAGGCATCTGGATGGGGATATGAATAAGAAGAGTTCACAGGGATATGAAACAAATAATGGCAAATGAGACTATATCGACTATTTACCAATCTCTGGGAAAAAGAACTGGAAATGATATTACCCACTTTAACAGACCAAGACACAAGAATAGAAAACGGGACAGAACACCAGTGCTTCACCGGAGGCTCACTGATGATGTTACATAGCATGGTGACGAGACGTCTGAGAAAAAAACCTTCTAGCTTAGCGAGCAAACCTACAACCAGAAACTCAACCTGAGGTACAAATCTTCTCAAGTAATGAAATAGATCAGATTAGCATATCTCATCCGCATGGAAAAGTTGGACTAAGGTGTCTGTTTTCATGAATCTATGACAGTATTAAGAAGAATTCTAATTTCTTAAAAAATCCTTTCAAATGGGAATTTTCTTCCCAATACTTTTTTGGTGCCTCTCTGTTTAGATATATTCAAAGGTGATTTAGTTTAATAGTCGACAGACAAATGCGTGACAGATAACCGGATACAGATACAAAAGTGGGTCTGAAACTAAACTTTTGTTCCTGATGGAGCAGGCTAAAAGCATTTAATGACCCACTCCTGCTCCTCAGTCCTGTGTTCCTATGTTCATTCAGCACCTCAACTCCGCTGACAGGAGCAGTTGAAGGTCACTTACTCCAAGAACGTGATGTCCATAAACCAAGGAAACCATTCATCCCATTAATGCTGTCATTCACGCTTTGGATAGTTTGGATAATGTAATTGGAAAACTCAAGTTGGGTAGGAAAATGATCCCACATATCTCTTGACAGAGATTCCCTGTCTGCAACATGTGCTTCATTTGTTGGTCATGTTATAGACCCAGATTCACTGTGGATACAACTTCCGTACCTCAACCAGAGATGGATCACAAAATCTTCTGACTGCAACATTCAATAACAGAACTTCCAGGAAAATAGCACCCACTAACTTTCTGATAACAGAATATGAGTAAATAAGAACAGGACCAGGTGGTTAAGTCCCGCAATCTCAAGCCTGCCTTGCCCTACAATAAGATCATGGCTGATCTGCTTTTTGTCTCAGATCCTCTTTTATGCCTCATTCATCACAGCCCTCAACATGCTGGCAGATCAAAATCCATCTACCTACTCTTTAAGCACTTTCAGTGATTCAGAACCCCGAATTCTCAGACAAAGTACATTCCTGACATTCAATACCCTCCGTTTGAAACAAAAAAAACTCGCGGCTCATATACCATGACCTATTGATCTGAACAAAGGAGGTGAACACAGAGGCTCAGTAAGAGTGACTGGTCCTGATATCAAGGAAGATATTGACTCAGGATAGTGTCACGGAGTGGGACTAACTTGCACTTAATGTCAATCAGTTGTAAACTCTACACTGGTTGAAGCGATTTAAAACACAAAGGAAGATGTTTCTGGTTAACGGTTATCAATTCTCTCAGTCTGAGATATTTCTGTGGGAGATCACTTCCTCAGCATAAACATCTTCAGTTGCTACATCAATGTCTTTTTCCCATCATAAGACTGGAGCGGGAATGCTCACTGAAGATCCCACAATGTTCACCTCAATGTGTCATCCTGAACCAGTCTGTGTCCATGTGCAGTAAGACCTGGACAACATTCAAGCTTCTTCTGTGAATGCATAGGTGACGCTCATGTAACAATACTGCTAGAAACTGCACGTTTGATTTGATGTATTTGATTTATTTATTGTCATGTGTACCGAATTACAGTGAAAAATTCTGTTTATGCGCATAGTAAGCAAGGATGTACAGATCAGAAAGACTTAGACAGAGACACACAGATTACATTGAACAGTGGCACTAGGGCGAGAGTGACTTTCCTGAGTAAAAGAGGAGCTCATTCAGAAACTCAAGCTTGGTTCACAGGAATATGAGGAAGCCATTCAGCTCATCTTAATTATTGTGAAAAAAGAGGAGAGACCATTCCGTCCCTTCGGAGTATTACACAGGAAGTGAAGGTGTCTCGTGTTATGGACCAGATGGGAGCCCCTCCAAAATAATTTAAGAACGTCACCCAGACCCTCACATTTTCTTACTTTGAAGGCCAATGTAAAATATCTGTTCCAAGTGCAATGGACCATTCAAACTACTTGCTGTGAAGCAAAACACCATTTATTTATACTCTGCGGATAAAATACTCCAAAGAAAGAGGAATTTAGAATAACTACTCTAAAGGAAAACTTAACAAAATAATACATACAGTAATTATTACTAATTAGCAGTTCCAATAGATGAACATCCCAAAAACACACCCCTTGGCAAAAAGGAAAATTCAGATGGAGATTCTCACATGCTGCTCTCCAATCCAGGAGGAAAATGAAATCTAGAGAAGGTGTAGAATGTGGCAGTCAGGAGACATTCACTGTTTTATATATATAAACATAAGCATACATATGTAGCTAAAGTAATTCAGGTGTTTCACTCCATCAGTTGCGATAAGCTTTTGTATTAAACAAATAAATCGGAGACATCATCATTTTTGAACCAGCTGCTGTGTCTCTTGCAAAGATGCGAAAGAACCTCAATTCAAAGACGAGAGAAGTGAAGAAACTTTGGACACCAAAGGAACCTCGCTGTCGTATCCAGGGGACCAATGTTATTTAACAGTTTCCGTTGTATTTGTTTTTTACTTTACAAACAGAACGTCAGTGTAACAACCTGTACAAATGTGTGCTCGAGAAATTCAGCGGACCTGCCATCATCGGCTGAGGGGGACACAGAATTCATGATTATAGACTGTTGTGACTGTTCTGAAGAAGAATTATACTGGATTCGAAATAGGAATTCTGGCTCCACCTCGTCAGATTCCCACAGAATGGTTCTGTTTCTCCAGAACTTCCAGAGTCTACATTAGATTTCTGACATATCCAATATTATACTTTGAAGTGAATGGTGTGTGTGTGTGTGTCTGTGTTCGTGCTTGTTTGTCTCACTGGGTGTTTAAGTGTTTCAGTGAATGTTATAATTTAAAGAGTCAAGTGACTTGACTCTTGAGAGTTGAAGGATACATGGAGTTAGCATGAGTGTGGCATTGTGCCCTGGTGTGGAACACCCAAAACCTAACTGATTGCCGGAGAAGTCTTGAGCAGCTGAATGGTCACTTCTGTTCCTATTCCTTACCTTCTTATCTTTTGTTATTGGAAAGTAATTTTATTCTCCTTGATGTCTTTCTGTGAAATGTTGCATTCAGGGAGACCAGCAGATTCGGATGAGTTAACCCAAGGTGACATATGGGGAGCTGTATTCACATTAAATTTGGATCTTCAGAATGGCCCGAAGGTACAGAGATGGGAAGGCTATAAAGTGGAATGAGTGGGCTCTCTCTGATCCAGCCTGGGTTTGTCAACTGCATTTTCCCAAACAAGACCAAACAATCAAACTGGCTTCGAACTGTTCCTGCTTAGCAGATTCGATGAGCTGAATGAATTGAAAGGAACTGAAATGATTTTATTGCCACCTGTGCTGGAATAAGAGCCATGCAAAATTTGCAATATTGCCACTTTGGTGCTATTGTAGATACAGGGTATCTTGGTCCGCATACTTCAGTATTTGTTATAGAGTTGAAAGAAAAGTGAATAATAGTCCAGACGAAAATGAAAGACTTTGTTTAAAGTGTTAAAATTCGATTCCTTTTCACTGAGTCTGTGCCAGTACCTAGCCTCTGGATTGCACTGGCAAAGTCTCCAGACCACGCGAGACTTCAAAACTTGAGGCAACATTTCCATTCCCCATGGACCACACCGCCCCTCCACCGGCCTCCAGTCAGGTCACCCCTACCTGGCCTTGTCTGGAACACTCCTCCTGCGCTAGATTGGTCTGGGACTCAATCCTGCATAGGTCTGACTTGGGACTCATTCCCATGCTCACTTCCACACTGGTTGGTCTGAGATTTGCTCCTGGTCTGGGACGCGCATCCCACACTGGCCTAGTCTGGGACCGACGCCCGCACTGGCCTGGTCTGGGAATCACTCCTGATGAAGGGCTTTTGCCCGAAACGTCGATTTCGAAGCTCCTTGGATGCTGCCTGAACTGCTGTGCTCTTCCAGCACCACTAATCTCGGATTTGGTTTCCAGCATCTGCAGTCATTGTTTTTACCTGCACTGTACTGGTCTGGGACTGACTCCCACAAAGGCCTGGTCTGGAACTCACTCCCACACATGTCTGGTCTGGGACTCCCTCCCACGCTGGTCTGGTCAGGGACTCCTCCCACGCTAGCGTTTTGTGTAATATTGTTCCTGCACTGGCCTGGTCTTAGTCTCACTCCCACGCTGGCCTGGACTGAGACTGGCTCCCGCGCTGGCCTGCTCTGAGAGTTACTGTCGTGATGGTCTTGTCGGGGATTTACTTCCGCATTGGCTTCGTCTGGGATTCTTTCCCGCGCTGGCGAGGTCTGGGACACGCTCCCATGCTAGTTTGGTCTGGGCTCCACTGCCATGCTGACCGCATCTGGGACTCCACTCCCATGCTGACATGGTCTACGTCTCGTCTCTGGAACATGCATCATTCCCTGGCCTGATCTGTGATTCATTTCTGGAAGTCGCCAGCGATGGCCTCCAGTCTGAGAGTCGTCCCCTTCATTGCCCTCCCAGTGAGGTTAAGTTGTTAAAATTTTGTAAAATAAACTAGAGAGAAGAGAAACATTTCGATTAAAAAGTTGAAGAAGGATGGAATAGCGGAGCTCTGAGTGGAGCGTCCTATCATGCCACTATCAGGGTAACATCAGAACATAGGACTGAACTGCACAAGTGGGTCATTCGACCCTTTTCACTACTTCCCCTTGAAATGAGATTGTGGTTCTAGCTACACTTTTCCTTTCAGACCGTGTTATCCCTGATTCACTCTCTATCGAAAATCTAACTAGGTCAACCTTGATATGATTTAATTCTCCAGCTTCCACGAACTACTGTTGAAGAGAGATCTCTCTTGAATGAACCTCCGAGAATGTCCCCTTGGCCCTCTTCAGGTTGGTGTTCGAGGATGACTGTGATCTTTTGTATTCCCGCTCTTCAACAATCATAACACATTTCAAATTTGACATGATCAATGATACAGGTCTCAGACTGGGCCAAGTTCACTGTTAAGAATAATGGAGGTGGGTTTCATTAGTCAACAACAAATAACTTGTTTATTACCAAGATAAAATTCTTTAAAACTGTCCACATCCTAACGACAATAAATAATGTTTAAACTGTACAAGTATACTTTGGGAATCCACATGTTGGACTGTCTTCAGTATGGCTCAATATGATCACCTCTTCGAAGATGTTAAAAGCAACAAGAAACTTTGCTAATACCTTCATACCATAACTCCGTCATCAAGGAAGTAGTGAAGTGACATATCTCTGAACTGTTTGTAATGTGGTCTCACTAATGCCCTGTACACATGAAGCAAATAATACTGAACATTTATATTCAATCACCTTCGCAAGAAATAGCAGAAAACTGTTTACCTGCAAATCAGTTGCTGTATCTGCATGCTAAGTTTATGTCATTCATATATCATCTGCACTGCTCAATTCTGCAATCTCACTCTGTTTAAAAGTGTACTGTTGATTTATCCTTCTGGCCAAAATGGATAAATTCTTATAAACCACGTCACACTGTTTCTGCAGAAAACTTCGTTCACTCACTACCCCTGTCCAATTTCCAACTTATTGAAGGATTTCCTTGGTACATTAGCAAATGGAGATCCAGTGCATTCTCAGTTTCAGACCATAGACTCAGATAACATTTGTTCAAAGACAATTACCATTCTACTGTTTCAGTCTTTCGTTAATTTCTCTAAAATAACAATTCAAACCAATGGACATTTAACATGAGGCAATCATATTATACAGAAATAAAGATTCATCCTCGTGTCAAAATAATATTTGAAAGTTCACTATAGCCAGAAAATGAGATTCTAATCTTGACAACTTAATAATGTAACCAATTATCTTAAACTATTTCCTTAAACTAAATGTAACACAGGAAAAGTGGGTACAAATTGCATGTTGTTTCCTAATTATCTTTTCTCCAATTGGCCTTATGCAACTAATTATAGCTGAGGGAAATTCTTACAAAAGATCTGTAAATTCTGACTTCAAATTAAAGTTTGGAATCAGTCTTTTTGTGAACATTAAAATGTCCTCACCATGAGAGAACACTGTAGCCTCTCCATCCCTTTAATCGATTTGGAATTTCCTTCTAAATTCTTCTTTCAGATCGGGAGGTCAGAATAATGCCATGAAGTCCAACACTAAATGCAACACCTAATTGTGTAAATTAACCTGACATCTCTTTGTTTTCAGCTGATGCAGAAACAGTAGATTCACATCCAACTTTCATATTTCTATGCATCTGAGAAATATGAATTCCTGTAAATTATAAATTCAATGTATCATAGTGTCCTCATATATAGGAACTGCAGGGGGGAAGAAAAGCATAGAAATCTAAACTGTTTTCAAATATGAACCACTGTACAAATATATGTAAGGTCAGGCCACAAAGAATTAACATTTATTTCAATGAATATTAGAACTTGAGACATTCCCAATCAGACAGAAACCCTTTTTTCTCACAACAGAATAAGACCACAAGCTGCTCGTCCACTTCGGTTTGGGATTCTTTCTTTTCACAGAATGAAGTGCTCTCGTTTTAGATAAGTTCTTGTAATTTCAGACTTTAATTTTGTTTCAATCTTTCTTACTGTGGGAGTCAGAGCTATGGAGATTTCTGCGATTGTATTCAGAAGTACAATTTATTGGACATGGTCACAATGCAGGAGATTACATCCACTCCTCTTCCCAGCTTTGACTAATATGTAATGTGTACAGAATTCCAACATCCTAAATTCAAACAGAGAATGATCTCCTTCTCCGTGAGAGTATCTCGAATTCCTGATGTGTGTTTCCTGACTTGTTATTCATTCTCTTCATCATGTCTTTGTTCTGTCTAAACAGAAAGATCCAAGGATGGTTCATTATGATACTTCTTTTCTTTGTCCTAACACATATCTTGTTACATGGGGATTGGAATTGGATTCCAGCTGTTCTTAAAACATCTGTTTTTCTCAATAGGTTCTTTATTTGTATCAGCAATCTAGTTAGTGCCATTTCTGGTGCCCATTCAAGTTCTCTTCCATTTGGTCAATTAGAGAGGCCTGATGGGGTTATTTCTCTGATTCTCACCTTAGCCTTCTTAATCGCGAAACATTCACACGCGATGGATACAAAGGATATTGTTAGGCTGGAATATTATTGGGGTGCCTGACAGTTCCTGGGATGGTACCGATTCTAACGCTATACGAGTAAAATAATAGACATATGGCGACTTCCCATTGGGTCTCCTGTGGCCTTTCTCAGGGGCAGGACAAAATGGTTGTCCGCTGAACCACTAACAGTGGTGATTTTTAAATAAACCACATAACAGCGCACTCGATTCTTGATTATTGAACTTGGGACATGTCACATGTTATAACTGCAAACAAAATGTTTTAAATCAGCTTGTACAGGATAAAAGGTGCTTCAGATAAACATACTCTCCTTCAAAGCAGTAGCAAATTGACTGTTTTTACAAACAGGAGAATGTGAGCACCGCAGATAGTGGAGAATTTTGTGCTGGAAAAACACATCAGGTCAGGCAACATATGAGGAGCAGGAGAATGGATTTTCTGGCATGATACCTTCAACAGGAATGAAGCTTGAGGGTCAAAGGGGTGCAGAGATAAATGGAAGGGGGATGGAGAAGGAGGAAAGGTAGCTGAGAGTGTGATATGTAGATGGAGTGGGGGTAATGGTGACAGGTCAGAGAGGAGGATGGAGTGAATGGGTGGGATGGAAGATGGACAGGTAGGACAGGTCATCAGGGTGGTGTTGAGATGGAAGGTTGTAACTGAGATAAAGCTGGGGGGAAGGGAAATGTGGCAAGTGATGAAATCAACATTGATCCCATGTAGTTAGAGGGCCCCAAAGCAGAAGATGAGGCATTCTGCCTGCAAGCGTCGGGTGTGAGGGAGTGGAGTTGGAGGAGGCCCAGAATGTGCAAGTCCTTGGCAGAGTGGGAGGGCAGTTGAAGTGTTCAGCCACACAGTGTTGGGGTTGATTGGTGCAGGTGTCCCAGAGATGTTCTCTGAAGCGCTCTGCAAGTAGGCGTCCTGTCTCTCCAGTGTAGAGGAGACTGCATCGGAAGCAATGGATACAGTAAGTTACATAGGGCAGGTGAAACTTTGATGGATGAGGAAGGTTTCTTTGCGGCCTTGAATGGACTGAGGGGGAAGGTGTTGGCGTAGGTTTTACAAATCAAGAAGTGGCAGAGGAAGGTGCCAGCATAAGAGCGTGGGTTGGCGGGGGCTGTGGACTTGACCAGAGAATCACAGATGGAATGGTCTTTCTGGGGAGCGGATAGGGTGGGGAGGAAAATATATTTCTGGTGGTAGGGTACATTTGTAGTTTGGCGGAAATAGTGGAGGATAATGCAATGCATACGGAGTCTGGTGGAGTGAAAGGTAAAAATGGGGGAGGTTCTGTCCTTGTTGCAGTTGGAGGGCTGGGGTTCAAGGACAAAGGTTCAGAAAGTG